>NC_136061.1:2055826518-2056475497 GCF_964261635.1 Lissotriton helveticus
GTATTGCCGCTTTGATTTGGTAAAATACCAACTCAAGCCGACCTGAAATAAGTAAAAGCAACCCCTGACACAGTGTTTTGCTCTAATTAGAACTCTTCAGAGAGGTATACCTTTGTCCAGGAACAAGTAAACCGAGTATAAGTCAAAACAAAACCCTTTCAGGCATAGAGTGACGCCTAAATTATGCAAAAAAGAAGGAGAGAACTCTGGGTAGTTCTCAAATTTAGGTGGAAATCAGCTGCTGTTAGAGCACTCTCAACACCAGCGACACTCTAGATCTGCTCACCTCAAATGTCTGTTTTTCTATCAAAGTCTTTAAGCATATGATTAGCACAATGCCATCCATGCTATGATAGAAAAGGACAAAGAATTTTGCCATTTCTACAGCAAAGTCTTTAAGCATAGGACGAGCACAGTGCTGTCCTTGCCGAGCTGTAACATGACAAAAACCATTTATCACTCCAGGCACAGTATTACAGCTTTGATTTGGTAAAATACCAACTCAAGCTAACCTGAAATAAGTAAAAGCACCCCCTAACACAGTGTTTCACTCTAATTAGAGCTCTTCAGAAAGGTATACCTTTGTCCAGGAACAAGAAGCACCAAGTATAAGTCAAAACAAAACCCTTTCAGGCATAGAGTGACGCATAAGTTATGCAAAAAAGAAGGAGGGAACTCTAGGTAGTTCTCAAATTTAGGTGGAAAGCAGCTCCTGTTAGCACACTCTCAACACCAGCGACACTCTAGATCTGCTCACATCAAATGTCTGTTTTTCTATCAAAGTCTTTAAGCATAGGATTAGCACAGTGCCATCCATGCTGAGATAGAAAAGGACAAAGTCTTTTGCCATTTCTACAGCAAAGTCGTTAAGCATAGGACTAGCACAGTGCTGTCATTGCCGAGCTGTAACATGACAAAAGCCATTCATCACTCCAGGCACAGTATTTCAGCTTTGATTTGGTAAAATACCAACTAAAGCCAACCTGACATAAGTAAAAGCAACCCCTGACACAGTCTTTTGCTCTAATTAGAGCTCTTCAGAGAGGTATACCTTTGTCCAGGAACAACAAGCACCGAGTATAAGTCAAAACAAAACCCTTTCAGGCATAGAGTGACACATAAATTATGCAAAAAAGAAGGAGAAAACTCTGGGTAGTTCTCAAATGTAGGTGGAAAGCAGCTCCTGTTAGAGCACTCTCAACACCATCGACACTCTAGATCTATTCACCTGAAATGTCTGTTTTTCTATCAAAGCCTTTAAGCATAGGATTAGCACAGTGTCATCCATGCTGAGATAGAAAAGGACAAAGTCTTTTGCCATTTCTACAGCAAAGTCTTTAAGCATAGGACTAGCACAGTGCTGTCCTTGCCGAGCTGTAACATGACAAAAGCCATTCTTCACTCCAGTCACAGTATTACAGCTTTGAATTGGTAAAATACCAACTCAAGCCAACCTGAAATGAGTGAAAGCAACCCCTGACACAGTGTTTCACTTTAATTAGAGCTCTTCAGAGAGGTATAGCTTTCTCCAGACATAAGGGAGCACCCAGTACAAGTCAAAACAAAACTCTTTCAGGCATAGAGTGACACCTAAATTATGCAAAAAAGTAGAGAACTCTGGGTAGTTCTCAAATTTAGGTGGAAAGCAGCTCCTGTTAGAGCACTCTCAAGACCAGTGACACTCTAGATCTGTTCACCTCAAATGTCTAATTTTCTATCAAAGTCTTTAAGCATAGGATTAGCACAGTGCCATCCATGCCGAGATAGAAAAGGACAAAGTCTTTTGCCATTTCTACAGCAAAGTCTTTAAGCATAGGACTAGCACAGTGCTGTCCTTGCCGAGCTGTAACATGATAAAAGCCATTTATCACTCCAGGCACAGTATTACAGCTTTGAATAGGTAAATTACCAACTCAAGCCAACCCGAAATGAGTAAAAGCAACCCCTGACACAGTGTTTCGCTCTAATTAGAGCTCTTCAGAGAGGTATAGCTTTGTCCAGACATAAGGGAGCACCAAGTATAAGTCAAAAGAAAACCCTTTCAGGCAAAGAGTGACGAATAAATTATGAAAAAAAGAAGGCGAGAACTCTGGGTAGTTCTCAAATGTAGGTGGAAAGCAGCTCCTGTTAGAGCACTCTCAACACCAGCGACACTCTAGATCTGCTCCCTCAAATGTCTGTTTTTCTATCAAAGTCTTTAAGCATAGGATTAGCACCGTGCCATCCATGCTATGATAGAAAAGGACAAAGTCTTTTGCCATTTCTACAGCAAAGTCTTTAAGCATTGTACTAGCACAGTGCTGTCCTTGCCGAGCTGTAACATGACAAAAGCCATTCATCACTCCAGGCACAGTATTACAGCTTTGATTTGGTAAAATACCAACTCAAGCCAACCTGAAATGAGTAAAAGCAACCCCTGACACACTGTTTCGCTCTAATTAGAGCTCTTCAGAAAGGTATACCTTTGTCCAGGAACAAGAAGCACCGAGTATAAATCAAAACAAAACCCTTTCAGGCATAGAGTGACGCCTAAATTATGTTAAATTATGAAAAAAAGAAGGCGAGAACTCTGGGTAGTTCTCAAATGTAGGTGGAAAGCAGCTCCTGTTAGAGCACTCTCAACACCAGCGACACTCTAGATCTGCTCCCTCAATGTCTGTTTTTCTATCAAAGTCTTTAAGCATAGGATTAGCACCGTGCCATCCATGCTATGATAGAAAAGGACAAAGTCTTTTGCCATTTCTACAGCAAAGTCTTTAAGCATAGGACTAGCACAGTGCTGTCCTTGCCGAGCTGTAACATGACAAAAGGCATTCATCACTCCAGGCACAGTATTACAGCTTTGATTTGATAAAATACCAACTCAAGCCAACCTGAAATGAGTAAAAGCAACCCCTGACACACTGTTTAGCTCTAATTAGAGCTCCTCAGAAAGGTATACCTTTGTCCAGGAACAAGAAGCACCGAGTATAAATCAAAACAAAACCCTTTCAGGCATAGAGTGACGCATAAGTTATGCAAAAAAGAAGGAGAGAACTCTGGGTAGTTCTCAAATTTAGGTGGAAAGAAGCTCCTGTTAGCGCACTCTCAACACCAGCGACACTCTAGATCTGCTCACCTCAAATGTCTGTTTTTCTATCAAAGTCTTTAAGCATAGGATTAGCACAGAGCTGTCATTGCCGAGCTGTAGTTTGACAAAAGTCATTCATCACTCCAGGCACAGTAGTGCCACTTTGATTTGGTTAAATACCAACTCAAGCCAACCTGAAATAAGTAAAAGCAACCCCTGACACAATGTTTTGCTCTAATTAGAGCTCTTCAGAGAGGTATACCTTTGTCCAGGAACAAGTAAACCGAGTATAAGTCAAAACTAAACCCTTTCAGGCATAGAGTGACGCCTAAATTATGCAAAAAAGAAGGAGAGAACTCTGGGTAGTTCTCAAATTTAGGTGGAAAGCAGCTGCTGTTAGAGCACTCTCAACACCAGCGACACTCTAGATCTGTTCACCTCAAATGTCTGTTTTTCTATCAAAGTCTTTAAGCATAGGATTAGCACAGTGCCATCCATGCCGAGATAGAAGAGGACAGAGTATTTTTCCATTCCTACAGCAAAGTCTTTAAGCATTGGACTAGCACAGTGTTGTCCTTGCCGAGCTGTAACATGACAAAAGCCATCAATCACTCCAGGCACAGTATTACAGCTTTGATTTGGTAAAATGCCAACTCAAGCCAACCTGAAATAAGTAAAAGCAACCCCTGACACAGTGTTTTGCTCTAATTAGAGCTCTTCAGAGAGGTATACCTTTGTCCAGGAACAAGAAGCACCAAGTATAAGTCAAAACAAAACCCTTTCAGGCATAGAGTGACACATAAATTATGCAAAAAAGAAGGAGAAAACTCTGAGTAGTTCTCAAATGTAGGTGGAAAGCAGCTCCTGTTAGAGCACTCTCAACACCATCGACACTCTAGATCTATTCACCTCAAATGTCTGTTTTTCTATCAAAGTCTTTAAGCATAGGATTAGCACAGTGCCATCCATGCCGAGATAGAAAAGGACAAAGTCTTTTGCCATTTCTACAGCAAGGTCTTTAAGCATAGGACTAGCACAGTGCTGTCCTTGCCGAGCTGTAACATGGCAAAAGCCATTTATCACTCCAGGCACAGTATTACAGCTGTGAATTGGTAAAATTCCAACTTAAGCCAATCTGAAATGAGTAAAAGCAATTCCTGACACAGTGTTTTGCTCTAGTTAGAGCTCTTCAGAGAGGTATAGCTTTGTCCAGACACAAGAGAGCACCCAGTATAAGTCAAAACAAAAACCTTTCAGGCATAGAGTGACGCATAAATTATGCAACAAAGAAGGCGAGAACTCTGGGTAGTTCTCAAATGTAGGTGGAAAGCAGCTCCTGTAAGAGCACTCTCAACACCAGCGACACTCTAGATCTGCTCCCTCAAATGTATGGTTTTCTATCAAAGTCTTTAAGCATAGGATTAGCAACGTGCCATCCATGCTATGATAGAAAAGGACAAAGTCTTTTGCCATTTCTACAGCAAAGTCTTTAAGCATAGGACTAGCACAGTGCTGTCCTTGCCGAGCTGTAACATGACAAAAGCCATTCATCACTCCAGGCACAGTATTACAGATTTGATTTGGTAAAATACCAACTCAATCCAACCTGAAATGAGTAAAAGCAACCCCTGACACAGTGTTTCGCTCTAATTAGAGCTCTTCAGAAAGGTATACCTTTGTCCAGGAACAAGAAGCACCGAGTATAAATCAAAACAAAACCCTTTCAGGCATAGAGTGACACATAAGTTATGCAAAAAAGAAGGAGAAAACTCTGGGTAGTTCTCAAATGTAGGTGGAAAGCAGCTCCTGTTAGAGTACTCTCAACACCATCGACACTCTAGATCTATTCACCTGAAATGTCTGTTTTTCTATCAAAGCCTTTAAGCATAGGATTAGCACAGTGTCATCCATGCTGAGATAGAAAAGGACAAAGTCTTTTGCCATTTCTACAGCAAAGTCTTTAAGCATAGGACTAGCACAGTGCTGTCCTTGCCGAGCTGTAACATGACAAAAGCCATTCTTCACTCCAGTCACAGTATTACAGCTTTGAATTGGTAAAATACCAACTCAAGCCAACCTGAAATGAGTGAAAGCAACCCCTGACACAGTGTTTCACTTTAATTAGAGCTCTTCAAGAGGTATAGCTTTCTCCAGACATAAGGGAGCACCCAGTACAAGTCAAAACAAAACTCTTTCAGGCATAGAGTGACACCTAAATTATGCAAAAAAGTAGAGAACTCTGGGTAGTTCTCAAATTTAGGTGGAAAGCAGCTCCTGTTAGAGCACTCTCAAGACCAGTGACACTCTAGATCTGTTCACCTCAAATGTCTATTTTTCTATCAAAGTCTTTAAGCATGGGATTAGCACAGTGCCATCCATGCCGAGATAGAAAAGGACAAAGTCTTTTGCCATTTCTACAGCAAGGTCTTTAAGCATAGGACTAGCACAGTGCTGTCCTTGCCGAGCTGTAACATGGCAAAAGCCATTTATCACTCCAGGCACAGTATTACAGCTGTGAATTGGTAAAATTCCAACTTAAGCCAATCTGAAATGAGTAAAAGCAATTCCTGACACAGTGTTTTGCTCTAGTTAGAGCTCTTCAGAGAGGTATAGCTTTGTCCAGACACAAGAGAGCACCCAGTATAAGTCAAAACAAAAACCTTTCAGGCATAGAGTGACGCATAAATTATGCAACAAAGAAGGCGAGAACTCTGGGTAGTTCTCAAATGTAGGTGGAAAGCAGCTCCTGTAAGAGCACTCTCAACACCAGCGACACTCTAGATCTGCTCCCTCAAATGTATGGTTTTCTATCAAAGTCTTTAAGCATAGGATTAGCAACGTGCCATCCATGCTATGATAGAAAAGGACAAAGTCTTTTGCCATTTCTACAGCAAAGTCTTTAAGCATAGGACTAGCACAGTGCTGTCCTTGCCGAGCTGTAACATGACAAAAGCCATTCATCACTCCAGGCACAGTATTACAGATTTGATTTGGTAAAATACCAACTCAATCCAACCTGAAATGAGTAAAAGCAACCCCTGACACAGTGTTTCGCTCTAATTAGAGCTCTTCAGAAAGGTATACCTTTGTCCAGGAACAAGAAGCACCGAGTATAAATCAAAACAAAACCCTTTCAGGCATAGAGTGACACATAAGTTATGCAAAAAAGAAGGAGAAAACTCTGGGTAGTTCTCAAATGTAGGTGGAAAGCAGCTCCTGTTAGAGTACTCTCAACACCATCGACACTCTAGATCTATTCACCTGAAATGTCTGTTTTTCTATCAAAGCCTTTAAGCATAGGATTAGCACAGTGTCATCCATGCTGAGATAGAAAAGGACAAAGTCTTTTGCCATTTCTACAGCAAAGTCTTTAAGCATAGGACTAGCACAGTGCTGTCCTTGCCGAGCTGTAACATGACAAAAGCCATTCTTCACTCCAGTCACAGTATTACAGCTTTGAATTGGTAAAATACCAACTCAAGCCAACCTGAAATGAGTGAAAGCAACCCCTGACACAGTGTTTCACTTTAATTAGAGCTCTTCAAGAGGTATAGCTTTCTCCAGACATAAGGGAGCACCCAGTACAAGTCAAAACAAAACTCTTTCAGGCATAGAGTGACACCTAAATTATGCAAAAAAGTAGAGAACTCTGGGTAGTTCTCAAATTTAGGTGGAAAGCAGCTCCTGTTAGAGCACTCTCAAGACCAGTGACACTCTAGATCTGTTCACCTCAAATGTCTATTTTTCTATCAAAGTCTTTAAGCATGGGATTAGCACAGTGCCATCCATGCCGAGATAGAAAAGGACAAAGTCTTTTGCCATTTCTACAGCAAAGTCTTTAAGCATAGGACTAGCACAGTGCTGTCCTTGCCGAGCTGTAACATGATAAAAGCCATTTATCACTCCAGGCACAGTATTACAGCTTTGAATTGGTAAATTACCAACTCAAGCCAACCCGAAATGAGTAAAAGCAACCCCTGACACAGTGTTTCGCTCTAATTAGAGCTCTTCAGAGAGGTATAGCTTTGTCCAGACATAAGGGAGCACCAAGTATAAGTCAAAAGAAAACCCTTTCAGGCAAAGAGTGACGAATAAATTATGAAAAAAAGAAGGCGAGAACTCTGGGTAGTTCTCAAATGTAGGTGGAAAGCAGCTCCTGTTAGAGCACTCTCAACACCAGCGACACTCTAGATCTGCTCCCTCAAATGTCTGTTTTTCTATCAAAGTCTTTAAGCATAGGATTAGCACCGTGCCATCCATGCTATGATAGAAAAGGACAAAGTCTTTTGCCATTTCTACAGCAAAGTCTTTAAGCATAGGACTAGCACAGTGCTGTCCTTGCCGAGCTGTAACATGACAAAAGCCATTCATCACTCCAGGCACAGTATTACAGCTTTGATTTGGTAAAATACCAACTCAAGCCAACCTGAAATGAGTAAAAGCAACCCCTGACACACTGTTTCGCTCTAATTAGAGCTCTTCAGAAAGGTATACCTTTGTCCAGGAACAAGAAGCACCGAGTATAAATCAAAACAAAACCCTTTCAGGCATAGAGTGACGCCTAAATTATGTTAAATTATGAAAAAAAGAAGGCGAGAACTCTGGGTAGTTCTCAAATGTAGGTGGAAAGCAGCTCCTGTTAGAGCACTCTCAACACCAGCGACACTCTAGATCTGCTCCCTCAAATGTCTGTTTTTCTATCAAAGTCTTTAAGCATAGGATTAGAACCGTGCCATCCATGCTATGATAGAAAAGGACAAAGTCTTTTGCCATTTCTACAGCAAAGTCTTTAAGCATAGGACTAGCACAGTGCTGTCATTGCCGAGCTGTAACATGACAAAAGCCATTCATCACTCCAGGCACAGTATTACAGCTTTGATTTGGTAAAATACCAACTCAAGCCAACCTGAAATGAGTAAGAGCAACCCCTGACAAAGTGTTTCGCTCTAAGTAGAGCTCTTCAGAAAGGTATACCTTTGTCCAGGAACAAGTAAACCGAGTATAAGTCAAAACAAAACCCTTTCAGGCATAGAGTGACGCCTAAATTTTGCAAAAAAGAAGGAGAGAACTCTGGGTAGTTCTCAAATTTAGGTGGAAAGCAGCTGCTGTTAGAGCACTCTCAACACCAGCGACACTCTAGATCTGTTCGCCTCAAATGTCTGTTTTTCTATCAAAGTCTTTAAGCATAGGATTAGCACAGTGCCATCCATGCCGAGATAGAAAAGGACAGAGTATTTTTCCATTTCTACAGCAAAGTCTTTAAGCATTGGACTAGCACAGTGTTGTCCTTGCCGAGCTATAACATGACAAAAGCCATTTATCACTCCAGGCACAGTATTACAGCTTTGATTTGGTAAAATGCCAACTCAAGCCAACCTGAAATAAGTAAAAGCAACCCCTGACACAGTGTTTTGCTCTAATTAGAGCTCTTCAGAGAGATATACCTTTGTCCAGGAACAAGTAAACCGAGTATAAGTCAAAACAAAACCCTTTCAGGCATAGAGTGACGCCTAAATTATGAAAAAAGAAGGCGAGAACTCTGGGTAGTTCTCAAATGTAGGTGGAAAGCAGCTCCTGTTAGAGCACTCTCAACACCAGCGACACTCTAGATCTGCTCCCTCAATGTCTGTTTTTCTATCAAAGTCTTTAAGCATAGGATTAGCACCGTGCCATCCATGCTATGATAGAAAAGGACAAAGTCTTTTGCCATTTCTACAGCAAAGTCTTTAAGCATAGGACTAGCACAGTGCTGTCCTTGCCGAGCTGTAACATGACAAAAGGCATTCATCACTCCAGGCACAGTATTACAGCTTTGATTTGGTAAAATACCAACTCAAGCCAACCTGAAATGAGTAAAAGCAACCCCTGACACACTGTTTCGCTCTAATTAGAGCTCTTCAGAAAGGTATACCTTTGTCCAGGAACAAGAAGCACCGAGTATAAATCAAAACAAAACCCTTTCAGGCATAGAGTGACACATAAGTTATGCAAAAAAGAAGGAGAGAACTCTGGGTAGTTCTCAAATTTAGGTGGAAAGAAGCTCCTGTTAGAGCACTCTCAATACCAGCGCCACTCTAGATCTGCTCACCTCAAATGTCTGTTTTTCTATCAAAGTCTTTAAGCATAGGATTAGCACAGTGCCATCCATCCCAAGATAGGAAAGGACAAAGTCTTTTGCCATTTCTACAGCAAGGTCTTTAAGCATAGGACTAGCACAGTGCTGTCCTTGCCGAGCTGTAACATGGCAAAAGCCATTTATCACTCAAGGCACAGTATTACAGCTTTGAATTGGTACAATATCAACTTAAGCCAACCTGAAATGAGTAAAAGCAACCCCTGACACAGTGTTTTGCTCTAATTAGAGCTCTTCAGAGAGGTACAGCTTTGTCCAGACACAAGAGAGCACCCAGTATAAGTCAAAACAAAACACTTTCAGGCATAGAGTGACGCATAAAATATGCAAAAAAGAAGGAGAGAACTCTGGGTAGTTCTCAAATTTAGGTGGAAAGAAGCTCCTGTTAGAGCACTCTCAACACCAGCGACACTCTAGATCTGCTCACCTCAAATGTCTGTTTTTCTATCAAAGTCTTTAAGCATAGGATTAGCACAGAGCTGTCATTGCCGAGCTGTAGTTTGACAAAAGTCATTCATCACTCCAGGCACAGTAGTGCCACTTTGATTTGGTTAAATACCAACTCAAGCCAACCTGAAATAAGTAAAAGCAACCCCTGACACAATGTTTTGCTCTAATCGGAGCTCTTCAGAGAGATATACCTTTGTCCAGGAACAAGTAAACCGAGTATAAGTCAAAACAAAACCCTTTCAGGCATAGAGTGACGCCTAAATTATGCAAAAAAGAAGGAGAGAACTCTGGGTAGTTCTCAAATTTAGGTGGAAAGCAGCTGCTGTTAGAGCACTCTCAACACCAGCGACACTCTAGATCTGTTCACCTCAAATGTCTGTTTTTCTATCAAAGTCTTTAAGCATAGGATTAGCACAGTGCCATCCATGCCGAGATAGAAGAGGACAGAGTATTTTTCCATTTCTACAGCAAAGTCTTTAAGCATTGGACTAGCACAGTGTTGTCCTTGCCGTGCTGTAACATGACAAAAGCCATCAATCACTCCAGGCACAGTATTACAGCTTTGATTTGGTAAAATGCCAACTCAAGCCAACCTGAAATAAGTAAAAGCAACCCCTGACACAGTGTTTTGCTCTAATTAGAGCTCTTCAGAGAGGTATACCTTTGTCCAGGAACAAGAAGCACCAAGTATAAGTCAAAACAAAACCCTTTCAGGCATAGAGTGACACATAAATTATGCAAAAAAGAAGGAGAAAACTCTGGGTAGTTCTCAAATGTAGGTGGAAAGCAGCTCCTGTTAGAGCACTCTCAACACCATCGACACTCTAGATCTATTCACCTCAAATGTCTGTTTTTCTATCAAAGTCTTTAAGTATAGGATTAGCACAGTGCCATCCATGCCGAGATAGAAAAGGACAAAGTCTTTTGCCATTTCTACAGCAAGGTCTTTAAGCACAGGACTAGCACAGTGCTGTCCTTTCCGAGCTGTAACATGGCAAAAGCCATTTATCACTCCAGGCACAGTATTACAGCTGTGAATTGGTAAAATTCCAACTTAAGCCAATCTGAAATGAGTAAAAGCAATTCCTGACACAGTGTTTTGCTCTAGTTAGAGCTCTTCAGAGAGGTATAGCTTTGTCCAGACACAAGAGAGCACCCAGTATAAGTCAAAACAAAAACCTTTCAGGCATAGAGTGACGCATAAATTATGCAAAAAAGAAGGCGAGAACTCTGGGTAGTTCTCAAATGTAGGTGGAAAGCAGCTCCTGTAAGAGCACTCTCAACACCAGCGACACTCTAGATCTGCTCCCTCAAATGTATGGTTTTCTATCAAAGTCTTTAAGCATAGGATTAGCAACGTGCCATCCATGCTATGATAGAAAAGGACAAAGTCTTTTGCCATTTCTACAGCAAAGTCTTTAAGCATAGGACTAGCACAGTGCTGTCCTTGCCGAGCTGTAACATGACAAAAGCCATTCATCACTCCAGGCACAGTATTACAGATTTGATTTGGTAAAATACCAACTCAAGCCAACCTGAAATGAGTAAAAGCAACCCCTGACACAGTGTTTCGCTCTAATTAGAGCTCTTCAGAAAGGTATACCTTTGTCCAGGAACAAGAAGCACCGAGTATAAATCAAAACAAAACCCTTTCAGGCATAGAGTGACACATAAGTTATGCAAAAAAGAAGGAGAGAACTCTGGGTAGTTCTCAAATTTAGGTGGAAAGAAGCTCCTGTTAGAGCACTCTCAATACCAGCGCCACTCTAGATCTGCTCACCTCAAATGTCTGTTTTTCTATCAAAGTCTTTAAGCATAGGATTAGCACAGTGCCATCCATCCCAAGATAGGAAAGGACAAAGTCTTTTGCCATTTCTACAGCAAGGTCTTTAAGCATAGGACTAGCACAGTGCTGTCCTTGCCGAGCTGTAACATGGCAAAAGCCATTTATCACTCAAGGCACAGTATTACAGCTTTGAATTGGTACAATTTCAACTTAAGCCAACCTGAAATGAGTAAAAGCAACCCCTGACACAGTGTTTTGCTCTAATTAGAGCTCTTCAGAGAGGTACAGCTTTGTCCAGACACAAGAGAGCACCCAGTATAAGTCAAAACAAAACACTTTCAGGCATAGAGTGACGCATAAAATATGCAAAAAAGAAGGAGAGAACTCTGGGTAGTTCTCAAATTTAGGTGGAAAGAAGCTCCTGTTAGAGCACTCTCAACACCAGCGACACTCTAGATCTGTTCACCTCAAATGTCTGGTTTTCTATCAAAGTCATTAAGCATAGGATTAGCACAGTGCCATCCATCCCGAGATAGAAAAGGACAAAGTCTTTTGCCATTTCTACAGCAAAGTCTTTAAGCGTAGGACCAGCACAGTGCTTTCCTTGCCGAGCTGGAACATGATCAAAGCCATTTATCACTCCAGGCACAGTATTACAGCTTTGAATTGGTAAAATACCAACTCAAGCCAACCCGAAATGAGTAAAAGCAACCCCTGACACAGTGTTTCACTCTAATTAGAGCTCTTCAGAGATGTATAGCTTTGTCCAGACACAAGGGAGCACCAAGTATAAGTCAAAAGAAAACCCTTTCAGGCAAAGAGTTACGCATAAATTATGAAAAAAAGAAGGCGAGAACTCTGGGTAGTTCTCAAATGTAGGTGAAAAGCAGCTCCTGTTAGAGCACTCTCAACACCAGCGACACTCTAGATCTGCTCACCTCAAATGTCTGTTTTTCTATCAAAGTCTTTAAGCATATGATTAGCACAATGCCATCCATGCTATGATAGAAAAGGACAAAGAATTTTGCCATTTCTACAGCAAGGTCTTTAAGCATAGGACAAGCACAGTGCTGTCCTTGCCGAGCTGTAACATGACAAAAACCATTTATCACTCCAGGCACAGTATTACAGCTTTGATTTGGTAAAATACCAACTCAAGCTAACCTGAAATGAGTAAAAGCAACCCCTGACACAGTGTTTCACTCTAATTAGAGCTCTTCAGAAAGGTATACCTTTGTCCAGGAACAAGAAGCACCGAGTATAAATCAAAACGAAACCCTTTCAGGCATAGAGTGACGCCTAAATTATGCAAAAAAGAAGGAGAGAACTCTGGGTAGTTCTCAAATTTAGGTGGAAAGCAGCTGCTGTTAGAGCACTCTCAACACCAGCGACACTCTAGATCTGTTCACCTCAAATGTCTGTTTTTCTATCAAAGTCTTTAAGCATAGGATTAGCACAGTGCCATCCATGCCGAGATAGAAGAGGACAGAGTATTTTTCCATTTCTACAGCAAAGTCTTTAAGCATTGGACTAGCACAGTGTTGTCCTTGCAGAAAGCTATACCTTTGTCCAGGAACAAGAAGCACCAAGTATAAGTCAAAACAAAACCCTTTCAGGCATAGAGTGACGCATAAGTTATGCAAAAAAGAAGGAGAGAACTCTGGGTAGTTCTCAAATTTAGGTGGAAAGCAGCTGCTGTTAGAGCACTCTCAACACCAGCGACACTCTAGATCTGCTCACATCAAATGTCTGTTTTTCTATCAAAGTCTTTAAGCATAGGATTAGCACAGTGCCATCCATGCTATGATAGAAAAGGACAAAGAATTTTGCCATTTCTACAGCAAAGTCTTTAAGCATAGGACAAGCACAGTGCTGTCCTTGCTGAGCTGTAACATGACAAAAACCATTTATCACTCCAGGCACAGTATTTAAGCTTTGATTTGGTAAAATACCAACTAAAGCCAACCTGAAATAAGTAAAAGCAACCCCTGACACAGTCTTTTGCTCTAATTAGAGCTCTTCAGAGAGGTATACCTTTGTCCAGGAACAACAAGCACCGAGTATAACTCAAAACAAAACCCTTTCAGGCATAGAGTGACACATAAATTATGCAAAAAAGAAGGAGAAAACTCTGGGTAGTTCTCAAATGTAGGTGGAAAGCAGCTCCTGTTAGAGCACTCTCAACACCATCGACACTCTAGATCTATTCACCTGAAATGTCTGTTTTTCTATCAAAGCCTTTAAGCATAGGATTAGCACAGTGTCATCCATGCTGAGATAGAAAAGGACAAAGTCTTTTGCCATTTCTACAGCAAAGTCTTTAAGCATAGGACTAGCACAGTGCTGTCCTTGCCGAGCTGTAACATGACAAAAGCCATTCTTCACTCCAGTCACAGTATTACAGCTTTGAATTGGTAAAATACCAACTCAAGCCAACCTGAAATGAGTGAAAGCAACCCCTGACACAGTGTTTCACTTTAATTAGAGCTCTTCAGAGAGGTATAGCTTTCTCCAGACATAAGGGAGCAACCAGTACAAGTCAAAACAAAACTCTTTCAGGCATAGAGTGACACCTAAATTATGCAAAAAAGTAGAGAACTCTGGGTAGTTCTCAAATTTAGGTGGAAAGCAGCTCCTGTTAGAGCACTCTCAAGACCAGTGACACTCTAGATCTGTTCACCTCAAATGTCTATTTTTCTATCAAAGTCTTTAAGCATAGGATTAGCACAGTGCCATCCATGCCGAGATAGAAAAGGACAAAGTCTTTTGCCATTTCTACAGCAAAGTCTTTAAGCATAGGACTAGCACAGTGCTGTCCTTGCCGAGCTGTAACATGATAAAAGCCATTTATCACTCCAGGCACAGTATTACAGCTTTGAATTGGTAAATTACCAACTCAAGCCAACCCGAAATGAGTAAAAGCAACCCCTGACACAGTGTTTCGCTCTAATTAGAGCTCTTCAGAGAGGTATAGCTTTGTCCAGACATAAGGGAGCACCAAGTATAAGTCAAAAGAAAACCCTTTCAGGCAAAGAGTGACGCATAAATTATGAAAAAAAGAAGGCGAGAACTCTGGGTAGTTCTCAAATGTAGGTGGAAAGCAGCTCCTGTTAGAGCACTTTCAACACCAGCGACACTCTAGATCTGCTCCCTCAAATGTCTGTTTTTCTATCAAAGTCTTTAAGCATAGGATTAGCACCGTGCCATCCATGCTATGATAGAAAAGGACAAAGTCTTTTGCCATTTCTACAGCAAAGTCTTTAAGCATAGGACTAGCACAGTGCTGTCCTTGCCGAGCTGTAACATGACAAAAGCCATTCATCACTCCAGGCACAGTATTACAGCTTTGATTTGGTAAAATACCAACTCAAGCCAACCTGAAATGAGTAAAAGCAACCCCTGACACACTGTTTCGCTCTAATTAGAGCTCTTCAGAAAGGTATACCTTTGTCCAGGAACAAGAAGCACCGAGTATAAATCAAAACAAAACCCTTTCAGGCATAGAGTGACAACCTAATTTATGAAAAAAAGAAGGCGAGAACTCTGGGTAGTTCTCAAATGTAGGTGGAAAGCAACTCCTGTTAGAGCACTCTCAACACCAGCGACACTCTAGATCTGCTCCCTCAAATGTCTGTTTTTCTATCAAAGTCTTTAAGCATAGGATTAGCACCGTGCCATCCATGCTATGATAGAAAAGGACAAAGTCTTTTGCCATTTCTACAGCAAAGTCTTTAAGCATAGGACTAGCACAGTGCTGTCATTGCCGAGCTGTAACATGACAAAAGCCATTCATCACTCCAAGCACAGTATTACAGCTTTGATTTGGTAAAATACCAACTCAAGCCAACCTGAAATGAGTAAAAGCAACCCCTGACACAGTGTTTCGCTCTAATTAGAGCTCTTCAGAAAGGTATACCTTTGTCCAGGAACAAGTAAACCGAGTATAAGTCAAAACAAAACCCTTTCAGGCATAGAGTGACGCCTAAATTATGCAAAAAAGAAGGAGAGAACTCTGGGTAGTTCTCAAATTTAGGTGGAAAGCAGCTGCTGTTAGAGCACTCTCAACACCAGCGACACTCTAGATCTGTTCACCTCAAATGTCTGTTTTTCTATCAAAGTCTTTAAGCATAGGATTAGCACAGTGCCATCCATGCCGAGATAGAAAAGGACAGAGTATTTTTCCATTTCTACAGCAAAGTCTTTAAGCATTGGACTAGCACAGTGTTGTCCTTGCCGAGCTATAACATGACAAAAGCCATTTATCACTCCAGGCACAGTATTACAGCTTTGATTTGGTAAAATGCCAACTCAAGCCAACCTGAAATAAGTAAAAGCAACCCCTGACACAGTGTTTTGCTCTAATTAGAGCTCTTCAGAGAGAAATACCTTTGTCCAGGAACAAGTAAACCGAGTATAAGTCAAAACAAAACCCTTTCAGGCATAGAGTGACGCCTAAATTATGCAAAAAAGAAGGAGAGAACTCTGGGTAGTTCTCAAATTTAGGTGGAAAGCAGCTGCTGTTAGAGCACTCTCAACACCAGCGACACTCTAGATCTGTTCACCTCAAATGTCTGTTTTTCTATCAAAGTCTTTAAGCATAGGATTAGCACAGTGCCATCCATGCCGAGATAGAAAAGGACAGAGTATTTTTCCATTTCTACAACAAAGTCTTTAAGCATTGGACTAGCACAGTGTTGTCCTTGCCGAGCTGTAACATGAAAAAAGCCATTTATCAC
This sequence comes from Lissotriton helveticus, assembly GCF_964261635.1. NCBI lineage: Eukaryota > Metazoa > Chordata > Amphibia > Caudata > Salamandridae > Lissotriton > Lissotriton helveticus. Next base: position 2,055,842,694 of record NC_136061.1, read on the forward strand.
TCCAGGCACAGTATTACAGCTTTGATTTGGTAAAATGCCAACTCAAGCCAACCTGAAATGAGTGAAAGCAACCCCTGACACAGTGTTTCACTTTAATTAGAGCTCTTAAGAGAGGTATAGCTTTCTCCAGACATAAGGTAGCACCCAGTACAAGTCAAAACAAAACCCTTTCAGGCATAGAGTGACACATAAATTATGCAAAAAGGAGAGAACTCTGGGTAGTTCTCAAATTTAGGTGGAAAGCAGCTCCTGTTAGAGCACTCTCAAGACCAGCAACACTCTAGATCTGTTCACCTCAAATGTCTATTTTTCTATCAAAGTCTTCAAGCATAGGATTAGCACAGTGCCATCCATGCCGAGATAGAAAAGGACAAAGTCTTTAAGCATAAGACTAGCACAGTGCTGTCCTTGCCGAGCTGTAACATGATAAAAGCCATTTTTCACTCCAGGCACAGTATTACAGCTTTGAATTGGTAAATTACCAACTCAAGCCAACCCGAAATGAGTAAAAGCAACCCCTGACACAGTGTTTCGCTCTAATTAGAGCACTTCAGAGAGGTATAGCTTTGTCCAGACACAAGGGAGCACCAAGTATAAGTCAAAAGAAAACCCTATCAGGCAAAGAATGACGCATAAATTATGAAAAAAAGAAGGCGAGAACTCTGGGTAGTTCTCAAATGTAGGTGGAAAGCAGCTCCTGTTAGAGCACTCTCAACACCAGCGACACTCTAGATCTGCTCCCTCAAATGTCTGTTTTTCTATCAAAGTCTTTAAGCATAGGATTAGTACCGTGCCATCCATGCTATGATAGAAAAGGACAAAGTCTTTTGCCATTTCTACAGCAAAATCTTTAAGCATAGGACTAGCACAGTGCTGCCCTTGCCGAGCTGTAACATGACAAAAGCCATTCATCACTCCAGGCACAGTATTACAGCTTTGATTTGGTAAAATACCAACTCAAGCCAACCTGAAATGAGTAAAAGCAACCCCTGACACAGTGTTTCTCTCTAATTAGAGCTCTTCAGAAAGGTATACCTTTGTCCAGGAACAAGAAGCACCGAGTATAAATCAAAACAAAACCCTTTCAGGCATAGAGTGACGCATAAGTTATGCAAAAAAGAAGGAGAGAACTCTGGGTAGTTCTCAAATTTAGGTGGAAAGAAGCTCCTGTTAGCGCACTCTCAACACCAGTGACACTCTAGATATGCTCACCTCAAATGTCTGTTTTTCTATCAAAGTCTTTAAGCATAGGATTAGCACAGAGCCATCCATGCTGAGATAGAAAAGGACAAAGTCTTTTGCCATTTCTACAGCAAAATCTTTAAGCATAGGACTAGCACAGTGCTGTCATTGCCGAGCTGTAACATGACAAAAGCCATTCATCACTCCAGGCACAGTATTGCCGCTTTGATTTGGTAAAATACCAACTCAAGCCAACCTGAAATAAGTAAAAGCAACCCCTGACACAGTGTTTTGCTCTAATTAGAACTCTTCAGAGAGGTATACCTTTGTCCAGGAACAAGTAAACCGAGTATAAGTCAAAACAAAACCCTTTCAGGCATAGAGTGACGCCTAAATTATGCAAAAAAGAAGGAGAGAACTCTGGGTAGTTCTCAAATTTAGGTGGAAAGCAGCTGCTGTTAGAGCACTCTCAACACCAGCGACACTCTAGATCTGTTCACCTCAAATGTCTGTTTTTCTATCAAAGTCTTTAAGCATAGGATTAGCACAGTGACATCCATGCCGAGATAGAAAAGGACAGAGTCTTTTTCCATTTCTACAGCAAAGTCTTTAAGCATTGGACTAGCACAGTGCTGTCCTTGCCGAGCTGTAACATGACAAAAGCCATTCTTCACTCCAGTCACAGTATTACAGCTTTGAATTGGTAAAATACCAACTCAAGCCAACCTGAAATGAGTGAAAGCAACCCCTGACACAGTGTTTCACTTTAATTAGAGCTCTTCAGAGAGGTATAGCTTTCTCCAGACATAAGGGAGCACCCAGTACAAGTCAAAACAAAACCCTTTCAGGCATAGAGTGACACATTAATTATGCAAAAAAGGAGAGAACTCTGGGTAGTTCTCAAATTTAGGTGAAAAGCAGCTCCTGTTAGAGCACTCTCAAGACCAGCAACACTCTAGATCTGTTCACCTCAAATGTCTATTTTTCTATCAAAGTCTTTAAGCATAGTATCAGTACCGTGCCATCCATGCTATGATAGAAAAGGACAAAGTCTTTTGCCATTTCTACAGCAAAGTCTTTAAGCATAGGACTAGCACAGTGCTGTCATTGCCGAGCTGTAACATGACAAAAGCCATTCATCACTCCAGGCACAGTATTGCCGCTTTGATTTGGTAAAATACCAACTCAAGCCAACCTTAAATAAGTAAAAGCAACCCCCTGACACAGTGTTTTGCTCTAATTAGAGCTCTTCAGAGAGGTATACCTTTGTCCAGGAACAAGTAAACCGAGTATAAGTCAAAACAAAATCCTTTCAGGCATAGAGTGACGCCTAAATTATGCAAAAAAGAAGGAGAGAACTCTGGGTAGTTCTCAAATTTAGGTGGAAAGCAGCTGCTGTTAGAGCACTCTCAACACCAGCGACACTCTAGATCTATTCACCTCAAATGTCTGTTTTTCTATCAAAGTCTTTAAGCATAGGATTAGCACAGTGCCATCCATGCCGAGATAGAAAAGGACAGAGTATTTTTCCATTTCTACAGCAAAGTCTTTAAGCATTGGACTAGGACAGTGTTGTCCTTGCCGAGCTGTAACATGACAAAAGCCATTTATCACTCCAGGCACAGTATTACAGCTTTGATTTGGTAAAATGCCAACTCAAGCCAACCTGAAATAAGTAAAAGCAACCCCTGACACAGTGTTTTGCTCTAATTAGAGCTCTTCAGAGAGGTATACCTTTGTCCAGGAACAAGAAGCACCGAGTATAAGTCAAAACAAAACCCTTTCAGGCATAGAGTGACACATAAATTATGCAAAAAAGAAGGAGAAAACTCTGGGTAGTTCTCAAATGTAGGTGAAAAGCAGCTCCTGTTAGAGCACTCTCAACACCATCGACACTCTAGATCTATTCACCTCAAATGTCTGTTTTTCTATCAAAGTCTTTAAGCATAGGATTAGCACAGTGCCATCCATGGCGAGATAGAAAAAGACAAAGTCTTTTGCCATTTCTACAGCAAAGTCTTTAAGCATAGGTCTAGCACAGTGCTGTCCTTGCCGAGCTGTAACATGACAAAAGCCATTCTTCACTCCAGTCACAGTATTACAGATTTGAATTGGTAAAATACCAACTCAAGCCAACCTGAAATGAGTGAAAGCAACCCCTGACACAGGGTTTCACTTTAATTAGAGCTCTTCAGAGAGGTATAGCTTTCTCCAGACATAAGGGAGCACCCAGTACAAGTCAAAACAAAACCCTTTCAGGCATAGAGTGACACATAAATTATGCAAAAAAGAAGGAGAGAACTCTGGGTAGTTCTCAAATTTAGGTGGAAAGCAGCTGCTGTTAGAGCACTCTCAACACCAGCGACACTCTAGATCTGTTCACCTCAAACGTCTGTTTTTCTATCAAAGTCTTTAAGCATAGGATTAGCACAGTGCCATCCATGCCGAGATAGAAAAGGACAGAGTCTTTTTCCATTTCTACAGCAAAGTCTTTAAGCATTGGACTAGCACAGTGCTGTCCTTGCCGAGCTGTAACATGACAAAAGCCATTCTTCACTCCAGTCACAGTATTACAGCTTTGAATTGGTAAAATACCAACTCAAGCCAACCTGAAATGAGTGAAAGCAACCCCTGACACAGTGTTTCACTTTAATTAGAGCTCTTCAGAGAGGTATAGCTTTCTCCAGACATAAGGGAGCACCCAGTACAAGTCAAAACAAAACCCTTTCAGGCATAGAGTGACACATAAATTATGCAAAAAAGGAGAGAACTCTGGGTAGTTCTCAAATTTAGGTGAAAAGCAGCTCCTGTTAGAGCACTCTCAAGACCAGCAACACTCTAGATCTGTTCACCTCAAATGTCTATTTTTCTATCAAAGTCTTTAAGCATAGGATTAGCACAGTGCCATCCATGCCGAGATAGAAAAGGACAAAGTCTTTTGCCATTTCTACAGCAAAGTCTTTAAGCATCGGACTAGCACAGTGCTGTCCTTGCCGGGCTGTAACATGATAAAAGCCATTTATCACTCCAGGCACAGTATTACAGCTTTGAATTGGTAAATTACCAACTCAAGCCAACCCGAAATGAGTAAAAGCAACCCCTGACACAGTGTTTCGGTCTAATTAGAGTTCTTCAGAGAGGTATAGCTTTGTCCAGACACAAGGGAGCACCAAGTAAAAGTCAAAAGAAAATCCTTTCAGGCAAAGAGTGACGCATAAATTATGCAAAAAAGAAGGCGAGAACTCTGGGTAGTTCTCAAATGTAAGTGGAAAGCAGCTCCTGTTAGAGCACTCTCAACACCAGCGACACTCTAGATCTGCTCCCTCAAATGTCTGTTTTTCTATCAAAGTCTTTAAGCATAGTATTAGTACCGTGCCATCCATGCTATGATAGAAAAGGACAAAGTCTTTTGCCATTTCTACAGCAAAGTCTTTAAGCATAGGACTAGCACAGTGCTGTCATTGCCGAGCTGTAACATGACAAAATCCATTCATCACTCCAGGCACAGTATTGCCGCTTTGATTTGGTAAAATACCAACTCAAACCAACCTGAAATAAGTAAAATCAACCCCTGACACAGTGTTTTGCTCTAATTAGAGCTCTTCAGAGAGGTATACCTTTGTCCAGGAACAAGTAAACCGAGTATAAGTCAAAACCAAACCCTTTCAGGCATAGAGTGACGCCTAAATTATGCAAAAAAGAAGGAGAGAACTCTGGGTAGTTCTCAAATTTAGGTGGAATGCAGCTGCTGTTAGAGCACTCTCAACACCAGCGACACTCTAGATCTGTTCACCTCAAATGTCTGTTTTTCTATCAAAGTCTTTAAGCATAGGATTAGCACAGTGCCATCCATGCCGAGATAGAAAAGGACAGAGTCTTTTTTCATTTCTACAGCAAAGTCTTTAAGCATTGGACTAGCACAGTGCTGTCCTTGCCGAGCTGTAACATGACAAAAGCCATTTATCACTCCAGGCACAGTATTACAGCTTTGAATTGGTAAAATACCAACTCAATCCAACCTGAAATGTCTGAAAGCAAGCCCTGACCCAGTGTTTCGCTCTAATTAGAGCTCTTCAGAGAGGTGTAGCTTTGCCCATCAGGTACCTCTAGTACCTCTAGGGATCCTCCCTGAGTCCGACGCTATTTAATATTTACCTCAGTTCTCTGGCTCATTTCATACAGGAGTTCGGCATCTCCGTCGTGTCATATGCTGATGACACGCAAGAAGTGTTTTCAATCTCGGACTCCCTATACTCAGAGCACCGGCACTTTGTCCCTTGCCTTGAAACAATTGGGTCTTGGATCTCGAACTGCACGCTCAAGCTGAACGGAGATATAACAGAACTGATTATTCTGGGCAATAACTTTAATACGCGACTGGAAATTTTAAGGCCAACAAGTTGGGGGCCACTCCCTCCCCCCAAGGCAGCCATTAAAGTTCTAGGCATGTGGCTGACCAGAACTTAACCATGGAGGTTCAGGCTAATAAATTGTCCAGGATTTGCTTTGGGATGTTACGTCTGATTAGAAAAATACTTTCCTTGCTCCCAGAGGATGCAAGGAGAACAATAGTCCAGGCTCTGGTTATATATCGAGACTGGACTACGGCAACTCCCTCCTTCTGGGATCACCCAAATATGTCATAAAAAGACTACAAATTATTCAGAACGCCGCTGCTTTAATGTTGCTGAACATACCCAGACGTCAATCAGTCAAGCAAGGACTGCGGAAATTGCATTGGCTCCCGATCCAAGCCAGGAATAATTTCAAGTCTTTGACTATCGCCCACAGGGCCATGCACGGGAGAGGTCCTGCTCTCATCCAAAAGCTGATCACTCACTATTCACCCCACCGGCACCTTAGATCTAGCTCAAAATCTCTAATGAAATCGGTCACAATAAAAAGAGCCAGATGGAGTGGAAAATCTTTCACGCATCTGGTTCCCACGCTCTGGAACAGCCTAGACCTGGAACTTCGACTCATTGAAAACGAACTCTCCTTTAACAAAAGGCTCAAAACATAACTTTTCCGCTGGATGAAGTGTTGACTGCCTCCACCTTTGCCTCCTAGCGCTGAGATGCCCAAGGGAAGTCACGCGCTTTACAAATCCCATAAACATAAACATATGCGCCAGGGGGCTGCGTTGCAGAGAGGTGTTCAGAGGCCACGCCCCTTTTTACAACACTTTGCAACGCATCACCGTGGCGCTTACTAGAGGTATCTGGTGGGCTATTTGGCCCCCAGGGACCCTCAGTATTGACAAGGAATTATTTCCCCAACTTAAACCGCACCACAGGGCGTGTTTGCACACATTTGAACTCAGGCCCTGCCCCCTCCCTTCACCACTGTGCAAACGCACTCCAAGGCGTGTTTTAAGTTGGGGGATTAAGTCCCCTTGAATACTGAGAGTCCCTGGGGTGCAACTAGCCCACCAGCTACCTCCAGTAAGCACCACAGAGCTTAGTTGGAGAGAGGTGTGAAAAGGGGCGTGGCCTCAGAACACCTCTCTGCAATGGAGCTCCCTGGGGCATACTGGAGGTACCTGGTGGGCTAGTTGGCCCCCAGGGACCACCAGTATTCCAGGGGAATTTGTTCCCCCTCTGCAAACACGCCAGGGGGCGCGTTTGCAAAGTGGTGCAATGAGGGGGCGTGGCCTCTGGCCGCGATCCTGTCTTTTTACATATTTTTAAGTAGGGGGTCTTTGTAGCCCCCCTTCTTTTTCAAATTTTTTTAGACCTGGGGACCCCATCACCAGGGCCTGCCCCCAATTTTTAATAAATAATAAAAAAGAAATCGGGAAAGGGCCGTGTGGCCCCCTCTCCCAAGGCCATAATTTGCCCCGGGGAGCCAATCCCCCGGGGCATGGCCCATTTTTTAATTATTATTTTGGAGGGGGGATACCTTGCCCCCCTCCTATGGCCAGTTGAGGCCCTGGGGACCCCATCCCCCGGGGCCGTTTATTTGTTTTTAATCTTTTTCTTTGGAGGGAGGGTCCCGTGGCCCCCTCCCGAGCCACTTGTAGCCCCGGGGACCCCATCCCCCAAGGCTGGCCCACTCCGTTGGGGAACGTGGTGGGGTCCCTAATACCCCCACGGTCCCGCGGGCTCCCCGCCTCCTGCGGGAGCCGGCATTGCTTTTCCACACAGGGAGCAGCTAACATGCTGCTCCCCATATGGAAAAGCAATCTGCATTCTTATTTGGAAGAGAGAGCAGGTTTCCTGGGAAAGCAGTTTGCAATGGCAGGGTGGGAGTTGGGAGGCTCCCACCCTGTCCTGGCAGTGTCCTGGGGATGGGCAACCCGGGACACTGCAGGAGCCGGCCCTGGGGGGTGGCAGTCCCCAGGACCCTCGAGAGCTCAATGAGGTCGGCCATGCAACCCCCCTCCCATCATTTGCGAAGGCCCGACGAGTGGTGGTCCCTTGGGCTTGGGGGTCCATAACGGACTCCAAAATTAAAAATGGAGTGCCCCAGGGAGTTGGCGGTCCCGGGGGCATGTGAGGGGAGCTTAGGCCCTCCCCACACAGGTTTTTGTTTAATTTTAAAAAAAGCCCCGGGGGTGGCGAGCCCCCCACATATATTAAATTACAGCCCCGGGGGTTGCCAGCGCAGGGGCTGGGGAGGCCTGAGAGCCCCCCACCAATTTCAAAAAAGCCGCCAGGGTGGTAGTCCCTGTGGCTGCAGTGGGCCCATGAGCCCCCCCGCATACATTAAATTAGAGCCCCAGGGGGTGGCGGTCCCCGGGGCAGGGGGGCATCACAACCCCCAGCTAAAGTTTTAGTGGGGCTTTAGTGGGGTTTTAGTGGGGCTGGGGGTGCCTGAGAGCCCCCCCACCTATTTTATACAAGCCCCGGGGGTGGTAGTCCCCAGGGCTGCGGGGTGGCCCATGAGCCCCCGCATAAATTAACTAAGAGCCCTGGTGGGTGGTGGTCCCTGGTGCTGTGTGGGGCTGATTGGAACCCCACACTTTTTTTTTTTTTGTAAAACCTTTATTTCTCGTTTTAAGAAGGAAGAAACAGAAAGAGAGAGAGAAAAAGGGAAGAAAAAAAAAACAATCAGCGACAATCCCGCAAATCTACTCACACAGGAGGCAATCATAGTGGCGTGGACGCAAAGCATTACTGACAACAGAGCGCACATCATGCAGATCAAAGGCCAGGACTGGAGGTCTCAAAGCAGTCCCGGCAATGTCCGAAGAGAGAGGCGTAAAGCAAAGGGCATGGCAGTGAGGGACAATCATATAGGTAGGCAGTCCACAGCAAATATCGTAGCCTATCTCGTAAGGCTTACGTCCATTGCCGATGCTACGAGAGGTGTCGCATGATAACAGAGAACAAGTAACAAACCCCCTCCTATCCCACCTCCCCCCAGTGGTGGTGACAGCACTCATATCAGCAGGCAAACCGAAACAACACAATAGGTGGAGGGCTCGAAACGTGGCCGGACAGACAGCGGACGGGAGTCCCCTGGAGAGGAAGCGCACCAAGGGTCCCCAACGAAACATCAAATTCTTGAAGTTACCCAGGAAGATGTTCGCTACCCGTTCCATGCTCAGCAGTTTCCATAACCTCGCGTGCCACAGGGAGATCGCCGGGGCTTCTGGTTTCTTCCATGCTGCTGCCAAGGTGAGTTTAGCAGCACCGATACACAACCATAGAATCCTTTTATCCGCTCGGGTCTGGTGTTCGAGCGCCGGGTCCCGAAGACCCAGTAGGACATGAGCCATGGAGTCGTTGACTGGATATCCTAGAATTTCCTTGAGGTGGGACAGAATCTCCTCCCAGTATGGGCGGATGATCGGGCAGTCCCTCCAAATGTGGCAGAAATCCCTGAGTAGGCCACAGCCCCTCCAGCACCTGTCAGAGGTAGCTGGGAAGATGCGATGCAAGCGGACGGGATGCAGATACCAATCCATGAGGGTTTTAAGGTGGGCCTCTCTGAGCTCCACGGAATGATTATGCGCAGTAATGTCCCGCCACAAACTCGACCACTCAGCATCCGAGATGTCTCTTCCCAGGAGGTCCTCCCAAGTGCTCATGTAACTTGGGCGAGGCGCCACCGCGGAAGTGAGAAGAAGGTTGTAGAGGAAGGAGATGACTCCTTTCATAGAAGAGGTGCGCAAGAGGAAGGCCTCAAAGACGGAGGGGGGTCTCATGGCCGCGGCATTGACCGCAGGGGACGTAGCCCAGTGGAGCAGTTGGACATGGTGGAACCGCACAGATCATGGCACTCCATAGTCCCGCATACAATTGTCAAAGGTGAGAGTAGCGTGGCCATGAAACAGATGTGTAAGAGCGCGGCAGCCACCTTCCCGCCAGACGTCAAAGGGTCCTTCATGCAGCGCCGGTGGGAAGGCCGGGTTAAAGTGTATTGGAGTGAAGGGAGAGGGGATACCCTCTTTTTTAAGAGACCGCACTTTTCAGGTGTTTTCGGCCGCTGCTTCATCTACAAATTGTTCATCGGCGTACGGCGTGCCTCAGGGGTCTATAATTAGTCCTCTACTATTCAATATCTACGTAAGACCCCTGGCCACTATTATAGAGGAAGCCGGTCTTACCTTATACTCCTACGCCGATGACACACAGATCATCTTCTCTCTCTCTAATACAGAGGGCACTGATACCTCTGTTTTGAGAGAAGGTCTGGTTCGTGTCTCCAGGTGGATGAAGAACAATTTCTTGAAACTTAACGGTGACAAGACCGAGGTTGTGATACTTGGCAGGGGTAAGGATCTCTGGGGCCCCCACCACTGGCCCAATGATATGGGACCTACCCCTCAGCCTGTAACTGTAGTTCGCAATCTCTGGTTCCTCATTGATGAGAAACTCACAATGAGACAGCAGGCTGTAAAGGTAGCCTCTATCTGTTTCGCCACCTTGAGATGGCTTCAAAAAATCCTGTGGATGTTGCCCCCCTCCACACAAAGAATGGGAGTCCAGGCATTGGTTGTATGCCGCCTGGACTACGGCAACATTTTATACCTTGGAGCTGATCTGACAACCATAAAAAAACTCCAGGTTGTTCAGAACGCAGCTGCTCAGCTGCTTCGCAATGTCCCCAGGAGAACATCTGCCTCTCCAGCCCTTCACGACCTGCATTGGCTCAGAGTCCCGAATAGAATCAAATTCAAGGCCCTTTGTCATATTTTTAAAATTAAACAAGGCTCCGCTCCTAAATACCTTCAGGGCCTTATTCAGGCCTATAAGCCAAATCGTATCCTGAGATCTCCAGGGAATGGTGACTTCTCCATCCCCAGATTTAGGCTAGCAAAAATGGGAGGCCGCTCATTTGCCTATCTGGGTCCTGAATTCTGGAACGCTCTTCCCATGACCCTAAAGACAGAAACCAATCTTTTTCGCTTCTGTAAAGGACTCAAAACTTGGCTCTTTCAACAGTAAATTGAAGCCTCCGTTTAGCACCATCAGCATGCAAGTTCTTCTTTAGTCTGTCCCTCAGCGCCGGGAAAACCACTGCGGTTAGCTGTGCGCTTTATAAGCTTAAATAAATAAATAAATAAATAAAAACGTAGTCCAGCGGTCATCACCAGTCACCGTGTCCCAGACCTTTAGGGTAGTTCTAGTGGGTGTACTAATGTAAGCATTCCTGGGCCTGTCATGTTTGGGTTTCCATGCCAGATCCCAAATCGATCGACCCGCCACACATCTGTCCATGTGCAGCCAGTGCTTCTCCGAGAGTTGTTGGGACCACTCCACCAATACCCGTAATTGCGCAGCCTTATAATATAAGTGCATATCAGGGAGGCCCACTCCTCCTTCTTTCCGCGGTCGGCGAAGAGTGGCAAAGGAGTAGCGTGCCCGTCCTCCCTGCCAGACAAACAGCAGCATCTGGGTTTTAAGATGACGGAAGAAGTCAGCCTCAAGCGGTATAGGGAGTGCCTGGAAAAGGTATAAAAGTTTGTGGAGAAGCACCATTTTAAGGGCATGGCTTCTACCCAGCCACGAGATGTACTTCGGCTTCCAGCGCTACAGTTCCGCACGAGTCTGTGCCAGCAGCGGGGGAAAGTTTGCGGCGTACAGCTGCCCAATCGAGGGAGTCAGCAGGACCCCGAGGTACAGGATAGATCGAGAGGCCCACGACAAGAGCATGAGGGGCTGTAGTCGATCCACTTCCGCTTTGGAAAGCGTAAGATTAAGAATGAAAGACTTATCATCCCACTTTTTTTTTTATTAATGCCCCAGGATTTGGCCCCCCGGGGCAAATTACCTTATTTACCGCTGGAGACCACGTTTTTCTTTTTTTTGTATCGCTAGGATGCGCAGATCCTACGCGCATCCCACGATTTTTATAACAAAAAAAATTGGGGGGCCCTGGGGTTCCTTGTGGGACCCCCTGAGCAGGCTTAGGGGGTCTGGGTGTGTCTACCCTGCCCTTTTTCGTGTTTTGCGGCGTTAGTTTTTGGTTTCTTGTGTCTCGGTTCTACCGAGGCACAAGATGGCTGCCAACACTTTCTGAGTTTGACTGTTGACAGCCAATCAGCATGCAGCTCGTGCACGGCAGGGTGCGTGCATGCTGCGCTTAGGGTACGCGGATCCACCGCGCCTATAGATATATAATTGACTTTAACTGTCATTTTCTCAGGAACTACTGAACTTATTTACACCAAATAGGCAAAAGGCACAAGTTTCAACCAAGGACTACAATTCCGTTCAGCAGTTCGGGCTGTAACCGTGTCTAAAGGTCATACTGGAAATTGCATGGGGAAAACACATTTTGGGCCTCCCTTTTTCCTTGGCCCCCCACTTGACCAACCACCCCCAGACTTTAAGGGACAGAGTGGAACTGAGCTGGCCAAAAGTTTGGAAAATTTCAGGAATATTCATCAATCGACGCCGAAGTTATTAGCAATAGAATGTTGCGGTTTTCCTATAGATAATAGGTCCTAACTATAACTACCTACTGGCGACCGCCAGTAGGTAATATATATATATATATATATATATATATATATATATATATATATATATATATATATATATATATATATTTATATATATATATATTACCTACTGGCGGTCGCCAGTAGGTATATATAGTTAGGATTTTTTCTCTATGGGATTTTTGAAAATTCTATGTCTAATAACTTTGGCGTTTGTGGACGGAATTGGCTGAAATTTTCAGGAAAATGGCACATTTTGTTTCTGAGCAGCCCCTGAAAATTGAGGGGGGGGTTCGTTCAGGGGGGGTCGAGAAAAAAGGGGGGTCCCAAAACGTGTTTTTAACATTGAGTTTTCCATAGGGCGGTTGGCCTCACTTTTAGCCCGAACGGCTGAATGGATTTGCACGAAACTTGGCAAAATTGTAGGGACTGGTAGCCCGATGTGCCTTTTGTAGGTCTCAATATATGTGCTCCAGTGGATTTTGAGAAATTAACGTTTAAAAAAAGATATATATCTTTAACAGCGGACCGGGCAGCGCTCCGGTTCGCGTACTTTTCGCGCAACGGAGCTTTGTGAAGCGAAGCTGATTGGTTCTCCGGCGTCTGTAAACATTCCAAACAGTCCGTAGCGGCCGCCATCTTGTCTCTCGGTAGGATCGAGAGACAAGAGGAGGCCAAAGCGAAGGGGCAAATGACCATAAGGGGGCATAGTAGATTCTCGCTGACCCCCTAGGTTTGATGTGGAGGTTTTAAAAGGGCCCCGCGGGGCAAACAAAAAAAAAAATAATAATAATCAAACGGCTGAATGGATTTGCACGAAACTTGGCAAAATTGTAGGGACTGGTAGCCCGATGTGCCTTTGCTAGGTCTCAATATATGTGCTCCAGTGGATTTTGAGAAATTAACGTTCAAAAAAAGATATATATCTGTAACAGCGCTCCGCTTCGCGTACTTTTCGCGTTACGGAGCTTTGCGAAGCTGATTGGTTCTTCGGCGTCTGTAAACATTCCAAACAGTCCGTAGCGGCCGCCATCTTGTCTCTCGGTAGGATCGAGAGACAAGAGGAGGCCAAAGCGAAGGGGCAAATGACCATAAGGGGGCATAGTAGATCCTCCCTGACCCCCTAGGTTTGATGTGGAGGCTTTAAAAGAGTCTCGCAGGGCAAAAAAAAAATATATCGTTTTTTTAGTTTTTTTGCGTGGAGTGCGCCCGGTTCGCGAACCGGGAAGCGTTCTGGGGAGCGTACTTTCTTGAAAATTAGTGAAAAAAGTTAGAGTAAAATAATAATTGTGAGTGATCAGATGTAGGGTAGCTCTGAGAAGAGCTTTTTGGGTTTATGGTACATTTAGGTACTTATAAGTAGGTACCAATGCACATTCTTAAATTCAGAATGAAAATTCTGTTGCCCTCATCTGAGAAGTGAACTCCATCTCCTCTGTAGATATCTTGCATGTAGTAACGCAAGTTATTGTTGTACAGGGAGCCCATTCCATGGTCTCTCATGTAAGCTGAAACAGATTTGTTTACATGCTTCCTCGATTTCTCAATTTGTGGACAAAATTGGTTCGACCACCTCCATTTTTGTCTTTGGCATATATTTGAATATACCAAGGCAGTCTGAGGAAAAAGTGCCATCAATTGCTCAAAGGTGTCCTTTAAAAGCATTTCCAGACCTACCCCAGTCAAAGTGCCCAAATCATTACCTCCACAGTGCACAATTAACAGGTCAGGTTTTGGCAAATGCATAAAGGTTTTCACCAATGGTATCAATTGGTGACATTTTAATCCTCTGTGGCCAAACCACTTAATTTCCACATCTTGTAAATTGAGGTTAGGTAAATTCCTGTTTTCAGCGTACCTCTGAGCCCAATAGATGTAATTATGTCCAACAATCCAGACAGAAAACATGGCGAGAGAAGGTTCTCCTGCAGTCAGATGAAGTGTGGCAATGAAATGGCAGTTGAAAAAATGAGAGTGTAAAATGAAAAAAACTGAGGAGTTTCTGTGTTAATGAAGCAGTAAGAGTGATTGGTGGATTTTGATTGCTGAAAACAGAAAGTTAGGGTGCATGGATGAGTTCGTTGAAAGATGTATTTTGAGTGGCGAAGAAAAAATCATTAAATGAAAGATTGCACTGGATATGCAGGTGCACTGAGAGTTCAGGGTTCAATTGCAACATTGTTGTGTGAACTTGGAAACACCAGAGGTCTTGCAAGAGGTGGTTGCTATGCAGAAAAAGCAGAGAGGGGGCAGAGGGGGGAAGGGTTTTGATTTGAAAAAAAGTGAGGGAAGAGTTTTGATTGGGTGACATGAGAGATATGTGTGAAGAATTACAGCATTTCTGTGCTTTTGATAGCTGCAGACTCTGGAGTGCATACCTTTTGCTCTGCTGAAGACAAATTGGTGTGTTTCTGAGACGGTTTTGAAACTCAAAGTATTTGCTAAGGTGAGAAAAGATTTCTTTAATTTAGATAGAAAATAGTGTGCTTTAAGGAGAAAATTATGAAGAAAGTTGTGTTTTTCAAATGTTGCTTTGTCTCAAGTGTTTTACAAATAGATTTTGTTTCTTTGAGAAATTGTAATTGGAGAAAATGTGAAGTATTAGTACTGACAGGGTTTTTATGTGCATAGGAGCTGTGGAGTGTTTTCAAATTATGACTTGTAAATCGTTTTTGAGAAAAAGCAATGGTTTTAATATTGATGACAAGGACATAATGGTGTCTGCTTCTTTATAAGGTAATTGAGAGTCTCTGATGTTATTTTTCCCATTTCAATGTAAGAAGTTTGTCTGTGGAGCAAATTGCTTGTAAATATGCTCCCACCTGTGCATGGCAAATTTAGATTTTGAATGTTTGCGTTACATAGGCATGTTAAAGGTGACAGAAACATGCTGCAAAGGCAATCAAAAAACGCTTTTATGTGTCTTAAGGACATTTTAAGTCATTTCCCCATGTGCAGTGTTTTCAAATTATGAGTTGAAAATCGTTTTTGAGGTAAAGGAATGTTTTCAAAATTTATGTGCGCCATATGCCCCCAAATTTCTTTTTCAGGGGTGCAGCAGGGTGTTCTTGAGACACCCCTGCACCCTCGGAAAAATTCGTAATTTGCGATGAGGTAATTGCTAATCGCAAATTGCACCTTCATTCCTATGGGCCTCCTGCTGCATGGAAATGAATGGGTAATTTGTAATTAGCAAATAGCTCATCGCAAACTAGGAATGGTAAAGAATCGCTATTTATTCCTTAAAGTTCGCTATTTAGGAAATGCAAAAAACTTTGATGATACATATGGCGGTTCATCTCTAACAAGATAAGAAGCATAGGGATAGATTTATGATGACTGGCACATCACCAGGGATGTGTTAGTCATTCTGTGCCGCTGTTCCGTCACCTATGGTGTGCTGCATTTACAATGCGGCGCATCATGGGGCAAAAACAGCACAGATGCGTGACGTATCTGTGCCGTAAAGGTGGCGCATTGCTGGAGTTGTATCGCAAGTGTGATGAAGCTCCAGCAAGGCTCAGGGGTGCCCCTGTCGCAGGGTTTCTGTTCTCACACAGAACTGTGGACAGAGGATTGGAACCTCGGCGAATTAGGGTGCCCCAAAACTCACCTTAGTAATCAAAAACCCCTTAGCAGGCTAGGTACAGTGTCACATTGGATATAACAAACTCTCAATGTTTAGACAATCCAGAATATGAACTTATAGTACCTCAGGATACGTGGAACTCATGAACAGTCAGTCGTTATATATTTCTTAGAAACCAGAACATGGAGTTAAGAAGAACACATGTGTATTTGAAATGTTTATTTACTAATGCCGTCTTCTCAGGCGTAGTATCTTAGATAATACAAGTACACATATTATCAGTAGCAAAATTACCAGCATAGTTACTAGTACATAAAAAGCGAATGGTGACAGTATGTTAACATGCTGTAAATGAATAAGAGTTAGCAACACTTATAAGCAGCCGCGGGCCGTGGAGGGAGTTACGGTGGGGCAGGGAGGCGGGGAGGGGGAGGGGCAGGGTGGAGAGGGCTCCACCCTGCCCCTCCCCCTCCCCGCCTCCCTGCCCCACCGTAACTCCCTCCACGGCCCGCGGCTGCTTATATCTCACCCTCCCTAATACACATATTATATTATTTGCTAAGAAGGTCTCTTTGTGTTGGTTTAGGGCGTGCCCATACTTTAGTGTCTTAGATTTGAAGGAATCACATCAGTATACACCAGCTCTCTCTTCATGTGAACCGCATCAAGTGTTGTGTATGTGTGTTCGGCAAAGCAATATAAAACCCGCCTCATGCCCAGAATTGGCAGAAGCTGCACTTATGTTATGAGTATGAAGTCGTGGAGATCAGACCTCATAACAATTCTGTATCGTGTTGTTCTTGAAACTTCAGCACTCGCTGTACAGATATAGTTTAACAAGTAAAGCAGATAGTAGAGCAATAACATATTATTCTCATGTAAATCACGATGAACTATTAGGTTGAAAGCTAAAGCAACAACTAAGTGTCGTGTGCAGAAGTTGCAAAAAAGGAAAAATGGCGTTTAAACCGGTAATGAGCCCATGTTAACTTAACACGGTGTAAAGATATCCAGGATCTACATGACACCTCCCCATGATCCGGAAACGAACTGAATAAGATAATAGAAGTGCCATCTCATGAGAGCAGATTGCAACTTTATATATGCACGGTCCGCAAGGTAAAACATTAAAAACTAGCAAAATTTAATGCTAAAGAAAAATAAAACAGCCAACTACTTTATCGAGGCTTAAGCCAATTGGCAAGCTAAATAATAAAAACTTGACAAATAAGTCAATGAATTGTCAATGAAATGCTAGTACTCAGCATATCAAACATGAAAAAGGTCTATGACATAACTGTGTATGCAAAATAAGCTGCAACAGCCTCTAATAGGAAGTCACCGTCTTCATCCGAAAAGAGTTCAGCCATCCAATTTAAAAGCGGAAAAGAACATACGTGCTCTCCCAGCACCGGATCCTCTATCACCATCAGAGGACAGCTCGGTGGGTTTTCAAGAAAGCTCTGTTCCAAGAAAGACTGTGTTGCCGCCAGTAAATTCCAGGGACCAATTAGTCCATGCATCAATGCCACAGCCATAATCCTTTCGCCAGGACAAACCAACTCGTGAGTAATGATAGGAGTCATCAGCTGATTAAAGTCGACGTCAGGAGAAACCGGTCCGCAGAGACACAAATCAATGGCCCAATCGAAATCACAGGTCAGGCAGTGAAATACAGGCTGGACACAGGTGAAGTAGTAGAATCGAAAAGATAATCCATATGCCGTGCTTAATATCGCCAACGGCATTGTGCCATAATATTCAAGCATGCGATTGCGGAACAGCGTCAGCAGCTGCAGGGCGGGAGCTTGCACAGGAGGGACATCCATATTTAAAAATGTAAAAAAGCACAAGAGCGTCCGTTGGTAATGCAAGTAAAAATGGGAATCCACCAAGCACAGTGGAAAAAATAGAATGAAAGAAAGCAGGGATGACTCCAAAGATTTTCTCAAATGAAGTCACGAGACCACTGGTAACAACTTTAAAAAAGTGCGCCAGGCCCTTTGTGGAGGACGCGTTAAAGATAGTCCGAACCATGTCGCTGAAATGCAAAGGCGAATCAGTATTTAAAAGGGTCTGCACCTCTGTACGGGTGTTCGCTATGTGAAGCACGAAAGTTTCACGAGCCGAACTCAAGGCCACCTCTCTCTGAGACAAAAGAGCTCTTATTCTTGCCATGCCGTTGAAATGTGCTCCCAAGGTTGGTATTTGTGGCCAGATTGAAAACTCCCTATGTTCATGTGTGGGAGGAAATAGAACATTTCTGCAGCAAATAACCCGTTCACTTACTGTTACGATAAAAGGAATACTTTTAATTAACCCAGAATAATCTTCATTATTGAGCATCAAATAACTACCATTTTCCAACAACTTGAACGTGGGGATGATAGCAGGAACTGGCGTGCCTTGCAACACGCAAGCCATATTTGGTCGGTGTTTGTTGCATGAACCGTGTAACTGTATGTGCCTACACATTAGTGAATGATCTGGCGTCTCAGTGCATTCCTCTCCATTCAGATAAACTTCTTGATCATCTTTGAAAATCTGTATGTGTATGGAAGCGACCAGACCTCATGAAGAAAACCACTACCTAAAGGTTCATAACGACCTATTGGTATATATTTCATACAATTTGAAAACTTATATAAAGCAAAAGGCAGCGTTATTAAACCGTGGATAAGGCACGTTGCCAAAGCAGCCAACCTTTTGGATTTATACTGGAAATGTTAAAGGAAGAATTACGGCGTAGGGCCTGTAAATCTTTAATGGACAACAGAGTAAAATTACTCCAACCATCATATTCCTCTAACTCCGGGATAGTAGGGGTGTTTAATTTTTTAGAAGTAGCCAATCCAAAGCATTTGGTCTGGGAAATTGTTTCATTCACAAACAACATATGATTTGGGATGAGACATGCACGGTGCAAAGCCTCAGTGCCTTGTACCTGCCAGGTTCTTGAACCCCAAACTGATGTAGATCCTGGATATCTTTACACTGTGTTAAGTTAGCATGGGCTCATTACTGGTTTAAACGCCATTTTTCCTTTTTTGCAACTTCTGCACACGACACTTAGTTGTTGCTTTAGCTTTCAGCCTACCTGCATCAAGATCTATGCCTGCTTCAAGCAGGCGCAGGGTTTTGATGCAGCTTTGTCCTATCTGATTGTAAATGCGGCACACCGTGGGTGGCAGAGCAGCGGTGCACGTTAACTGGTGCATCCCTGGGGATGTGCTAGTTAATATAAATCTGCCCCTTTACATTTAATTATGTGCAGGGGACACAGAGTCGGTGAGGTTTATCCAAGGTTAAGAAAAGATGAGTCCTGTTCAGTGAAAAATTGGAGATAGGCTTCACCTCCTCTGCTCCTCAGCATCGTTGGACATGGTTAAATAATAGCTGCAAAATGTTACTCTTGTTAAACAATTTTACTATTATAATCTCTGAGATTTGTCTCTTACTGTGCAACATCTCATTGTTGTTATCTTTCTTTAAAGATAAAGACAACATCAACATGAGCGACAATCAGCAATCAGTTGATTTCGACCTCATCATTGAACTCGTAATTGAAACATCAGTGGATGTTGATCCCTTGGATGATTTCAATCCTGAGGATGAAGAAGAACGTGATGAGGATGCAGATTTGTCAGAATTGTATGACATAGGATGGGAAGCTGACGTGCTTGAGCCTATGGAACTATAAACATTTATTTTATAAATTTATAATAAATAAAAAGTAAATATGTAAACCGTTTAATTTAAAAATAAAGACACCTTCAAAAACAGGTTATGTGTAGTGTCTTCAATAAAATATTAAAATATGGTCATAAAATTGGATCAGATTCATATATAAAACAGCACAGGTAAAATGAATATAAATTCCATTTCTTTTCTGCTATTTCTGTATTCTAAATTTGCCATGTACAAAAAATTCTTCTATGTAAAAATGTTAAGTAGTGTGTTAAGTTTTTGATGACTGTTATTAATTTACTGTTGGGTAATAGTGGTTAATAACATTTTTTATTATATTTTACCACAGATTCAACTGCAGATTATTTCAAGATTTTAGGATGCCAAGCAAAGAAAGAGTGAGAAAGGCTGCAAAACGTCAAAGACAGCAGGTGAATGAAAAAAAGCAGCAGTCCTCTAACAAAAAGATTTGTCAAGTCACCAAGAAAGCACCGGGTAAGAGTACAAAAACATTCATGAGAAATATCTCTAGTAAAAAAAATATTACTACAGAAAATGTTTCAGTCCAGAAAAGGAGAAGCAATTCAAACGGTAAGGAAAGGCCAATGAGAAATGTTACTGCTAGAGTAAGAGATAACTCTATGCATGAAAGTAGAAGGAAACAACAGTTTAGGGACATTCGTAAACGAATGTTCCGCAACAGGATAATTGGCAATTTGTTAAAAAATATTAAGAAAGGTCAACAGAAAGTGGTTTTTTATAAGAGAAAAAAAATAGTTGAGAAAGTTATTGATCAGGCATTTGAAATTAAACGTAAGTTATTTATTTTGACAATCAATAGAATTAGGAAGCTAAACAAGGCAATTTATGATTTCAAAAGAAATAGTAGATGGAAGAGAATAGTTAATCGTAGTAATTTTTGTGAAGTTTTTTCTGGAGAATGGATGCATAGTTCAAGCTCTGAGGCATTTTTTAATGAGGAGAGTTATTTCCAGGATAATGATTTGGTGCATGCAGTTGACACCAGTGGTCGAGCTTATGAAGTGAAAGATGGTTGTCCAGTTGAAAAAGAAAAACTTGTGACAACAGAGATAGAAGAGGTGTTAGGTAATGAGGTTTTAGGGAGACGTCCTAAGGGTCCTGTGTACACCTGGAAGTGTAGTAGTATTTGCAGTGTACGACAGGATTCCATCAATTTGCTTTGTGATTTTATACGGTCATTTAATAAGAAAAGTTTGAAGCAGAAAATGAAGTTGTTGCAAGAATTAGATCCTTGCAGAGTGAGAGAAGTGATAGGTTTGCATGGTCATTCACTGGCTTGTCTTTCCAGGAGAGTATGCCAGAGTGTTTTTCATCATTTCAGGATGCTAGCAGTGCATCATAATAAAGTGAGGAAATTAGTTAGAATGTTGTATTATGCTAAGAGTCCAGCAATTATGCTTAAACAATTATGCGCTGCTCTTTTGCATGGTTCTGAAATAGATGTGAAGAATATATGTGAAGAAATTGAGTTTTGTTACTTTGGAAGTAAAGAGGAGAATGTTGAAATTGACCAAGAAGAAGAGAGTAATGTGGAAGATATTGTACAGGTTTCCAGTAGAGATAATTTCCAGAGGGAAATTGCGACGTTTGAGGTGAAATCAAGTGAGAGGCCAAATTTCACTTGTGTGTGTTGTCGACGCACTTATTATAAGAATCAGACTAAGTTAGTGGATTTATATGGAAAAAGTGAAAGGGAAAATAATAGTGAATGGAAGGATTTTACAACATACTTGATGGTAGAAAATTGTTTTGATTTGGGATTGGATCAACGTGTGTGTACTTATTGTTGTAACAAATTAAATCAAAACCAGATGCCTGCTAGAGCAGTTCATAATAATCTGGAATTGGTTGAGATTCCTTCTGAATTGAAGGATTTAAATACTTATGAATCTATTTTGATTCAAAGTATCCATCCCTTTCAGGCTATTGTAAGAATGGAGCCAAAGACAGGGAAATTGCCTCCATCAGATTTACAGAGAGGATTAAAGGGAAGAGTTGTTTATTTGCCTCTAGATTTGAAGAAAAACATTAACACAATTGGAGTAGAAAAAGTGGAAGAGGAACCTCTTGTTATCTTAGTTAATGGGGTTCCGACAAAGAATGAGAAAATATGGCAAGATTTAGTAGATGTTAGGAAAGTCAAAAGGGCAACATTGTATTTGAAAAAATATAATAAATACTATAAAAATGTATATGTTGCAGAAGAGGAAGTAAGTGAGGAAGAGGATAGCGATTTGTGTGCTGGTCAAATTGAGAAAGTAGAACCCTGTACTAGTGAAGAAATATATGAACATTATAGTGTTCATCCTTTGCATTCCAAGGAAGTCATGGGGAATGCTATTGAGTTGTTTCAAATGAAACAAGCGAAAGGGAGTCCCATTAGTGTTTGGGAGGAAAGTTTGGAAGCTCGGTGTTTCCCACATCTTTTTCCAACAGGTCAGGGAGGAAGATATGATGAGCGACCTCATCAAATTCCTGCTTCTGAATACCGGACTTTGCGATTGTATGCAGGAGATCCTAGGTTTCGACAATGCATTCCTTATTTGTTTCATCTCCTGTTTGAAAGCGATCTGTCTGGACTGTCATATGCAGTGAACCACATCTTGAAAAGTGGTATACACATGCAAAACATCTCGGCAAGTGACTTTATGGATAAAATCAATGTCCAAGACAGTATTTTGGATTCTCACCTGATTAATCTCATGGCGTGTCAGCGTGGTACTAATGAGTACTGGTACCGTCGTCATGGTGATTTAAAATGTATGCTGAGGAACTTAGGAACTCCCACATGGTTCCTCACTTTGAGCTGTGCTGAGTATGGCTGGGAAGACTTACTTGAATTTCTACGAGAGGCAAATGCTAACGTAGAAAACATCGAATTCAAGACACCCGGAGAACTGTGCTCTTTGGATCCAGTCAATGTATGTAGGTACTTCAATCATAGATTTGAAGGTATGATGTCTTTCATCATGAATAAGAAGAATCCACCTCTTGGAGAGGTGTTGGATTTCTTCTGGAGGAAGGAGTACCAAGCAAGAGGTGCTCCTCATATACATATGTTGCTGTGGATCAAGGATGCACCTAAATTTGGAACGGATGCAGAAGACTCAGTGATGAGTTTCATAGAACAGTATTCTACGTGTGCTGTTCCAAAGGCAAAGGAGAAAAAAAGCCTAAGAGAAAAAGTTCTACGTTTCCAAAGCCATCGATGTGGAAAGTACTGTCGTCGTAAATTCCGGAACAAAGACAAGTTCTACACCAAATGTCGTTTCGGCTTTCCACGACCGGTGATTTCTAAAGAAAGAGTGAACAGTTTGATGACTTCGCTGCGACATAATATGATGAAGAAATCACCTAAAAACACATACAATTTGAAGAGGAACGAAGAGTCTAAGTACATCAACGACTACAACCCGGTGATTTTGTCCATGTGGAATGCTAACATGGATATACAGTTTGTGGCTGATAACTGTATGGCTGTGGCTCGGTATGTGACATCTTACATCACCAAAAAAGAGAAGACAGAATTGAAGGATATGTGGGAGGACATTTCCCATGAAAAGAGCCTCAGCAAGAAGTTGTACAGTTTCAGTCTGAAGATGTTGTCGCATCGAGAAATCGGAGCTTACGAATGTTCTGACCGGTTGTCTTCAGCAAGTCTCTATGCCAAGTCCAGGAGTATCGTTTGGGCGAGTGTTGGTCTTGCTGCAACGCGTAATCGAGTTCTGAAACCTGTGCGGGAAATTGAGTATTTGGCGGAAAAGGAGCCAAACAGTACCGACATTTTGAAGAGCAACATTTTGGATACATATTATCCAAATCGAAGCAGTCACCTCGAGAATGTTTGTCTGTATGAGGTTCTGCAAAATTACATATTCAAGAGGAACATCAAAGAAGATACTGAGAAAGGAGTGTATGCTGTAATAGGAAGTGAGGGATGTCTGGTCAAGCAAAGAAAATGCCACTTGATAAACCATCGAAAATTGAGTGGCGAATCTCCTGAAAAAAAGGAGTTTTTCTATTTAGCACTTTTGCAACTTTTTAAGCCTTGGCGTGCAGAAGAGGAACTGCTTGGAGATTTCCTTTGTTACGAAGACTCATTCAATGCTGCCAAGGAGACCATAGAATGTCCTGCTTTTCCCAAATATGTAGAAATGTTGAATGTGGAAATTGAGCAGGAAGCAACGATTGCAGCCGAGATTGCCAGAGACAGTTCTCAGGACAGTCAGAGTTCTGCTTCATTGAGTCAGGATCCACTAGGAGGACCTCTTATCGAAAATGAAGCTGCCACTGCTATGAATGAAGTGGAAAGAGCCATGGCACATGCTCAGGAGGATGCGGTTAACTTAGAAGAGTTGGAAAGACAACTCAACGTTGAGCAGAGGAAAATATATGACGAACTTACCATGCAAATTGATCATGGATTAAGTCATGACAAGAAAGAGTGCTCATGTACGTCATTGAAGCCTGTCCGACTGTACGTGAGTGGAGAAGCGGGAACTGGAAAAAGTTTCCTTATTAAAGCAATTTCATGTTATTTGCAGGAAAGGACAGAGTCATCGCTGTCTTGTGTTGTCACCGCTCCAACTGGACTGGCAGCACATAACATTAAAGGGATTACTTTACATCGTTTACTGATGCTGCCAGTGGAGCATGACAACAAATTAGAATATCACAAGCTATCTGGAGATGCTTGTTTTGAAGTTTCAAGAGTCTTGAGGAAAATGAAACTTCTTATCATTGACGAAGTAAGCATGGTTTCCAATGTCATGCATGCCTTTGTGCATTTGAGAATGCAAGAAGTTCTCAAAACAGAGTATGATGTGTTATTTGGTGGCAATCACATCATTGTTTTCGGAGATCTTCTGCAGCTGACACCAGTGAAAGGGCAACCTGTGTTCAAAATGCTCACGCATGAAGATACCAGGAAGTGCTTAGGGAGCATTGGCAACGTCAATATATGGTTAAACTTCAATTATGCTGAACTGCATGAAAATATGCGTCAGGCAAAGGATGAAGTTTACAAGACTATTCTACAAGATGTTAGAATTGGAAAAGTGACCGAGCATGGGAAAGAAGCTTTACATGCACGATTACTGACAAATTTATATCCAGACGAAGATGTTGTGCCTGAGAATATTTTTCAGAAAGTTACTGAGAAAAAATCTGGAATATGTTTGATGCCAACTCTTGCAGAATGTGCCAAATTCAACAACAAAATGTTGCATTTAGAAAAGCAAGAGATTGTGAAACTGGAAGCTATTGACAGAGTAGAGCATATGGGATCAACAATTATTTTGTCTGAGAATCTGAAAACAAAATTGGATTCATTAGAGAAGAGTATATCTAAAACTGCGGGTTTTGAAAAGACTCTGAATGTGTGCTTGAACTGCCGTATAATTTTAAGAAGGAATTTACATGTTGAAAGAGGTCTGGTAAATGGATCAATGGGTAATGTTGTTGATTTTGTGAAATACAGAAATAGAGATGGAATTGAATTTTTAAAAATTAAATTTGATGGCATTGAGGAAGTACAGCTAATTGCTCGTTGTTCTGCTAGATTTTTGCTTGTAAAAGACTTATATGTTCGTCGTAAGCAGTTTCCTGTTTGCTTGGCATATGCGGTGACAATCCATAAATCGCAAGGTTTAAGTGTAGACTGTGCATTGGTGAATATTGGCAGTTCTGTGTTCAAGGAGGGTATGGCATATGTGGCATTGTCACGAGTTAGAACTTTATCGGGATTGTACTTGATTGAGTGTGATGTCACAAACATTTGTGCGGATCTAGATTGTGTTAAGGCATACAATAGGTTAAGAAGAGAGTATGCGCCACATTTGCCTCAGTATCCTTTGTTTGAGAAACGTGTGGTAGGCCGGAAACGAAGAAATGTGACCAATACTGGGGAGGTTGTAGCAAAAAGACGAAAAGTCGATGAACCTGAAATTATAAGCAGAAACAAAAAGGATTCTGTTGAAGATGTTGTTGGTTTTTAATTTGAAAACAGTTCTGGTGTCAACTGCTATGCTAATGTAGTGGTTAATGTTTTGTTTTCTCTAGAAAATGTAAAAGAAGAGATTGTGGTCAATTCGGATCACAGATTTTGCAGTTTGTTAAATTCTGTGTTAGAGAAATGTAGCACTGATAGAACAAACATAGAAAGTGTGTCTGAAATTCGAAATCTGTTAGACAGATGTTCAGGCCAAACACAATTCTCTCAAAATAGTCAGCAAGATTGTCAGGAGTTTTTAATGTATATGCTTGATGTATTGCATGATGAAGGTGTAGATGTAGATCACCATTTTGGGCTTTCTTATCAATGGCAGCATGACTGCGAGAACTGTAGGGTATCAAGTACTACTAGTGTAGACTCAGAAAGATTTATATATTTAACTTTGCCAGACAGTAAATCAGTCTCTTTTAATAAGCTAGTAAAAGCAGCTGATCACAACATGGAGTGTAGCCAATGTACATCTGAAATGATGTCCACATTATTTATACGAACATATGGCCAGTATGTCATTTTAATGTTCCAACGATGTAGGCCTGATGGAACAAAATTGACAACTTTAATTAAAAATGTTGTGGCTTCACAGTTGTCAATATCAGGAAGGACTTTTGTAACTGTAGCAATTAGATATCATGATGGTCCTTCAATAACATCAGGACATTATACAGCTTATTTAAAGTGTAGAAATGGCTGGTCATTCTGCAATGATTCTGTTTTAATTTTCAAAAAAAAATTGCCGTATGACCTTAAAAACTCTTACCTGGTGTTTTTAAAACCAAAATTTTAGGGAAAGAATCTCGGGATGTGCTCTGAGGAATTTCAAGAAGTTCTAATGGCTCCTACACGATTTGGCCTTGAGGATAAGTGTAGTACAGAGACATAACTTCTTACCATAACACTGGACGTCATGGAGAAATACGTGCACTTTGAATGAGTTCAGAAAAACTGTTTCTTTTTATAAGCTAATTGAAGCAGCCAATCAAAACATGGAGTAGAGGGAATGTAAGTCTGCAATGCTGTCTACTGTTTTACATTGCTTTGTCATTAAAAGTGATGTAGAGAATTAAATAATTGTACTAGTCATAAAGGTAGTGTAAGTCTGCTTCATAGTAAGCAGTATCAGTGTGATAGGAAATGTAGAACATGATTGAGCAAGAAGGGGAAGATATTACTAGTCCAGGATTGTGAAAATGATCTTCAACATTTTAATTGTGAAAGTTGCGGAAATACAACATGACGGGATTGGCTTAAAAGAATTCTAAGAGTTATAAATGGCTCAGACACGATTTGGCCTTGTGGAAACGTGTGGTAGAGAGCGAGAAGTCATTTATTGTATGTAACATGTTTTTGAAAACGATGGAGGTTTTCTTTCAGAAAGTGGCGGGTTGAAAGTAATAACAGCACAACAGAGTGTAAGCTGTTCATAGGACATCCTTGGCCGTCATGGAAAGTAAGTTAACTTTAAGGAGTTCTGAATTCTGATTTGTTATGTTGTATGGGTTTTTTAAACACAATCATTTTGATTGTGTTTTTTTTCCCAGCTGTTATATGATGAATACCTTCAAGTCACTGTTTTAGTGAAATTTGATACATTCTGAGAACAGCAAAAATAAACCATTTAACATGTATAATTAATTCTGTTCTGTTTGCATTTATGATGTACATGTAGAACTGTGTAGGAGGCATGGAGAAGGTGAGGCTTCTGTAAGTGTCAAAGTTGTTGCATACAGCCTGGTAGGCGTGGCCTTCACTACGGCCTTGTGGGATGTGTAGTGCACGTTAGTATTACCTCAGTGGGTGCGCTTTTAGTCCATGCACATTCAATCCATAATCCTGGTTTGCCGTCCTGGTAGACATCTGCCCCGCTCTACAGATGCCATATATATGTGTATATATATATATATATATATTACCCACTGGCGGTTGCCAGTAGGTAGTTATAGTTAGGACCTAGATGTCATTTGAGATGTCATCAGTGATGTCACTGACCATGTCATGAATGATGTAATATGTGACATCACCAGCAGTGGATTGCGGGTGCGCGAAATATAGTTAGTACAACTAACTATATAGGAGCAATTTCAATGGTTTTGTATGAGTGAAATGTCCAGCTAACTATAACACCCCTAAAACGTATAGTTTTTTGAGTGAATTTTAAAGGTATTTTAAATGCTAATTCCTAACTATATAAGGCCTGAAACCTATGGTTTTTTCAGTGAATTTCAAAGGTTTTTTAAATGCTAATTCCTAATTATATAAGGCCTGAAACCTATGGTTTTTTCAGTGAATTTGCAAGGTTTTTTAAATGCTAATTCCTAACTATATAAGGCCTGAAACCTATGTTTTTTTCAGTGAATTTCAAAGTTTTTTTTAATGCTAATTCCTAACTATATAAGACCTGAACGCCCACCAGGAATCTCCAGTATGCGCAGGCGACTGCATTGCAGAGAGGTGTAATGAAGCCACGCCCCTTTTAACACCTCTCTGCAACGCAGCCCCCATGCATGTTTGAAGAGGGGGAACTAATTCCCCTTGCCTACTGGGGGCCCCTGGGGGCCAACTAGCCCACCTGGAACCTCCAGTATGCGCCAGGGGGCTGCATTGCAGAGGTGTAATGAGGCTATGCCCCTTGTTACACCTCTCTGCAACGCATCCCCCTGCCGCATTTGCAGAGGGGTAACTAATTCCCCTTGCATACTGGGGGTCCCTGGGGGCCAACTAGCCCACCAGGAGCCTCCAGTATGCACCAGGGGGCTGCATTCCAGAGAGGTGTAATGAGGCCTCACCCTTTTTTACACCTCTCTGCAACGCAGCCCCCGTGCATGTTTGAAGAGGGCGAACTAATTCCCCTTGCATAATAGGGGTCCCTGGGGGCCAACTGGCCCACCTGGAACCTCCAGTATGCGCCAGGGGGCTGCATTGCAGAGAGGTGTAATGAGGCTATGCCCCTTTTTACACCTCTCTGCAACGCAGGCCACTGGCGCGTTTGCAGAGGGGGGACTAATTCCCCTTGCATACTGGGGGTCCCTGGGTCATATCTGCCCAAACGCCGATATTCCGAACGATTGAAAATTACTTTTCTTGAGAAACATTTGGATTTGGATTATTATGTCCTATACTTTGGAATTTTTGAAAGACTGACTTTGAGGATTCTATAAATTACTCAAGTCTGCCCGAATTGTGTGGGTAAAATTGATACCTAGTCACTTTGAATAAGAATGTACTTACGTCTCGTCTAACATTTGGAAGAAATATCTAGTTATATGTCAACAGGATACCGACATAACTTGAAGGAAATAAGAACGCCCTGAAGAACTTCCGTTGTACAGAACGAAACGTGTCGGCTGGCTGTGGTACATATACTTACGGAAAATAAAAGCATTTGAATATACACCAAGATTCAGTGCTTCAATAAGGACTCTAAGTGATATGATTTGATTGGACTTATTGTGCAAGTGGTGGTGTGCCAAACTTTGGAATATTCTCCACTACTCTCTACTACTTATTCTCTCCTACTCCACTAATCTCTAATACTCACTCTCTACTACTCATTCTCTACTACTCTACTACTCTCTACTACTCTCTCTCTACTACTCACTCCCTACTACTCACTATCTACTACTCTCTACTACTCACTCTCTACTACTCTCTACTCTCTACTACTTACTCTCTACTACTCTCTCTCTACTACTCACTCTTTACTACTCACTCTCTACTACTCTCTACTACTCACTCTCTACTTCTCACTCTCTACTACTCTCTACTACTCACTCTCTACTACTCACTCTACTACTCACTCTCTACTACTCTCTACTACTCACTCTCTCCTACTCTCTCTCTACTACTCTCTACTACTCACTCGACTACTCACTCTCTACTACACTCTACTATTCTCTCTCTCTGCTACTCACTCTTTACTACTCTCTACTACTCACTCTCTACTACTCACTCTCTACTGCTCTCTACTACTCACTCTACTACTTACTCTCTACTACTCTACTACTCACTCTCTACTACTCACTCTCTACTACTCTCTACTACTCACTCTACTATTCACTCTACTACTCTCTACTACTCACTCTCTGCTACTCTCTCTACTGCTCTCTACTACTCTCTACTACGCACTCTCTACTCTCTATTACTCACTCTCTACTCTCTACCTCTCTACCTCTCTCTACTTCTCTCTCTGCTAGTCTCTACCTCTCTACCTCTACCTCTCTACCTCTACACCTCTACCTCTCTCTACACGCACACATATACACATATATATATGCATATATTACCTACTGGCGGTCGCCAGTAGGTATATATAGTTAGGATTTTTTCTCTATGGGTTTTTTGAAAATTCTATGTCTAATAACTTTGGCGTTTGTGGACGGAATCGGCTAAAATTTTCAGGAAAATGGCACATTTTGTTTCTGAGCAGCCCTTGAAAATTTGGGGGGGGTTCGTCCAGTGGGGGCCGAGAAAAAAGGGGGGTCCCAAAACGTGTTTTTAACATTGAGTTTTCCATAGGGCGGTTGGCCTCACTTTTAGCCCGAACGGCTGAATGGATTTGCACGAAACTTGGCAAAATTGTAGGGACTGGTAGCCCGATGTGCCTTTTGTAGGTCTCAATATATGTGCTCCAGTGGATTTTGAGAAATTAACGTTTAAAAAAAGATATATATCTGTAACAGCGGACCGGTTAGCGCTCTGGTTCGCGGACTTTTCGCGCAACGGAGCTTTGTGAAGCGAAGCTGATTGGTTCTCCGGCGTCTGTCAACATTCCAAACAGTCCGTAGCGGCCGCCATCTTGTCTCTCGGTAGGATCGAGAGACAAGAGGAGGTCAAAACAAAGGGGGAAATAACTATAAGGGGGCATAGTAGATCCTCGCTGACCCCCTAGGTTTGATGTGGAGGTTTTAAAAGGGCCCCGCGGGGCAAAAAAAAAAAATAATAATAATAATCGAACGGCTGAATGGATTTGCACGAAACTTGGCAAAATTGTAGGGACTGGTAGCCCGATGTGCCTTTGCTAGGTCTCAATATATGTGCTTCAGTGGATTTTGAGAAATTAACGTTCAAAAAAAGATATATATCTGTAACAGCGCACCGCTTCGCGTACTTTTCGCGTTACGGAGCTTTGCGAAGCGAAGCTGATTGGCTCTCCGGTGTCTGTAAACATTCCAAACAGTACGTAGCGGCCGCCATCTTGTCTCTCGGTAGGATCGAGAGACAAGAGGAGGCCAAAGCGAAGGGGCAAATGACCATAAGGGGGCATAGTAGATCCTCGCTGACCCCCTAGGTTTGATGTGGAGGTTTTAAAAGGGCCCCGCGGGGCAAAAAAAAAAATAATAATAATAATCGAACGGCTGATGACCATAAGGGGGCATAGTAGATCCTCGCTGACCCCCTAGGTTTGATGTGGAGGTTTTAAAAGGGCCCCGCGGGGCAAAAAAAAATAATAATAATAATAATCGAACGGCTGAATGGATTTGCACGAAACTTGGTAAAATATTAGGGACTGGTAGCCCGATGTGCCTTTGCTATGTCTCAATATATGTGCTTCAGTGCATTTTGAGAAATTAACGTTCAAAAACAAGATATATATCTGTAACAGCGCTCCGCTTCGCGGAGATAAAATTATATGTGTATTACCTAGCTGTTGCTAACACCAGTTAGCGACGGCTAGTAGGAGATAGCGACCATCTTGGGTCCCACTTTGCATGTGAGTGATATTTATCACTAATGACATGCAAAGTGGGCATGCCAAGATGTTAGCGACTGGAAACAGTCGCTAACATCGCTATCTCCTATTATCAACTTTTGGAAATATTCGAGATAAGCGCGAATATCTCCAAAAAGTAACAGCTGCCCTGAGCAGTTCTTAGCCATGTTATCCAATGGGAGGTGGATAACATGGCTAAGAGCATTAGCTCGGTAATGCATGAATATCGCGGAGTTTTCAGCGACATTAATGCATTGCGCTCGTTTTTTATCGTATTTGCGATAAACCTTGATAATAGCAAGGTTTATCTGCGATAATTTCTGACGGTAAAAAAATCTTTGCAATGCATCGTTAGGGATAAATATCGCTTAACTTTGGTAATATGCCCCAACGTCTGTTAACGTTCGATTCGAAGGAAATCAGGAATTGTTGAAAAACATTGTGTGCGCCATCTTGTCTTTTTTCAAATGCCACACTTTTGTCGTGCACGGCAGCCATTTTAGATGCCTTGACCAGATCCACTCTGTGAACGCTGTCGATCCTTAGCATGGCTCCCCACCCTCGCAAGCATCTCCCCCAGGCAGTGGTCACCCCCGCTCTCTGTTTTATGCATGGGTAATAAACCTCCCCCCATCTGCGCTGTTCTTCCCTGAGAATCACACCCTGTGCCCGCCCGACACCTCCCTTTCGCCCTATTCACTACCGCACCCTCTGACACTCCTTTTCCTCTGTGTCCGATTGTCCAGGCCGGTCCTAGGCTATCAGCTAGCCCTGCAGATGTAGTTTATGGCCACAGCTGTAAAGAATCACCCGTCTTCAAAGGAGTTATAGTAGATCAAGGCCCACACTCGATGAGATCCGTCACAGCAGAAGCGTTGCTATTATCTGAAAACCATTCTGTATTGTGATTGGGGAGGGGACCGAGCGTGAAGCGGAAGATTCCAGGGATGACTCTTTGTACATCAAAGTTTTTACAATTATGTGTCACATTAAAAATATATAGCACTCCGACAAAGTAGTAAGATTATAAAACTTTAATAATTTATAAATATATACAAGAAAACAAAAATAGTAATAACATATAAACATTTTTAGAGAAAAACAATGAAGTAGCGGTCGGCTGTGCGAATAGTCCCAACGCAGCACAACGTCCAGATTTCCGGCGTGGGGCGTCGCGGGGGGTGGGTGATCAGTAGCAAACTGTTGTGCGAATAGTTCCAAGGCAGCAGAACGCGCCGAAATCTAGATGACACAAAAGTGATGTCTAGTAAGTTGCCACCCAGCAAATAACGGCGTGGGGCGTCGCGGGGGGTG
Organism: Lissotriton helveticus; assembly: GCF_964261635.1. NCBI lineage: Eukaryota > Metazoa > Chordata > Amphibia > Caudata > Salamandridae > Lissotriton > Lissotriton helveticus. The sequence goes on from NC_136061.1 coordinate 2,055,875,122, forward strand.
GGTCATCAGTAGCAAACTGTTGTGCGAATAGTTCCAAGGCAGCAGAACGATGGCACCAAGGTGATGTCCAGTAAGTTGCCGCACTGGTTTTGGTATCCTACAATGCTGCTCCGAATAACGGCGTGGAGCGCCCCGGGGGAGGCGGCGTGAACGGGCCTCTCCAGGTGGAGTCTCGTCTGTTGTAGTGGGGCGCCCCTTTACCGTTTCAGTTGCCATTCCGTCCGCTTTTGGTCCACTGTGTCAAAATCCGCCATTCAGCTGAGTTGCGCCCACTCTTGCGGTGCAGCGATAGGCGGCTGTCACAGGACTCTCAAAATGGCGGCAGGCTGTTTCCTTTTTGGGCCTGGTCCACTGAAATGGCCCTGGGACACCTTGGAAATCGGACGCTTGTCTGCTAGGTCTTGGACCCCATTCTCGAAAGCGTCCCCTCCGCCTTGAGAATTCATCAAAAGTTTTGGGGGCCCCGACTCCTGCAGGCTTCTGGTGGGGAGCGGCTGCCATGATTGCTCGCGGAATGACCACGACGGAGCTACGAGATGGTGGTGCTCTCATGGTGACGCCAGCTTCAGTCTGAAACATCCAGAAACAAGGTGGGGCTTTCATCGTTTGGGGGAAAAAAAAAGTTTTCATCCAATGAAAAGTGTTGTTTTTAGGTCATATGATCAAGCCTTCCATCATTAGGAAACCAAAAGTAAAATGAACCAATGAAAAGTTTTATAAACAAGTCACATGACCTGTTATGCGGCATAGGGTATAAAATGCGGAGAAAATACGTTGGCACGTGAGGCGGCGTCAGTAGCGGACAGATGTGCGAATAGGCCGAAGGCAATACAACGCGCCAAGATCCGGATGGCATCGAGGTGGTGTCATAGTTGAGAGTTCTGAGCAGCGGTTGTAACACTGTCTGAAGCTTATTTGCAGCTGCTGCAGCTTCACTACGCGCCAAGATCCGGATGGCACCGAGGTGGTGTGTAGGAAGTTGCCGCACTGGTGTGGCCATCCTACAATGCTGAAAGTCGGCGTGGGGCGCCCCGTTGGCCTGTGAGTTTGCGTCAGTAGCGGACCGATGTGCGAATAGGCCGAAGGCAGCACAACGCGCCAAGATCCGGATGGCACCGAGGTGGTGTCTAGTAAGTTGTCGCACTTCTGTGGCCATCCTACAATGTTGAAAGTCGGCGTGGGGCGCCCCGTTGGCCTGTGAGATGGTGTCAGTAGCGGACTGATGTGTGAATGGGGCCAAAGGCAGCGCAACAATATTTTCTACTATATTTCCGGTGTAGAAGAGACCACAAGGCGCTGAGATGCCAAGATCCGGATGGCACCGAGGTGGTGTCTTGCAAGTTGTGGTACTGGTGTGGCCATCCTACAATGCTGAAAGTCGGCGTGGGGCGCCCCGTTGGCCTGTGAGATGGCGTCAGTAGCGGACCGATGTGCGAATAGGCCGAAGGCAGCACAACAATATTTTCTGACTGACACCACAAGGCGCTGAGATGCCAAGATCCGGATGGCACCGAGGTGATGTCTAAGTTGCGGACTGATGTGCGAATGGGGCCAAAGGCAGCGTAACAATATTTTTTGTATGGAAGATACCACTAGGCGTTGAGATGCCAAGATTCGGATGGCACTGAGGTGATGTCTAGCAAGTTGGTTTGGTCATCCTACAATGCTGAAACTCGGCGTGGGTCACCCCATTAGCCTGTGAGATGGCGTCAGTAGCGGACCGATGTGCGAATAGGCCGAAGGCAGCACAACGCGCCAAGATCCGGATGTCACCGTGGTGGTTTCATAGTTGAGAGGCACTTCATCTGCAGTGGGGCGCCGAGATCCGGATGGCACCGAGGTGATGTCTAGCAAGTTGCTGTACTGGTGTGGTCATCCTACAATGCTGAAACTCGGCGTGGGTCGCCTCATTAGCCTGTGAGATGGCGTCAGTAGCGGACCGATGTGCGAATAGGCCGAAGGCAGCACAACGCGCCAAGATCCGGATGTCACCGTGGTGGTTTCATAGTTGAGAGGCACTTCATCTGCAGTGGGGCGCCGAGATCCGGATGGCACCGAGGTGATGTCTAGCAAGTTGCTGTACTGGTGTGGTCATCCTACAATGCTGAAACTCGGCGTGGGTCGCCCCATTAGCCTGTGAGATGGCGTCAGTAGCGGACCGATGTGCGAATAGGCCGAAGGCAGCACAACGCGCCAAGATCCGGATGTCACCGTGGTGGTTTCATAGTTGAGAGGCACTTCATCTGCAGTGGGGCGCCGAGATCCGGATGGCACCGAGGTGATGTCTAGCAAGTTGCTGTACTTGTGTGGTCATCCTACAATGCTGAAACTCGGCGTGGGTCGCCCCATTAGCCTGTGAGATAGCAGTTCTTTGGATTTGGGCCTGGCTCGTCTGCTGTAGTGGGGCGCCCCTTTACCGTTTCAGTTGCCATTCAGCTGAGTTTCGGCTGCTCTTGATGCTACAGCGACAGGCGGCTGCAACAGGACTCTCAAAATGGCGGCCTGTTCTTTGGATTTGGGCCTGGTCCACTAAAATGGCCCTGGGACACCTTAGAACTCGGACGCTCGATTTTTTTTTCCTTTCCTGTACATGCAAAAAAAGGTAAATGCCCGGTACGTTACACGCTTCATCTGCCACGATGAACTCTCTAGAGGAACCGAAAAAAAATATAGTTGTGGTAACTATACCATGCATCGTCATATGGAGAGGTGGCACCAATTAATTATAGTGCTGCATAAAAGAGAGATTTGGAGGAGAACCCCTGACCTGCTAGTACATTCATCAAAGAAGTGGCACTGAGAGCTTCAGAGGCAAGGGAAACGGTCCCAAATATTTAGAAGAACTTTGGAAAGATTAAAATGACATGTTTAGATTGTGGCAAATTTATTTCATGTGGACATCTGAGTGTTACTCTAATAAATACAGCATATGAACATCATCATAGTCGATGGTTGGTAGAGACATTTTGACTATATCCTGGACCTGCCCGTCCTCGCCCAAAATGGCGCCAGAATAAATGGGACTCGTAACTCCTTGTTGTGTACTGGTTGCAGAACCTTGAAATCACGAGATACGTATGCAGTTTTGAAGCACATGGCGGGCGGGGACGAGAATTGATTGAATATTTCGACATCCCTATTGATATTAAGTTCTGATGTGTTATTGATTACTGTACTGTTGAAAGTTCGAATTAACGTCACCCATGGTACTTGCCCGCAAATGTATATCTAGATAATTTTATTGTAACTGGCCCTGTCGTATTTTAATTATAAAATGTACGTCCACCGATTCCGTAACTGTTAGACACCTTAGTTCTTGCAACCTAATGGCCCGCCCGTTACGTTCCTCTACAGTGTAAATGTCTATTTATCATATACGATTACAGTTTGCTCCGTGGCCGGCCCACGTGGTTATAGGCTCGTATTTGTATAATGAAATTTTCACAATAAAGGTTTTTAAAAGAAAACATGGTAGTAGTATATACATTGGTAAAGTTTTTAATAATAGTCACTGTTTTAGAATCATTAAAAGGCAAGTGAAATAAAGCAGACCAATTACATGAAGGGTAAAAGGTATAATACGAAGGAACGCAGTAAAGATAAATGGTCAAGGGCTGTTGTGTTTTCTATTCCTGCAACATAAAGTGATCGATAAGAATCTCATATTCAGGCGTATCGGCGACTAAGACAGCAGGTCGACCCTCTTTTGCTCAACGGCTCCGTCATGGGACGAAGAAACGCTCTTTTTCTCGAAAAAAGAATATATTTTACTTGCAGGACAGTTGTAAAATTTCCGGGAAAGTACATTAGCCTGGAACATTATAACATATATTTAAGAAAAAATAATGTTAGGAAGTAATGAAAAGCGTAATTTTTAGGTCATATGACCAAGCCTTTCATCATTACAATAAGAAAAGTAAAATGAACCAATGAAAAGTTTTATTAACAAGTCACATGACTTGTTATGCTTACGTTACGCGCTGCGCGCCCCGGATGACTTCCGGATGCGCTAACGCGGCGCGTCATATGACGCATTACGCGACAACGCAGGTACAGAATATAGTCAAAATGTCTCCACCAACCAGCGGTCGGAACACAACCCCTTTCAGCAGGCTAAATAGTTCTGTTAAATGACAACAGAAGGGACAGGCAACAAGAACCATCAGTCAAAGAGGGGAGGGCTAGTTCTTCTCTACCGGGTTACATTGGGGCGCTACCGGAACTGATCGAATTGGTAGTCTACAGTGTTTCTGGATGTTTCAGACTGAAGCTGGGGTTAGCATGAGAGCAGCACCATTTCGTAGCTCCGTCGTGGTCATTCCGCAACCAATCATGGCAGCCGTTCTTTATCGTTATTTTGGGCGGGGTGGGTGGCGGAGCAGAGCTGTTTTGCAGCCATCATTGTGTGGAGTTCAGTTCATCTCACTAGTTTTGTATTTGTCATGAGGGGTTGTTCCTAATGTTTCTATTTTAGCGAGGTCAAAAAGAGATCCCATTAGTGGCCTACTGATTTTGCTCGATTCCTTTTCTTTTTTTTTACACGATTTTTCGTTATCTGCAAAGACTAAACAGAGTATTGCGACTCTGTGTTTGTTTGTAAATAGAGAATGAACCAAAGAGAACTAATTCTAAAACAGTAAATACTTGGATAACAATGAATCAAATGGAGAGAGAAGCAGGCACGACGGATTACAATGGGGGCAAAGACCTGCGTTAACTACCTTTCACTATCTGCAAAGAGAGAGTACTCCTAATAGAAATGAGGGGGGGGGGCACCATTCAAAGCAGATCAGTGTGCATAAACACGAAAATGTTTTCACTTACCACGTACTTGACATTCGACAGCTTATGATATTTGCTATTAAAAAACCATTGAAATTCACTGAAAAAACCATAGGTTATAGACCATATATAGTTAGGAATTAGCATTTACAAAACCTTGAAAATTCACTGAAAAAACCATAGGTTATAGACCATATATAGTTAGGAATTAGCATTTAAAAAACCTTATTTTACTCACACAAAACCATTGAAATTCCATATATAGTTAGTTGCACTAACTATATATCGCGCACCTGCAATCCACTGCTGATGATGTCACATATTACATCATTCATGACATGGTCAGTGACATCACTGATGACATCACTGATGACATCTCAAATGACATCACTGATGACATCACTGATGACAACATCCAGTGACTGTATGTTTCTGTAAAGTTAAAATGTGTCTTACATATTGAAGAATGAGTGGAAGTATAAGTGTCTGGACAAAGGATTTAGTAGGTGCATGACTGAATGCATGAGTGAGTGATTAAATGTGTCTCACTGAGTGCATGGGTTAGTGACTAAAGTGTCTTAATTTGTGCATCATTATGTCTGTTGTTCTGTAAACTGCTGCATGTTTTGATCAGTAGCTATATGATTAACTATATGGGTTACTGATTGATTGTCCAAGTATTTGTATGGGAGACTGAGTGTGTGTGTGGCTGGCTGGGAGGTGTGTGACTCTGTGCAGATCAATGTGTACTTGTATCAATGATTGTATAACAAGGTAAGTATGTGTTAGTATATGTTTGAAAATGTAAGGTGCTCTATGTTTAACTGTATAGACAAGAAAATGGAAGTGTCATTGATTCTTTACAGGACTGACTAGGTGTGTGAGTAACTCCATGGATGAGTGGCAGACTGTGAGTGTCTGTATAGGTGTATGAGTGCATATGATAGTGTTGTAAAGATGAGTGATTGTATGTATGAATGATAGTATGGGTGAATGAGTGAAGGTGTGTGTAGACGTAGGAATCAGTGAGTGCGTATGTAGTAACTAGTATTGGTGTGTCAATGGTTTCAAAAATTATATTCTGTATTTAACACTGGGTGAAACAGAGGTTATATTAAAATGTGAGGAGATGCATTGTATTGTCACATGAATGATATCATCAGTGATGTGGTCATTGATGTCAAATGAGATGTCATCAGTGATGTCATCAGTGATGTCATTTGAGATGTCATCAGTGATGTCATCAGTGATGTCACTGACCATGTCATGAATGATGTAATATGTGACATCATCAGCAGTGGATTGCAGGTGCGCGATATATAGTTAGTGCAACTAACTATATATGGAATTTCAATGGTTTTGTGTGAGTAAAATAAGGTTTTTTAAATGCTAATTCCTAACTATATATGGTCTATAACCTATGGTTTTTTCAGTGAATATGCATATGCATTTATATATATGTATGTGTATATATATATATATATATATTCACAGAAAAAACCATAGGTTATAGACCATATATAGTTAGGAATTAGCATTTACAAAACCTTGAAAATTCACTGAAAAAACCATAGGTTATAGACCATATATAGTTAGGAAATAGCATTTAGAAAACCTTATTTTACTCACACAAAACCATTGAAATTCCATATATAGTTAGTTGCACTAACTATATATCGCGCACCTGCAATCCACTGCTGATGATGTCACATATTACATCATTCATGACATGGTCAGTGACATCACTGATGACATCACTGATGACATCTCAAATGACATCACTGATGACATCACTGATGACATCTCATTTGACATTACTGATCACATCACTGATGACATCATTCATGTGATGATACAATGAACCTCTTCAGACTCTAATATAACCTTAGATACACTCAGTGTAAACAGACACTCACAGACTGTCACTCATCCATGGAGTTACTCACACACCAATCCCTGATACAAGTTCACAATAATCCATACAGCCACTCACACATTCACTGGCTCTTATGCACAGTTATTTATATATGTCAACTATCACATGTACTGTGTTTTACATATGTACTTACTTTGACATGTAGCACTGAGATATCCATTCACTCACCAATACACTCATGCACACAGTCAACCGCCCATACAGATGTTTCCACATGCACTTTTGAACCCATACATCTAGTGAATCAACTGCTCACACATCTATGCACAGAGTCATACACCTCCCAGACACCCACACACACACTCAGTCTCCCATACAAATACTTGGGCAACTAATCAATAACCCATATAGTTAGTCATATAGCTAATGATCAACACATGCATCAGATTACAAAACAACAGACACAATGATGCACAATTTAAAACAGTTTAGTCACTAACCCATGCACTCAGTGAGACACATTTAATCACTCACTTATACAGTCAGTCATGCACCTACTAAATCCTTCATCCAGACACTTATACATCCACTCATTCTTCAATATGTAAGACATATTTTAACTTTACAGAAGCATACAGTCACTGGATGTTGTCATCAGTGATGTCATCAGTGATGTCATTTGAGATGTCATCAGTGATGTCATCAGTGATGTCACTGACCATGTCATGAATGATGTAATATGTGACATCATCAGCAGTGGATTGCAGGTGCGCGATATATAGTTAGTGCAACTAACTATATATGGAATTTCAATGGTTTTGTGTGAGTAAAATAAGGTTTTCTAAATGCTATTTCCTAACTATATATGGTCTATAACCTATGGTTTTTTCAGTGAATTTTCAAGGTTTTGTAAATGCTAATTCCTAACTATATATGGTCTATAACCTATGGTTTTTTCTGTGAATTTCATTGGTTTTTTAACAGCTAATATCTGTAGCTGTAAAATGTATTCTTCTTTAAATCCAAAAATATATTTTATATGTTTATGAATATTTTTTTTTTTAAATATTTTTTTTTCTTCGTTCCCGCTTCGCGAATCAGGAAGCTTCCCGTTAGCTGACCTTGATGCCGCGAAATAGACCGCGAGCCGGTAAACGTTTCTTTACCGCAAGTGCCGCGTTAGAAAACAACATCGTGACGCCTCCCGTCCGCATGACGTTCCACGTTGTCGCTTGATACGTCATATGACGTGCTACGTTAGCGAACTGGTACGCGAAGCGAGTGCCAAAGCGCAGGTTTCTGGAAGCAAACAGGGAGGCCCTGCAAAGCGCTTAACGTAAACACAGCAAGTCATGTGACTTGGTAATAACACTTTTCATTGGTTCATTTCACTTTTGGTTTCCTAATGATGTAAGACTAGGTCATATAATCTAAAATGAACACTTTTGATTGGTTGAGAACTCTTGTTTTTCCCAAATGATGAAAATCCCTCCTTCTTTCCTCACTCTGACTTTCATCATTGTGAGAGAAAGACCCTTTGTGATCACTGAGCAATGGCTTCTTTAGTAGCTTCAGCTGGTGCTTCCCCACCACCTCCACCACATCCAAGGAAGAGTGGACCACCTGCTCAAGTTGTAATTCAACAAGAAGAAGAAGAAGAGGAACAGGAGGACGAGCACGAAGAGAGGCAGTTTTTGCCTGAGCAGCCCAAGACGTCTCACCGGAAAGAAAACTTCATTTGGCAATTTTTTAAAATTCCCAAAGGTCAGAAAAAAGTAAATGCAAGATACGTAACTTGCCTTATATGTCAAGATAGACTGTCCAGAGGGACCGACAAAAAATACAGTTTCGGAAACTACACAATGCATCGCCATATGACTAGGTGGCATCCTAACAACTACAGTGCTGCACAGTTTCGGAACGACCTAGATAATCTCCCTATTATGGCCAGAAGATCTGTTGTACCGGAAGTAACGGGACCAGAGGGCAGGGAGATGGTGCCAAATATACAAATGAGATTTGGTGAAGTAAAACACACCTGCGTATTTTGCGATGGATTCATTTCCTACGGAGAAAGAAGCATCACTCTGATCAACAGAGCTATTGACTATCATATGCAAGTTTGTCCGAAACGCCCAAAATAATAAATACTTCTTTTTTTTGTTTTGTTGCTCCTGTTGAGCCCTTTACAATGAATCGTTTTCATTGCCCCCTCCAAGAAAAACCCAAAAAAATATAAAACTGTTCCGAAAAATTCAAAAACAGTAAAAAAATGTTCAGAAAAATAAAAAAAAAAGTTCTTTTCAGAACTACCTCCCCGTTATTAAAAAATTGGTACAATATTTGGAACTGTGCCAACCTCTATTTCTCTTAGTTCGCTTCCTAGTTCGCTCGCTGGTACGCGAACTGGAAGCGAACCAAAAACAGTAAGTATAAGGGAAGGAAACACAAACTTATGTTAAAAGAAAGACAGCTATAGGGGAGTAAACTAGAGATACTATTACCCATAATCCACTACTGATGATGTCACATATTACATCATTCATGACATGCTCAGTGACATCATCAGCAGAGGATTGCGGGTTTTTTGGCAACATGCCTTATCCACGGTTTAATAACGCTGCCTTTTGCTTTATATAAGTTTTCAAATTGTATGAAATATATACCAATAGGTCTTTATGAACCTTTAGGTAGTGCTTTTGTTCATGAGGTCTGGTCGCTTCCATACACATACAGATGTTTCAAAGATGATCAAGAAGTTTATCTGAATGGAGAGGAATGCACTGAGACGCCAGATCATTCACTAATGTGTAGGCACATACAGTTACACGATTCATGCAACAAACACCGACCAAATATGGCTTGCGTGTTGCAAGGCACGCCAGTTCCTGCTATCATCCCCACGTTCAAGTTGTTGGAAAATGGTAGTTATTTGATGCTCAATAATGAAGATTGTTCTGAGTTAATTAAAAGTATTCCTTTTATCGTAACAGTAAGTGAACGGGTTATTTGCTGCAGAAATGTTCTATTTCCTCCCACACATGAACATAGGGAGTTTTCAATCTGGCCACAAATACCAACCTTGGGACACGTTTCAACGGCATGACAAGAATAAGAGCTCTTTTGTCTCAGAGAGAGGTGGCCTTGAGTTCGGCCCGTGAAACTTTCGTACTTCACATAGCGAACACCCGTACACAGGTTTGCCTTTCAATTTCAGCAACATGTTTCCGACTATCTTTAACGCATCCTCCACAAAATCCCTGGCACACTTTTTTAAAGTTGTTACCAGTGGTCTCGTGACTTCATTTGAGAAAATCTTTGGAGTCATCCCTGCTCCCTTTCATTCCATTTTCTCCACTCTGGTTCGTGGATTGCATTTTTACTTGCATTACCAGCGGACGCTCTTGTGCTTTTTTACATTTTTAAATATGGATGTCCCTCCTATGCAACCTCCGACCCTGCAGCTGCTGACACTGTTCCGCAATCGCATGCTAGAATATTATGGCACAATGCCGTTGGCGATATTAAGCACGGCATATGGATTATCTTTTCGGTTCTCCTACTTCACCTGTGTCCAGCCTGTATTTCACTGCCTGACCTGTGATTTCGATTGGGCCATTGATTTGTGTCTCTGCGGACCGGTTTCTCCTGACGTCGACTTTAATCAGCTGATGACTCCTATCATTACTCACGAGTTGATTTGTCCTGGCGAAAGGATTATGGCTGTGGCATTGATGCATGGACTACTTGGTCCCTGGAATTTACTGGCGGCAGCACAGTCTTTCTTGGAACACAGCTTTCTTGAAAACCCACCGAGCTGTCCTCTGATGGTGATAGAGGATCCGGTGCTGGGAGAGCACGTATGTTCTTTTCCGCTTTTAAATTGGATGGCTGAACTGTTTTCGGATGAAGACGGTGACTTCCTATTGGAGGCTGTTGCAGCTTATTTTGCATACACAGTTATGTCATAGACCTTTTTCATGTTTCATATGCTGAGTACTAGCATTTCATTGACAATTCATTGACTTATTTGTCAAGTTTTTATTATTTACCTTGCCTATTGGCTTAAGACTCGATAAAGTACTTGGCTGTTTTATTTTTCTTTAGCATTGAATTTTCCTAGTTTTTAATGCTTTACCTTGCGGACCGTCCACATATAAACTTGCAATCTGCTCTCATGAGATGGCACTTCTATTATCTTATTCAGTTCGTTTCCGGATCATGAGGAGGTGTCATCTAGGTCCTGGATATCTTTACACCGTGTTAAGTTAGCATGGGCTCATTACCGGTTTAAACGCCATTTTTCCTTTTTTGCAACTTCTGCACACGACACTTAGTTGTTGCTTTAGCTTTCCACCTAGTAGTTCATCGTGGTTTACATGAGAATAATATGTTATTGGTCTACTATCTGCTTTACTTGTTAAACTATATCTGTACAGCGAGTGCTAAAGTTTCAAGAACAACACGATACAGAATTGTTATGAGGTCTGATCTCCACGACTTCATACTCATAACATAAGTGCAACTTCTGCCAATTCTGGGCATGAGGCGGGTTTTATATTGCTTTGCCGAACACACATACACAACAGTTGATGCGGTTCACATGAAGAGAGAGCTGGTGTATGCTGATGTGATTCCTTCAAATCTAAGACACTAAAGTATGGGCACGCCCTAAACCAACACAAAGAGACCTTCTTAGCAAATAATATAATATGTGTATTAGGGAGGGTGAGATATAAGCAGCCGCGGGCCGTGGAGGGAGTTACGGTGAGGCAGGGAGGCGGGGAGGGGGAGAAGCAGGGTGGAGCCCTCTCTACCTTGCCCCTCCCCCTCCCCGCCTCCCTGCCCCACCGTAACTCCCTCCACGGCCCGCGGCTGCTTATAAGTGTTGCTAACTCTTATTCATTTACAGCATGTTAACATACTGTCACCATTCGCTTTTTATGTACTAGTAACTATGCTGGTAATTTTGCTACTGATAATATGTGTACTTGTATTCTCCACCCTGCTTCTCCCCCTCCCCGCCTCCCTGCCTCACCGTAACTCCCTCCACGGCCCGCGGCTGCTTATAAGTGTTGCTAACTCTTATTCATTTACAGCATGTTAACATACTATCACCATTCACTTTTTATGTACTAGTAACTATGCTGGTAATTTTGCTACTGATAATATGTGTACTTTTATTATCTAAGGTACTACGCCTGAGAAGACGGCATTAGTAAATAAACATTTCAAATACACATGTGTTCTTCTTAACTCCATGTTCTGGTTTCTAAGAAATATATAACGACCGACTGTTCATGAGTTCCACGTATCCTGAGGTACTATAAGTTCATATTCTGGATTGTCTAAACATTGAGAGTTTGTTATATCCAATGTGACACTGTACCTAGCTTGCTAAATAGTTTTTGATTACTAACGTGAGTTTTGGGACACCCTAATTCGCCGAGGTTCCAATCCTCTGTCCACAGTTCTGTGTGAGAACAGAAACCCTGCGACAGGGGCACCCCCGACCCTTGCTGGACCTTCATCACACTTGCGATACAACTCCAGCAATGCGCCACCTTTACGGCACAGATACATCACGCATCTGTGCTGTTTTTGCCCCATGATGCGCCGCATTGTAAATGCAGCACACCATAGGTGACGGAACAGCGGCACAGAATGACTAACACATCCCTGGTGATGCGCCAGTCATCATAAATCTATCCCTATGCTTCTTATCTTGTTAGAGATGAACCGCCATATGTATCATCAAAGTTATTTGCATTTCCTAAATAGCGAACTTTAAGGAATAAATAGCGATTCTTTACCATTCCTAGTTTGCGATGAGCTATTTGCTAATTAGCCGAATGTAGCCCAATGAAGCCCAATGTAGCCCAATGTAGCCCAAAGATGGCCGCCAGACACACAAAAAAACAAATGTAGCCCAAATATCAGCCAGATGTAGCCCAACTATAGCCCAGTGACAGAATGACCAATCAGCTTCGCAAACCTCCGTTACGCGAAGCGGAGCGCTGTTACAGATATATATCTTTTTTTGAACGTTAATTTCTCAAAATCCACTGGAGCACATATATTGAGACCTAGCAAAGGCACATCGGGCTACCAGTCCCTAATATTTTGCCAAGTTTCGTGCAAATCCATTCAGCCGTTCAATTATTATTTTTATTTTTTTTTTTTGCCCCGCGGGGCCCTTTTAAAACCTCCACATCAAACCTAGGGGGTCAGCGAGGATCTACTATGCCCCCTTATAGTTATTTCCCCCTTTGTTTTGACCTCCTCTTGTCTCTCGATCCTACCGAGAGACAAGATGGCGGCCGCTACGGACTGTTTGGAATGTTGACAGACGCCGGAGAACCAATCAGCTTCGCTTCACAAAGCTCCGTTGCGCGAAAAGTCCGCGAACCAGAGCGCTAACCGGTCCGCTGTTACAGATATATAGCTTTTTTTAAACGTTAATTTCTCAAAATCCACTGGAGCACATATATTGAGACCTACAAAAGGCACATCGGGCTACCAGTCCCTACAATTTTGCCAAGTTTCGTGCAAATCCATTCAGCCGTTCGGGCTAAAAGTGAGGCCAACCGCCCTATGGAAAACTCAATGTTAAAAACACGTTTTGGGACCCCCCTTTTTTCTCGGCCCCCACTGGACGAACCCCCCCCAAATTTTCAAGGGCTGCTCAGAAACAAAATGTGCCATTTTCCTGAAAATTTCAGCCAATTCCGTCCACAAACGCCAAAGTTATTAGACATAGAATTTTCAAAAAACCCATAGAGAAAAAATCCTAACTATATATACCTACTGGCGACCGCCAGTAGGTAATATATACACATACATATATAAACATATATAATCTGTATATCTATATAAATACAAATATAAATGCATGCATACATATACATATATGCATACATGCGCATGTTATTTACATGAAAGTTTAAAAAACACTAATAAAAGCAAAGCTAAAAAGCCACCTCATTACAAACAGAATGGCTTTAACTTAAACGAGTGCGAGATCTATTGCATTTTCAATGCTTGTTTACTATGGTTCCATCAAGAAGGCATTCAGATGTGTCACACATATGCCATAAATTCTGAATATTAGCACTCTAGTTGCTCATTCGATCACTGTAGTAAAGCTACTGCTCACCAGGGAAGTCTGCTGCTGGTATTCAAAGTGCATGTTTCAGTCTGCATGTGAGAATTTTTTTAATGAAATAGAAGAGGATTTGAGAAGTCACTCAAAATGTGCCCTAATTTTTCTTTCTGAATCACTAATCTTACTTTCTATGGCAAAATTAACCCCCTCATTTTGTTACTTTTCAAATTAAATGTTTTCAGACTTACCACTTCATTCCAATCAAGATGGCTTCTGGTGTGCCATACTTTTGTCATAAGTAAGATTGTTAGCGCTCTAGTTGTTCTTTAGAACACCCTGGGACATTCTGTCATTGGGCTATAATTGGGCTACATCTGGGTGATATTTGGGCTACATTTAGGCTCTTTTGTCTCTGGTGGCCATCTTGGGAGAATGCATGTCAGAAATTTTTAATGAAATAGAAGATGATTTGAGAAGTCACTCAAAATGTGCCCTAATTTTTCTTTCTGCAGCACTAATCATACTTTCTATGGCAAAATATACCGCCTCATTTTGTTCCTTTTTATATTAAATGTTTTAAGAGTTACCACTCTATTCCAATCAAGATGGCTTCAGGTGTGCCATACCTTTGTAATAAGTAGGACTGTTAGCGCTCTAGTTGTTCTTTAGAACACCGTGGGTCATTCTGTCATTGGGCTATACTTGGGCTACATCTGGGTGATATTTGGGCTACATCTGGGCTCTTTCGTCTCTGGTGGCCATCTTGGGAGACTGCATGTCAGAATTTTTTAATGAAATAGAAGATGATTTGAGAAGTCACTCAAAATGTGCCCTAATTTTTCTTTCTGCAGCACTAATCATACTTTCTATGGCAAAATATACCCCCCTCATTGCGTTCCTTTTTAAATTAAATGTTTTAAGAGTTACACTTTATTCCAATCAAGATGGCTTCAGGTGTGCCATACCTTTGTAATAAGTAGGACTGTTAGCGCTCTAGTTGTTCTTTAGAACACTCTAGGAGGCTGCAGTAGAACACAAAGGAATCAACTGACAGTCTCTGTCCTTGTTGGATGTACATGTTTTACTGAGAATGTCAGACTCCATTCTCACATGACTGAGAAAGATAATGTGAATTTACAGAAAATATGCTTTCAGTATAGCTTATAGATCCCCTTCGAAACCACTGTGGGAAAAGCATGAGATAATAGTTTTCTTTCAAACATGATTCATGATATCACAGCAGAAGGCTTTTTCACATGGTAAAATCACCTTAGAACACACCACAATTCCTAAAATGAGTATGGTACCATCAACAAATGATTTATAATGTAACTAAAGTCCTAAAACCCTCTATTAACTACAGTGCTTTTTAAAGAAGTTCTATCATGTATATTGGTCCCAAGATGGCTGCCAACACTACTTGGATGAAGTGCTGACAGCCAATCAGATCAGATGTGTGGTTAGGCTCCGCCCAGATATTTATGTGTTTTTGAAGTTAATTTTCATAAAAACCACTGGAGCAATTTTCACCAAATATAGCAAAGGCACTTCTGCATACCAGTCCCTACAATTTTGCCAAGTTTGGTGCAATTCCGTTCAGCGGTTCGGGCTGTAGACTTGTCAGAACATCCTATGGAAATTAACATGAGGAAAACACGTTTTGGGACCCCCTTTTTTCTCAGCCCCCACTTCACGAATCCCCCCGAAACGTTCAGGGAAGGAGCGCAGCGGAGCTGGCCAAAATTTTGGAAAGTTACACGCAAAGTTATTCCCAATAGAATTTTGCGGATTTCCTATGGTAGCTAGGTCCTAACTATATATATCTACTGGCTATCGCCAGTAGGTAATATATATATATATGTATATATATATATAATATATTCACTGAAAAAAACATAGATTTTAGGCACGTTATAGTTAGGAATTAGCATTTAAAAAACCTTGCAAATTCACTGAAAAAACCATAGGTTTCAGCCACGTTATAGTGAGGAATTAGCATTTAAAAAACCTTAGAAATTCACTGAAAAAAACATAGGTTTCACACATGTTATAGCTAGCTGGACATTTCACTCATACAAAACCATTGAAATTCCCCCGTTATAGTTATTCGAGCTAACTACTGCTGATGACGTCACATATTACATCACTCATGACATGGTCAGTGACATCACTCATGACATCACTGATGACATTTTGTTGTATTTCTATCTAGGACCCTAATCAATATTCCTTATTTATGCCCTTGTATGGCTATAATAAATAATATCCATATAAAGGCATACGAATCATATCCATATTTAGTAATGACCCATGCAGTCCAAATACGGCAAGGCGACTCCCCTAGACTCCTAAAAAGTACAACGCGTTCTTTAAACAAACCAAACCTCCAGCAACCTGGGAATTCCCCTTGCTTTTGTTTTGATTTGTCCAAGATTTCCTGTGAGCACTGAAAGAACGGCCAGTTCTTAGTGACATCTTTATTGACGTCTTATGTCCAACCTTACGTCGAACCCGGCACCTTTCAGGTATAAATATACCAACGTTGCCTTAAGCAAACACACGGTGGTTTGGAGCAGAGCGGCTATCTACTTGCCCGAGAGCCCAGCTGATGCGAGAGCCCACGGACGCCGCCCCTCCCTTTTGACGCACTTAGAAAGACGCTGTCTTTTTCTCCAGCCGAGAAAATCCAGCTCTGGTGTTTTCAGCCGCCCTTGCGGGTTGCTGGGATATCGAGTCCTGAGAGAGAGATATCAGACCTCCTGCTTTCTATTACCCAGGTACAGAGCTGACTAAACCCTTAAAGAGAATTCTTAATTCAGATTCTTGGCAAATCAACTTAACTTAAACTGCTACTTATTTACTCCTTCCCACGTCTTAGGCTTAGGTCAGGTACACCGGGGTAGGCGTATTTAGAAGCACCAGTTGAGTACGTTAGTCAATGTATATATGTATGTATATATTTTATCTATTTTAAAGTATCATATGGCTAAGAAACCATATCAATGCTTTTACAGTATTATTTTATAATACTCCTTTTACTGTAAGCACTTTACTTTATACTAAGTATTGCAATTGTGGCAATTCATTTCTCTTGCATGAGAAAGAAGACTGCTCAATAAATAACACCTTTTTATTGAAAACGCCCGTCTCTCTATTCTCTGCACTCTGGTGAAACTAAGTATGCACAATTGACTGAGTAAAATAATTGTCTATTGTTTTCACACGACTCTAGAGATACACTCTTATTCTGAGGGAGCAAAGTTGTCATGTTTTATGGTTGTCAGAAGCTAATCCCTTCTTGTCTATCCAGGGAAGTTAAACTCCTCCTTGTTTATTCGAGAAAGTTTCTAGTGATCTCTGAGCTAGCTGGCACTCACAATTAAGTATATTCGATAGAGACCTAGTAGACCTCAGTCCTACGTCAAATCTATAGGATATATTATTCCAATGCGCAGAGCCTATTGGGAATATAGGAACTACACTACATGGCGCCCAACATTTGGTAAGGCGATAATTTAACGCTAGATACTAGAGTAACTCAGTCGTGCTTTTCACACAGACCCCTTTTCCCATAAAAACTCCAAAAGACGTCTGGAGTGGGTGAAACGTTAAAATCCGCCGGAACTTAGTAGGATGAGAATCCTATGTATAGTTTTTGGTTTAGTCAACGTTGAAGGATACAGTGTTCCAAAATATTGTGCACCTAATCTTTATTTCCTTGAAGCTTGATCTGCAACAAAAATCCTTCTGTTAGTAAAAATGACGGTAAGTGAAGACGAAAGGGAGACAGCTAGAATAGCAGCTCAACCTCTCATTTGGATTACGCCAACAGTCTGTATGCGGGGGCCCCATTGTACCAAATTGAACGCCTTCAAGTAGTCCAAAATGCGGCAGCAAGACTGATTGGCAATATCCCTTTCCGACACCCGATCTCAATGTTTCGCAAACAGCTCCATTGGCTTCCTATAGCCTGCCGCATTAAGTTTAAAATTCTCACTCTTGCGTTCCGTGCTCTGAACGAATCCGGACCTGAATACTTGAGAAAGAGATTGACATTATCGCACTCAGTAAGAGACCTACGTTCTAACAGTCTTCGTCTTATGGTGGTGCCACGCTTCCGCCGCGCCCGAATGGGTGGCAGAGCCTTTGCTGTCCTTGCTGCAAAACATTGGAACAGCCTTCCCTTAGACCTCAGATTTGCCCCTTCTGAAGCACTGTTCCGTAGACGCTTGAAAACTTGGCTATTCTCTTCTATTTAGACAGGCCCTTCTTTCTTTTCTGCTGACGGTTTTAGCGCCGGGACACCCCCGACGGGGGTAGCTGTGCGCTCTACAAGAATCATAAATAAATAAATAAATAAACTCCTAGCGGATGACACAAGTCTCCAAGAAAATTACCCGAATGCTATAATCATTCCTGTAAATGTAAGAAAAACTATAACTATTAAACTTATAGAAAATGGACTGACATCACGAGGTGGTACAGTCATATTCGTGGTAGAGGCCCATGAATATCGGCAGACAGAGGTATTCTACTCATGGATAAACTTTCCAGCAGCAAACGCTGTAACACACGAATTCCACTATTATAAAATAGAGGAACCTCCAGATGAATACACTCCTTTCGAGGATGTTGAAATCCCACGAAATTACCAAGAGCACCTGCTCTGGTTTAAAGGTGCCCTAAAACATCAAAATCACATCACCAAGGCTCGGTCCACTAGGTAGACCAGGAGCAATGTGGCCGGTTCTAGCCAGCTACACACCACATACCGACATTGGAAAAATGTCAAGTGAAGAACTTTTAGATAAAATAAAAGAATTAACAAAGGCATATAGAGAATTAGTTCAATTGGCAATGGAGGACATAACATACCTCCAGAAATTGAAGGAAACAGATATAGCAGAACAACCATTTGAACTTGCCAGAATCATAGAAAAATCCTATGAAGAACTAGGAAGAGATAGTTTGGGTGGGAAACCAGTAAAACCCCAACTACTTGAAAATCCTGAAAAAACATTTATTAAAAATAATCTAAACACTCCAAAAAAGATTTGGGATGGAAATAAACAATTCACTCCCAGAGAGAAACTATTCCAGTCCAGAGGAAGGTCTCCTCAACGAAGAGATAGATCTCCAGAACAAGGTGACAAGTCTCCCCAGAGGGACCCTCTGAGAAAAGATACAACCTTAGAGATAGGGATAAATTGAGAAAACCTGACAGATATCAAGATATTGATACACGTCCCTCTCAATCTTTTCAGACTTCCTCACAGAAATCGGAAAGAAGAGGACGGTCAGAACACAAAGAGCAGCACGTCAAGTCCAAAGACAAGGAACCTGCTCATCAAAGTAAAAAATTACAATTTCCAAGAAAGAAGGTAGCCAGTACTAAAATTATAAAACATGCCGAGTATACTGAGGACACAGCTGAAAAATGGAGAGTGGGCCCAGACAATGCTAGACAGCGCAGGAGAAGTGACCATAGCTCGCAAGATCTTGATGAACCTTCTGGAGACAGTGGACACGAATTAATACATTCAAGTGGAAACTGCAGATACCAGAGTTAGCAAACCTCATAAAATATACGAAATAACATTACGTATAGAGGGGGACAAGACTAGGAAAGCAAGGGGTCTCTTTTGGGATAACCTTTCGAAAGACTATGACATCCTTTTAGCTGAAAAAGACTGGCCCCAGAGTTTGTCAGGGAGTGCCCTCATGGCAATGAAATGATTATGCCTGCCTTCTCAAATCATATTTCAATTCATAAAAAATATACATATGCAAGACAATGGGCAGTTGCTCAAGCCCCTGCATTATATAAAAATTATGTAGGATGGGATGAGGACTCTCCTCCTCACAAAATTCAGTTAAAATGTCAACCCACTGCACAAAGGCAGTACCCAATTAAACAAGAAGCTAAAAAGCAAGTCAGGGAGATCTTAGATCAACTTGAATATCAGGGGGTGATTTAAACATGCACCTCACAGATGAACAATCATTTGTTTCCTGTCTCCAAGCCAGATGATTCATATCGTCTAGTTTTGGACTACAGACACCTTAACTCATGTTGCAAAACTTTTGCAGTACAAAACTCACACAGTGCAGCACTAATGAATAACATCGTGCGCAAAAAATACAAAACAACATTAGACATCTCTAATGGATTCTTTTGTCAAAACATTGCACCTGAGAGTAGGTATTTGACCACGTTCTCAATAATGGGGTCGCAAAAACACTTCCTTCGACTCCCACAGGGATTCAAGAATAGCCCAGGATTATTCTCAGGAAGAGTAACAGAGTTACTACAAATATATGATGACGAGGCATTATCCTATGTCGACGACATCTATCTAACAGATGATGACCTGGATACTCACTTGAAAAGAGTGAACACCATAATACTTGGGTTCGCAGCTGAGGGTTACAAATTCAACTTTAAAAAGTCACAAATTGCCCTTCTAACTGTCCTATTTTTAGGATATGAATTATCAAGTGAAGGCAAAAGCCTAGCAGACAACTTCTTAGAGAAGTGCGCTGTACTCCAAGCACCAAAAACGCTGAAGAACTTACAATCAATACTAGGTTTCCTGCATTTCGGAAGAACATGCATTCTAAATTATGCTGAGAGGGTTAAACCTCTCTATGAATAATTAAAACCTGATTTCAAACCAATAAATTGGACTCAGAAACACACAGAAATGTTAAGATCATTGCAAACAGACATGTTAGCTAAAACAAAATTGCAAACACGTGAAAACATACGCAACCTTGTAATCTGAGTCATCCCAGGAAGATGCGGATTCACGTACCTGACCTCTAATGAGGGAGAAACGGTACCAATAGCTTACAAATCACACTTGTACACACAAGCTGAAATGAAATTCAGTTCTACTGAAAAAAATCTAATAGCGGTTCAAACTGCTGTAACAAAAGAAAGAGCCCAAGCCCAAGGCAGAAGGATAACTGTTTTTACAGCAGAATCAGCCCTTGAGGCATTAACAAGCCCACGCAATTTGACTACCGTGGCATTAGATCCAAAATGGATGCAATGGGAAAATTCTCTTACTGCAGAAGAAGTGAAATACTATTTTGACCCGAAAATGAAAAAACTAAAAAATCTAAAATATGAAGAAGAATATCCTCTGCCAATCGAAATACTGCCTCTGGAACAGTACGCCTGTATAATATTTACAGATGGATCAGCACAACCCGCAGTTGGGGGTAAACAAGCTTACAGTGCTGCATGCACGGTTGTTAAATGCCGGTGGCACAAAGGAAAATTGAAACCACTTGTCTCTATAACTCAATCAGTAAAAGATTGTTCTTTCAAAAATCTGAACTACTAGCATTTAAGATGGTGCTTGGTATTGCCGATCGCGAATTCCCCACACTAATAGTGTGCGATTCGCATTACTGCGTCAGGTCTTACAATAATGACTTGCAGAACTGGGTTCAAAACGATTACAAAGATGACACAGGTGCCACAATAAATCATAAAAAGCTTTGGGAACAGGCAGGTCTTTTGCAGAAAGAACTACAAAAGACTCACGTGATACATACACTGAGTCATCAACGTGATGGCGTTCACGTTGCAGGGAATTCATTGGCTCTCAGAGCCACAGAGGAAGCGGTTCAACCGGCTTCCGCAGCCACAAAAAAGCGTTCTAAAAAATACATAGACGGAGAAACTATGCTGGCCGTAAAAGCGTCTTTAAAAGGCGACCATGCAGCATTACCTCTGAACTATCCACTCACTTATACATACATAATTGATGCAAACTCCGTTCCTTTTGCTCGAATCCCTGGAGTGGGGGATAGAGTAATTCCAAACACGAACAGGAGAGTCTTTTTAATTGCAGACGCACATATGGGATTGGGTCTAAGGCACCAAGAGATCTTGAAATCTCTTAAAGAATTACAATCAGAATACTGGTGGCCGGGGATGAGCCTGCAATTTCACAAATTTGCAATGGGTTGTCCAAACTGCAACAGAGATCGCAGTCGCGAACCAACCGGAGTAATGCCAGGACCCTTCTTTTAGAAAACATAAGGCTATCTATACGCAAAAATCCAGTAGGAGAAATGCGTCCCATAATATTTAAGACTAGATTCACTTAAAATACAGACACCCGCGCTCGGCTGACGCCAGAACTGTTATAAAAGATTTGCGAGTCTTTATCGGCACATACGCAATTGGCATGCTACATTCTGACCAGGGTCCTGCGTTCAGCTCTAGGGCTTACAAAGAGGGCATGACCAGCATGGGCATTGCATTGCGGTACTCTTGTCCATTCCATCCTGAGGGAAATGCGGTAGTGGAAAGAAAAAACCGGGACATAAAGCAATCTATAACGGCGAGGGTGTTAGGTTCGGGTGATGGGCGGGTCCAACATTTAACAAGTGTCCAACGTAGTCTTAATAATCTGCCAAGAAATTCTCCAAAAGGTCTCAGTCCGTATGAACTATTGTTCGGTACTAAAATGCATATCCAGGACCTTGATAGTCAAACTTCAGTGGTAGAAGAAAAATGCTTTGATATCAAAGACTGTTTGGCTGTTTTACAGGACTTAAACGAAACAAGACGAAACCTGAGCAACATAAAGTTAAAGCAACAGCCAATAGCCACTGAAGAAAAACCACCTGTTCCAGCGAGACCTGTCTGGATTCCAAAGATTGGGGATCTGGTCAGAGAGAAGATCGCAGTAAAGAAGGAATTTAGGCCTTCTTACAGAAAAGCAGTACCTGTCTTAGCTGTCAGCAGAACGAGATCAGTTGTACTACTGCCCCTTGCTGGTGAAAAGGAGAACCGAGTTGTATCCATCGACCTTGTAAAACCACAATCATGTGGCCAATAATAAGTAGTAGGCCCAGTGGACTCCCAAGAAATTGCAGAACACCGACATTTGCTACAATACAAGAGGTTCAAACTGAGAGAGTAATCACATTTGATAAACCTGCAGTGAATAAAAAAGGACTATGCAACAAAGCCATGGAACTTGTGCCTCTTGAAACCCAAATTGCAACAGTTCGTCAAGAAACACCAGTCTACAACGATGTAGCCTCAGACTATGCGAATGAAAAAAAGAAAAATCCAAAAGCAGATGAAAATCCGGAAGCAATTCCAACAATTGACAGAACTGCATCTGGCTACTTCATCAATTTCGATGACTTTTCTGATGATCCAAGTGAACATGAAGAAACGCCAGCAACAAAAACTTTCAAAGATAAAGTAACTGAACTCTTTCATCAACTCAAAGAAACCTATCTGATTTCTCCCTGGATTAAATTTTGGATTATGTTAGGTGTACTTTTCCTCCTGCTTTGGCTCATCATGGTTCTTTGTTTGGGAAAATTCATTGACGGAAAATACAGTACAATGGACACAGCAAGTCAGAACATCAACTTGGTCCTAAAGCCTCACAAGTCATCTCACATCGTGAAAAGAGAACTATCATCAGTGAAATTCACAGCCAATCCAATACCCGGGGGGGTAGCATGGGATAGAACTGAATTTGACATTTTTGGCCCGATTAAGCTCTTGAAATATCCACATCAGTTCAAGGTTTCATTAAGTGACTTGGTAAAACCGAGTACTTTTTCTGATGATTGGGACTTTGAAAATATAAATAATATGATGTCAGATTTAGTAATGTCAGCAGAATTCACAGAACATGATTATTTGCAGGGTTCATCAAATTATGAAGAAATGTATTGCTATAATCATTTTGGTCATCACTATTTCCATAAATCTGCACAGCCTAGAAATGTTTTTAATTATAATCAATGGGAACATTGTGCAACACCACCTAAAAGCAGCTCAAAAACATTTTATGAAAAATTCCCATACTTCTCAGGGTTTAACACAAGTGATGCAGAAACGTTTAATTTTAAAATGTTAAATAAGACAGGAATGAAAACAATGCTGACAAATACTAAATTGATCTATTCTGAAACATTTTATGAAAAAATGATTACATTTGTTTTTGAATTCTGGAAGAACAACATTGAAACAAAGACCATCTGGGGTACAAAAGAATGGCAGGTCCAAGGTTTAGAAGCATTGTTTAGAGCCTGCATGATCCCAGAACATATAATATTCTTGAATGACACCATTCAACAGACTACCTGTCTTGGCCTAGCCAAAATTAAAGACTTAAACAAACCATCTATTCCAAAGCCCATACCTGATAGTAATAGCACTACTGATATGGAGATAGACGTATCCCATATTTTATACCAAAACAGAACACATCCTGATTGGAAAAAAATGGTTGATCTGGCCCACAGACACAAATAACTGTCAAGATAGATTCCTGAACAAAATACAGGGGTTCAAAATGTAGTGTAGGGAAACTATGCCTCGAATGGCTACAAAAATCCACACTGGCAGAAATTAAGCAACACTTGACTTTACTTAAAGACGGTGCTGACTTGCGTGATTTCATTCTGGGACCACACAAACAGCGTCAAAAACGTTTCATAGCGGCCGGTATATACGCTGCGTACAACGACGCTTGGAAAGTAATGCAAATTCAAACAGCAGAAAAAATACGAGAAATTGATCATATTAATTTGGAAAAATCACTTTCTGTTGTGGACAATGGGTTAATGACTCTGTCCTCCAGAATATATTCACTGGACAGTATTGTATCATCTGCTATTGATATAATAGAGCAGGACTTACTAATGTTACAACATGGTCAGTCCCAATTACATTCTATTGTACAGCTTGGCTGGACGTTGCAAAATCTTCGTTCAGGCTACGTACCATGGCGTTTAAGCAACACAACGTCATTATTCTCTATCTTTAACCTTACTGATAAACAAATCAGTTTGGCACAAAAAGGAGCAGACTATACGATTCTGAGCATTGAAAAACGTGAGAGATTACCATTGACAATGTCAGAAAGACCTGTCATTGAATGGATAATACACGGAATAATCACAATTCCGATAACAACTTTCCAATTTAAATACCAGCGGGCCAGTATGAAATGTTGGGTAAAGGGTACAACAAGTCAACATGGAAATTACCTTATACACACAAATGTTACAGTGAAAAGAAAAAGGATGTATTTCTTAGTGGCAAAAATTGTAAAAGATCACTAAGCGGTACACTCTTGTGTCAAGGCATTAACCTGCATGGAGCCTGCGAAGGGTCTTCGAATAACCTTTCATGTCACCTGCACGGCACTCCTGCAACACAGATAGAGCCATTCTTTAGACAGCTTTCTAACGGGAGCTATATTCTAATAAATGACCACAGCTGTTTCGGCATGGTGCCAGGGAAAGCCTATCTCGTAAGCGTGAGTTCCATGGTCACTTGCTGTATGCAAGTATTGTATCCAAACAGCACTCCAGACATGGAGGCGGCAATTTGCCCTTATTTGAATATCTCTTCTATTCGAATTGATACTTTAAGCAGAATGAAGTCTATTCTTTTACAGACAACTGTGCCTTTGACCTCGTCCAAAGAAACGTATGATCTGCAAGTTGCAAGGACAACGGCAGAGATACATTCACTTTTATCAACAAATTGCCCCGTACATTTCGTAGAAATGTTAAGCCAAATCCTAAACATGTCAGATACCAGTGGTATCGCACATGTATTTAAGAAATTTTTTTCGGGACTGTTAACACCCTTCGAAACAGTTCTGGGCATTTTTCCCAATTTTGTCCATTCTGTCTTTGGCGGCCTACCTCTACTTTTGGGACTCGTAGCAGGAATTTTATTTTTGATTCTTCTGCTCCGATATGGCAAGCCAAGTCGTAGACAAGACTCCAGCAACGATGGAAGAAACGATCCTAGCTACACGCTATCGGGACCGCATAACTAAAGTCCTTGGATTAGCCCGGCTAAGAGATCTGAATATGACCTGGTTTCTTTCATTCAGACCTATCTGGCAAAATTGCATCTTACCTGTGCTTCGATGTATGCTATGCGGAGAAGAATGCGTGGTGGACGTCTGTCTTACACTACCATCAGCAGTACCAATGAATACAGATACCTTGCTAGGTCCTGTAACGGCTCATGCATCGTGTTGTCCCCAGCGGCTACCTATTCTGATGATGGCATTCGTTGAGACTTCACCACTATGAGTATGTGGCAGTGGAGTATGAGATGAGAGCAGCATCACACAGGTACAACCTTTAGTGAGCATTGCTGATCCTGACATCGATGATAGCAATCATTCTCACACATGCACTGTTTCGGCATTTTCAAACTTGGTCGAACTTTCACCTGATGTCGTAGACCAATTTTTTGCGAGTCTGTCTGAAATGATGTTCTCCCCTGAACAGAAAGAATAACTTTTTAAGCTACAAGCACACAGCATTCCGTGAACTCTGAATTCGGCCTTCAGCTTTGATAAACAAAAGCTACTGAAAACATGTAGAACTGTTTTTTCCCCTGAAAGCGAAATTATTTTTTCTCACTTCCAAAATATTTACCTTTTTCTGGCACATAGTACTCTGCTTAAAGTAGAACTATTCTTAGAGAACAGAGCTTATATTTTTAGGAACTCTAGAGACAATATTTTACCTCAGCCTCTAGCACATGTACAGCATTTGTATAAATATGTGATGGAATGGTCTCGACCTTCTTTTCTGTATTCAGAGCCATTTCATGTGTAAATTTCGCAATTCATTCAGTTGATATATATATATGCATTTTTTAACTGAATGATACCACTGCTTGAAAAGCGTAGAGTACCAATACTCATTTTTCGTGTATTTACCATATACCATTTCAAATGCAAAATATGTATTTTGGGGTGGGTTGGAAAACACATGAACCATTATATGTTTACTATTGCTAAGTTTTAATAATGAGGGACATTAGATCGCGGAGTGGGTGTTGTATTTTTATCTAAGACCCTAATCAATATTCCTAATTTATGCCCTTGTATGGCTATAATAAATAATATCCTTATAAGGCATAAGAATCATATCCATATTTTGTAATAGCCCATGCAGTCCAAATACAGCAAGGCTTCTCCCCTACACTCCTAGAAAGTACAACGCGTTCTTTAAACAAACCAAACCTCCAGCAACCTGGAATTTCCCCTTGCTTTTGTTTTGATTTATCCAAGAACTCCTGTGAGCACTGACAGAACGGCCAGTTCTTAGTGACATCTTTATTGACGTCTTATGTCCAACCTTACGTCAAACCCGGCACCTTTCAGGTATAAATATACCAATGTTGCCTTAAGCAAACACACGGTGGTTTGGAGCAGAGCAGCTATCTACTTGCCCGAGAGCCCAGCTGATGTGAGAGCCCACGGACGCCGCCCCTCCCTTTTGACGCACTGAGAAAGACGCTGGCTTTTTCTCGAGAAAATCCAGCTCCGGTGTTTTCAGCCGCCCTTGCGGGTTGCTGGGATATCGAGTCCTGAGAGAGAGATACCAGACCTCCTGCTTTCTATTACCCAGGTAAGGAGCTGACTAAACCCTTAAAGAGAATTCTTGATTCAGATTCTTGGCAGAACCAACTTAACTTAAACTGCTACTTATTTACTCCTTCCCATGTATTAGGCTTAGGTCAGGTACACCGGGGTAGGCGTATTTAGAAGCACCAGTTGAGTACGTTAGTCAATGTATATATGTATGTATATATTTTATCTATTTTAAAGTATCATATGGCTATGAAACCATATCAATGTTTTTACAGTATTATTTTATAATACTCCTTTTACTGTACGCACTTTACTTTATACTAAGTATTGCAATTGTGGCAATTCATTTCTCTTGCATGAGAAAGAAGACTGCTCAATAAATAACACCTTTTTATTGAAAACGCCCGTCTCTCTATTCTCTGCACTCTGGTGAAACTAAGTATGCACGATTGACTGAGTAAAATAATTGTCTATTGTTTTCACACGACTCTAGAGATACACTCTTATTCTGAGGGAGCAAAGTTGTCATGTTTTATGGTTGTCAGAAGCTAATCCCTTCTTGTCTATCCAGGGAAGTTAAACTCCTCCTTGTTTATTCGAGAAAGTTTCTAGTGACCTCTGAGCTAGCTGGCAAAACTAATTAAGTCTAATATAGTCAGTAGAGACCTAGTCGACCTCAGTCCTACGTCTACACTGCTGTATATATTATTCCAATGCGCAGAGCCTATTGGGAATATAGGAACTACACTACAATTTCAAATGACATCACTGATGACATCATCCAGTGAATGTGTGTCTTTCTGAAAAATAGTTATTTTTTATATATGTATATCTAAAGGTCGATGGAAGAATAAGTGGGCAAATAAGTGTCTAAATGGATTTCTTTTGTAAATTTGATTGTATAACTGACTTATTAAGTGTATCTTAGTGAATAAATGTATTAGCGAGTAATGTTTAAATATTTAAATAGCTGTATTAGTGTCTCACTTTGTGTATAAGTGGCTGCATGGGTTGGTGAGTAGCTACATGAGTGTGTATATGGGTTATTAGTTATTTCTTTGAGTATCCGTATGAGTGTCTGTATGGTTCGGTGGGAGATATTACTTAGCGTATAAATGCATGAATGAGTGACTCACTGTTTGTATGTGTTTTGAAGACAGCATGTGTGCAGGAATGTATGGGTGGATGAGTGTGTGTATGGGTGTGTTAGTGAGTGAATGACTGTCTCAATCGTGTCTTTATGGGTAAGTACATATGTTTTAAACTAGTATTTGTGAGTATATATAAGTGAGGATATAGGAGAGTGACAGATTGAAAGAGTTCCTGTATAAATAAGTATGTGTTTCTATAAGTGATTGTTTAAGAGAGTAAGTATGTGTACATTTCTGTCGAAGTAAGTGTAGTGGTGTGTGTATAGCTGTATATGCACGTAAATGGATGTTTTACAGTTTATTTGCATGTGGGACTATGTGTGTGACTAGCTCTATGTATGAGTATAGGTGTGAAACAGGTTGTATAGGTGTATGAGTACATATGATGAGTAAGTACCTGTATGAGTGACTATATAGAACTGTTGGTGAATGAGTGGATGTGTATGTAGATTTTGAAATTACTAAATAGGTTGTTCTAACTGGTATTGGTATCTCCATTGTTTTGAAAATTTTAGTTTCTATTTTTCAATGTGTGTATCAAAGGTTATATTAGGGTGAGAGGAGGTCTGCAACTCTTTCACAAGGATGATGTCATCAGTGATGTCATTTGAGATGTCATCAGTGATGTCATTTGAGATGTCATCAGTGATGTCATGAGTGATGTAATATGTGATGTCATCAGCAGTGGATTGTGGGCGCGCGAGTTATAGTCAGCTGATCTAACTATCAGAGGGGAATTTCTATGGTTTTGTATGAGTGAAATGTCAAGCTAACTATAACATGTGTGAAAACTATGTTTTTTTCAGTGAATTTCTAAGGTTTTTTAAATGCTAATTCCTAACTATAACGTGGCTGAAACCTATGGTTTTTTCAATGCATTTGCAAGGTTTTTTAAATGCTAATTCCTAACTATAACGTGCCTAAAACCTATGGTTTTTTCAGTGGATTTCATAGGTTTTGTAAATGCCAATTTTAAAATAAATTAATTGTTATATTTATTTCTTTGATGCTCATTTATTACATTTCTTATAATAATTATTTTTAGCTATTTTGTTTTTTAAAATACATTACATATTTTTTATGTAAAATATTAGAAAAATAATTTTTTTTTTATTTTATCTATTTTTTCAATATATTAAAATTAATTTCTATAAATATTTTGGGGGGATTTTTTTTGTGGTAAACGTAGGGTACGCGTACCGTCCTCGCACACTCCATCGCACCCATACTCGTACTGTACGCGTATGCGCGCATAGGTCACAAATACATTTTGACGTTGCGCGTCGCATCGGCGCTTCCGTGTGACGTCATGCACGTTTGTACGGGGCACAATATGCGTACCCCGTGAAATTTTTTTAATGTTTGAAAAGATATATTGATGTATTTAATGTAAATTTTAAGGAAAGACATTATCTGAGGTTATCATGAAAATAGTATTCATTTAGTTTTAATAAGCATATATTATAAATCGTGGGGTACGTCGTACGTACATGTACCATAAGCGCACCCTACGCAAACCCCATTTGACTTCAAAACAACAGATTTGATTGGTTCATAATACTTCCTATTCTAACTGTTGAAGGACCCCACCCATTTTAATCATTCTTCTTTGACCTTCACTGAAGAAACACCTTTCTGTCAAGGAGCTCTTTCTTGAATACATCTACATCATGGCTGCACAGCAAGGTGAAGATACATCAGAAAACTCTTCTGAAGAACCATTTGTGCAAGAAGACCCAGCCCCGAAGAGGAAGGAAGCATTAATTTGGAAAATAAATTCCTTTCCGGAAGGTGAAAAGAAAGTTAATGCAGCAAAAGTCACTTGTAAAGGGTGTGGGACAGTGCTTTCAAGAGGTGATCGGAATAGGAAATATTCGTTTGGAACTGCCAACATCGTAAAGCATGTGAAGTCACTACATCCTCATAATTATGCGGTAGCTGCATGTGCCAGGCTGTGAGAAGACCCTCCACCAGCTGTAGCCAGCACTTCCACTGCACCATCAAGCCCTCCTCCGGACATCCGTCCGGATTTTGCTGATTTGAATATTTTGTGTAAATTTTGTAAGGAATACCTATGTTATTGGGAACAGTCAATTGATTTAATTTGCAGACGGAAACAGGAGCACCGTTGCTCCACCCGCTATTATTTTTTTTTGTTCCAGTTCCAGACTGTTTTGTTTGTACAGTTCCCTTTTTTTCTTTTTAAACCCCTCCCCCAAAAAAAGTGTTAAAAAAAAATACAAAACAACAAAAAAGACACAAAAAACTTTCTTTTAATAACTAACTTCACTGGTCAAAAAATGAGCTATATTTGTATGATAGTGTGTAAAAAAAATTTAGAATGAATCTGTAGTGAATAAATGAATGAAAGAATACATTGGTAGTGTATGGTGAATGTGGAAGTGCAGAGCTATAAGGAGGTGCTACATCATACCTGTATAAGGTGTTTACTTGCAGCATACTGTAGTACTTTCAAAGCACATGAATGTAACATAAGGTTTCTTTATGTACAGGAAGGTGTTCCTTCCTCAACATAAACAAATCTTAAATGCCATTTTGTAACTTACATACTTCATGCAGCACACATGTAAGTTACAAATTGGCATTTTTAAAAAGAGGTTTGTGTATGTACAGGAAGGGGCACCTTCCTGTATATAAAGAAACCTTGGCATAAAGAAACCTTGGCATTTTGCTTTTTCCATGTGTGCTGCACAAGGCAGCACACATGGAAAAAGCAAAAACCAGGTGAAATGAAGCATTTCTCCTCATTTCGCCACCTTAAGAAAAGGTCTTTCCTGTTCTTAAATTTGGCGCTGCCACCTGTTATCGCCTTTCTTCATAATAGGTGGCAGCGTCGAAGTGAATGGGTGTTGCGGTGAAATGACCACCGCAACACCCACTGCACGCCCCCTTTCACTATGAGTTTATCATGAAAGTGACCCTATTACCAAGGCAGCGTTAAGTCAATTAACGTGCTTTAAGCCACGTTAATTGACTTAACGCTGCCTTGATAATAAGACGATGCAAATATCACTGTGTTATCGGCAGAAAAGTGCCGATAACGTGGCGATAAGGGGCTTGATAATATGCCCCATAGTGCATAGGGGTTTCCAGCAGTCCATACCCTAATGCGTACTTCACTACATGAGTACTGAATGATTACAGTTCTGCAAGGACAGTGCCTGACTGAATTTATAAGTGCTTGAGATTTAGTGCAGTGAATGGATTAGCACATACTGCTGAATGGGTCACTACAATAGTGCAACAGCAGTGACAGAGTGTTTGGTGGAAGTGGAAGGATACAGACCGTGCATAGGGGTTTGAAGGAGTCCATGTCCTAAGGCCTACTTCGCTGCATGACTATTTGGATACTGACCGAATGATTTGAGTACTGTAAGGAGAGTGTCTAAGTGAATATATAAGTGCTTGAGTTTTAGTGCAGTAAATGGATTAGTACATGCTGCTGAATGAGTCACTACAATAGAGCAACAGCAGTGACAGAGTGTTTGGTGGAAGTGTAAGGATACAATTTGGGGAATTGAAGATATGAAAGACAAGTGTGCACATGGATAGAAGACTGCATGCATAGTGTATAGGGGTTTGAAGCAGTCATTGTCCTAAGGCTTACTTTACTGCATGAGTTCTTGGGTACTGACTGAAAGATTACAGTTCTGCAAAGACAGTGCCTGACGGAATTTATAACTGCTTGAGTTTTAGAGCAGTGCATGGATTAGCGCAAACTGCTGAATGGGTCACTATAATAGTGCAACAGCAGTGATAGAGTGTTTGGTGGAAGTTTACGGATAGAGACTAGGGAATGGAAGGTATGTAAGACAAGTGTGCAAATGTATAGAAAACTGCATACATAGTGTATAGGGGTTTGAAGCAGTCTATGTTCTAAGGCCTACTTCGCTACATGAGTAATTGGGTACTGACTGAATGATTACAGTTCTGCAAGGACAGTGCCTGATTGAATTTATAAGTGCTTGAGTTTTAGTGTAGTGAATGAATTAGCACATACTGCTGAATGGGTCACTACAATAGTGCAACAGCAGTGACAGAGTGTTTGGTGGAGGTGTAAGGATTCAAACTGGGGAATTGAAGATATGAAAGACAAGTGTGCACATGAATAGAACACTGCATGCATAGTGTATAGGGGTTTGAAGCAGTCACGGTCCTAAGGCCTACTTCGCTGCATGACTATTTGGATGCTGACCAACTGATTTGAGTACTGTAAGGTGAGTGTCTAAGTGAATATATAAGAGCTTGAGCTTTGGTGCAGTAAATGAATTAGTACATACTGCTGAATGGGTCACTACAATAGTGCAACAGCAGTGACAGAGTGGTTGGTAGAAGTGTAAGGATACAAACTGGGGAATTGAAGATATGAAAGACAAGTGTGTACATGGATAGAAGACTGCATGCATAGTGTATATGGGGTTTGAAGCAGTCCATACCCTAAGGAGTACTTCGCTACATGAGTACTTGGATACTGACTGAATGATTACAGTTCTGCAAGGACAGTGCCTGACTGAATTTATAAGTGCTTGAGTTTTAGTGCAGTGAATGTATTACCACAAACTGCTGAATGGGTAACTACAATAGTGCAACAGCAGTGACAGAGTGCTTGGTGGAAGTGTAATGCTACAGACTAGGGAATTGAAGATATAAAAGACAAGTATGCAGGTAGATACAGGACTACATGCATAGTGCACAGGGGTTTGAAGCAGTTCATGCCCTAAGGCCTACTTCGCTGCATGAGTACTTGGGTACTGACTGAATGATCGGAGTACTGTAAAGAGAGTGTGTATGTGTATATATAAGTGCTTGAGTTTTAGTGCAATAAATGGATTAGTACATACTGCTGAATGGGTCACTACAACAGTGCAACCACAGTGACAGAGTGCTTGGTGGAAGTATGAGGATACAGACTGGGGAATTGAAGATATAAAAGAGAAGTGTGCAGGTATATAGAAGACTAAAAGCATAGTGCATAGCAGTTTGAAGCACTTCATGCCCTAGGGCCTACTTCGCTGCATGAGTTCTATGGTACTGACTGAATGATTACAGTTCTGCAAAGACAGTGCCAGACTGAATTTATAAGTGCTTGAGTATTAGTGCAGTGAATGGATTAGCACAACCTGCTGTACGGGTCACTACAATAGTGCAACAGCAGTGACACAGTGTTTGGTGGAAGTGTAAGGATACAGAGTGGGGAATTAAAGATATGAAAGACAAGTGTGCAGGTGGATAGAAGACTGCATGCATAGTGTATAGGGGTTTGAAGCAGTCCATGTCCTAAGGCCTACTTTACTGCATGAGTACTTCAGTACTGACTAATTGATTACAGTTCTGCAAGGACAGTGCCTGACTGAATTTATAAGTGCTTGAGTTTTAGCACAGTGAATTGATTAGCACAAACTGCTGAATGGATCACTACAACAGTGTAACAGCAGTGACAGAGTGCTTGGTGGAAGTGTAAGGATACAGAATGGGCAATTGAAGATATGAAAGACAAGTGAGCAGGTGGATAGAAGACTACAAGCATAGTGCATTGCAGTTTGAAGCAGTTCATGCCCCAAGTCCTACTTCACTGCGTGCGTACTTGGGTACTGAATGAATGATCAGAGTGCTGTAAGGAGAGTGTTTAAGTGAATTCATGAGTGCTTGAGTTTTAGTGCAGTGAATAGATTAGCACAAACTGTTGAATGGATCACTACAACAGTGTAACAGCAGTGACCGAGTGCTTGGTGAAAGTGTAAAGATACAGACTAGTGAACTGAAGGTATAAAAGACTAGTGTGCAGCTAGATACAAGACTACATGCATAGTGCATAGGGGTTTGAAGCAGTTCATACCCTAAGGCCTACTCCGCTGCATTAGAACTTGGTTACTGACTGAATGATCAGAGTACTGTAAGGAGAGGGTGTAAGTGAATATATAAGTGCTTGAGTTCAAGTGCTGTAAATAGATTAGTACATACTGCTGAATGGGTCGCTACAACACTGCAGCAGCAGTGACAGAGTGCTTGGTGGAAGTGTAAGGATACAAACTAGGGAATTGAAGGTATGCAAGATAAATGTGCAGGTGGATACAAGAATACATGCATAGTGCATAGGGGTTTGAAGCAGTTTATGCCCTAAGGCCTACTTTGCTGAATGAGTACTTGGGTACTGACTGAATGATTACAGTTCTGCAAGGACAGTGCTTGACTGAATGTATAATTGCTTGAGTTTTAGTGCAGTGAATGGATTAGCACAAACTGCTGAATGGGTCACTACAACAGTGCAACAGCAGTGACAGAGTGCTTGGTGGAACTATAAGGATACAGACTGGGAAATTGAAGATATAAAAGAGAAGTGTGCAGGTAGATAGAAGACTACAAGCATAGTGCATAGCAGTTTGAAGCAGTCCATGTCCTAAGGCCTACTTCGCTGTATGAGTACTTGGGTACTGACTGAATGATTACAGTTCTGCAAGGACAGTGCCTGACTGAATGTATACGTGGCTGAGTTTTAGTGCAGTGAAAGGATTAGCACAAACTGCTGAATGGATCACTACAACAGTGTAACCACAGTGACAGAGTGCTTGGTGGAAGTGGAAGGATACAGACTAGTGAATTGAAGGTATAAAAGACAAGTGTGCAGGCAGATACAAGACTACATGCGTAGTGCATAAGGGTTTGAAGCAGCTCATAACCTAAGGCCTACTTCGCTGCATGAGAACATGGTTACTGACTGAATGATCAGAGTACTGTAAAGAGAGTGTCAAAGTGAATATATAAGTGCTTGAGTTTAAGTGCAGTAAATGGATTAATACATACTGCTGAATGGGTCACTACAACAGTAGTGACAGAGTGCTTGGTGGAAGTGTAAGGATACAAATAGGGAAATTAAAGGTATAAAAGACAAATGTGCAGGTGGATATAAGACTACATGCATAGTGCATAGGGGTTTGAAGCAGTCCATGCCCTAAGGCCTACTTTGCTGCATGAGTACATGGGTACTGACTGAATTATTACACTTCTGCAAGGACAGTGCCTGACTGAATTTAAAAGTGCTTGAGTTTTGGTGCAGTGAATGGATTAGCACAAACTGCTGAATGGGTCACTACAATAGTGCAACAGAAGTGACAGAGTGCTTGGTGGAAGTGGAAGGAAACAGACCAGGGAATTGAAGGTATAAAGGACAAGTGTGCAGGTCGATAAAAGACTATAAGCATGGTGCATAGCGTTTTGAAGCAGTTCATGCCCTGAGGCCTACTTTGCTGCATGAGTACTTGGGTACTGACTGAATGATTACAGTTCTGCAAGGACAGTGCCTGACTGAATGTATACATGGCTGAGTTTTAGTGCACAGAATGGGTTAGCACAAACTGCTGAATGGGTCACTAAAATAGTGCAACAGCAGTGACAGAGTGTTTGGTGGAAGTGGAAGGATACAGACTGGGGAATTGAAGATATGAAAGACAAGTGTGCAGGTGGATAGATGACTGCATGCATAGTGTATAGGGGTTTGAAGCAGTCCATGTCCTAAGGCATACTTCTCTGCATGAGTACTTGGGTACTGACTGAATGATTAGAATACTATAAAGAGAGTGTCTAAGTGAATATATAAGTGCTTAAGTTTTAGTGCAGTAAATGAATTAGTACATGCTGCTGAATGGGTCACTACAACAGTGCAACAGCAGTGACATAGTGCTTGGTGGAAGTGTAAAGATACAGACTAGGGATTTGAAGGTATAAAAGACAAGTGTGCAGGTAGATAGAAGACCACAAGCATTGTGCATAGCGGTTTGAAGCAGTTCATGCCCTAAGGTCTACTTCGCTGCATGAGTACTTGGGTACCGACTGTATGATTACAGTTCTGCAAGGACAGTACCTGACTTAATTTATAAGTGCTTGAGTTTCTTTACATCAAAAAAGTGACACAATAGAACAACAAAGAGGCAGAAGGGGCTTGTAAATCTGCTCCAGGGTGTATGCAGCAGTGTATGTATACTGACTGGTAGATTGTAGATTTGAAACACAAGTCTGATTCTACACAAGCAACAATATTAATTAATCTTGAAAGACTAATATGACTGCACACATTCCAGAAATATAAATATTGCATTTTAATGTACAACCATGAGTCATTTTGCAAATACAAAAACAATAACTGCTTTCTAATTCTATCAAAACATGAAAAAAGGAAAGGTTTCTAAACACTTATATGTCTGCAAATACAAAATGTACAAAAATGCTTCTCTCAGAATCTATATATATATATATATATATATATATATATTATATATACATATATATATATATATGACTGCTGCATTTTACTATACAATCCTTACTCATTTTGCAAATACATAAGCAATCTGCTGTTTTATTGGCACCAACATTACATAAAAAAGTGACACAATAGAACAACAAAGAGGCACAAGAGGCTTGTAAATAATCCCCGAGAGTGTATGCAGCAGTGTACGTATACTGATTGGTAAATTGTAGATTTGAAACACAAGTCTGATTCTAGACAAGCAACACTATTAATTACTCTTGAAAGGCTAATATGAATGCACACATTCCAGAAATATAAATACTGCATTTTACTGTACAACCATGAGTCATTTTGCAAATACAAAAGCAATAACTGGTTTCTAATTCTATCAAAACTTGAAAAAAGGATAGGTTTTCAAGCACTTATGTGTCTGCAAACACAGAAAGTACAAAAATGCTTCTCTCAGAATAATTCCTAAATGCACACAGACGCACAGTGTGATTTTAGATAAAAAAATATTAGACCTTGCATTTACCAAAAAACATTTACTAGTCTAGAAACGGTAAGGTGACTAAACACATTCTATAACTTTACTGCTGCATTTTACTATACAATCCTGACTAATTTTGCAAATACATAAGCAATTTGCTGCATTATTGGCACCAACATTACATCAAAAAAGTTACACAATGGCAGCA
Organism: Lissotriton helveticus; assembly: GCF_964261635.1. Lineage (NCBI taxonomy): Eukaryota > Metazoa > Chordata > Amphibia > Caudata > Salamandridae > Lissotriton > Lissotriton helveticus. The sequence continues at coordinate 2,055,912,400 of NC_136061.1, forward strand.
CAAAGAGGCGCAAGAGGCTTTTAAATCTGCCACACAGAGTTTGCAGTAGTGTATGTATACTGCCTGGAAAATTGTAGATTTGAATCACAAGCCTAATTCCTAACAAACAACACTATTAACTACTCTAGAACTGAAAAAGTGACTGCACACATTCTACATTTTTCAGTACTGCACTTTACTGTACAAAGTTGACTCACCAAACACATTAACTTACCAAATGCTTTTATCATAACGGTTATCCAAATGCAGACAAACTCAGAATGTGATTCTACACAACTAAATTACCCCTTGCACTTTAGAAGGAGAAACACATTAATCTTATTAAAAACAAAATGCACCACATACATCCCCTTATAAGTTAACAACTCACCTTTCAAATTGATGTGTAGATTAACAAGAATGTCAGTCACACAGCAGATATTATCATACAGAATCTCTGTACTTCACTGTTCTTGCAAAACCAGAAAATGGCAAACTTTCCCTCTCATTCTACACACATATACATCTTAATAAACAAATCACATTTCTTCCCACATTAATTCAAAAGCAAACACACATTTCTCTTGGTTGAATTTTTGAACCCTTTCCAACTGACATAACTTTCAACTCTACCCCCATTCTGCCTTCTGCCTATTACCATAGAAACACCTCATGAAACACTTAACTGAGCACACAGGTCAAAAGTTCATCACACAATGTTACTAATCAAAACAGCAAGTGTGCTTGACTTTTCAACATATTAGCGTATCTTGTGTAATGTGCCTTTCAATCAGTTTTTGTTAAACAATAAGAATATGCTTTTAAGAAACAGACACATGCACCCTAGTTTTCAGTGTAGAATGTTCTCAAACAACCAATAATTTCGTTTCTTTTTTCAAAACTGCATCTTATCCACCATGTTAGAAAAATCTTACTTTTTAAACTGCCATTTCATTTACAGAGACCGTCTGAGTGCATCCAGACCTCTCTTCAACATGCTTACAGTGTGGATTGTGGGACACAGCTATATTTTCTGGAGCCAAAGGTACGTAGAACAGAAAGGAATTCACAAAGACCTAGGTTTACCAAATGCAGACATTAAATTGATTGGCCAGAGAGGGTTAAATGAGTACCAATTGATGCCATTGGTTTAATCCTTTTTACATCTCCAACACCCTGACCTCATAATTGTGCACTGTGGTGGCAATGACCTAGGCACTTTGACTGGGGTAGGTCTGGAAATGCTTATGAAGGACACATTTGGAGAGTTGATGGCACTTTCCCCCAAACTGCCTTTGTCTATTCTAAAATATGCCAAAGGTGGAAATGGAACTGGTCCAACCAATATTGTCCACATATTGAGAAAGCTAGGAAACATGTGAATGTATCTGTTTCTGCTTTTCTCAGAGACTATTGAATGGGGTCCATTTACCACAACAATCTGCGTTTCAATATGCATGGCATCTATAGGAAAGATGGTGTACATTTTACAGATGAGGGGAACAGAGTCTTCCTCTTGAACTTTACACTCTGCATCGGTACTTACTTGTAGGTACCAAACGCTCCCAATAAACACAAGGGCTCTTTTTAGAGCCACTCAACATCTAAACACATAAGCTTGATAGATATATGAAAAATATTTTTTTGTTTTTCTTGCTTGGATATGCGTACCAAACGCCTTATAAATAGTGCAGCATACGGGGTACGATACGCGCAACCAACGCGTGCACACCAGAGGTCGCGCTAAGCACCGCGCTCCATATGCTTATCCTAATTTTAATGTAAAAAAAACTGCCGTAAATGTATTCATTTAGTGCCCCGGGGAGGCTTTGGATCCTGGGGCTTGGGGGGCCTTTCAGGCCCCCCCACACATTTACATTTGCTGCAGGGAGGCTGTGAACCCCTGCACATATTAAACCAATGCTCCAGGGAGTGGCGGTCCCCAGGGCTGCGGGGTGGCCAAGAGCCCCTGCATACATAATGTTAATGCCCCAGGGCTGCGGGGTGGCCAAGAGCCCCTGCATACATAATGTTAATGCCCCAGGGGGTGGCGGTCCCTAGGGCTGGGGGGAACCTCTGGGCCCAACATCATTATAAAAAAAAAGAAGCTCCAGGGGTTGCGGTCCCCGGGGCTGCGGGGGGCCATGAGCCCCCCGCATTCGTATCATTAAAGTCCCGGGGTGGCGGTCCCTAGGGCTGATATTAAATGACATTTCCCCCGGGGGCCAAGTCCTGGGGGAAATGTCATTTAATATCACTAATTAGCACTAAAGCGGGCTTCGTTTTTTTTTTGTTTGTTTCACACGATACGCGTATCGTACGTGTATTCTGTGATTTTTAAAAAGAATAACATCATTTTGGGGGCCTTGGGGGTCCTTGTGGGACCCTCTGAGCAGGCCTAGGGGGTCAGGGTGTTTTTACCCTACCCCCTTTGCGTCTTTTGTGCACTTGTTTTTCAGTTTTCTTGTGCCTTGGTTCTACCGAGACACAAGATGGCTGCCAACACTTCCTGGTTTGGAGTGTTGACAGACAGTTGACAGCCAATTAGCATGCAGCTCGTGCTCATAAGGGTACGCGCATGATACTCGGACGATACGCATACCCTACTTCGCCCATAGATATATCTATGATTTTACTTTTGATTTTCTCAGGAACTACAGCACGGATTTACACCATTTACCAAAAAGCGTGAACTGTGAACAAAACTGTACCTTTTTGCCAAATTTTGTATAATTCCATTCAGCAGCTCGGGCTGTAGCCGCGGCTAAATGTCCCTTTGGAAAACTGCATGGGGAAAACACGTTTTGGGACCCCCATTTTTTCTCGGCCCCCACTTGATGAATCACCCCGAAGCTTTCAGGATAGGAGAGGATTAGAGCGGGCCATATTCTTGGAGAATTTCGGGAAGATTCATCAACTGGTGCTAAAGTTAATCCAAATAGAATGGAATGGAAACTAGGTCCTAACTATAACTACCTACTGGCGCTCGCCAGTAGGTAATATATATATATATATAGTCACTAGTAGGGTACAACCCAGAAGACATCGTGCAGTGTATTTCTAAAGTAGGACATTTACTTTTAAATTGTGCATGTCTTGATAGTGAAAAACTCTTAAATTTATTTTTCACTATTGCAAGCCTACCTCGCCCACAGAATTACATTGGAGTTATCTTATTACAGTTAATAACGGTATCTTCCAAATGGAAACAGGAAAATGTTATATGACGGGTGTCTTTGGAACTCTAATGAAAAATCCCATATATGGTAAAGTCAGACCATGACTAACAATTTTGAACATACCACCTTTTGAAAGTTGCCATCTTCCTGCCTTAGACTGGGAGTAGATGGAAGTTCATCTCTGTGTATTCCGCCTACACAGCCACACTCAATAGAGAGCTTAGATGTGCCTGGATGGGCGATCAATGGCAGAATGGGAGGGTGGAGATGGGCATAGCCCTACTTACACCTGAATAGGTTGTGTCCTGCATTCACACAAAGGAATGCATACCCACTTGAGTTAGTCTGGAGCCACAGATGGGGAGGCAGGAAACCTGACCACTTCAAAGGGTTATCCTCTGGAAGTTTCTCCCACTTCAAAGAAGGCACCAGGCTTAGCCATTGAACCTCAGACGCCAACTGTTCAATACAATTCAGGACATGTGAAGACTTTTCCAGGAAGAAGCACTGCAGTGCTGCTTAAAGGCCTGCCACTTTGCTGTCCTGAATGACTGAGACATGATATGCTAACCTGCTGCCCTCTTGCCTGGATGACTGGACCTATGACTTGCATGCAGGACCACCAAAGTTATTCTAAGGGCCAGTCTCTTATAACCAGCAGCTGGATTCTGCAACTGTGAGTCCTGCCCTGCCACGTGGTATCTCCCAAGTCCTGGATGCTCTGTAGTGGGCCTGAAAGAGCTCTGCCAGGCCTGTCTGGGGAGCCAGCAGAACCAACGCATCTCCTCTGCTGTGTGGAGCAGCTCATAGCAGAACCAACAGACTGCCTCTGCTGCATGAACTTTCCTGAAACCAAGACTTCACATGGCAGACTGCAGCCTCATCGGAACTACCGATGTGGACGCATCTTCGATGTAGGCCCCTGCATCTAAAGCCCTTCATTGACGGCAGCCTCGATGACAAGGTAGGACTTCCCATTGCAAGCCCAGCAGCTTCTTTGGAATTAGCAGGTATTTAACACATCCTTGATTCAGGACCTCACATCACAAGCCACCTTGTCGACGGCCTCCTTGACAATGATGCAGGACCTTACGTTGCAGCCTAGCAGCATGTCCTAACCATTACTGTGAGACAAATCTCTAATGCAGACCTTGCATTACCTCTGCTGTGCAACACACCCAACCATGATTAAGGTACTCTTGTTCAGTAGGTCTAACGGGGTCCACGTAGCCGGCTAGCACTTCATCGTGATCGGCCTCAACTTGTGTCTTTGTCCCCGTCTAGTGCAATGAGATGTCCACAGTTTTTGGCACTATTTCCACTTAAATCTTTAAAATTGCATATCTCTGGTTCTACCAATTGGATTTTTGCAGACTTGGTCTTGTTTCATTTATTAAAATGTACTCTATTTTTCGAATCTGGTGTGGGATTGATTCCACGTTATTTTGAAGTGCTGCACAAATCCTTTACACGTTGTCTCTAAGTTAAGCCTGACTGCTCTGTGCCAAGCTACTAGACAGTTGAGCACAGGTTAATTTTGAGTTTGCTTGTGACTGCACCCAGACAATGATGGTGGTTCCTACTTGAGTAGGGTCCCCCCCCCCTCAACAGTAACCCAAGTTCTACCAGCCCAGTACACTTATAAGATACTGCCCTGACAAAGAAGCTCAGTTTTGTTAAATGAAATATGTCGATGAACAAATATAAATTGTAGGAAACGGTTGTTGCTGCATATACCAGTGCTAGCAAAACTCAAGACTGAAAATATATCTGCTAAAGAAATAATCTTATTAAACAGCAGCAAGAGGAGAACGCAGCTCTATGTGGAAGGACAAAATGACAGCAAGGAGGCTTAACATTTCATGCGACAGAGAAAATTGCATTAAAATGAATCAGAATGTCTCACCTATGCCTCTGAATGCAAATCCTGAATTACGCCCAGCATGAATGGCAGTGACAACATGTTAACTCCAACCCTCTTTCTGTAATTAGCGGAATTGAATGCAGTGCAGGCAACTGCTCCCTGTTACACATGCACATTAGCGTAATACCTTTAGATGAGATAATTGATTATGCTGCTGCATATGAAACTCAAATATCCATTGTAATTAAAACTGGCATTCTGATTCTGGCATGCTGACAGAGAGTGGCACTTGCCTTCTTCAGAGGAAGAACACATTTGAAGTATTAACATATTATTAACAGAACCGTGCAGTTCCATGGCTGCGCGGTTTGCCTAGCACAAGAGAGAAGGGTTTATTTCCTTGTCTCAGATTGTATTTTATTACAGCTAAGGCAGCTTTCTTTGTTTATTGGACGCCTCTCTTTGTGCCCTTTCTGAAGCCGTTCTTTTGCAGCCAGCTTGAAAGCGGACTGTAGTGGTGAGGGACAATGAGCCTGGTGATGCACTCCCTTCCTCCTCCCCCTCCCTCCAGCGCCGCCCCCCCCCTCCCCGCCACTGCCCTCCCCGCTGCTGATCGTGCCACATCAGCCCCCTCCTCCTTTGTTGTAACCGAGCGCCCGGGGACAGCTGGGCAGAAAGATCACATGGGATCCTGAGTCTTTGAAAGTACCTAGGCTGGCTTGGCTCTGAATACTGTGAATCTGTAAAATAGACCGGCACTGGAGTAAAAATGTAATTCAAACAAAATGCATCTGAGTTTAGCCTGTACTAGGTCACACCTAGAGGGTGCAACAGTTGAGGATAATAAAAGAAGAACAAGCTTTGCTATTGTCTGTGAGGAATGCAAAGAGGCAATATTGACCATATGAGCATCACATAATGGGCATGGCACAGTATGTGCCCTCAGTAAGGGACTGTCAGGGGCGGGCCTAGTACCGGCTCTTATATTTCATCTGTACACCTTTTATCAAAAAAGAAGAAGGGGATAGGTGGGCGAGGGACAGAAAGAAAACTACCACTCTTTACACATTAAATTTAGCAGTAACAAACAGGTCATGACGAGTCTTAATAGGGGCTGGAGGATATTCCTCATTGCTATACTCAGGAGGGCTATAATCTTTGGCATATGTGACAAACAATACTCGGGAGAAGTACGGCTTGCCATATATGGTACTCAAACTGTTACACTAAACATCCAAAGAGCATGCTGCAACAGAAATTACATTTTCCATTAGTACCACCTTCTAGTTTAGCGTTTTTGGGAAACAAAATCTGGAATCATCAGCAGTAAAAATGCTGCGCATTTTGGTACATGTTTGTGTCCGTCCATACTATTTGCTCGTGGCAATGTGCAGCGTATTTCCATTCCGAGTCGTGGAAATGTCACATAGCTGATGCAGTGCTACCACTTCATATTTGCTGTTTACCACAAAACATTACAATTACACAAGCAGGACATGCCTAGGGTCACCTGATCTCTGCTAATCTTTACGTTTTGAAGCTTTTTTTGTTTGCTTCTAAGTGAAGAAAGTTGGTGTCTAAATATCATTAAACGTCAACATTTGTTTTCGTTTAATATCTGCAATCTGAAGCTAGGTTACGCTATGATTCATAATTTAGTTGATGTGACTGTCGGTGAACTTGTTAATCACACCGTGGCACGGTAAACTGTGCTAAAGCTGCATAATTAGGCCCACCATATCTATTTCCCATCATAGTTATATAAAGGTGGGTGACCCAATATACCCTTGCGAGCTTGGGCTTGAATTCAATATAGTAAGGTGCCAGCAAGGGGATTTATTTAGTGATACCTCAGTAACAGGCGATTGGTCAATCAATATTTAAACAACTTAAGACCAACTTAATTCAATTAAAACCTGTTGTTTAACTGATTATATCACTTTCAACTTTGACAGAGAGGTAAATACTCAACGAAAAATGAGCTACCTTCTTATGTTGAGGTTTGGACATACGAACAGGACCGATACAGCGTGGCGTAGTTACTCGGGTAACGCCGGCACGCTGTATCGGTCCTGTTCGTATGTCCAAACCTCAACATAAGAAGGTAAATTACAAGTATCTGTCCCACACGAATCACGTGATTGGTGACGACAACTGGATATACAGGGGGTCACAATTCTGAAAAGATTGAAGGTCCTGAAGATAGCCTTAAGGATTTTTAACAAATATAAGGCTGAAACGTCTACTTTCTCGTTCACATCTCTCTATTTAGATTTGTTCTGTACAGCTATATCTTTGTGTACAGTCAGCAAGATAAGCTGTCATTTATTTATATAGAGTGGAACACAACGCAAGTGGATTTAAAGAACAATTAATTTATTTCTTGTCCATTTGTTCATTGTGGATTTATTTTCATTGTTTTTATAAAACTGTACCCTTTATGATGAAAACTTTATATAAAATGATATTTCTATAAAATCCATTTCCCGAGTAGCTCATTTTTCGTTGAGTATTTACCACTCTGACAAAGTTGAAAGTGACATAATCAGTTAAACAACAGGTTTTAATTGAATTAAGTTGGTCTTAAGTTATTTCCCATCATGGCAATCTAAACAACTTCCTAAACTATTCCTTCTAAAATAAATCATGGTGTAGAAAAGGAAGCAAATATTGTTTAGTTATTTGGGAGAAATGCTACCATCATCCAATGCAGATTCAATATACGCAAATAGCTATTAAAAACTACGATAATGACAGATCTCAGTTAAGCGATTGCATATCCCCTCTAGCAACAGAGCAAGCAAGCTTCTGCAAAGTGATCATAGATATTAATTATTATCAAATTAAACTTTTGAAAAATGATTAAATCTGTGATGTATTGATCTAGGCGCATGATTGCATAAAGCCTATATTAGGCTAAAATCTCTTGACAGATGCATGATTTAATCACGTTAATTCAACAAGTACATTTATAATGTTGCTTATGTTATGTTAACAGCTCTAATACATTCGTGGAAAACAGAACTGTCGATTTTCAAGGCAACACCATTACTTCATTTGCTCGCTTAAATGTCTTCATTTTTTATGTAACCCTTTTCGTTATCATAAACACATTACCGTTTCTAAAATAGGCTTCTTGAATACAGACCTTCATTTGAATTGCCTTTCGGGAAAAAAAGATCGAAGTAACTTAATTCATAGAACTAACTTAGTCTCACAGTTACCATATTCAAGCCATGTCTTCATCGACTTTTGCACTTAAGGTACAACAAAGAAAAAGAGAATATTAGCAAGGGGCATACTTAGCAAACGTGACTTCAAATGCAAATTGGGGTAGCTAGTTGATGATGTATGGTCATTTCTCTGCAGTTCCTTCTGCTCAGTAAGCACACTGGACTCAACAGTACAAAAAATTAGCTACTTTATTCACTTCTTAGGGTAGGTTCTGGAAACGTTAGATTCAGTTGCAGGTTGCAAGCATACATCTATCGGATGCTGCACCAGGAACATGGCACTTCCCTGCTCAGGTTTTAGTCCCAGTTGGCGTAACTGTCAGCTCCAGAGTGACACAGGGAAAGAAAGACACCATGGGAATCTAAGGTCTGAAATTTTAATCAAAGCCCTTTCTAAAAATCATCAAACCACCAGGGCAAATTAACCATGGTAACATTTGAATCCAAATTGACTAGAATGAGTTAGATTGGCTCCAAGTATAACCGTATAAGAATATTAGTCAGCTGAAAAAAATCCTACACAAATACGAACCTGTGTTCTCTGCAATCGTTCATAGCAATATGTGGCTGATGATTTGGAAATAACAATCATATTTGAATTAAATGGACCATCTGCTACTTTTGAAAAATATTAAATAAATCTGCAATAAGCGTGCTTATTATTCAATAAGATTTGTTTATTTACTTTGTAAAAATTAGCCTCAATTCAATAGGAATGTAAACCCGTTTCAGCATAACCTCCTTGGTGTTAAGATTCTTAGCATAAACAGTTCTCCAATTGCAGTTTCAGACTCTTCTGGGCCAACAACCTTTGACAGTGATGGCCTCAGAGGACGCTCCTTTACTGGCTCTGGGATGTGCATGTGCTTCTCTCTAGAGGTTAATAGTTCCAGCCCTTTTTCTAGGCCAGACTCTTTTGAGGCACCTTCCTAGTCTACCCACCCTGGAGCATGGTATGGTCGTTCAGGTCAGACGCCACTGACAGACTAAGAAGGATAAGAAGACAGTATGCCCCTTGTCAATAACTTAGATTGTGTGCTCAACAATATGGAGTACAGCAGTGTTAATGTGGGCATGTGGGGGCAGGGATTTCTCCATGGGTAAAATATTTTCTCTGGGGAAAAGTAAATCAACAAGTACATTTCTCTTGCTACTTTCCCATCAATTTTTAGGTTGTTTCCTTTCTAATATCAGGTGCAACATGTACTCACTTTTTCTCGAAGGAAATCTCCATTCTTTTCTGTGTTGTAAAATACTAAAAACACACGTGTACAATGCACTAGTGCATGTTCGGCAATTTTTAAGACATTCTCTTAGAACACCAACCTTGTATTCCCTGAAAGGAAACATACGCACAGTGAGGTACATAGGAGTAAACATTTTGAGAATCACAAACATGGTTTTACGTTCATAAAAATTGTGTGATCCTCAGAAAGTCATTGCACCTTATGCACTGCACTTATCTGACAACTGCACTTATCTGACGAAAAGTGTTTAGAAAGAGGTTAAATGACAACGTTAACCTATTATTAAAAAGTGGACCTTTACCTCTACTCTGGATACTTTACAAAGCTAGAAAATCTGAACATCATGCTTTAAGACAGCTATTGTTTTGTGCTTCAATTCTTTATTGAGTTTTTTCTCATTATTATAACAAGAACCATACATTAGAAATGCACAGAACCAATCGCCACACGGGGCGAGGATGTCAACAAAGTAAGATGCAACCCATAATCCATGTGTGAGCCAGATCTTCATTAAAACAGTTCATAATTAATAATTTAAACAAGGGAAAAAGAAGAGGACAACCATCGTGAGAGGAAAGGGAAAAGGAGCACGCACCCACAATGAGCAGGAACGATGTTAGGATAGAACACCCATGTAGGAGGAAGTAAATAAGATGACCTCCTGTTCCCAGGCTTTTCCTATAAAAATTAAGATAATAACATTAAGGGTCGAATCCGGAGAACCTTACAGTCGAGTTCCAGATTTGCTGAAGTTTGCAACGCGAGTCCAGGGGAACTTGTGTCCCTTATCTCTTCCCATGGGATAGATTGGTCTTGCTCTTTAGGCACTGAGTTTTGTACTGGAGCAATACCAGTGGGTGCACTGCAAACATTAACAGAAACCATTCTACTGAAAATAGTAGTGCAGAGCAGAATAACATTGAGAGCCCTGCAAAAGTAAGCTTTAGGAGCAATAATGCAAATAATGTAACCGGAGATAACTGTTGTGCACTCACTGTCAGACTTATGTACAGATTGGATTTTTGAGAGGAAGGTCACCTTGGTCAATGCTTTACTTCATAATACGACTCTATTTTATGATCTAAAACAAAAATGGACCTTTTGGCAACGGTTGCCATCGCAAAAAGGTTTTGGGGTTTTCTGAAAGCTGTCTCTGTCTGCAGAGCTTTACATTAGCAGCCTGGCTTTGAGTTTATTTGTTGCTCTTTAAGCCATTACAGAGTGCTTAGAGGGCCGTGGTTTCCAGTGTGGCGTGCCATAATTCACAGGAGACAAAGATGCAAGTCAGGCAGTGTCTGCATTACTAATCTGTCTTTAAAATCCTTGTTAATACATCACAGAAAGAGAGGGGGTGAAGGCAGTGAGAGAACCACCTACAAAATACAAATACACAAAACAAGGTTTCATCAATGTGAAATTAAAAACCCTCCTGTTTACAGTCTGTTACTCCTGTTTTCTTGCTTTCTTGCTTTAATGTCCTATGTTGAGAGTAATTTTACTCTGACATTTCATTGAAAAACTGTCTGCTGCTGTGTAGAACAGATGGAGTTGACAGGACTCAGCGTTCCTCAGGTGGAATTTTAATTAAAACATATGAAAGTGCGTAATTTGCGCATATAAGTGGCAGATGGTGGAGACTGGCCTCCTTTTCAGGGGACAGGTCTAACTTTTCAACTTCAGAATTTGACCCAGTGAAACAAAGAGAAATACAAAAGCAATAGGAAGAGGGAGGAAGAGAACGGTTTGAAAACAGTAATGAATAAAGAGAGCAGGAACAAAAAGCAAGCCTCAAGAATTCAAAAGGGACAGTCGGAAGAGTGTTGTAGAAGTAAGAGGTATGAGGTTGTGAGTCTAGGCAGCCTTTATATTTAGAAACCATTGTCATTTGGCAGTGCACGCGGTATGCTCCTTTGAAAAAATGTAGACCTTACATGTATTTATTTATTTTACATATTAAGAACAGATTAGAATGTGTTTTATATGCTAAATTTGTAAAATGAACAATGTTCAAGTGTATATAGCCAAGGGTGTTTGTCATCCATTTTCAGGCAGGGCCGGTCCTAGGTAAGTATGGGCGAAATATGCCAATTCACGGTACGTGAATTCGTGCAAAAGCGAATTTGCGGTCCGCAAAATCAGCAAAATTGTGCGAATTTGAGGATTTTTTTATTTTTGCGTGTTCGCGGGGTGCTTTGCGTGTTCACGTTTTTTTTTCAGCGCGCCGACCGCGAAGTTACCCATGCGGTCGTACATGGGCGCGGCCATCTTGTTCGCGTTGCGTATTTCCGTTTCCGGGCGCTAGTTGCATGCTCGCATTGTGCGCGGGGCGCGATTACGTGGTCGTGTGCATTTGTGCGTGCTCGCAGGGGAAATATCGCGCAAACTTACCCACGCGGTCGCAATGGGCTCGGCCATCTTGTTTTCCATTCACTGCTATGGTTCTAGGCATGCTTTTTCCACCCTCTTTTAATCTCTGCAATCCTTTGTTTCTTTGAACTTTGTTTTTATTTTTTTTACTCATTATCTATCTCTTTATTTTTCTACATCTACATTTTGTGTTTTTTTCTACTTTTGGTTACTTAAAACTTGTTTTTTTAACTCTTTTCTTTTATTTACCTTTTCCCTATTCTTTCTTTCCTATTTTATTTTCCTTTCCTGTCCAGGACCATGGCAAAGGGTGCCGGGAAGAATATCAAGGGTAAGGGTCCCGCACCCCGTACCCGGCTCCCTTGCGGGCGCTTAAGGGGGGAGGCAGTAGTAGCCCAGGAGATCTTAAGCGCGGTGGAGGTTGCCGCACTGATTTTCTACGTCCAGCGCCACCTCCCCAAGACCGTCGCGGCAGGGGGCAGGCCCGATGCCGGGTACGGGCTCCAGGAGCATCGCCAGCTATGGGGTAAGGTGTGCCAGGCCATGTATTGGGAGTCTGGGGTCCGGCGCACCTACAACCAGGCGACGCACTGGTGGTCCGACATCCTGGACCGGGAGAAAGACCTGCTCGACCAGCTTGGAGTCAAGATTCTGGGCCTTGGTGAGTAGTAGTCGCCAGGATTTAATCACTACTTTGTTTTCTCCTGCTCTGAGTTATGATATTGCAATTTGTTTTTTTCCGAAGAGCAAGAATGCTGCCGGTTACATTGCAGGTAAATTATGTTTCAAAAGCTTCTGTGTTTACAGGTGCTCGCCTGCTCACTGGCCGTGCTACTATGCTTATTTGTTTTCAATTTTGTGCTCATTTGGCCTGAGTGATTATGTATAAGTGAGTACTTTATAGAACTGCGTAATGCTAGAGAGACTAGAGATTCCCCTCCCCTCACTCTCGTATGACGAGCAGAGCTTCAGGTGTGCGGAGATGCTGAGCTGGGACGCTGCAGGTTTTTCCTTTCATCGCGGCAAAACATTATGCTGTTCGGTCCCGTTTTTTAATGAAATGGATCCAATTCGACCGGAGACTTGAGGAAATCGTGACAGCTTGATAAAGGGCAGTTAAAGGGCAGCAAGGTTAAAAGTCTGCCTTTCTTTCCCCAACTCTGCCGGTCCCTTGTTTGCTGAGCAGGTGAAGGCAGTAAAAGTTCGAAGCCTGCCTCTTAATCATTTGGTCAGACGTTTGAGAGGAAAGATAAGGAGAAGGAATTACATGAACATGAGGCAGGAGACCTTATTGTGAGTACACTGCCAGTAACTGTTGATGGTTTCTCTTTTAAGGAGAGTGGGACGAGTGTGGGGCAAAAACTGTTAAGCTGCACTTTTTAAATGGAGTTGGTCAACACTCTGGTATTGTCAAGTCAAGTCAAAAAGGCTTTATTTCGATAAAATATTATCATAAAAGCAGGGCAAAAATACACAATGCAACAATTAAAACAATTAAAAACAATTTAAAATTTAAAAGGAAGCATGAGCATTCGATAAGAAAATGAGCTCGTTAGTGGTTTATCAAAACAATACAATAGGTAATCAATATGTTAGAAAGTTTAAACAAACAATAATGGCAATTTTTAGACCATTTTGGTGTTTTGATTTTTCCAATTTACAGGTGGTGGATATAAAAATCGATCAGTCAGTAGGTTAAAAATAGAATTAAACAGACAATTTTAGCCTTTTAGCTCGAATGGACCAAGCCCATGATAAAAATTTGGCTATAGCACAAACATAGGATGCACGGCTATCAGAGATTAGTATCCTGATTGCGGCCGCGTGACTCCTGGTGCCCAGCTGCCGGCATAGGTTTTTAAGCCAGATCCTCCTGGGTCTCGCGTATTCGCTGCACTCGAACATAAGATGTGCCAGTGACTTAGGTTTGTCTAGGCATGCAGGGCAAAGCTCTGTAATTTGTGCACGAGATTTCCAGCGTGAAGTAAAAGAATAGAGGGGGAGAGTGCCTGTTCTGAATTTAAAATACAAAGCCCTATCGAAGGGTTTTTCAATGATGTCAAGGTACACTTCCCGTTTAGGTTGATCTTTAAACTTCAAGAAGTCCTCCGTGAGTCTGCCCATAGTGGATCTGGTATTCCTCTGAGATAGGACCCAGTCCCAATAGAGTTTCTTGAGAGCTAGCTTCGGGGGTGAAGTTCTATTTACCCATGCTTCGTTCAAACCCAGATTTACTAGCAGCTGCTTCATGTCTCTAAGCCATTTTATTTTGTGCCACCCTGGTAGTGCCATGATTTCTGCTAGGCCTTGCGCATATCTACTGAGTTCCTCCACACGCCACAGGCGTGCCCAAAGCAGCAGTGGACGAAATTTAGCAAGGTCATCAATTTGGCGACAACCTAGATCCAACATTAAAGGAACTGTGGGGGTGCCTTGCGGGAGAGACATGATCGCTCTACAAAATTTCCTCTCTGATGTAGGCAAGGCGTCGGTGGCAGATGACCCCCAAAGTTCAGCCCCATAAAGGGCAGAGCTGACCCCTTTAGCCGAGTAGATCTCAAGAACAGTAGCTATTGGTCTTATAGCACAGGAGCGTTGTTCTTTCAGGAGAGCTCCTGTAACCCTTTTGTGTGATAGCAACATTTTGTCCAGGTGGGGGGTCCAATCCATTTTGTGAGAGAGGCGTATCCCAAGGTAGTCGAACACTTCTACCCTCTCCAAGAGTTCAGCATTTAGGATAGGAGGACGGGCTTGTTTTTTTGGAGGGTTCAACACAAGGTATTTGGTCTTGCTGGTGTTGATTACCAGGCCACGTTTGGTGCAAAAGGATTGGAAGTTGTCAAGGAGCCTTTGGAGTCCTGTGGGGGTTTTAGAAATTAAAAGGGTGTCATCCGCGAAGAGGAGGGTTGGTATGCGCTCACCAGCCAGGGATGGTTCGTCTGAAGGATGTTTCCGAAGATGCTCAACCACCCCGTTGATGTAGAGGGAAAACAGGGTGGGAGCTAAAACGCATCCCTGGCGGACGCCTCTCTCAACCGGGATGCTACTTGTTTTTTCCCCCCCGGGACCCCACCTAACCTGAGCAAAGTTATCTTGATGCAGCCGCACAAGTAGGGATAGCAAGTAGTGGGGGAACCCCATATCAGCCAGTACGGTCCAAAGGGTCTCCCTGGGTACAAGGTCAAAGGCAGTCTTTAAGTCGATGAACGCGAGATAGAGACTGCCCTTGCCTATGACCACAACTTTCCAGTACACAATCATGAGCCTAAAAGCTTGTTCTACTGTCCCGGTACCCACTCTAAAGCCCGCCTGATAGTCAGAGAGGATTTTGTTTTCCTCAATCCAGTTTAAGATTCTAACCAGCAAGACTTTACCCACTACTTTTTGGGTAGTATCTAACAAACTGATAGGCCTATAATTAGATGGGTCATCTCTGGGGCCTTTTTTATAAATAGGGACCACCTCAGCCCCTTTCCATGAGGAGGGTATGGGGGCGCCCCTACAGATGGCAACAAGCAGGGAGTGGATCAGCTTCCCCCATTTCGTGGTGTCAGATTTCAAAAGGTCACCGGGGATGCCATCCAGGCCAGCCGCCTTTTGGGGGATGATGGTACTTATTGCATAGTCCACTTCCTTAATTGAGAAGTCGAAGTCATTAGGCTGGATGGCCCAGGTTAGGGTGGACAACGGTGGAACCTCCAGCCCTCCATCAGGATCACAAGAGACAGTAGAAGTAATATGGTCATCTTGACGGGTATATAGCTTTGAGAAGTGTTGGACCCACGCTTGACTAGGGATACTGCAAGTTATCAGGTCGCTGTCAGGCCTGTTGCGAGCTCTTATAGTATCCCAGAACCATCTAGAGTCTTTCTTAATGCTAGCTTCTTTGAGAGTAGACCAGTAGGCCTCTTCCCACTCCTTTTTTGCTAGCCCCAGTGTTCTCTTGTGTGCTTTCCTGGCTGTCTGTATAAGGGTTTGGGACTTGCCCTTAACGGCCTCAATTAATCTAGTCTTGGCTTTCCTGCATACTGCAGTGTACCAGTCGTGAGTCCCTTTGGGTTTGTTCTGGGGCATATTCTTCCCCTTGGTGCTCCTTACCCAAAAGACTTCTCCTATAACCTTGACAGCTTCCTCGAAAATGGGTGTAGCCCTATCAGCTACCGTGGCTAAATCAATAGTATTGATCTCTGCTTGTGAAGCTATAAGGACCTCTTCTATAGTAGAAAGTTTGTCAGCGTTGCTGGCAACTTTGCTCCACTTTAGGCGTCTCCCACAAGAGGAGACAGTGTCCCTTTGGCTGCATTTAGATGGGACTAAGGGTAATCCGTTAGGCCAAGGGTTCATGATGGTTAAGGAGAGCGAATTGTGGTCACTCTCCACAGTTGGTGTGATTACCATATCATCGACCGATCTCCAGAGCCCCAAGCTCAACAGGATGTAGTCAATCCTCGAGGTATGGCCAACCCTGTTGAACGTTGGGGCACCCATCCGATCAGAAGATGTACGGCCATTGGTGGCTCTTAGCCCAAACTCCAGGGTCAGTGCATTTAACTGGACTGCACTACGGGTCCATCGTTTAATCGGTGGGATGGAGAGTGCAGGGATACCCCATCTGCTGTCTTCCTCGCCTAGGTCAGGAATTCCATCCAGGGGTAGTGGCTCATATGTGCAATTAAAATCGCCTGCTACAATGGTGTGGTCAGCTTCTTTGTGATCCCTAAGTTGCGCTTCGAGGTCAGAAATTGCAGACGAAGTGCACCCATTCTTAGTGCCTCTAGCATAAACATTGTAGAGATCTAGGGTCAAACCTCTGCGGTGATTAGACAGAGAAATACCCAAGAGATCTGGGTTATTTGACTGCTTAGGGGTAATCCGGCAATTAAGGGAGACACTTACCCAAATAATCAGCCCCCCCGAGGGACGCCCCTTCCCTTGCCTGGGTTTTTCTGCTGGAACAAAGTGGGTGACAAACCCAACTCGATAGAGTGGTTCAATGCTCCAGGTCTCCTGGAACACACATATCTTGTGAGCTTCAACCAGATCGCTCCACTCAGGCAGACCTAATTTCCTGTGGATCCCCGCGAGGTTCCAACTAAGAATTTTTATTGTATCCTTAAAGGTCTCTCCTCCAGTACCATGGGTGTCTCTAGGGTTACAGGGAGCTTTACTAACTGCATCTAGAGCTAAGGGCGTTAATATGGTCATACTGGTAGCCATCACAGTTGGAAGGTTGGGGCGTAGGGGGTAGGATGTGACCAAAGGGGCCTCCCCCTCTCCCCTATTAATATCAAGGTGGGTGGAGGGAGCTTCATCAGGATTAAGTCAATCGACTTCATCCAGTGCGCAGAATCTATTCCAGTGGGCAAACTGGGAAACAAAAGGGTCGAACAGAGGAGCTGGACCGTGCTATGGTTGCTGCCACTGGTGAGTAATATGATGCGGGGCGTGCATGTACCCTCTGTTAGATGGGAAGCTAAATCTAGATGGGTTCTGTCTTGGGGGCATAGGTAGAAAGTAGGACAGGGGAAGAGGATTAATTTGGGTAGCAGGTCCACAAAAGGGTGCACTACATATATAGTTCACCGCCCCTGTGTCCCTGAATTTAACAGTAATTACATCCCCTGCTATGGTCTTAGTATTTCTACCCACCCACTCGCCTCTGCGCACCGTGAGAATTTCACCACTCATATGAATGGGTAAAGGTTTGTGCAACTGGAGCCACTGGGCACACTTGTTTCTCAATTCAGTGTAGGTTTCTCTTCTTCCCTCCTTCAGTGGGGGTACGCCCGTCAAGACAACCACAAAGGGGGAGACTTCCGGTGGTAAATTGATTGTTTTAAAACGGGCCGGCCTTGCCCCTGAATCCTGAGACTTATTTGAGGGAGAAGTTGAAGTTGGGTTTGCATTTAGGCCAGTGGGACCCTTTGTTGGCTGATTGCTCACTTTTTTTGGACCGGTTGATGTCTGCGTCTCCGGGGAGGGACCAGTCACACTAAGGGTTGGGGGAGATACCACAGATTTACCCCCTGGTTGGATCGAATGCTGTATTATTCCTCGGTTATCTGATGGAATTTTGGCCTTGGTGGAAGAATCTCTCAGAGGCTTGCTGCCAGATGTGTTAGCCAGAGGCACTTCTTTGGTCTTCCCGTGCGTCTGGATAAGCACATTCCCGCTTGCCATGTTAGCCCATTTTGTGTTAATTAGCGACGTCAGTCTATCAATTTTAGATATAAGAGGCTTGATTTGAGCCGCTATCGTTGCTTCGAGGTCCGATTTCAGATCAATTACCATGTTTTCGACCCAACAAGGTACCCCTGTTGCAGAATTAGGGGTAGGTGAAACAAGGTTGTGGTTCCTGGTGTTAGTTTTATTCTTTCCCTTGGTTTTAGAGGCCTTATTGGCAGAGCCAGAATTCCCTGGTTCTAAGGATACAGGAATAGCACCTGGCCTTGATACTTGGGGAAGTTCATCTGCGATTGGCTCTGGCTTTTCAGATGATTGGCAGGCTTCTAGGTCGGGAGTGGCCTCAAGGTCGACATATGATGGGTCAGAATCTGAGTGGGTGACCGATAGGTCGACTGCATTAGGGACAGTATGCGAGCCCACAGCAGGCGAAGGTAAGGGGAGGGAGCGATTAAATAGGGGATGCTGAGAAGGTGAGCTTACAGTTGCTAAATGACCCAGAGACGAGCGTTTAGCATTCATAAGGTCCAAAGATACCCGTTTCTCCAATAGAATAATACTGTGGTCAATAATCTCATTGACCCGGGAGATGAACTGGTCTATAGGCCCAATGACCTGTGCTACAGCCATTGCTTTTTTGGTGTTACTTCTAGTTCTGCCAGGCATGGTGGACATATTTTAGAAGGCCTGGGTTCTAGAAGTTGACAGTAGCAGCAATTGGAAGAGTTTTGGGTTGAAAATGAAGACCAAGGGGGGTGGCCCGGTCCGGTCACTCCCGGGCACTAACGGGCAACAACGGGCCCGCCCTTTGCCCGGGCTTCGCCCCGGGCTGTGACCCGCGCGTGTCCCGCGATGCGCGTTAAAGGCCTTGCTTAAGTTTGTAAAGAGGGAAAGGGGGCGTGGCACTGGGAGGGGGCGCGGCTCACGCGGGAAGAGGAAACAGCTGGTGGTATTGGACGCTGTACCTCGCAGTCCCGGGGCCGCGCCTCTCGCCTCCTCTGCGGCCTCGCAGGTGACTTTCTCCTCCCTTGCAGGCACAAAGAGCTGGGAAACAGTACGGCTACTCCTGTAGCGCTAGGCAAAGTTCAAACGCTGGAAAACCTCAAGACGAGCGGCACCCGCGAAGCGGGGGCCGCGAGAGGTTATGAAGACCTTGATGGGGGCGAGCACTGGGAGGGGGCGCGGCTCACGCGGGAAGAGGAAACAGCTGGTGGTATTGGACGCTGTACCTCGCAGTCCCGGGGCCGCACCTCTCGCCTCCTCTGCGGCCTCGCAGGTGACTTTCTCCTCCCTTGCAGGCACAAAGAGCTGGGAAACAGTAAGGCTACTCCTGTAGCGCTAGGCAAAGTTCAAACGCTGGAAAACCTCAAGACGAGCGGCCCCCGCAAAGCGGGGGCCGCGAGAGGTTATGAAGACCTTGATGGGGGCGGGTACTGGGAGGGGGCGCGGCTCACGCGGGAAGAGGAAACAGCTGGTGGTATTGGACGCTGTACCTCGCAGTCCCGGGGCCGTGCCTCTCGCCTCCTCTGCGGCCTCGCAGGTGACTTTCTCCTCCCTTGCAGGCACAAAGAGCTGGGAAACAGTAAGGCTACTCCTGTAGCGCTAGGCAAAGTTCAAACGCTGGAAAACCTCAAGACGAGCGGCTCCCGCGAAGCGGGGCCGCGAGAGGTTATGAAGACCTTGATGGGGGCGGGCACTGGGAGGGGGCGCGGCGCACGCGGGAAGAGGAAACAGCTGGTGGTATTGGACGCTGTACCTCGCAGTCCCGGGGCGGCGCCTCTCGCCTCCTCTGCGGCCTCGCAGGTGACTTTCTCCTCCCTTGCAGGCACAAAGAGCTGGGAAACAGTAAGGCTACTCCTGTAGCGCTAGGCAAAGTTCAAACGCGGGAAAACCTCAAGACGAGCGGCACCCAGAGGACCTTAAGACGTAGTAAAACGCGACCCGGCCCCGAACCGTCTGACTCCCGACTCCACACCACACTGCTCTCCTCTCCTGGCTCTGGTATTGGTCCTCCTAGGCGTAAGAGGAAAAAAAAAGGAGGAGATAGAAAAGTTTCTGCTGCTTGTACCACAGATTCTTGAGACTAAAGGGGTGCAGATAATAAAAAGGCAAAGAAGGTGTTTCTCAAGTGAGTTTTATGCGGAGCAGGAAGAAAATACCATGACTGTTTGACCTGGCTCCCGCTCCCATTCTCGTCAGACAAAGGAGGCTGCGTGTCCCGTGTGCTGCCCCGGGACTACATCTCCCAGAGTCCCCTGAGGGGCGCACACCACCGTCGCCATCGTGAAGCGCCCAGAGGCACTTCAAATAACTCGGCGCCTCACGCGGCGTGGATTTCTCTGGACGTGCTTTCGCCCTACCCGGTGCCTCAGGACTTGTTGCTGTTGTGCTGGGGGAATCTGTGTGGCTGTGTGACCCGGCTCCCGCTTGCATTCTCGCCGGACAAAGGAGGCTGCGTGTCCCGTCTGCTGCCCCGGGACTACATCTCCCAGAGTCCCCTGAGGGGCGAACATCACCGTCGTCATCGTGAAGCACCCGGAGGCGCTTAAAACAACTCTGCGCTTCCTGCGGCGCGAAGCCCGGGCCAAGGGCGGGCCCATCTGTGCCCGCCAGCGACAGACAGAGACTGGGCTGGGCCACCCCCTTGACCAATTGAAAGGGGAAGCAACATCATCGTGGGTCAGTGATTGTGGACTTCTCTTTCTGAAATTTTAACCTGAGTTTGTTTTTGATCTACAACTGGAACTGGAACCTAGGAGTGCCGTATGGGGGTAGCACTGTATAGTATTCATGCACTGTCTTAGATACTTGTTAAGTTTGTCTTTCTCAAGGGGGTTCGTTTTGTATTGTAGATGCGCCTGACAAGCCAAACTTGAAAAGATGGTGAGGCGTAAAACACAGACAAACCGGGACGATGCAGTGGGAAATATTAAAACTTCTCTGACCACGCTGCACACCTACCTGTCCAGGGCGGCCACAGTTATAGATAGGGAGATAGAGTTGGTTAATAGGCAGCTATCAAGATCTCCACCCACATGTACAGGGTTGCTAATAGAGGGAGAGTTGGAGTACCCCAGCATCTGTACGGGGGAACCAGAAAACCCTACCTCCACGCATGGCACTGTAAATGGCTCCCCTAATATGGTGGTGCTTTCCCTAGGCGTGGAGCCAGAGATGTGTTTTATAGCAACTCCCTTAGTCCCCGTTGTTATTATATCCAACAAACAAGGGGCTGATCAACCGACCCAATCTATCCCAGTAAATAAGGACAGAGCTACAAGTTCCGTAATTAACACCCGTAGTAACACCAAGGCTATTACCAGGCCCAACTCACCACAACATTTGGGGGGGTCCGGCGCTCTGCTGCTGGCACCAAAAGGAAGGGTAAGGAAATGGGTAATTAAGCTAAAAAATCTAAAATCAATGTGTCATGTTCAGGTGGGGTAGCATAGACAGTGCCCGACTCCTCACTAATAGAAGTTCTTAAATCCACACTTACCAGTATAATAGAGGAGAAACTAGGCCCAATATTCACGAAGCTTCATAACATTGAACAGATTATAGCCGCTCAGCATAAATATATACAATCCTCGTTTCAACCAGGAGGTATAGCTGCAGCTGTATAGTCTGCTGCAAATGCCGCAGATGCCTTGAGGGAGCCTGCTACGAGGCGGGACGAGGACTTAAGCAGACAAATTACTTGTGTCCCGGATCACAGTAGAAGTAATAGAGAAGCAGAGCTGAGGGACAAAACCCCGGGGAGTCGACAAATAGACTTAGCAGAGAGGGAACGAACAAAGACCAAAGTTGTGGAAAAGGTAGGAGTTTTGTACCAGGTACAAGTCAACGCTGTCCCTGATAAATTAGTAACCATTGACCTGCCTCCCAATCGACCCCACTGGTGGTAATCCTGGAAAACGTCCCGCCACTCATGAACGGGGCAATAGAAGAACATGACCAGCTAAAAAACAAAGTAATGCAGTGGCTGAATCGGAACACATCTGTGGGTCCTAACATTGCTCATAACATCATCATGGTTCGACGAGGTGCCTGGGTAGGAGGCTCCAGGAAACTGGGTAGGAGGGACTGCATAGTGGTGAACTTCAGCAATACTGCTTATGCCAAGAGAATCCTTGGGGAGGCCACGGCTGGCCCTTTATATAACGATCAAGGAATACAGGTAATACCCCTTGGATATTTTTATAGGGTAGAGAAGAGCAGGGAGTATTACCAGAACAACGAAAATAATTTGGATCCTCTAACTTAGTACAGGCTGGGCCGAGCAAACCCAGCCACTGGAGAGATAGGGCTAACTCTTGGGGTGTTTTTACCCAGGGACAGAATAGATTCGACGCCCTATCAGGATTAAATGATCGTGACTGACTATGCAAGAGCATGGCCCAACCTGTCCAGTTAGCCTAGCCATTTGTAAATACTTTTACAGCTCTGTCGGGTACTGAGTCCCTGTTCACAGTATTAGTGGAACCAATTAGTGTAACACCAACAGATTCCGTATTGGTTATAGGGGCAACAGCCTGTGAACTGCCAGGAATTTTTATGATTACATCATTTCAGGACATAAATATAAATACCTTAGTAGCCCCTTGCAAGATCCATAATTTTAATGTACTATCGTGGAACATAGCTGGATTTGCCGACAAATTTTCAGACCCAGCTTGGTTTCAGTTTATAAGTAATTTTTCCGTGAAATGCCTCCAGTAGACGTGGCTAGTTAAGTGTAATCTCTTTTTAGAGGGGTATAAAGCCTTCTTTGTTCCTGCAATCCCTGCAGCTAGTGGGAGAGCAAAGGGAGGCTTGGTCATCTTTACCTCACTGTCTCTGAATTGTAGTATTAAGTCCATCTCCTCTACAAATAGAGACCTACAGGCCATCGTTATTGAATGAGGAAATCTCACCCTATACCTGATCAGTTTTTATAATGCGGTTAATAGAGAAGAGGGCTGCAAGATAGCTGAGCTGGACAAATTCGTTAAGTGGCACTGTGGTCCCCAAAGAAATTGCATAATGATTGTGGGGGACTTTAATATACATCCATGTAGTGACCCAGGACTTTCCAAATAGTGTGAACTGGGCTGCCCGAGGTTTAAGGGTCTACACTTTGAGCACTCCACACAAGGGGATGCCCTAAACGATATGCTCAATGAATTTGATCTTTTCTTAACTATGAGCTTGCTACCCTCTTTGGGCACACAAAACATACCGACCTTTAAAGGGCGTAATGATGGATCCTTTATAGACCACATCCTAACTTCTACAAACTTCCATATCCACGTATTGGGTTATACAATCATGGAAAGTTCTTTTAGTGACCATAACCCCGTATGTGGTAGATTAGGTGAGAACTTATTAAAAAGGAAGGAGTCTGCACAAGTGGTGGAAACTCTTAAGACTACCAGTGGTAGGCGACGCCTTAAATGGACTCAGGTAACACCATCTCTTTTCTACAAAAATTTTCAAAAATCCTGTAAGGCTAAGTGTGGCTCAATGGTTAGAGCGGCAGACCCTGATGCAGAGGTCTAGCCTGGGACTAGGGTTCAATTCCCCCCCTCGGCGGGTCTTGGGCTAAAAATTCCACGGACCTGATAATTCTCACCTCGGTGCCTATTCCAATCATGGAGTCCCACTTTGCAACTCTGGGCAATAGCTTGCTTAATCTCCACAACAGCTCCCACAATGCTAAGGATGCCTGGCCTCCACCTTGGGGGAGCCCAGGAGTGGACACCTCACAGGGAAAGCCAGGATAGGTTCCACAGCGGTATTCGTACAAGCGCCTTGAGACCCTTGCGGGTAAATAGTGCGCTATACAAGCATCAATTTACATTTTATTTTTTTACTAAATTCTTTTGCTGCCTGAACCCAAACTCTGCAGCCCCGGGCATAATGAATGCCTTTAAAGGAATAATTGCCAAAGTAGGGACCCTGTTATCTGTCCCAGGTCAGAGCAAGATTACTGGCAAGCCGAAATGGTCTAAAGCCGCCAGAGTACTTAAGGCCGCTTTAAAAACCACTCCTAGGGACAATGCCTTGATCCGCTTCACACATGCCAATTATAAAAAGCAGAAAAGTATCCGCAAAAGGGAATTAAAGGAGGATACCTGGCGAGAGCTTCTAGACCCTTTGACCTTATCTAGCAGTTCCAGATTCTGGAACATTATTAATGGTCCACTTTTTTTAACAGATAAGCCTGCGGACTTAGGTACAAACATAACAGAGGAGGAATGGGTGGGCCATTTTAGCGCCATTTTTAAAAGTTTAACACATGAGCCCGAGCTGCAGCCAAGCCCACAGTACGGGAACAAGATTGTATTTTCTGCACAAGAAGTGGAGGACGGTATCACTAACCTTATCTGCGAGAAGGCTCCAGGCCATGATGGTGTCCCTCCTGATCTTTTTAAATCTAACCCCTCGCTGTGGGCGTCAGTATTGGTGGCTGTGTTGAACGTGGCCGCAAAGGTTGGGTGCCCGGAATCTTGGGGAACATCCACAATAGTACCAGTTTTTAAGAAGGGAGATCGCAACTGCACCACGAATTATAGACCAGTCTCCCTCATTGATTCCGTGGTAAAAGTTGTGGGAGGAGTAGTGCTGAACAGATTGAGCACCTGGGCGGAAGAGAATAAGATCATATCCGACGTGCAGTTTGGGTTTCGCCCAGGATGCTCAACTGTTGCACAATGTATCAATCTCTAACTAACCCTCGGAAAGTACACCATTGCCCCCCAGGGAACAATCTACATGGCCTTCATGGACCTGTCCTGTGCCTTCGATTGTGTTAATCGGGTAAGGCTGTGGCAGTCCATGGAGGCCATGGGGGTTGAAGTTAACTTGGTGGACTTTCTGAGGGACACCAGACCAAATAGTAGGTACTCTCAAGATTTTAATGCAGAAAGGGGGGTACACCAGGGGTGTATCTTAGCCCCCTTTCTTTTTAACTTATACATTAATGATCTGGACCGGACCCTGCAGGAAACTGGGGCTGATTTCCGTACGTGGGATGCAGGGGACTGCCCGTCTTGCTATACGCAGATGACGCAATTCTCCTGGCGCGTACCCCCAAAAGCCTTTAACTCCTGCTTGATTCATTTCGAGGGTTATTGGCAGAGAGAGACCTGGCCATAAATAATGCAAAATCATATATAATGCAGGTAGGGCCCCGACCAAAGCGTCAGCATTCCTTTATGGTAAACGGTGTGAGAGTACCACTATCCCCCACTTTTTCTTACCTTGGTGTCCTAATGGATGATCGTCTGAACTGGGATGCCCTAATTAAGAAGAAGAGAGGGGGGGTGTCTAGGTGTAACACAGCGGTTCTCAGCTTCTCAGCAAAAATGGGCAACTGCCCCGTGGCTGCAATGCTGAAAATCTACCAAGCCAAGAGTGTATCCATAGACGCTTATGGGAGCGAGCTCTGGGGATTGTTGGTAATTTGTTTCCCCGAGATAATTTTAGATTGTGGTCAAAGAAATCAAATATTTCAAAAAAGCAATCATCCATGTTTATGTTTATTTCATGATCATCAGCAGCACCTCCCAGGGGCAAGACGACAACAGAGACACCGGCGAAACAAGGTGGGCAGGATCGGTCCTCAGAGGTCTCTTCTTATGGCCCAGTAAGTTGTTCTGTTGTTAAAATAAATAATTATACTTCCCTATTTTTTACAGCACCTATTCATTCCAAACTGTTTCCTAATTCTATTTTTTTACAAAATAGTCTTTTATCTTCTTGTAGACTGTTTCTACATTATCCTGCCTCTGCTATCACTCTCTGTGTTACTACTATTTACTATTATTATGAGTCGGTCTGTGTAGGTAGCTAAGCTTACCCAGTCGGCAAACGGTGTTAAACAAAACTCTGATCCAGCAATAGCTCTAGGCACTGAGTGCAGTCCTTTGGGTTGCCCTTGCTGTCTATTCCAGTCTTCTTAATGTTAGTGCTTTGACAATTCCCAACAACAAAATGTCAATGTCCACCAAGAATAAGCTAGTAGTTGGCTTTTTGATTTGATAGGAGCACATACTATACCGCTAGTGTTTCAGGGACTAATCTGCACAAACAGAAGTATGGACAAGAGAAATAGGACATTGTTGATGATAGGTGCAGTTCGAATTTCCACATACCTCAGTCAGAACAGAAGTTGAACCCCCAATCCCCTGACCGACTATCTAGTGTGTCTGACCAATGATTAATTATATGAACCAGAAGAACAGAAGAAGACTACTGAGTCCTGACCTATCAGAGTCACGGAAGCATGCTTGCAAAGTGCAGTAGTTCAACTGCAAACCCTTCCGCTCACTCACTGGTGAAAAAAAACCACACAGTGTTTTTTAGTTTTAAAGTTTTATTTTCAAATAACAAATAAAAAAACAATTTCTTTATTTTTAATAGCGCAGAATTCCCAGCGAGCAGTGGTGATAGATGACGTTAAAGTTTAAACACCCTTCCCTAGAATATACTTCAACTTAACACATCGAATTATTATAATAACTGTGCTGTAGCCCTCACCTTGTTTGAACTTCTAATACTGGTGGTGATGAGGAGTAGGTGGTGAAAATTGAAAAGCCCTTGTTGGCAGAAGGTAAATGGAATCTTCTGTCTGTAATTAGAAAAATGGTGCACGTTAAAAAGCAAGCATTCATCAGTTGTGCCAAAAAGTGTTGCATGTTATGGCTAAGCATATAAAAAGTTAACACCCTCCCCAAAACCATCACTTTTTTTCAGCCCCAATAATTAAAAATAGTTTATGTATTAACATTGTCTACCATTACGAGACGAAATAGGGGGTGGTGTATGGCATCTAAAAATATGACATGTTTTTCTAGACGTCACAACATCGGATGCAGCACTTACCACCAGTGCCGGGGTCAGCAGCGCGGAGGCGTCCACTCCAGGGGCTGATGCGGCGGCGCCACAAGTGCCACCAAGAGGAGCTGCTATGGGGGATCGCTCAGCAGCGGCAGACGGTGGTAAGTTATTATACTCCTTACTTATTGACATTTTAGAGTAGGCTCGCAAAGGGGTGTATGATGTACTCTACAGTTGACAGTACACTAGTACAAGTACACTGTACTGTTAAGAACAGTTACTAATTTAGAACTACATTTTTGCCAATCATGGAGAAGACAGTCACCCTTGAGTTAGCAATAGCATTAGCGGCGGTAGTTCTCGAGTAAGCAATGGCCCCCTCTATTTGACTTCAACACAGCTGTGAAACTTTTATTGTGAAGCCAAGGCAGATCAGATGAACTTGAGGGATGTGATGAACTAAAAGAGAAAGAAGGGTGTAAGGAAGGACGAGCGAGTCGTAACATTTATGACTGTAAAGATAATGCGTGTTTTTGAATGCATGCAGAGGTGGCTGATAGGAAGGAATCAGATGCATGGCTGCTTGAAGCAAGGATGGTTGGAGGAGAAAGAAAATATAACTGCCTGTGTGGGTGAATCAGAAAATGCATGTGTGGTGTGCATTGCAATATATCATTTGGGTGAAACTCAAATGCAAGTCAAGACGTTGGTTTACTAAATAAAATAAAAAGGGTGTTATTTGGTTGTTGAGAAAAAGTAAAGTTGGTCCAGTTGAGACATTGAGAAGAATGATAGACGTTTACGTTGGAAGCCTGCATGGTATCTTCTTCCTCATAGATAGCAGTATGGAGCAGATGCTCAGTGGATGAAGAGTGTTACTTTGAACAGCATGTCCGGGCCAGAGTAGCAAAGCAGAAGAAATCCAAATACTAGAAGTTGTGATTGTTCAGAAATACTCCCTTGACTAACAGTACAGTAGTTCACATTATATCAAGTCCCTTCCTCCGACAATAATGGGTACCACACTCACTCCCTATGTTAAGATTATTCTTTCAGCTGTGTCAATCATGGGTGGCCTATCGCTGTTCACTCAATCTATCAAAACAAAGCACCTAAAGTCATCCATCATATAAGCAAAGATCATGTGATCAGCTGGTGGATATATGATCAGAAATGAATAACCTTCATTTTCCTTTTGTAGTAGTCAAGGGCGGCAGGGGGGCGGGGGGGCAGTGCAAAATAAAAATTATATTGAGCAGTAGCCCTTGATGTAACCGAGTATGGCCAGTGCCACCTCTATAGAAAAGTAAGAGCTTCCCTATTCCCAACTGCATGTACTGCTTAAAGTAATGCGAGTCTGCGTCATCATGGCTTGTGTCTGTTTTTCTTGGGTGCAATCTGACTGAGCTGGCATTATGCTGGCTACCACAAGCTCATGTTCAAGTACTTTTTTTCCGCAAAACAAAAGAAAAAAAGAAGACTGGTGTACTCTCTGACTCTCTGACTATGTAGTGAGTCCATAGTGCTGCTAGTAGAATTCCTGAAACTCCGACTAATGTTACAGGCCTACAAAGACGGCGGAAAGATACATTCCAAAATTTTATACTGTGCTTGCAAGTTGCTAGTGTTACTGTGAGACAACTTTCTGTTAAATTATTTTGTGGTAATGTTAAAGAGTATTGGTTACAGTATTTTTCTTTCTTTCTTCATATAGATGCTCTATAAAACTCACCCGCAAGGAGATGGCTGTCCGGGCCAGGGCCCGAAAGCTGGAGGCGATTTGTGCCGAATATCGGCGGCTGGTGGCTCGGGAGCAGGAGAAGGAGGCGGCAACAGCTGCATCCTCCTCCAGTGCCCCTGGGTCCACCAGCCAGCAGCCTCCAGTGAATCGGCGCTGTGGTCTGACAGCCTCCCGCTGCCGCCACGGAGCAGCAAAAAACACAGCAGCTGTCCCCCCAGAGCCTGGATGGCACGTCAGCGCCGTCTCCGCCGGAGAGTGGACTACCTGGAGCGTACCGTTGAGAAGCTGAAGCGCCAGCTCCAGGACCTCCGCAAAGAGATGTGGGACCACCTGTCCACAGGACACCGCCGATAGTCACTGTCCCTTGCCCCATTTTTAAAGACTGTTTGGTGGTGGGAATTGGGCGTTGGGGATTCAGAGGGACTTTTTGAGGGACATTCTAATGGGCATTGGTTGGGGTAGGGAGGGGATTGGCTGGGTCTTTTGAATAGTTTATTTTTGTTAGGGGAAATATAATAATTATTTTACATACTTCAACATAGTGTACGCGTTCATATTATTTTGTGGGAAAGGTGGGCGGGCATTACTGTACGTTTGGTTTCCTCAAACTTACCAGCATGAATTATCTAAAACGTCCAAAAATGTACAAAAGTGCCACTAACAAAGTTAGTGAAGTCAATTGCCCTACTATTACTTTACTAGTACTACTGTCAGTCTCTCCTCTCCTCCGAGTCCTAGCCCATTATTCTACCTCCCCAAAATGTTTATCTTACCTGTGATTCGTGTTTGAGAATAGAGCTAGGCTCAGCGCTGGCTGCATGGCAAATGGCAATTACAGTTGCCCATGAAATCCATCCAGGACAGAAATTCCATTGTTGTGGTGGTAGTAGGAGTGGTACCACAGTAGCAGCATATGAAAAAAAGGAAATGAGAAATTGAGTGGCCTGAGAGGAGTATTAGAAGGAACAGTATATATTTGTAGCCTAAGCAATGCTGAAGATAAGTATGGGATAAAATATTTGCATGGATGATTATGGCTACAACAAGTACAGTTACACAGCAGCGTATCCTTTCTTCACGTGTAGGAGGATGCTGTTGATGATGGATCCAATCGATGGTGGCCATGAAATTCAAAATTGATTTGAAAATACTCATTGGTGTTTTTTAAGCAGAATTACAATATCCTAGGATTCATCTAGCTGCCTTAAAATTGATTTGAGGAGGTTGCTTGCACCTTATCCTCCCCAGCAAGTGTGTCGAATTATTGTTGTCATTTAGTCACATCTCAATGAAAACCACACAGCCCGGGGGAAGAGGGTTAGTGTTTGAAAATTGGATGGGAATGGGGTTTTTTGGGAAAGTTTTGTGGAGAGAGGAAAAAACACACAGCATGGATAACAACAAATGAAGAAAAACAAATCTTTGGATACGAAGATATCCATAAATCTTTTAAGAGACATAAAGGAAGTGAATGCACTACTGCATGCATGAAGTTGTTTGCGAAATGGATGGTCAGGTTACTGAAAAGTAGTACTTACTACAACTTACTAACTATGAAGAAACAATGTGACAGTACAGGGCTGCAGTAATTACGCAATTTCACTTGCCTATCTGCCCTCAAAGAGAATAAACACTTATTAGTACATTAAATTAGTTTTAAAAATAGCAAAGAAACTTATCAAATAGCTGGAGGGATGAATTTGAAGCAGAGAGCAAACAAACGCACAGAGTCACACTCATAGAAGTTCACAACAATAACATTATTTAAAATATAAGGAGAAATGAAGAGGATACTGTAACTGTATGTTGTAGTTGTCCTGTTCAATTTGGGAAGTTGCATGCATCCAGCCATTCCTCTTCTTCCCGGTACTCCTCCATTCCATCTGACGCTCCATCGATCAATCTTGGTGACCAGACACACTGCCCACTGCCTGCCTGGTGGATGCGGAATTGCGGATCGCTAATGGTAAGCCTGAGTTAATCATTTTTCCCATCGCACAGGGTTAAAGCCGGCCTGTAATTGTTGATGGAAAAATATGAAGTGATAATAAAACACCACGGAGAAAAAAATGTAAGGTATGGTGTATAGTGCAAAAATAACACTTTCAGTTTCAGAGGCGACAGTATTACATACAAGCATCATTTCTAAAGTGCGTACTCAGAGTCTCCTTTTCAAGGATAGTAATTAGCACACAGCAGGCCAGGGCCATGCAGGCGGTCAAGGCAGGCACCCACCACTGAGTGAAGCAACCTCTGCAATGACCCTAAACTTTGGGTTGTACCATGATTGCTTGAAGAGTCTCATCATAGCATCTCTTCCAATAATGGAAATGTCCATGGTTCATCCTTGCCATCTGAGAAAGTAAACAATCAGTCATTACTGGTCTTTCATCAACATACACCCACACTTCATCTTCTGTTGTCTTTTTACAACCTGATTTAATCAAAATTTCATTTTCTTTCTCATTTGCTTAATCCTGAAGTTGTCTAATTTTTTCCCATGTTTCCATTGAAAACATCAAGTGGCAATTTGTATCTTTTTTCTTTTCCAATTCTCTGTTGATTAAAATTGGAATTTGAGCACAGAAATGAGCCACTTGGTCTGCGTATCTGTTTCCTTTTGTCACATAGTCATCTCCTGACTTATGTGCTGAACATTTGACCACAGCAATCCTTTTGGAAATTGTAATGCATTCAATAAATCCTTCACATTTTTGCTGTTCCGGATTGGGGATCCTCAAGAAGTCAAAAATCCTCATTGCATCCAAAACTGATCAAAATCATGCACCACCCCAAAACCATTTTGACTATCAGTGAATATGGTTACTCTCGGATTTTTGCCAATTATGCAAGCTCTTGTCAAAGCAATTAGCTGAGTAATTTGAGCATAATGTATCCCCTTTAGACAGGATGCTTCAAGAACCATTGTCACTGTACATACTGCATAAGCAGCACTCAACACACCTTTTTCATTTCTCAGACAAGATCCATCCATAAACATTACACTATCTGATTCCTCTAAAGGTGTATCTTTAATGTCAGGTTTGGGTTTTGTGCATAATTCTGTCACATCCAAACAATCGTGATCTGCTTCATCTTTCACTTCTTCACAATTTGAACTCAGCAACAACGCTGCTGGATTCAATGTTGTGCATCTTGTCACTGTCACATTTTCAGCAGCCAAAATAACTCTTTCATATCTAGTCAACCGACTGAACCTCATATGTTGAGTCTGAGTCCTTGTTAATAGAATCTCAACAGAATGTGGCACATATACTGTCACTGGATGTCCCATCAAAATTGCTTCACTCTCCTCACATAAGTAGCAGCTACTGCTTTCAAACAGCCTGGTAACCCTGCATCCACTGAATCCAAAATTGCAGAGGAATATGCTACTGAACGCCGTGCTGTTCCATGTTTTTGTGTCAAGACTGAAAATGCACACCCATCTCTCTCACAACTGAACAATGCAAAATCTTTGGTGTAATCTGGCATTCCCAATGCACGTGCTCGGCAAAGACTGTCTCTCAATTCAATAAAAGCTTTCATACACTCTTCATCCAATTCAATCGGATCCACCACATCTTTATGAGTCAAGCTCTTTGGAAGTTTTACAACCAGTGAGAACCCATGGATCCATTGTCTACAATATCCAACCATTCCCAAAAATATTTAAACTTCTTTTTGAGTCTTATGGGGACCAATCTGAAAATTAACAGTAATCCTGTCTTGAGTTACTTTCCTAACTCCTTTCTCAATTTTGTGTCCAAAATATTGAACCTCTCTTTGACAAAACTGTAATTTTGCTGGTGACACTTTATGCCCACCTTTTGCCAAACGATTCAGTAAGGCAATTGTATCTGTCACACAAGCCTCTCGAGTTTTTGATGCCACAAGCAGGTCATCAATGTACTGCACTAACACTGAATTTTCTGGCATTATCATTTACTTCAAACCCTTTTTCAAAATGTGATTAAAAATGGAAGGACTCTCTGTATACCCTTGAGGAACACGGCACCATGCCAAAACACGGTCTCCGAAATGGAAAGCAAACAAATACTAACTATCTGGATGTAAAGATATCGAGAAAAATGCTTGACACAGATAAATCTCTGTGTACCATTCTGTATCACGAGGACTCTGATAAAGAGTCACTGCTGGGTTTGGCACTATTGGACAGCAAGGTACTACAATCTTCTCAATTTTCCTCAAATCTTGCACTATTTTGTATTTTCCGCTTGGTTTTTTAATCCCCATAATAGGTGAATTACAAGGACTACTTAGTATTTCTTTTAGAATGCCTTGCTCAATAATTTGACCAATTACAGGAATCACTCCTGCTGTAATTTCAGGACTCATTTTGTACTGAGGTGAGTTTGGGTAAATTGAACCTGGTTTAACTGTAACCTGAATAGGCTCCACACCTTTCATTAAACTAATGTCTTTTCCTGTGAAATCTCACACATCAAATCTCACTGTATTCCTCAACTCTACAGGTAAGTCTTCTGCTGTAAGCCATGAATATAAATCATTCACTTCTGTCCCTTGCTTTGCTAATATCATTTTAAAAGCACATCCTCATCTGGTATCTGAAAAGCAATACCATTTGGAATACAATAGATGGTGCACTTCATCTTACACAGCAAGTCTCAACCTAAAAGGTTCACTGAACTCGTATCACATACCACAAACCGATGCATGTCTCTGAATTTTCATATATGAACTTCTATTGGTCCTGTGATCGGAGTCTTAATATATTTAATACTTGAAACTCCCACTACTTGGATCGTTTCTCCCGAGAGGGGGAGATTTGGAAATTCTGCTGCTCTCACAGTAGAACAGGTAGCACCAGTGTCCACAAGGAATGTAGCATCATTACCTTCCACTTTCCCATCAACAAAAGGACTGGATTGATCTACCTCTAGAGGTGCGCTAAGCACGCACTCTTACTCCCCCATCAGTCTGAGTCACTCTCTGAACATTGCAATAAAAATTGTGAAACCATTTGAACATTTTGATTCTTATAAACTTGTTTGCCTGTGTGAAAACTAGCATTGACACTGTATCTCTGTACTTAAGCATTCACATTATTTGGCATAGGAGCTTGAGGCACCTGTACTTACTTTACCTGTGGTGTAATACCGGTTGCTGTTGTTGCTGTTGTTGATTCACAACCACTTAATTCTGCATCTGTGAACTGATATTTAATTTGTTCCATTATTCTTTATTAAAGATCTACACTCATTCCTCCAATGTCCAAACTTTCCGAATGCATGACAAGTATATTTCTTTTTCAATGCTTCCCCACTCATTTTACCTCTACCTCCATTTGGTACCTAACCATTTTGATGTAGTCCTTTTATCTGAAAATCTGTTGGAGAATTATTTTTCCCATCTTTCTGTTCTACCACTTTCACCTATGCCCATATAATTTTTTGTTTCAGCTTCTTATGCCTTGATTCAATTTCATCACTACAATATTTAGCATATCTCAGAATCTCATCAATTTTCTTATTCTGCCAACAAATCAAATGTTGCTGAATCATGTTAATAATTTCAGGTTTTAATCCAAAAACAAACCTATATACAAAATGTTCCACATCTTTGTCACCTATATTTTCAAAGCCACTATGCTGTTTAAACACCTGTTACAACCTTTAATAATAGGCATATACCGATTCTTTAGGCTCTTGTGTCATCCTGTCAATTTTAACCCAATCTGTTTGTTTTAGAGAAATCTTACTTTTTAAGAAAGTAATCACTTGGTTATATCGTTTCACCAGTTCTTCTGATGGTGCTCCTGTTTTTACATCTCTAGGATATTCGTCTTTAGGCCAATCAACAGTAATTTTGCACTCTGTCCATGAATCAGCTGGAACTACAATCTCAAACAAACCATCTAAATCTTTTAACAAAACCTTTGAAACCTTCACAAACCTTTCTACCTGTTTGTACCACTCAACAGGTTTCTACCTCAACCTTGGAAAATCATTCATAAAGGATAATATATCCTTTCTTGTCCAAGGAATGTGAACATATCCACCATCTGGAACTTCTCTCATCGGACACACCATTTCAGCCTGTGCTGTTTCTCTCAATGGAAACAAAGACACATTTTTACTTGCAAGCATTTCTTTCTTCTTTTTCACTCATCTACCTTTCCGTCGTTCTAAATCACCCCATTTCTTCAAGGTATTAATTCATTCTTTTATTTGCAATCATTTGCCAGACGTATTCAAACTCTCCAGTAAAATCCAGTCTATATGTTTTCTGCAAAACCTTAGACTTCTCGGGGGCGTGGCCAGGCGCCAGCGAAGATGGCCGCCTAAGACCCGAGCTCCGCCGGGACCGAAGCTGTCCCCACGAACATCCGCCTAATATCCTGGCCAGGATGCTTCTCCATCAGCGCTCTGACCCCCTGATACAAGGCGCCCTCGAGTTGTGCGGAGAGAGGAGCTCTGCGGCCCGTGCGGCCGAGTCGCGACCATCCTCTAGCCACGGCGGACCTGGGCTTGCTGCCTGGAGCCCCTGGGCCGTGAGCCACCAAAATCGAGGCCCCGGCTTGGGGCCTAATGGTCACATTTGGGCCTGAGGGGGACCGACTGCAAACGGAGCCTGCAGCTGCATCGGCGCCCGTGCCGCACCTCTGTCGGCCTCCCGGTGGGCCCGGGTGAGGTGCAGAGGCGGGGGGGGGAAATGCGGACTCCCCGGGGGCACAGATATAGATCCTTTTGGTTCCATTTCGTGGCTCCCAGTAGGGGCTGGCCTGGAGGCAGGGGGCGGCAGAGAGCGCCTGTGGGGCACACGAGACCCCAGCGAGCACCCCAATCTGGGGGGGGGGCTCCCAGATCTGCAACAAGGCAGCAGTGTCTCGGAAATGGTGGAGTGAACGGACCGGCAATACAGAGAAACATCAATCGGGCCCCGCTGGAGTGCCCCGGGGGAACCAGGCCCCTGCAGCGCATGACTGTGGGTGGACAGCCCGGACCCAGGAGCATGGGCACTTTTGGAGGTGAGGGGGCCCGGGAATAGCGTGAAGGGCCTGTGTTGGTGCCGTGAGCGTTTGGGAGCAGCGGTGTGGACTTGGGCCCATGGCGGGCCGTTCCCTGGAGCGGTGACGTGCTGGGCCCACGGACGGTTTGCTGGAGCCTGTTGGGGACCGGGCGAGGATGCCCCTGCTTGAGGACGGCCCGTGGGGGCCTGAAGGTGGTGCAAGTGCCGCCGCGGGTCCGTGTACAGGTGGTGAGTGGGGGTCCTCCCTGCCGCAAGAAGGTACGGGCTGCACGTAGGGGGGGCGGAGGTGCCGGAGATCTCTACTGCCGTCCCGCGATCAGTCGGGCCCGGTGGCTGGACTTCGGGGGCGCTGCCTGTTCACCATGAGGACCAAGGGAGGTGTGTCCACCCAGACGAACAAGCTGGACAAGTATGCGGTGCCGCTGAGTCAAGAACAGTCGGGAGCGGCAGCTGGGGACCAGGCGGGCCAGACGGAACCATCCCTAAGCTCCATAATGGCCGCGATTCAGACGCTAGGTACCAACCTTGAGACAAAAATGGACAAGATCTCCATTGAGGTGAACCTGCTTCGCACAGATTTGGGTAAGACCACGGAGAGATCGAAATCAAACGCGACGGACATTAAAGCATTGCAGGCCTCGGAAAAGCGTCTTGAAGGTCGGATCAATGAGCTTGTGCACCAGCACCACCAAATGGCCCTTCGGCTCGAAGATCAGGAAGGGAGGGCCCAAATAAGTAACATCCGCGTGGTGGGGGTGCCGGAAGGAATGGAAGGGCAAAGTGTGGAGCTGTTTCTTGAGGACTTGATCCTCCACCACTTGAAGCCTACAAGACTGTCCAAAATCTTTACGATTGAACGGGCCCACCGCGCACCGGTCCCTAGGCCCAAACCGGGGGCTCTGCCCAGGAGGATAATTGCCAAAATACTGAACTTCAGGGATCGCGACGCTATCCTTCAGGTGGCAAGGCAACAGGGCGACCTACAGTACGAGGGAGCCACTATCCGGTTCTTCCCCGACTTCACCCTGCAGGTCCAGCAGGAATGGCGCTCATTCTTGGGAGTAAAAGCGGTGCTACATGACGGGGCATAAAATATATGATGTTCTTCCCAGCCAAATTAAAGATCATCGTGGGAGGCCGGTCCCTATTCTTCACCACGCCAGTGGCGGTCCAGGAGTGGCTTGACACGGCGGCGCCGGCTGACCAAGCGCGGCAGGAACACGACACATGGAGGGAGATTCGGGCCCCATCCCCTGGGTCCGCTGCGGACAAATCAGAAGAGGACGCACGGAGCCAGCGATCGTGGCGCTCAAGATCGGCCAGTCCCCGATGAGACTCTATCCGTGATGCGGCTGCACGCTGAGGACTTTTACTGCGGGACCATGCCCTGCTGAACTGTAAAGTATACTGTAATTGTGATGTTTAAGGTCTTTGATGCTAATGTGGGGATGGTAATGACATTTGCCCAATGACTCCGAGGCTCTGATGATAGTCGGTGGGTGCTCCGTGAATGTAAGGGGTCTCTAGTATGGGGGCAGTGCAGGTATGGTGGCTGGAATTGGGGCCGGCGCACGTTCTCCCTAACAGATTTTACCCGGGAGGGGGCAGTTCCCTCACTCCTGGGTTGGGGTTGGGCGAAAGGCGCTCTGCTAATTGGGGCAGGGGGTAGTTTGAAACCTACAGAGCAGGGAGCAGGGTGGGGGGGTTGTTCTAGGGGGAGGACATGAATCCAGTTGGGTCAGGATTAAGCATGGGCGGATCTAGCGGATCTCGCGTACGCAAATTTGCGTATTTACGGATTCGCAATCCGCAAAAATACGCGAACTCTCACGGATTTGCGGATTTTTACGTTTTTTGTGTTGGCGCGCGTTCGCGAGGATTTGTGGACCATTTCGCAATTGCGAACTTACTTTTCGGCTCGCAACGGCCGCGACTATGTTGTTTCTACGTCTGGTTTATCATCACAGGTTCACAGCACCCTCTGTTTCACCACTGCCACCCTCTGGTACACCCATGCCACCCTCTGGTACATCCTCACTGCCACCCATTAGGTTTGTTTATCACTGTATATTATGGGGGTGAAAAAAAGCAACCACACCTGCCCTGCTTCAACTGCCATGAATTAATTTGGTGTTGATTAATGTGTCAGTAATTTTGAAACTTCCAGTCTGGCTGGCACCTGCTTCCTTCCTTATCTGTAATTTGCTTTCTGTTGCAGTGAAAGCAAGCACACCTGCCCTTCTTCAACTGCCATGAATTAATTTGGGGGTGATTAATGTGTCAGTAATTTTGAAACTTTCAGTCTGGCTGGCACCTGCTTCCTTCCTTATCTGTAATTTGCTTTCTGTTGCAGTGCTATTTTTTTTCACAGGACCTTTATGGTCTACTTGTAGCTATTCTATGAGCCTGCTGTTTGGGTCATAGCAGGGTCATAGAATAGTTGCAAATAGGCAACTGAACTCTGGAGGGCCCCCTCAGGAAGCACTAGAGTGAATGGTTACTAATGTTAAGTTTGAACTTTTGCACCTGGTGATTGCTTTCAGTTTAGCAAAAATCGTTTTTCTGCAATTTCGCGCTATTCGCGGGGCGCGAATCCATGCGAGATCGATTTCGGAAGCCGCGAATGTGTGCGAATACATTAATTTTTTGTTTGCGGCGTGTATGTTCGCGTGATTTTTTGCATGTTCGCAAGGCGCTTGTAGTGATACGTTTGCGAACTTACCCACGCGGTCGTACACGGGCGCGGCCATCTTGTTTGCGTGACATAATTCCGTTTCCGGCCGCTATGTGTAATCTCGCAAAGTGTGCTGCTCGCTAGTACAATTTCGCACGTGATCGCGAGGAAAATCTCGCGCGAACTTACCCACGCGGTCGTGAATGGGCGCGGCCATCTTGTTTCTCATTCATTGCTATGGTTCCGGGCATGCTTTCTGTGTCCTCTCTGAATCTCTGCCATCCTTTGCTTGTTTGAAGTTTATTTGATCTATTTTACTTATTATCTATCCCTCTATTTTTCTAGCTCTATATTTTTGTGTTTTCTGCTACTGTTAGTTAATTTTAAACTACTTTTTTTAACTCTTTTCTTTTCTTCTTCACTATTCTATTTCTTCTTTATCATTTAACTTTATTTCTGCCCAGACCATGGTAAAGGGAGCCGGGAAGCACCCTGAGAAGGGGAAGGGTCCCGCACCCCGTGCCCGGCTCCCGTGCGGGCGTTTGAGGGGGGAGCAAGTGGTGCCACGGGAGATCTTTAGCGTGGAGGAGGTGGCCGCACTAATCTTCTACGTCCAGCGCCACCTCCCCAAGACCATCCTGGGAGGCGGCAAGATCGCAACCGGCTATGGCATCCGGGAGCGCCGGAAGCGGTGGGAGAAGGTGTGCCGGGCCATGTTTAAGCTCTCTGGGGTTCGGCGCACCTATAACCAGGCCACCCACCGCTGGACGGATGTCATGGACCGGGAACGGGACTTGCTGGACGCGCTCGGCGTAGAGGTCCCCGGGCTTGGTGAGTAGTAGTAGCTATTCATCACTACTCTGTTTTATCCGGCTCTGTTATTTGCAAATCTTTGTTCTTTACCAAGAGCAATAATGCTGCCGATTACATTGTAGGTAAATTATATTTCAAAATCTTCTATGCATTTCAGGTGCACTGCTCTCCTTCTCAGTAGCCTTGCTTGCTACTATGCTTATTTGTTTTGTATTTTCTGTTCATTTCATTGGCCTGAGAAATTATGTATGAGTGTAGTGTAAAGATAAGAACTGCGTAATGCTAGACACTAAGGGTCATATTTTCAATTACCGGCGCATCCCTGCAAAGTAGCAGGGATGCAGCAGTAATTGTGCGCCATGCCACCACCACCCATTGGCCCAAAACATCACAGAAGCCTTACGCATCTGTGCCGTAAAGGCGGCGCATTGCTGGAGTTGCGTGCCAACGATGGCGCAGCTCCAGCAATGCTCTGGGGTGCCCTATCTCCCCAATGCTGCATCAAGCCGTACGTCGGCTTCAAGCAGGCGCAGGGTTTGAGTCACGCATCATTGTCCTAAAAGTGACTGATTGACATCTTGTAGATTTCCCTCACCCATTTTTAGGATTCGTTCCTGCGCAGGAACGCCCTCCCTTGCGCCGGAACGCCCCCTGATGGCGCAGGGCTTTACAACGTGATGCATCTCCCATATGCGTTTTTTTTAATATATACGTCGCACCATGGCGACTCTTTTGTTCTGCCGCTGCATCACAAAAGTCACGCAACAATGGAGGAAAATGAGCCGCAAGGGACTTCTAAATCAGCCCCAACAGACTGAAGTCCAGTCCTTCCTTTAGACACATGGCTATAAGAAGAAATAGTGGTGGTGGTCGGTGGATTGATAGTTTGAGTATTCACTGATCTGCAAGCAGGATGGACTTTGTCTGTCACTTTGCGTGCTGCGGACTGCTGTCTGCCAGGCCTAGGCAAACCTTTTTAGTAGTCTGTTTATTGAGTTACATAGGAACTTTGAAAGTCAACGGTCCGCAAATCAGGCAATACGAATAACGTAGTATACCACATGAGATAGGTCAATATATCCCGTGGAATAGTTGTCTATCTATTTGCTATTTCTCCAAAAAATTTTGTTATAGTTCTTTTGAAATGTTTGATTTGGTTGACAAATCTCATCCATGTTTTCTGGTCTTTCTTTCTTTCATGTTGTACATCAGCTCCCCCCAAGGGCAAGAGGACACAGGAGGAGGGTGCTGTTCAGGAGGATGCAGGCCAGGATCGGGCAGGCGAGGGCTCCTTTGCTGGCCCCAGTAAGTTTTAATTTTAATACGCCCACCCTCTTGGCCAGAACTCCCCCCTTGTACCTCTCTTGTCGGCGTCCGCAGGCCGGGGAAACTTGTGAGGCACACCGGCACCATAACAGCTCACTTCCTCGCATTTGGCGGGGATCAGACAGATTAGTCGGGTCCGACATCTTGGGTTGGGTAGTCAGTGAGGCGAGGCACTCCGCGGCCATCTTGCGTAAGGCAAGAGGCTAGTAGGCGGTCCTCCGCTCAGCGTAATAGTACTTTAGGATGGATAGACCGACGCGCAGCGGGCGCGTCGTAGGCGCGCCGGAGGTGCGCCAGAGGTAAGCCCGTTTGCGCCCGTTCGCGCAACGGACGCGCTTAGGGCCGCTACCTCTGGCCCCTCTGGGCCACGTAGCATCGCCTACTCTCGGGCGGAGCTACTTAGGCTTAGACCTTGCCAGAACCCGACCAGGCATACATCCAGCAGGCAAATTTCCTGTGGGTTGCTTAATGTCAGATCGCTCTGCAAGCACTATACGGAAATTGCCTTTTTAATCCAATCAGAAAAACTCGACGTCCTGTTTCTTACAGAAACGTGGACTCGGGAGGACTGTGAGGTCGAGCTGGGCTTAGCCTGCCCCTCAGGCTATAAAATCAGCCACATCCCTCGTCCACTTCATCGTGGAGGGGGAATCGGGTTCATTTACAAAGATTCGTTGACCCTCTCCCAGCTAAAGATCCGAGAGGTACCTGGATTCTAATTAATGGGTTTTTCAGTCAAACAGCAGGAGCTGACGTTTTGTTCGGGTGTCTTGTGTTATCGTCCCCCGGGACCGGCACCTTCTATTCCGCTCCTCATTGATTTGATCTATGAACTCTCTAGCTCCCATTCCAAATTATTGATTCTTGGTGACTTTAATTTATGGGCAGGTGGCTCACTGGACAATGCATTTCTCTCCCTCAGTCAGGCCTGTTTGGACATCAAGCTGGAACAGCTGGTGAATGCCACCACGCATCGGAAGGGTCACATCCTGGACTTAGTATTTGCGGACCCACAATGGGTATCAATGGAGGATATTAAGTGCCAGTTTTGGACAGACCATTTTTTGATTATGTTCTCTCTGCATTCAGAGGATCACACCTTGCGTGAGGCAGGATTACCCCAAGCTAAGTTAGAGAGACCTTGGTCCCGGATTCTGAAAATTTCCCCACTACCAAATATCTTAGGTAGGGATTTTAAGCTTGGCAATACTGCTGAAGAGAGTTATACTCTCCTCTGTCAGTCTATCTCGAGCTCGCTGGATCAGTTGGCACCCCTCCGGAAGTCACGAGGGAGGGTGAATCGAGCTAGCCCTTGGTATACGAGTGAATTACGCCAGCTTAAACTCGACTGCAAACGGGCAGAAAGGGCGTGGAGGAAACAATACTCAGAGTCGGCGAAAACTGTGTTCCGGACCGCCATACAAAAATACAAGGCTCAGATCAAGTTGGCCAAAGCGACCTATCTGGAAGCCACCTTGAATCAGGCCTCAAACAAGGCACAGGCCCTCTTTAAAATCGTCAGGGACCT
Organism: Lissotriton helveticus; assembly: GCF_964261635.1. NCBI lineage: Eukaryota > Metazoa > Chordata > Amphibia > Caudata > Salamandridae > Lissotriton > Lissotriton helveticus. The sequence continues at coordinate 2,055,954,371 of NC_136061.1, forward strand.
CGCCCACCCTACATGTGTGGCTAGTTCCGTTCCTTCATCGCAAGCTCTTTGTGATTCACTCGCTGACGCCTTTGAGGAGAAAATCTGTAGAATCCTGGAGGGTCTGCAGGCCCCAGTTAATGCCCCCCCTGGTTTGGGAGCTCCGGAAGCGGTGGCCAGTCGACCCCAGCAGAGGACTACTCTCCTCTGTCTGGAAACTCCGGCCACGCCGTCCAGTCGACCCCGACCAGAGAACCGGGCCCTTAGCTTGGGAGCTCCGGCGACTGAGGCTAGTCGACCCCAGCTGAGTGGCTCTCCCCTTCCCGCTCTGGACCAGGCTCTCAGTCTGGGAGCTCCGGTGACTGAGGCCAGTCGACCCCAGCTGAGTGGCTCTTCCTCTCTTCCCTTGGATCAGGCTCTCAGTCTGGGAGCTCCGGCGATGGTGGCCAGTCGACCCCCGCTGAGTGGCTCTCCCCTTCCCGCTCTGGACCAGGCTCTCAGTCTGGAAGCTCCGGTGACTGAGGCCAGTCGACCCCAGCTGAGTAGTTCTTCCTCTCCTTTCCTGGACCAGGCTCTCAGTCTGGGAGCTCCGGTGATTGTGGCCAGTCGACCCCAGCTGAGTGGCTCTTACCTCCCCGCGCTGGATCAGGCTCTCAGTCTGGGAGCTCCGGTGACTGAGGCCAGTCGACCCCAGCTGAGTAGCTCCTCTTCTCCTTTTTTGGACCAGGCCTTCAGTTTGGGAGCTCCGGCGATTGTGGCCAGTCGACCCCTGCTGAGGAGCTTTCCCCTTCCCTCCTTGGAGGAGTTTGGCAGTTTAGCCCTTACGATCTCCTCTGGGTCGCCTCTTGATCCTCTCCCTCCAAAATTCTGGAGGCTGTTCCAGGCGGAACTGCTTCAGCCTTTGCACTCCATCTGCTGCCAGTCGCTCGAAACAGGAATCGTACCGGGTTGTTGGAAGAAGGCAGTGGTATCCCCTCTCTTAAAAAAATCTACGCTTGACCCCACCTGTCTTTCCAATTACCGGCCAATCTCCCTGCTCCCTTTTCCAGTTAAAATCATGGAAAAATTGGTCACCCGCACTCTGTCCGGCTTCTTAGAAGGGAACACCTGGCTGGATGATACGCAATTTGCCTTCCGCCCAGCTCATGGGACGGAATCCGCGTTAGTGACCGTGTTAGACAACCTGCGGGCGCGAGTCGACAGTGGTCGAGCAGCCTTTTTGGTGCTGCTCGACATGTCGGCCGCGTTCGACACGGTCAGCCATCCTACCTTATTATCGAGGCTGGAAGAGTGCGGGGTTAAAGATAAGGCCAGGGACTGGCTCATTTCCTATTTGAACGACCGTCAGCAACGGGTCTCGCTTCCTCCCTTTAGTTCAGTGGAGCGGAAGGTGGGACAAGGAGTACCTCAGGGCTCAGCCATCAGCCCGATACTCTTTAATATTTACCTCCGCCCCTTAGTCCAGCTCATTAAATCCTTTGGTATCTCCGCATTTAATTATGCGGATGATACCCAGCTGGTCTTTTCACTCGAGGGACAGGATGCAGTCCCGTTGGAGACTTTCCATCGGTGCATGCAGGCTACTGCGGAATGGCTCCGCTTGAACTCATTACAGTTCAACGGAGCTAAGACAGAGGTCCTGCACTGCTCTAACGATCGAGTTCCCAGAGATCTCCCAACCGACTTCTGGCCCCAGTCATTCTCAGACACAGTGTCAGCCACACCATCGGCGCGTAATCTGGGTGTCATTTTTGGGTCCAACTTGCAGTTGGACCTGCACGTAAACAAAACAACTTCAACGTGCATGATGCTTATTCGCATGTTACGCAAGGTTTTACCTCTTCTCCCTGAGCATGCCAGGCCTGAAGTAGTGCGGAGTACCATCTTAAGTCGACTCGACTATTGCAACGCACTACTTCTGGAAGCCCCGGTAACACTTCTGGGCAAGCTCCAAAGGGTACAAAACCTTGCAGCCAAACTGGCCCTTTCTCGCCCCTACTACAGCTCTTCCACGGCCGCGCTACAGGTACTCCATTGGCTCCCGGTCCATCTACGTGTCCGCTATAAAGCAGCATGTATTGTGTTTAGAGCTATCCATGGCTTGGGCCCGATCCCTTTGCAAAGAATGTTTGCCTGGTATCTTCCATCTCGAGCCCTTCGCTCCTCTTCATCCAGGCTACTAGTAGTCCCGCGGTTCCAGAGAGTGAGGATGGGCGGCCGCTCGTTCAGAGTAGCGGCGGCAAAACTCTGGAACTCCTTGCCATTGTCCTTAAGGAGTCTGGAAGATCTTTCAGCCTTTAGGAAGGCGCTGAAAACTCACCTCTTTCCCAGGACAGGCTAGCTGCTGTAATTTGCTGGATTAACGTTCAAAGCGCCAGGATGCCCTTGGTGGTGACAGGCTTGCGCTATACAAATATACCACAATACCACAATACAATACAATAAAGAGTACCTATTTTTTCCTAGCGTTCCTCATTCGATTTTTTCTAAATCGTCTTTGATCTTCTTGTAGACTGGATCTAAATTCTTATCCTGCCTCGACTATGACTCCCTGTGGTATTACTAGATTATTCTTATTAGTCTGTCTGTGTAGCTAACTAAGATTGCACATTTGGCAATTCCATTGGACTCCCATTCTAGTCAGCAATAGCTCTATGCACTGAGTGCAGTCCTCTGGGATTGTCCATAATGTCTTTTCAAGTCTTCTAAATGTTTATACTTTGACAATTGCCAACAATAAAAAGGTGAATGACCACCAAGAAAGAATAAGATACTACTTTACTTTTGTTTTGGATAGAAGGACAATCCATTCTACCACTGCTGCAGGGACAAATCTGCACAAACCGAACTATGAACACTAAATAGTGCATTGTTTATCAATTATAATAGGCGCAGGTAGACTTTCTTTCCACATACCTCAGTGATATCAGACTTTGAAGAACCCCCAATCTCCTTACTGACTAGATAGTGTGGCAGAGTCATTTAGCTCCCTAAGTCACCGATAATTGATCCCCAATGATCATTAGATTATCCTACGCAGGGCAAGAGTACGGAGTCACAGTCAAGAAGTGTCAGAGGCACTCATGCTTGCAAAAATTCCAAAACCTTTAGCTCATCCACTCTAGTCTGGAGGACCAAAAACCACAGAGTCTATTTAAGTTTAAAAGCTTTATTAAAACTAAACACATTTATTAAAATCAACTTTGTCATAAAAGTAAACGTTTAACTGAAAATGGAAAAGTGCTTAGTGCTAACGATTAATTGGACACATTTCTTGTGGTCGAGCTGAGCTCTCACCTGGTTTGAACTTGAGCTTGACCCTGATCGTGTTCTTAGAAGCCAAGCTTCTGTTAGGAGAAAAAGTGTTGTGTGTTAAAAATAAAAAGCAAGCATTCATCAGTTGTGACAAAAAGTGCAGCAAGACAACAGCCTTCCCTGAAAAAAGGGACATTTTTACTGTAGAGTATACAGTTACAAATTATTACATTGTATTTCGTTTTTTTTTACTTTCTTTATTCCTCCTCGACCAAATATTATACAGTAGTGAGTGGTGTATTCTAACATTCTAAAAATGTACTTTGTAGGTGGAACATCTGGTGGCGGGGCCAGCGCGGAGGTGGTGGATGAGGAGGACAACTCTTCTGGGGAGGAGGCGGTGCGAGTGCTGGACAACACCAATGTGCCTGTGAGGGTTGACACGGTGGTGGCGGGCACAGGTAAGCTATATATTCGAAAAGCGAAAGAAGGGTGTAAGTAAATGTGGAAGGACGAGAAATTTTATGATGGCTGGCAAAGAAGAATGATATGTGTTTGCTTGGCCCCCGAGGTGGCTGGGAAGGAAAGAATATGGTATGGTGCATGGCTGGGTCAATGATGAAGCAAGGATGGGTGGAAGGACAACAGCCTGGGTGGGTGAAACATAAACTGTATGTGTGCATATACTTTGAATGGATGAATGCTTGGAGCATGGTATTATCTGACTCTTAGATAGCACATGTGTATCTAGAGAGAGTAGATGGTCACTGGATGAACTAAGTGTTACCTTGAAGAGCATGTAACACCGCACCCGCACGTCCGTTCCAGTGTAGGGAAGGCAAGGAAAAGAAATTGTAAATTTGTCCAATACTACCATGAATAGTAGCAATAGTTTGTATTGCAACTGCAAGCACAGCATATATCCGGTTATTACGGTGGACACTCCGTACCTCTCTTAATAACTTTAGTTTAGTAGTAGTACGTCATTCATGTGTGGGTGTATCACTGTTCACTTAATAATAAGCAAAGCACCTAAAGTCATCCCATATGTCATCAAATACATCCCATGTGAAGTGATAGATAATCTAATTATTTAGCTTCTTCATTTTCCTTTTCTAGTACTTATTTGCACTGTAGGGTGAAAGGTAAATTAATTAAGCTGTAGCCCTTGTAACAGAGTATTCTCAGTGCCACCCGTAATAGAAAAGTAATAGCTTCACCACCTGCATGTACTGGACCGGTACAGTAACGCAAGTCTGTCTCACTCATCATGGTGTGCGTCTGTTTTTCTCGGGTGCAAGTTCACTGCGCTGGCATTCTGCCGGCTTGCATAAGATAACGTACCAATTTTCCGAAACAAGAGAGAAGAAGAAGAATAAAACTGGTGTACTGTCATAGTCGACTGTAATGGAAGTCCATAGTGGTCGTAGAATTTGTTCATTAAACTACCACTAATGTTAGAGCAAGGATGCAGAAGTGGGAGGTTAGATAGATACTGTCCTCAATAGTTATGTACTGTGCTTTCAATTTGCTACTTGTACTGTGACACAACTTTCGGCTCAATCACTTTGTGTTATTAATGTTAAGGAGCAATGGTTACAGACTATGTCTTTCTTTCTTCATATAGTTGCTCCTTCCAAATCGACATCACAGAGGGAGCAGGCTCGAATGGCCCGGCAACGGAGGCTGGATGCCACTGTCGCGGAATATCGGCGGCTGGTGGCCCTGGAGGAGTCGGAGGACACGCAGTCGACCGGTGCAACCACAACATCCTCGACTGGGACAGCTGCATCCTCCTCCGTAAACCCACGGGCTGCCAGCCAGCGCAGTGCTCCAGCGGTACGGAGCCGGGCTAACAAAGCCAACCGCCACCGCCAAGCAGCAAAAAGACCAGCTGCCCCCCACAGGAGCTGCAAGGCACGCCAGCGCCGCCTAGGAGTGAGAATGTCCTACCTGGAGCAGAAGGTCCATAGGTACAAGAACTTGGTGGAGGGCCTCCGCTTCGAGCATGTCACCCTCCGCAAGGAGTATGATGCCCTGGCCGCAAAATTCACCAGCACCCTCCAGTAGTGGAGTGTCCCTTGCCCTTTTTTTAGAGACTTTTGGGGGGTGGGATTTGGGAGTTGGGTGCTTTTTGAGACTTTTCAAAGACAATCGTTGGGGTTAGGGAGGGTCTTGAGGGAGATTATTTTGTTAGGGCTACATAAATATACTTTTTTAAACTTTATCTGACCATACCTGTTTTTTACTGCTTTTCAGTCTGGTGGGTGGGGGTGTAACATTAAGTTTGTTTTCCTGAAGAGTCCTAGGACTTTAGTAGTACTACCCTCAATCTCTCGTCTAGTCCTAATACTCCATTATACTACCTCCCACCAAACGCTTATCTTACCTGTAATTTGTGTTAGAAATTAGGGTTAGGCCCAGGGCTGGCTCCACGTGAAATGGGGATTAAGGTTGGCAATCCTGGGCGGATGAAATTTCCTCATTGCGGTGGTACTAGTGGTGTGACACAGTGGCAGTTGCATGCCTATGGAAAAAAATAAAACGAAACCTGGTTTGTCCTTACTGTAGCATTACAACGGTTACGGCACGATCGAGAATATAGCAGGTGACAGTACACTAGAACAGTGCCATAATGTAGCCTAACAAATGGTAAAGTATTTGCTTGCAAGTATAACTAGTACTTGCGTTGAATTTATTTGACATTGGCTCCTACTACTAGAAGATATAGTACTGAAGCTGAGTAAGTCTAGAAGATATCCTCGTATTCCTTCACCAGCCTGTTGCTATGACCTTATCCTCCCCAGCAAGTGTGTGGAATTATTGATGTCATTTTAGTCAGACATCAAGCAAAACAACACAGCCCGGGGGAAGAGGGTTAGGGTTTGGAAAATGGATGGGAATGGGGGTTTCTTTTTGGGTAGGTTTTGTTGAGAAAAAAAAAAAAAGAAAAGCACAGCATGGACAAACAATAATTGAAGATAAAGAGAATTTTTGGGTACAAACTAAGGCTAAGCACATGCAGTCACACTCATAGAATAAAACAATGGATACTGTATCTGTATTGCGTATGTTGTTGGAGTTGTCCTGTTGAATTTGGTAAGTAAGTTGCATGCAGCAAACAATTCCTCTTATTGGCGGCACTCCTCCATTCCAGCTGACGCTTCGTCCATCAATGTTGGTGACCACTGACAGAAGACACCCTGTCCACTGCCTGCCTGGCGGATGTTGACTGAAACCCGGCCTGTAATTATTGAACGGAAAACAGGAAGTGCTATTACAATACCTCTGATAAATAAATAAAAGGTATGTACGCTGTGTGGTTCAAAAAGTGACACTTTGATTTCCCTAATAGACAGTACAATATTTTTGAAATTGCGTGCTCTGTCTGAGTCACCTTTTAAAGGATAAATAAGTATGGCCAAAATATTATAGCGGATCTTTCCCCTCAAGGTAGATGTACTGTAAACTGTGTTTTAGAACAAAATTTGACCTTCCCAGCAATGCTCCCACCAAGACCCTTACTAAAGCCAGTCGCAAAAATGTAGAAGAACCCCAATCAGATCTCCAAAAACGATGCCTAGCAGAAAAATGGTGACAAAACGTACTTTGAAAGTAACAGTAGGCCCAAATACAGACCGTGGATTGTATTCAAACCACTTGCAAGCAAGCAAAAGTATCCATAGCCAGCATCGCTCCAACAGTGCTCTAAAACACCAGAACTGCGTTGCAATAGAACCCCCCGAAACACATGCAATCCTGCTGCTAGGGCTAACCCTAACGAACCCTAACTTACAAAAAGTGCCAAAACTGGTGTTTCCTTATGGATTTTGTCCAAAACACTTCTAGCCGGTATTAGACCTTCCCAGAAATGCCCCAGGCAAGACCCGCCAACCCACCCGGAAAAAACCACCCGACAACACCCCCAAATAGCGAAAAAGCTAAATCTCATACTTACAATATCTCTCGGCCTTCGGTCCAAACGCGGCGCTGTGCAGCTAGGTCATCATTCATCATCAATCATCATAACTCCTGTTTTCCAGCACGGATTTCCTGAAAAGCAAATGCAATCAAGATTAGATTGTCGCAGCAGTGCTTCGACAGAGACCCCGGCCGCAACCCACCCACGAACAGCAGGAAGCCCCCCAAAACGCTACATTGAGCAAGATGACAGAAGAAATAGCAAAAAAAAGGCTGTTCCTTAAGGATTTTGTCCAAAACACTTCTATCCGGTATTAGACCTTCCCAGGAATGCCCCAGGCAAGACCCGCCAACCCACCCGGAAAAAACCACCCGACAACACCCCCAAACAGCGAAAAAGCTAAATCTCATACTTACAATATCTCTCAGCCTTCGGTCCAAACGCGGCGCTGTGCAGCTAGGTCATCATTCATCATCAATCATCATAACTCCTGTTTTCCAGCACGGATTTCCTGAAAAGCAAATGCAATCAAGATTAGATTGTCGCAGCAGTGCTTCGACAGAGACCCCGGCCGCAACCCACCCACGAACAGCAGGAAGCCCCCCAAAACGCTACATTGAGCAAGATGACAGAAGAAATAGCAAAAAAAAGGCTGTTCCTAAGGATTTTGTCCAAAACACTTCTATCCGGTATTAGACCTTCCCAGGAATGCCCCAGGCAAGACCCGCCAACCCACCAGGAAAAAACCACCCGACAACACCCCCAAACAGCGAAAAAGCTAAATCTCATACTTACAATATCTCTCGGCCTTCGGTCCAAACGCGGCGCTGTGCAGCTAGGTCATCATCATCAATCATCATAACTCCTGTTTTCCACCACGGATTTCCTGAAAAGCAAATGCAATCAAGATTAGACTGTCGCAGCAGTGCTCCCAGACACCAAAAATCACCCACAAACACCCGGAACCCTGCCAAAGAGCACCCCAAAGGCAAGCAAGTCAGCAAAAACGGCAAGAAATTTCCACCTCATATTTGGTCCAAAACACTTTTGTCCATTATTAGAGCTTCACAGCAATGGGCCCAAATCCGTCAACTCACCCGCAAAGAAGTACAACACCCCCACAAGTGCTGAGTCTTTCTTCATTGGGCGTAATCCAGCACTTTGCTTTGAGGGAAATCGCAGTCTGGAGGAGGAGGATAGAGGAGCATGTTCTTCAGAACTTGTGAACCTGAGGAATGTAGACTGCGGCACCTTCAAACCAATAAGCAAACAAGTGAAGACAGTTCTGCTGATGGTCTTGTTTTTGGGATTAGGTGATTAAAGTTTGAATTAAATTAACTGTGCAAAACAAAGAAAGAGAGACAAACAGGAATAAAAGTGAATAAGGACGAAAAAGAAAGTTATTGATTCATTGTCTCATTTTCAGGCCTCGGTGTCAGGGAATAAGAAGAAGATTTCGTCATCATACTCTGCGAATTCAGGCAGGATGAGGTCAGTGCCACCGAACAGAGAACAAATCCCCTCATCTATGTTGCCGTCCTCCTCGTCTTCATGCGGCGTGCTTTCTCGTACTTTGTAATCTGGTGGTATGAGGTGCTGATTCATCTTGATCATTGTCAGCCGCTCCACATTTTTGGGCGAGAGGCGGCTCCGTTTGGGAGTTACAATGCCACCAGCAGCACTGAAAACACGTTCTGAAGACACACTTGCGAGTGGGCAAGACAAATAGTTTATAGCCAGGTTGGAGAGCTGTGGCCACAATTGTTTTTTCCCATGCCAATACTGCAATGGCTCATCATTAAGAAAGACCTCTGTTGAGTCATTCAGATAGTCCTGCACCATCGACTCAAGGTCATCAACGGTTCCTCCACTTTGCTTACTTTTTGCTGTGCCTGTGACATTTTTTCGAGAACCATACCCAAGCAAACTTAGCCAATCCTCCACAGCAGCCACTGTTAGTGTTGTGTGTGGTGCAGATGATCCACTTGCCGGTGTCTTTAACGGCTGAGAGGTCACTTGTGCCCCAGCCACAGGTGCAGAAGTGGATTCTTGTGACTGGGGATGGCCTGCTGATGCTGATGCTGATGTACTGCCTTCTCCTTCAATAACCTGCCGTTCTTTTTCAAACCTCTTGGCTGACCAGGCTAGCCAATGTTTGTAATTTTGAACATCTTCATCAGCAAAAGGAAAGAATGCTTCGCCTGCCAGCGCCTTTTTGTAGCGTGGATCCAGAATAGTAGCACAAATGTAATGCTGTTCTGACTTGATCTTTTGAAGACGTTCATCACCACGTAGGCGCTCTAATAATTTCTCAGACAAAATAAAATGGTCTTTTTTTTGTACATCTTTTTCAAACTCAGAAGACACCGCCATCAGTTGGTGCTCCAGCATGCACAACAATGGGATAGCTTTTCCCAAATTACAGTCCTCCTGGCTGACTGCACGCGTGAAGAACTCAAAAGGACGAAGCATGTCTGTCAGGCTTTTAACTATGTCCCATTGCGCCGCACTCATCCGCAGGTCCTCCTTCTGAGATGTACCCTCTGTGAAGAAATAGTGATCGAGTACCGTATACTGCTCATACAGACGCTCAAGCATGTAGAAGGTTGAGTTCCAACGTGTTGCCACCTCCTGGATTAGTGCTTTCACTGGTATTCGACTTTGAAGTAGCAGCCTCCTCAGATGCTTCCGGGCCTTAAAAGAATGGCTGAAATGGTTGCACATTTTGCGGCAGGTGGCCATTACCGCGAACGCTGCACTGTCTCTATCACTCAAGAATTTTTGAACTACCAGGTTGATACAGTGCGCCAAACATGGCACTCTGAAATAGCCACCCTGCGACATGGCCTTAACTACATTGGCGCCATTATCCGTGGAAACATAACCAATCTTGCGTTTTTTGGGGGATAGCATTTTCAAGACCTTTTTGTCAAACTCTTCCAAAATGTTTTCTGCTGTGTGACTTTTCTCCAAGCCAAACATGGCTAGTGTTGCATGTTTCCGAGCAGCTTTGAAAACTTTGTCCGGGTCAACACCTGCGTTTAGCTTTGCTTTAACACCTGAAAAAGAGACCCAGTGTGCCGTGATGCACATGTAATCAGCGCCTGCGCCACTGGTCCACATGTCTGTTGTCAGATGTATTGTGTGAACAGCACTCTTCTGCAAAGCTGCCCCAATCGCCTCCAGCACATCTTCATGTAGTGCTGGAACCGCAACTCTGGCAAAATAGAACCGGCTAGGAACCTTCCATTTAGGGCAGAGCGTTGCCACTAATTCTAGAAAACCTACCGCTTCTACAAAAGAAAAAGGGAGAAGGTCCACAGCTAGCATTTTAGCCAGCTTAGTGTTATACAGACGCGTCAGTGGGTGGTTGCGTTCATATGGCACGTCTGAAGTAAGCATTGTTCTAATGTTGCCCTGGACCAAGCATTTACGGGCTGATAATGACTTCGTTGACCCAATTTTGCTCGCTGGTGAACTTTTGTGCGTTGGTGTCTCACTCGCTCCAACACTCTTAGTGTGCCTCACATTGGGTGTGCTGCTGACAGGGGTACTGGGTGTAAGGTAAGTGTTTGACACGTCTTCTTCCTCCTCGTCATCATCAGATGAAACATCAACGTTTCCTTGAATTCGGCCTTTCTTGATCGCATCTAGGTGCGCAAACCATTTGACAGTGTGCTGTCTCCTAAGATGACCTCTCTGGCCTCCGGTACCATAGTTGGTACCTGGCTTACCACGACTAACTGCAACCTTACAAAGGGTACAAATGGCAAACTTTGGATTTTTTTGACAAACAGTAAAGAAGTCCCAAACTGGGGACTTCAAGTGTCTGTGGGACCTGGAGGAGGCGGCGATACTGGTGGTGGTGGTCATGAAGCTAATGCCAGATGAAGTGGAGGATCTGGATTGCCCAACTTTTGTACGTTGTGCACTTTCACCGCCACTAATTAAGGTCGAGTTGGTGTACTACTTAACTCCAATGATTGCGGTGTTTCCACTGCCTCCTCATCGACAACATCATCATCATCATCACGCTCAGCAGCTCTTCGGGCTAGGGTCAAAATGTCTGTTTGCTGCATGCCCGCTGGGGCTGCAGTGACCTTTATGATGACTGGGTCGTCGTTGGCAGAGTCTTCATCAGCAGCAGTATCCACCACTTCTTGTTGAGCCTCATCACACTCCATAACTCTGAGACTTTGGACGAGCTTCCTTTTACGCTTAACTACCTTTGTCGGATCATGGTGTGCCTCACTCTCAGACGGCTGTGGTGCTGGTTCCCAAGTTTGATCCGTATCATCAGAAGGAGGTGTGCTTGAAGAAGATGTAGACACCACCCTTGATCTCTTCCTTGCTAGGGGTGTGGAAGACAATGAAGGATCATCAGGAGGAGTGGCTTCCTCAAATGATACCTCGCCTTGATTGTCGATTTCCTGATGTGCCCCTACTTCGGGAGGAACAACTATTGTGGGCACTTGTGACCCTCCATGCACCTCTGCTTGCGCATCTCCTTGCGCTGCCTCTCCTTCCACATGTACTTGGGCTTGTACTTGCACATGTGATTGTTGTTGCGGCTGTGGTTGTTCAACACTCGTCAGATGAGCTACAACAACCTGTGTTGATTGAGGGACATTGCTGCTGCTTTCTTGCGATGAGCCAACATCACTGGTCGATGGTGATTGAAGAACTATACTGGCTGCCTCTGCAGCATTCAAGGCCTTGGACTTAAGTTGGCCTGGTGGTGGTGGTGGCACTGAGCCCAATGGAGCGGGGGTGCTGCTGCCAGCTTGGTCCCCAGCAGATCCCGCTGCTGCTGCAGGCATACTTTTTTTTTTACTCCCAAAAAAAGGGGCGGGCGGCACACCAGTGTCCTTGGTAACTTGCTTCTTCTGCTCCTTACTGGCACCTTTCTTGCTAGAGGAGCTACGGGTTACTTTTTTTGGGGCCATCTTCTTCAGAGCAGGTCAGCAGGCAGCAGTTGCACGAGTTGCAGAGGGTTCTGTGTCCAGACGTGACGTCGCGTGACGTTATGCTGCACACACACACCGCTGCAGGACTTCTTCCTGGCACTGGTGGTTCTCTTGAGTCTTCTTGTGCACCTAAAAGCAATGGAAGACAGAGGAACATCAGTTCAGTTATACACCCAAAAAACTCGACAAAACACAGAAAAATGTGCACAATCCCATGCCATCCATGATGTTTACATTGAAGACACCCCACAGAAAGACTGGGACATGCAAGTATGCAACACTCACTACCCCTGGGCACAATGGATGAAAAGTAGGCAAAATGAGTGCATGCCTCAGACACTGCCTCTCCTCAAAATGGCCCCTTACACCCCAAGCACATGTTGCTGCCTGAACCAGCCAGCACTCAAGATGGCCACCACCACCACCCACATGGCCAGTCCACATCAACAGTACACCCCCAAAAAACAGAAAAAAAGCCAGAAATCACCACAATCCAATGCCATCCATGATGTGTACATTAAAGAGAGTGAGACCACACTACAGGCACACTCAGTCCATGCACCACTACCCCTGGGCAAAAGGCCACACCAGCAGCCCCCAAAAACGACAAAAAACAATAAAATAAGCACAATCCCAGCCCATCCATGGCCTCAATTATGTTTAAATTCAAGAAGACACCCCACAGAAAGACTAGGCCCATGCAACACTCAACACCCCTGGGCAAAGGGCCCCACCAGCAGGCCCAAAAAAACGACAAAAATCAGCACAATCCCAGCCCATCCATGGCCTCAATGGTGTTTAAATTCAACAAAACAGTTGTATCATGCACCCCTAACCAACCCTGGTCCTACTGGATACTGTGGCTACCCACAATATAATTTATTTAATGTTCTGAAAAAGTTCCAAAATTGTACTTGCAGCAACTGTAATGCCCCAAACAAACTTACTTGTGAAAGTTGATTTCTAATCCAAAAGTGATCCAAAGACAGTCAAAAAGGCCTCAAATCCAAATATCCAGCAGCACCCACAAAAAGTAATCCTTACAGCTCCAGATCCAAATGAAAGTGACCAGGAGATGGACAAAGCACTGGGAGGAGCCTGCTGGACAGGAACAGGAAGTTGGAGACTGTGGGGCACTTCCTTCCCCCCCCCCCCAAAAATTGACTCCTTGCAAAAAAAAAGGCCATGCAAATGTCAACCTGAGGAGTGATTCTGATAAAAATCATAATTTTCTGAAGGTTTATCCTGTTTGCTGGTGATTTTCTTGTGCAGAATTGCAAAAGCTCTATTTCGCGAGTGCGAGATTGTTCCTTTCCGCCGCAACTACGTGTTCGCAATTGCGAACTCTCGCGAGGTGTGCTGTGCAAGGTGGCAAGCCGCGATTACGTATTCGCGGGCGCCAAACTCCCGCGGGATCACGCAGCAAGATCCAAAATGGCGCGGCACTCGCAAAGAAAAACAACTCGGCAAACGCTAAATGACGGAAAGTGAACGGCGTGCACCACGCCGCGCGCCACAACCAAGCAAAAAATCCGCCGCGAGCGGACTCACGGATTTTCGACTAATTCGCGAGAGCTCGCGGATTGCGAATTTGCAGAAAATCCGAAAAATCCGCGAGCAGAGCGGATTTTACGCCCATGCTTAATCATAACTCCTGTTTTCCACCACGGATTTCCTGAAAAGCAAATGCAATCAAGTTTAGACTGTCGCAGCAGTGCTCCGACAGAGACACCAAAACCCACCAACAAACACCAGGAAGCCCCTCAAACAGGTCCCCGCAAACGCTACATTGAGCAAGATGTCAGAAGAAATAGCAACAAAAAAAATCTGCATGGATTTTGTCCTAGACACTTCTATCCGTTATTAGACCTTCACAGGAATGCCCCAAGAGACCCGCCAACCCACCCGCCAAAAAGCACACGACAACACCCCCAAACAGCCAAAAAGCAAAATCTCATACTTACAATATCTCTCGGCCTTCGGTCCAAACACGCTGTGCAGCTAGGTCATCATCATAACTCCTGTTTTCCACCACGGATTTCCTGAAAAGCAAATGCAATCAAGATTAGACTGTCGCAGCAGTGCTCCCAGACCCCAAAACTCACCCACAAACACCCAGAACCCCGCCAAAGAGCACCTCAAAGGCAAGCAAGTCAGCAAAAACGGCAAGAAATTTCCGCGTCATATTTGGTCCAAAACACTTTTATCCGTTATTAGAGCTTCACAGCAATGGGCCCAGAGCCGTCAACTCACCCGCAAAGAAGTAGAACACCTCTAAAAGTGCTGAGTCTTTCTTCATTGGGCGTAATCCAGCCCTCTGCTTTGAGGGAAATAGGAGTCTGGAGGAGGAGGATAGAGGAGCATGTTCTTCAGAACTTGTGAACCTGAGGAATGTAGACTGCGGCACCTTCAAATCAATAAGCAAACAAGTGAAGACAGTTCTGCTGATGGGCTTGTTTTTGGGATTAGGTGATTAAAGTTTGAATTAAATTAACTGTGCAAAACAAAGAAAGACAGACACACAGGAATAAAAGTGAATAAGGACGAAAAAGAAAGTTATTGATTCATTGTCTCATTTTCAGGGCTCGGTGTCAGGGAATAAGAAGAAGATTTCGTCATCATACTCTGCGAATTCAGGCAGGATGAGGTCAGTGTGACCGAACAGAGAACAAATCTCCTCATCTACGTTGCCGTCCTCCTGGTCTTCATGCGGCGTGCTTTCTCGTACTTTGTAATCTGGTGATATGAGGTGCGGATTCATCTTGATCATTGTCAGCCGCTCCACATTTTTGGGCGAGAGGCGGCTCCGTTTGGGAGTTACAATGCCACCAGCAGCACTGAAAACCCGTTCAGAAGACACACTTGCGAGTGGGCAAGACAAATAGTTTATAGCCAGGTTGGAGAGCTGTGGCCACAATTGTTTTTTCCCATGCCAATACTGCAATGGCTCATCATTAAGAAAGACCTCTGTTGAGTCATTCAGATAGTCCTGCACCATCGACTCAAGGTCCTCAGCGGTTCCTCCACTTTGCTTACTTTTTGCTGTGCCTGTGACATTTTTTCGAGAACCATACCCAAGCAAAGTTAGCCAATCCTCTACAGCAGCCACTGTTACTGTTGTGTCTGGTGCAGATGATCCGGTTGCCGGTGTCTTTAACGGCTGAGAGGTCACTTGTGTCACAGCCACAGGTGCAGAAGTGGATTTTTTTGACTGGGGATGGCCTGCTGATGCTGATGCTGATGTACTGCCTTCTTCTCCTTCAATATCCTGCCGTTCTTTTTCAAACCTCTTGGCTGACCAGGCTAGCCAACGTTTGTACTTTTTAACATCTTCATCAGCAAAAGGAAAGAATGCTTGGCCTGCCAGCGCCTTTTTGTAGCGTGGATCCAGAATAGTAGCACAAATGTAATGCTGTTCTGAGTTGATCTTTTTAAGACGTTCATCACCACGTAGGCGCTCTAATAATTTCTCCGACAAAATAAAAGGGTCTTTTTTTTTGGCATCTTTTTCAAACTCAGAAGACACCGCCTTCAGTTGGTGCTCCAGCATGCACAACAATGGGATAGCTTTTCCCAAATTACAGTCCTCCTGGCTGACTGCACGCGTGAAGAACTCAAAAGGACGAAGCATGTCTGTCAGGCTTTTAACTATGTCCCATTGCGCCGCACCCATCCGCAGGTCCATCTGAGCTGTACCCTCTGTTAAGAAATAGTGATCGAGTACCGTATACTGCTCATACAGACGTTCAAGCATGTAGAAGGTTGAGTTCCAACGTGTTGCCACCTCCTGGATGAGTGCTTTCACTGGCATTCGACGTTCAAGTAGCAGCCTCCTCAGATGCTTCCGGGCCTTAAAAGAATGGCTGAAATGGTTGCACATTTTGCCGCAGGTGGCCATTACCTCGAACGCTGTACTGTCTCTATCACTCAAGAATTTTTGAACTACCAGGTTGATACAGTGCGCCAAACACGGCACTCTGAAATAGTCACCCAGCACCATGGCCTTAACTACATTGGCGCCATTATCCGTGGAAACATAACCAATCCGGCGTTTTTTTGGGGACAGCCAGTGAAAGACCTTTTTGTTAAACTCGTCCAAAATGTTTTGTGCTGTGTGACTTTTCTCCAAGCCAAACATGGCTAGTGTTGCATGTTTCCGAGCAGCTTTAAAAACTTGGTCCGGGTCAACACCTGCGTTTAGCTTTGCTTTAACACCTGAAAAAGAGACCCAGTGTGCAGTGATGCACATGTAATCAGCGCCTGCGCCACTGGTCCACATGTCTGTTGTCAGATGTATAGTGTGAACAGCACTCTTCTGCAAAGCTGCCCCAATCGCCTCCAGCACATCTTCATGTAGTGCTGGAACCGCAACTCTGGCAAAATAGAACCGGCTAGGAACCTTCCATTTAGGGCAGAGCGTTGCCACTAATTCTAGAA
The DNA here is from genome assembly GCF_964261635.1 of Lissotriton helveticus. Classification (NCBI taxonomy): domain Eukaryota; kingdom Metazoa; phylum Chordata; class Amphibia; order Caudata; family Salamandridae; genus Lissotriton; species Lissotriton helveticus. The sequence goes on from NC_136061.1 coordinate 2,055,970,931, forward strand.
AACCTACCGCTTCTACAAAAGAAAAAGGGAGAAGGTCCACAGCTAGCATTTTAGCCAGCTTAGTGTTATACAGACGCGTCAGTGGGTGGTTGCGTTCATATGGCGCGTCTGAAGAAAACATGGTTCTAATGTTGCCCTGGACCAAGCATTTACGGGATGATAATGACTTCGTTGACGCAATTATGCTCGCTGGTGAACTTTTGCGCGTTGGTGTCTCACTCGCTCCAACACTCTTAGTGTGCCTCTCATGGGGTGTGCTGCTGACAGGGGTACTGGGTGTAAGTGAAGTGTTTGACACGTCTTCTTCCTCCTCGTCATCATCAGATGAAACATCAACGTTTTCTTGACTTCCAATTCGGGCTTCCTTGATCGCCTTTAGGTGCGCAAACCATTGGACAGTGTGCTGTCTCTTAAGATGACCTTTCTGGCCTCCGGTACCATAGTTGGTACCTGACTACCACGACTAACTGCAACCTTACAAAGGGTACAAATGGCGAACTTTTCCCTTTTTGGGCAAACAGTAAAGAAGTCCCAAACTGGTGACTTGAAGTGTCTGTGGGGCCTGGAGGAGGTGGCGATACTGGTGGTGGTGGTCATGCTGCTAATGCCAGATGAAGTGGAGGATCTGGATTGCCCAACTTTTGTACGTTGTGCACTTTCACCGCCACTAATTAAGGTCGAGGTGGATGGAGGTCCCTTCTTGCCAGAAAGAAATATGGAAGCGGTACGAGTTGGTGTACTACTTAACTCCAATGATTGTGGTGGTGTTTCCACTGCCTCCTCGTCGACAACATCATCATCATCACGCTCAGCATCTTTTCGGGCTAGGGTCAAAATGTCTGTTTGCTGCATGCCCGCTGGGGCTGCAGTTACCTTTATGTTGACTGGGTCGTCGTTGTCAGAGTCTTCATCAGCAGCAGTATCCGCCACTTCTTGCCGAGCCTCATCATCACACTCCATAACTCTGAGACTTTGGACGAGCTTCCTTTTACGCTTAACTACCTTTGTCAGATCATGGTGTGCCTCACTCTCAGACGGCAGTGGTGCTGGTTCCCAATTTTGATCCGTATCATCAGAAGGAGGTGTGCTTGAAGAAGATGTAGACACCACCCTTGATCTCTTCCTTGCTAGGGGTGTGGAAGACAATGAATGATCATCAGGAGGAGTGTCTTCCTCAAATGATACCTCGCCTTGATTGTCGATTTCCTGATGTGCCCCTACTTCGGGAGGAACAACTATTGTGGGCACTTGTGACCCTCCATGCACCTCTGCTTGCGGATCTCCTTGCGCTGCCTCTCCTTCCACATGTACTTGGGCTTGTACTTGCACATGTGATAGTTGTTGCGGCTGTGGTTGTTCAACACTCGTCAGATGAGCTACAACAACCTGTGTTGATTGAGGGACATTGCTGCTGCTTTCTTGCGATGAGCCAACTTCACTGGTCGATGGTGATTGAACTGTGGAAAAGTAAATTTTGTCATGTTCTGTGTCCCTACGTGTCATCCCTCATATGTTATGTGTGCATGATCAATATGCATATGTACTCCCCATGTCTGATTAATGACGCAATTACAGTTGTGTCCACTTCTAGTATGCCAGTTTCCAGTCCTCGTGAATACTACGAATATCAGGCCTATGTAAAGTAATGTTGCCATGTTTCTCAGTGTGCACGTTATTTCATTATAAAGTCCCCGTTTCCAGGCCTCAACAGGGCCCGGACATCAGATTCAGCTCTTGTCTCCTGAGCCTCGCTGAGGAGTGATCCAGCCCCCACCTGTATCCTCGACCTTTCACTTACTTCCTGCCTCGCAGTGCCCGGTGCAGCTTGGCTCTGCCTCTGAGTCTGCCAAAAGTATGTTATAGTTCCAGTTATCAGTTCAGTCCTCCTTCTCTGCATTCCTAAGCTACTGAACTGCATCAATAGTTTCCGTTATTGTCTAGCCTATGCGGCTCCACGTTAGAGAAATACTGTATTTAATGGTCATTTAATATTCTTCATCACGCACTACATGTAGAATAATGCATGGTCCAGTCTTAGAGTCAGTTAGCCTTTCCCCTCCTGACTTCTAGTTTATATCAACATGTTCCCTAAACATCAGATACTAGATAGGGTTTAGGTACATGTCGCTCCGACCCTCCAGACTTTAGTCTCTGCTCCTAGCACAGAGTTCATAGCCCCCAGCTTCTCCTCGTAACACGTCATTGCCAGTTTGCGCGCACCACCAGGTTAGAGGTCCCGGCTCCTTAGGTAGCCCCCTCCAATGTTTCCGCCCATTTCATGACATATTCTGTTACGTCTGCACCACATGTCTATGTATACGCCCAGTTACACCTACTTTTACTCTTATCTTTCGCGACTGCTACGCGTCACGCCTTCTGCTCCACCCACTGCTACGCCTACTGCAATGTAATGCTATGTGTTCGCGCTATGTATATATGCTCTTGTATTGTTATTAAAAGTTAGCGCGCTCATCCCAGACCCAGCCCCAGCAGCTGCTGGGCCCCTGTCGCCCTGCTGGGCCCTGTCATCCTATTCCTATGCAGGTTGTCCTGTTCCTGTCCTTATGCTGTATTAAACCTGCAAAACTCCTACTACCTCGAATCTTGACTCTTATTTATTGAGCTATCTGTTATGATATATGTCTAGTCAAAAATAGGGTATTATTTATTTATTTACCACAAAATGGCGCCCGAACAGGGACTTGCCCTTTCCCCACGCGTCGGTGAAGCCACGCCGACCCCCTGACCCTCTGCAGCCGTGACGGAACCATACCGGCCACGTGCAGATATTTCTGCTTCAAGTATCCCTCAGGCCCACGGAGGAGACGGAGGAGGCGGTCCAGCATCCAAACGAGACGGTGGAGGAACGCGGCGAGTCCCGACCAGAGCCCAAGCCAAGAGTCCAAGGTCCGAGGTATCCGGAGGCCCACCGGTAACCGAAGTCCGAAGTTCGTCGTCCGTCGTCGTAGCAGTCCAGTCCAGTCCGAAGCTTTCCATTCTTGCTGCCCGGTGAGTACCATTACTGGGGTAGTATCTAGACAGGGTCAATCTAAATTGACTCTGGTCCGTGGGTTGGTGGTACCCAGGCCCACAAACGAAGTGTTCACCTAGGTGGATACGGGTCTTGATGCGTCCCTTTATGGGACCGGTATGTTCCGTACTGTTTCAGCAGTGCATCCAGTAACTCTAGTCTGTTCCGTTCTCGAGAAATTCTTGTGTTTCTGTTCTCAGTATTCCAGGTAATATTTCTGTCCGAACTGTAATGTTATGATGTTGTTCAATGTATTTCCAATGTCGTGGTATGCCTGAATTGTTTTCCCAATTGTTATTGTTCCTCGTCTATTGTATTGTGTTCCGATTCAAGTTTACAATGTCTCTCTTTTCGAGATTACGTCAGTTAAAAACTAGAAAGGGTTTGTTAGAAGAAGCAGTTCCTGTTCCACCTAGGGACAGTCCAGGTCATTTTATGTATCAGAAACATGGCATAAGCGCCATATTGTATCTAGATTTATGGGTAGAGTATACCAAACAGTTAGAAGAAAAGTATAGATGGCCCGTATCGGGTACATGGGATGCCGAATGCATCATGCGAGTAGAAGAAGCATTATGGAAAAAGAAAGCCAGACAGTCACAGAAAGATGCCATCGAGTTATGGCGCAAAGAAGCTCATAAAAGAACCGAAAAAGAAATCAGAAAGTCAGAACTAAGTAGAGAATCCCAAGAACGAGCCCAAGAAAGAGAATTAATCGAGATAGGTGAACGAGTTAGAACTGAGCAATCAGACAGACAGAGGCATGCCCTTAATAAGGGTATGTATCCTCTTCTTGCTGAGGGCTTGCCAAAAGCGACCCCAGAGGCATCCAGTAATTTCTCGCCACCATTAGTTCCGACCAAGCTACGTCACAAACCGACCGCAGCTGATATTTTTATTTCGTCCTATCTGGACGACACAGTCCCCGAATATGCAAATCCTGTTCACGCTCCGCCAGTCCCTGTAAATCAGGTAATTCCTGCTCCTCCAGACACCGGGGTGCCCTTAACAGCCCCCCCGGGTCAGCCCGCCATACAAGTCCAGCCCACGTTACAATTACCGACCCTGCTAGGACGAAAAGCATCAGTTGATGATTCTAGTTTAGGGGCCGCAGGGGGAGGTCTTCCTCAAACCCCGCCGCCATACAAGCGTTTATCAGCACTCGAATTACATGCTCAAGCATCACAGCGTACTCCCAAGAGTAATAAGTCTGTTGCAGAAATCAGGCAAACCCTTGGCGAATGTGTCTATGACCCAGTTCCAGGCGAATTTAATATGGTTTTATATTCCGTACGCATAAGGAGGGTGACCGAGTATCTAGTCACCTTACCGAATATGAAAGAAGATCTAGACAGAATATATCGTTTCATCCGAACAGGGGATGATCCAGAAAGTATTAGTAATGCCATGTCTCAAAGGAAAGCCGAGATTCAGCGCATGATATTAAAGTTTTTAATTAACTGTCTAATAAGAGAACAAGATTACCCGTCTAAAGACCCGGAAGAAATGAAAACTCTAACAAAGTGGAGTGATAATATAGCCGAAGGAAAGCACAATACCATTGGTGCCATGGAAAGTATGTACAAGAAAATCCGTAGAGAGATAATAAAGATACACGAACAGCGTAAAGCAGCACAAGTAAGCGAGAAAGAAAGTATCTCTGATCCTGAAGAGGAAGACAATGAGAATACTGCCAGAATAGCGTATGTAGGAAAATCTAGATTTCCAGATCGCCATTTACGTCTAGAACACAAGTCTATTTTCCATTATCCAGCACCAGAACAAGGTTCCCTAGAACAAGTATTTCAAGCTACCGATCACATTCTGAAATCACGAATCGGTTACAGTGAGTTAAGTACTATGCATGAACAAGAACTAGCCCGATCAGCAGTCCGATGGATTACTGATTCTACCACTTTTCCAGACGAAATAGTGGCACAAATGTTTCTGAAAATGCCCCCAGCCGAGCAACGACTGGTGGGTATGTATATGATTCAGCACCTCATTACTCTGTATGAGGGTCAGCACTCTGATCCAGGTCCGTTACATGATATCCTGAACGAGTTACTCCAGTATAAATGGAGAGGTCTAGGTACCGATTTAATTAGTATCATTCTAGAACAGCGTCACAAATATAGAACGTTTCTGAACCCGCATTTTGTTCATGTCTCACCCCCAGAAAGTAAATCATTCTACATAGACAGACAGAATCCGTTACGAGAAGTCCACCCAGTTAAAGGAACGGGTGGCGAAATGCAACGAGTGTTTGTATACACTCCAATCACAAAGATGGAACTCCTTGAAATGAAGAAATTAATTCCCTGTCATGACAAAGATCCAGCAGGGTTCCATAGAGAATTAAAAGACATGCTCCGTATGGGAGAATATACTTACCCAGATATCATTAAAATGTTAAAGGTTCTGCTGCCCGCAGGGGTGTATGAAAAGCTAAAGGAAAAAGAATGGGAGGTGGGAGAGAAAAAGATAGATTGGGCAGTCCTAGAAGCTGAAGACAAGATACGTGTACCAGGTACTGGTCTTGGAGAGAAATGTAAAGAATTACCAGAATTATTGATTCAAGTTTTACCCAGATTATTAACAACTAGAAAAGAAGACTGGGATGCAATCTCAGCCTGTAAACAGAAACAAGATGAAGATATTAGTGATTTTTATTCTAGATTTGAAAAATGTTTCAGTATCAACAGTGGTCTCAAGACAAGTAGTGAGTCATATCCTCACCTTTTCGTTACTAAATTAGTCGAGAATTCAAGTCCACCAATTAAAAACCGAGTTTTGAAAGTCGAAAGCACCTGGCAAGCTAATACTCCGTCCCAGATGCTCCAGATGCTCCAGTATCACCAGAATAGAATCAGGGAAGAGCAAGAACACGAAAGAAAACGTATGAAAGACACGAAAATGAAAGTGCTAGTTGCACAATCTGTTCCTCAAGACAGTCAGAAGAGGGGTCCGAATCAAGCCAGTCATCCTGCAGCTCCCGTTAAAGGGAACTGCAATTATTGTAAACAGCCAGGTCATTTTATAAATGAGTGTGCAGTTCTGAAACACAACATAGCTACTGGTAAGACTAAAGAAAGACCACGTCCGCCTAGACAAGAACAAGTTTCACAGATTCCTCAGTCACAGAATACACCACAGACAGTTCCAGCACCGCAGCCCATCGCTGCAACACAGCACGTTACATCGCAGATGTACCAGTATGCACAGTCTGAGTATCCAGAGTACCAGCCATATTCATGAAACAGCCTAGAGAGGGAGGTAGGCTTGCCTCTCATCGAGATACCTGTAGATCAAGAAGGTCCCTATGTTCACAGTCAAGTATTAGGGAAAGACAGAAAGTTTTTGATTGATACAGGGGCAAGTAGGACCACAATTAGTCACGCCGAAGTTCCAGGGGCTCCGCTCTCAGGCTCAAGAAATGTTTCCCTTGGATTTTCAGGAAAACCTATCGTTAATGAGATTTCAAAGCCAGTCACTCTAGAAGTAGGTCCATTGTCCCGCACTACTGATCTGTTACTTACTAAGTCATGTCCAGAAAACCTATTAGGCATTAAAACACTGAAAGAGTTAGGTGCCGTTATATGTTGTTCCCCAGAGGGAATACGTCTGTTCCTACGTGACTTTAAGGGTCACTATGTATTACGAGATTTTGATTCCAGACTGTCTAAAGTTCCGCAGTATTTATGGGCGCAAGGTCCAACTGATGTAGGTTACATGCAAATCACACCCTATCGTGTGACTCTCAAACCAGGTGTAGTGTTACCACGAATCAGACAGTACAGATTGCCACCCGAGGCTGTAGCAGCCTTATCCAAAATTATTGACGAGCTCATGGCTCAAGGAGTAGTTGTAGAAACTGACTCCAATGTATGTAACTCTCCGATCATTCCAGTCATGAAACGTACTGATCCAAATGCACCCCCAGTATATCGATTAGTGATTGACCTACGAGAACTTAACAAATGTATTATTCCGCAGTACCCAGTTGTCCCAGACATCTCTTCCCTATTAACAGCCATTGATTCCGAAGCCACGTTCTTCACTGTCATAGACCTCAAGAACGCATTTTTTAGTGTTCCTATTCATCCAGACAGCCAGTTTCTTTTCGGATTTTGTTTAAATGGAAGGAGCTATATGTTTACACGAGCTCCTCAAGGTTTCACAGAAAGTCCTAGTATTTACAGTCAAGCGCTTAAGAGACAACTAGATAATATTCACATGCCAACTGACACTGCCCTGCTCCAGTATGTCGATGATCTACTGATCACAGCCCGTTCTGAACGTGACTGCGAGCGAGCGTCACTGACGGTTCTGTATTTCCTAGCCGAGATGGGGCACAAGGTGTCACCTTCGAAGCTTCAATTCTGTGTCCAGCAAGTGGTATACTTAGGACACTTGCTGTCCAAGAGGGGTAGGCAGTTGACACCAGACCGTATCCAGTTGATAGCGAGTCTTCCCCAGCCCAGAACCCAGAAGGAGGTACGTGCCTTTATCGGCCTTACTTCTTATTGCAGACAATGGATTCCTCAGTATGCATTTCTAGCCAAGCCACTGATACAGTTAACGACACAGGAGGCAGCCGCATCGACTGTTCTCCCTTGGACATCTGAACATACACTTAGTTTCAACGAGTTAAAGAAAGCCCTATGCCAAGCTCCAGTTCTAGCTACACCGAACTACAGTAAGCCTTTTACACTTTTCGTTACTGAACGCGAAGGTACAGCATTATCTGTTCTTACACAAGATCAAGCAGGACAACACAAGCCCTGTGCTTATTTTTCGAGCACACTAGATCCAGTCGCCCAGGCGTTGCCTGCGTGCCTCAAGTCAGTTGCAGCCACAGCACTAGCTATCAGACAAAGTGATTCCATAGTTTTAGGACATACTTTGACAGTACAAGTCCCACACTCCGTGGAAGTTCTTTTAAACCGAACACAAACTCAGCACTTGACAATTGCACGTTTAACAGGTTATGAATTGACACTGTTCCAGCCACACATAGAAATTAGACGCTGCAACATCCTGAATCCTGCTACACTGTTACCATCAGCTAGTTCAAATCCAACCACACATGACTGTGTGGAAGTAGTTAACCTTACGACAAAGCCAAGACAAGACCTGACAGATATTCCGTTATTAGATCCCGACCTGACACTTTATGTGGATGGTTCATGTATGAGAACTAGTACAGGAGAACTAGTCGCCGCGTATGCAGTGACTACTGACACCGAAGTTATTGAAACACACCGTATTGACACTCTGTCCGCTCAAGCAGCAGAGCTAGTTGCTCTGACACAAGCCTGTATACACGCCAAGAACCTGAAAGTTAATGTTTACACAGATTCACGTTACGCATTTGGAGTTGTACACGACTTCGGAGTGCTCTGGCAGGAGAGAGGTTTCATGACTTCTCATGGAACCAAGATTCAGCATGGTCTCCTTATTCAAGCCCTGTTAGATGCCATACATTTACCGACATCCATTGCTATCATGAAGTGCAAAGCACATACGAAAGTTACTGACATTATTTCTCAAGGTAATGATCTAGCAGATCGCACAGCCAAGCTTACAGTACAGACTCCAGACATTCAAGTTAATCTAACACAGACACACACTCCAGATCTGACTACATGCATGACAGTTAAGGACCCTACTCAAGATGTCATAGATATCCAGTTACATGCTACTCCCGATGAAATCAAGAAATGGTCCGAACAAGGAGGGGTCCAGACAGATCAAGGATGGTTAACGAAGGGTAGAGCCACATGGTTTCTCCCCGACTCTATGGTTCAAGTCATCATTAATACCGCACATAGTCCAGCACATTTAGGAGAAAAAGCACATAGATACTAGGTTCACATAGACAGTATCCAGAACATTTGGTTCAACAAGCATTTACGAGCTGCAGCCAAGCAGAAAGTCCGTACCTGTATGATATGTTGTCAGTTTAATCCAGGTAAAAGTGTCCCGGTGGAACAAGGTGGTTTCCAGCCTCCTGACCACCCCTTTGAAGTCCTCCAGATGGATTATATTCAGATGGAGCGATGTCGAGGTTTCAAGTATGTCCTTGTAGTTGTATGCGCTTTGTCCAGATGGACAGAAGCATATCCAGTCCCAGATTACACAGCCGCGACCACTGCCAAGCAGTTGGTTCGTGAGTTCTTCCCTCGATATGGACTCCCTAGAGTCGTATATTCTGATAACGGTCAGCCATTCTCATCTGAGTTGATGAAGCACGTTTCCCTGTTGTTAGGGTACCAGTGGAAGTTTCATTGTGTACGCCATCCCGAAGCAGCCGGTCTAGTCGAGAGACATAATCAGACTCTGAAAATTCGAATTGCCAAAGTATGCAAAGATAAGGGTGTGGACTGGCTAGTAGCTCTGCCAGTCGCTTTGTTTTATATGCGCATGGTCGCACATTCCAGATCAGGTCTGTCCCCGTATGAGGTCGTATTCGGCCGCCCCCCTAACATGTGGGGTACTCCTAGACCCCGAAGTATTACCGATGTTTCATGTAATATGCTGACAGATTACCTAGCTTCCTTGATGTCTGCCCTCAACTCATGTCGTTCACAGGTTGCTGCCGCATTTCCAGACAATACCGAGGTGGCACCGCATGAAATCGTTCCAGGTTCCATGGTGATGGTCCGGAACTTTGACAGATCAAGTCCGCTGGAGCCACGTTGGAAGGAGCCCCGTCAGGTCCTCCTCACCACCCGTACAGCCGTGAAATTGGAAGGACGCCGCGGCTGGGTACACCTTTCGCACGTCAAGAAATTCTACGGATTGAAACCGGTCTCTAAAAACATTTTCCAGGATATCAAGACTTGCCAAAATATTGTTTTAAAGGACTGTCCCGCAAAAGACATTGCTACAACCCCTCCCCTGTTAGAGAAAACTCCGCAGCAGGAGTATAAGCAAAAACTCCGGTCTAGTAAAATAAGTCAGTCAGTTTGATTGTCTAAGTCCTCCCCTAGGTGAAACGGTTAGACTGTTTCTGACATGTATAAAATAGACCCCCATAGTGAGAGAGTTAGTCAAAACTCAATTCAATGTATCGTTTTTCTAAGTTTCATATTATTTCTCAGCCTTTTGATTTCCTGCACTAGTTACGCATTTTTCCTGTGTTTCCCAGTTCCTCATGTAAATAAGTCTGCTAATGCTACAGTAGAGCACACGTTTAGTGATCTGCCTCCTCACGAATATTCATACCGCCTCGCTATGCGTAATAACTCATTTATCCGCATGTTACATTACTCACACCAGACCAGCAATGCCACTAATTGTTGGGTGTGTGGTCGACTCCCCCCTTTCCAGACACCGAAGGGAGTTCTGCCACTCTTTCCTTATCCTTTTTCACATAATGGTTCGTGTGGAGCATGGTCCACGTTAACGTCCTCCTCAACAGATATGTCTTTTCTTAACAGCACATGTTTCCCAGACAAGCAAGGGTTCCCCCATAGAACAGGTTTAGATCTAGAAAATGAAGTGTATAATCTAGGTAACTATTCGTCAAATTTCATGGTCCTGAATGTTCAGTCTGATACTACTCCAGACTCACCTGCTATTTCAGTACTACCAGTCAAAGGCGAATTATGTGTCCGAAATAAGGGTTCCGTACACGTAGGACATAGTGATTGTACTACTATTGTCAAGTATAGTGACAGTGGGAAATCTATTTTTAAAGCTTCACGTCATTCTTATTTTGTTTGTGGTCAAACTGCATATGTTCGTCTGCCCCTCGATTGGGAGGGAACCTGTTACATTGCCTTCCTACTGCCACCTGTTTTCCTAGCCCCACCTGACTACCATAGGAATTCCTTCCTAGTACATACTAGACACAAGAGAAGCCTCCCGATTGTCGACTATACTGAAACTGCTGCAGAGCAATTCATTGATATTGATAAAGGTGTGTTCCCTTATTTAGGTACAGTTGTAAACAGTAAGCTAATTCGTAGGTTAACAAGAACCCTTGAAGCTGTAGTAGATGAGACTGCCTCCGCTCTAGGTAACTTAACCGAAGAGCAATCCTTTATGAGAATTGTTGTGCTCCAGAATCGTCTCGTCCTTGACGTCATATTGGCCGATAGGGGCGGGGCCTGTAGAGTCCTCGGATCTAGTTGCTGCATTTTCATTCCAAATAACGCGCCGTCTGTTTATTCAGCTATAACCAGACTCCATACAATTGCCCATCTGTTACACCAAGATCCAGGCACCTGGACATGGTCCGGTTGGTTCTGGAATCTAATTTCCGCATGGGGATGGAAAGTCCTGTCCTTTCTAGGTATTGCAGTAGCGATCATATTCAGCTGCTGCCTCTGTATACAATGTGGCCCTGCGATTTGTGGCATGTGTGCTACCTCTTGTATTCCTAGTCCCAAGCCCCGTTCTAAATCTCGTTCCAAGACAATTCGAGACGAACAAATGGTACTGTATGAAGTGATAGATGGTATCATGAATATTGATGTTTCCTGATGGAAACGTAGTGACAAGGAGGGAATGTGGAAAAGTAAATTTTGTCATGTTCTGTGTCCCTACGTGTCATCCCTCATATGTTATGTGTGCATGATCAATATGCATATGTACTCCCCATGTCTGATTAATGACGCAATTACAGTTGTGTCCACTTCTAGTATGCCAGTTTCCAGTCCTCGTGAATACTACGAATATCAGGCCTATGTAAAGTAATGTTGCCATGTTTCTCAGTGTGCACGTTATTTCATTATAAAGTCCCCGTTTCCAGGCCTCAACAGGGCCCGGACATCAGATTCAGCTCCTGTCTCCTGAGCCTCGCTGAGGAGTGATCCAGCCCCCACCTGTATCCTCGACCTTTCACTTACTTCCTGCCTCGCAGTGCCCGGTGCAGCTTGGCTCTGCCTCTGAGTCTGCCAAAAGTATGTTATAGTTCCAGTTATCAGTTCAGTCCTCCTTCTCTGCATTCCTAAGCTACTGAACTGCATCAATAGTTTCCGTTATTGTCTAGCCTATGCGGCTCCACGTTAGAGAAATACTGTATTTAATGGTCATTTAATATTCTTCATCACGCACTACATGTAGAATAATGCATGGTCCAGTCTTAGAGTCAGTTAGCCTTTCCCCTCCTGACTTCTAGTTTATATCAACATGTTCCCTAAACATCAGATACTAGATAGGGTTTAGGTACATGTCGCTCCGACCCTCCAGACTTTAGTCTCTGCTCCTAGCACAGAGTTCATAGCCCCCAGCTTCTCCTCGTAACACGTCATTGCCAGTTTGCGCGCACCACCAGGTTAGAGGTCCCGGCTCCTTAGGTAGCCCCCTCCAATGTTTCCGCCCATTTCATGACATATTCTGTTACGTCTGCACCACATGTCTATGTATACGCCCAGTTACACCTACTTTTACTCTTATCTTTCGCGACTGCTACGCGTCACGCCTTCTGCTCCACCCACTGCTACGCCTACTGCAATGTAATGCTATGTGTTCGCGCTATGTATATATGCTCGTGTATTGTTATTAAAAGTTAGCGCGCTCATCCCAGACCCAGCCCCAGCAGCTGCTGGGCCCCTGTCGCCCTGCTGGGCCCTGTCATCCTATTCCTATGCAGGTTGTCCTGTTCCTGTCCTTATGCTGTATTAAACCTGCAAAACTCCTACTACCTCGAATCTTGACTCTTATTTATTGAGCTATCTGTTATGATATATGTCTAGTCAAAAATAGGGTATTATTTATTTATTTACCACAGAACAACTATACTGGCTGCCTCTGCAGCACTCAAGGGCTTGGACTTAAGTTGGCTTGGTGGTGGTGGTGGCACTGAGCCCAATGGAGCGGGGGTGCTGCTCCCCGCTTGGTCCCCAGCAGATCCCGCTGCTGCTGCAGGCATACTTTTTTTTTTACTCCCAAAAAAAGGGGCGGCCGGCACACCAGTCTCCTTGGTAACTTGCTTCTTCTGCTCCTTACTGGCACCTTTCTTGCTAGAGGAGCTACGGGTAACTTTTTTTGGGGCCATCTTCTTCAGAGCAGGTCAGAACAGCAGGCAGCAGTTGCACGAGTTGCAGAGTTGTCTGTGTCCAGACGTGACGTCGCGTGACGTTATGCTGCACACACACACCGCTGCAGGACTTCTTCCTGGCACTGGTGGTTCTCTTGAGTCTTGTGCACCTAAAAGCAATGGAAGACAGAGGAACATCAGTTCAGTTATACACCCCAAAAAATCGACAAAACACAGAAAAATCAGCACAATCCCATGCCATCCATGATGTTTACATTGAAGACACCCCACAGAAAGACTAGGGCCATGCAAGTTTGCAACACTCACTACCCCTGGGCATAATGGATGAAAAGTAGGCAAAATAAGTGCAGGCCTCAGACACTGCCTCTCTTCAAAATGGCCCCTTACACCCCAAGCCAGTCCACATCAACAGTACACCCCAAAAAAACAGAAAAACAGCCAAAAATCACCACAATCCAATGCCATCCAGGATGTTTGCATTAAAGAGAGTGAGACCCCACAGGCACACTCAGTCCATGCATCACTACCCCTTGGCAAAAGGCCACACCAGCAGCCCCCAAAAAACGACAAAAAACACAAAAAACAGCACAATCACAGCCCATCCATGGCCTCAATGGTGTTTAACTTCAAGAGGACACCCCACAGAAAGACTAGGCCCATGCAACACTCACCACCCCTGGTCAAAGGGCCCCACCAGCAGCCCCAAAAAAATGACAAAAACGACAAAATTCAGCACAATCCCAGCCCATCCATGGCCTCAATGGTGTTAAAAATTCAAGAAGACACCCCACAGAAAGACTAGGCCCATGCAACACTCACTACCCCTGGGCATAATGGATGAAAAGTAGGCAAAATAAGTGCAGGCCTCAGACACTGCCTCTCTTCAAAATGGCCCCTTACACCCCAAGCCAGTCCACATCAACAGTACTCCCCCCAAAAACAGAAAAACAGCCAAAAATCACCACAATCCAATGCCATCCAGGATGTTTGCATTAAAGAGAGTGAGACCCCACAGGCACACTCAGTCCATGCATCACTACCCCTTGGCAAAAGGCCACACCAGCAGCCCCAAAAAAACGACAAAAAACACAAAAAACAGCACAATACCCAGCCCATCCATGGCCTCAATGGTGTTTAACTTCAAGAGGACACCCCACAGAAAGACTAGGCCCATGCAACACTCACCACCCCTGGTCAAAGGGCCCCACCAGCAGCCCCAAAAAAAACGACAAAATTCAGCACAATCCCAGCCCATCCATGGCCTCAATGGTGTTTAAATTCAAGAAGACACCCCACAGAAAGACTAGGCCCATGCAACACTCACTACCCCTGGGCATAATGGATGAAAAGTAGGCAAAATAAGTGCTGGCCTCAGACACTGCCTCTCTTCAAAATGGCCCCTTACACCCCAAGCCAGTCCACATCAACAGTACACCCCAAAAAAACTGAAAAACATCCAAAAATCACCACAATCCAATGCCATCCAGGATGTTTACATTAAAGAGAGTGAGACCACACTACAGGCACACTCAGTCCATGCACCACTACCCCTAGGCAAAAGGCCACACCAGCAGCCCCAAAAAAAGACAAAAACAACAAAAAACAGCGCAATCCCAGCCCATCCATGGCCTCAATGGTGTTTAAATTCAAGAGGACACCCCACAGAAAGACTAGGCCCATGCAACACTCACCACCCCTGGGCAAAGGGCCCCACCAGCAGCCCCAAAAAAATGACAAAAAACTATAAAATCAGCACAATCCCAGCCCATCCATGGCCTCAATGGTGTTTAAATTCAAGAAGACACCCCTCAGAAACACTAGGCCCATGCAACACTCACTACCCCTGGGCATAATGGATGAAAAGTAGGCAAAATAAGTGCAGGCCTCAGACACTGCCTCTGTTCAAAATGGCCCCTTGCACCCCAAGCACATGTTGCTTGTACCAGCCAGCACTCAAGATGGCCACCACCACCACCCAAATGGCCAGTCCACATCAACAGTACACCCCCAAAAAACAGAAAAAGAGCCAGAAATCACCACAATCCAATGCCATCCATGATGTTTACATTAAAGAGAGTGAGACCACACCACAGGCACACTCAGTCCATGCACCACCACCCCTGGGCAAAAGGCCACACCAGCAGCCCCCAAAAAACGACAAAAAACAATAAAATAAGCACAATCCCAGCCCATCCATGGCCTCAATGATGTTTAAATTCAAGAAGACACCCCACAGAAAGACTAGGCCCATGCAACACTCACCACCCCTGGGCAAAGGGCCCCACCAGCAGCCCCAAAAAAACAACAAAAAAAACAAAAATCAGCACAATCCCAGCCCATCCATGGCCTCAATGGTGTTTAAATTCAACAAAACAGTTGTATCATGCACCCATAACCAACCCTGGTCCTACTGGATACTGTGGCTACCCACTATATAATTTATTTAATGTTCTGAAAAAGTTCAAAAATTGTAGTTGCAGCAACTGTAATGCCCCAAACAAACTTACTTGTGAAAGTTGATTTCTAATCCAAAAGTGATCCAAAGAAAGTCAAAAAGGCCTCAAATCCAAATATCCAGCAGCACCCACAAAAAGTAATCCTTCCAGCTCCAGATCCAAATGAAAGTGACCAGGAGATGGACAAAGCACTGGGAGGAGCCTGCTGGACAGGAACAGGAAGTTGGAGACTGTGGGGCACTTCCTTCCCCCCCACCCCAAAAAATGGACTCCTTGCAAAAAAAAAGGCCATGCAAATGTCAACCTGAGGAGTGATTCTGATCAAAATCACCATTTTCTGAAGGTTTATCCTGTTTGCTGGTGGATTTCTTGTGCAGAATTGCAAAATCTCTATTTCGCGAGTGCGAGATTGTTCCTTTCTGCCGCAA
This sequence comes from Lissotriton helveticus, assembly GCF_964261635.1. Taxonomy (NCBI): domain Eukaryota; kingdom Metazoa; phylum Chordata; class Amphibia; order Caudata; family Salamandridae; genus Lissotriton; species Lissotriton helveticus. The sequence continues at coordinate 2,055,986,858 of NC_136061.1, forward strand.
CTACGTGTTCGCAATTGCGAACTCTCGCGAGGTGTGCTGTGCAAGGTGGCAAGCCGCGATTACGTATTCGCGGGCGCCAAACTCCCGCGGGATCACGCAGCAAGATCCAAAATGGCGCGGCACTCGCAAAATATGATCGAGAAAAACAACTCGGCAAACGCTTAATGACGGAAAGTGAACGCCGTGCACCACGCCGCGCGCCGCAACCAAGCAAAAAAACCGCCGCGAGCGGATTCCCGGATTTTCGACAAATTCGCGAGAGTTTGCGGATTGCGAATTTGCCGAAAATCCGAAAAATCCGCGAGCGGAGCGGATTTACGCCCATGGTTAGTCAGGATAGGTTGGAGACGTGGGGTTGTTTGCGGGCGGGGGGAGTAGGGTGGTGCTGGTGAGGGGGGACTGGGGATGGCAGGGGTCGGGGGGCTGAAGAGTTGTGGGGAGTTGGGGAGGAGGGGTACTGACTGTTTGGACACACTTGAGAGGTTCTGGGAAGGTCCAGTGGCGTGCAGAGGTCCCAAGGTCTAAGGAGGATGTCAATTGTGGATATGGCTAAGAAATGGGACAAAAGCCTCAAGATACTGAGTTGGAATGTTAATGGGCTGGGGGACAAGCTTAAACGCGCCATGGTACTGCAGTTCGTTAAGCGCCACCTGCCTGACGCTGTGCTGCTACAGGAAACCCATTTGTTGGGCAACACCTGCCACACCCTGAATAGATATGGTTACGTGTTGGCAGTCCACTCCGGCTTTACCACAGGGTCTCGGGGGGTGGGTATCCTGCTCCGGCGTGCCTTTCCTTTCCTCCCTGATCACACTGACACGGACCCGCAGGGTCGCTTTGCCATAGTCTCGGGTAAATGAGAGGGGTGCAGGCTAACCCTAGTGTCCATGTACGTCCCGCCAGGGCTCCAGTCGCAGGCATACACTGATCTTGGTAAACTCCTCCTGTCCCTTCCGGATGGGCAGCTATTCATAGGGGTGGACTTTAATGCGGTAGTCTCCGGTACATTGGACAGACATCCACAAAGGGATAAACCTCGGGGGCAGAAATGGTTGGGGGATTTTCTAGACACGTTTGGCCTCACGGACATATGGCGCCTGGCACACCCCGCGGACACCAATACACTTTCCTCTCAGGGCCACGCCACTCTTTCTCCCACCTGGATCATATACTTACTCCCCTGCTCCGAGACACAGTAGTGCTCGAGGCAACGTATCTGGCAAGAGGTATTTCTGACCACTCACCGGTCATGGCCCACCTTACTGTAGTCAATAGACGGGAGGGGTGCGTGGCGCCTATCAATGCCTGGTGTCTCCATAGCGAGGACCTCCGTAGGGCACTGACCCTCTCCATAACCAACTACTTCGACAGCAACGATGGTTCAGTAGACTCGGCAATTACATTATGGGAGGCCTTTAAAACGGTCCTCAGGGGAGAGGCCCTCTCAGCAATTGCTGGTCGGCGCAAAGAGAAGGAGGCGCAGCTGGTTGCTATTGAGGCTGACCTGGGTACGTTGGAGGAGGTAGCGCGTACTGAGGATACGCCCGGGCGGTGTCATCGACTGTCCTTAAAAACCGCAGAGTACCAGGCGATGGTAACGGAGGAATCAAGAAGGATGGCTGCCACCAGGGAGGGTATTATCTACGACCAAGGAGACAAGGTGGGTAGGCTCCTGGCGTGGCTCGACAAGAAGCAGCAAGCAAGTAAGGTAGTGGCTGAGATTCAGGAAGCAGACGGCACTGTAGTTACTGAACCACAAGACATAGTCACGGAATTTGCCCGCCATTTCCAAGCAGTCTATAGTAGGGGGTCTGACCGTCCGGAGGAGGACTCGGTCACACTACTGGCGGATCTTAGGATGTTGGCCCTCTCTGATGTGGAGCGTGATCTTTTGGAGGCGCCACTCACCACGGCGGAAGTGGAGCGTGCTATTGGAGATCTTCGTTCCGGTAAGGCACTTGGGCCAAACGGCCTGCCGATTGAGCTCTACAAGCTCAAACCCGATAGCATCAGCCCCTATCTTAAGCGTATGTTCGATGAAAGCAAGACCAAGGGGGTTTTGCCCCGGACCAAAGTCTAGCAACTATTGTAGCGATTCCTAAAGAAGGGAAGCCTAGGGAGCTGTGTGCCTCATATAGGCCTATCTCCCTATTGAATGCAGAGCCTCACCCGGACCAATCAGGATTCATGCCCCACCGTAATACGGCACTTAATCTCCGTCGATTGAACGGGGGGTTTGGGAGATGCCACACGATACGAGAAGATGCAGTGATGGTATCGTTCGATGCCGCAATGGCCTTCGATACCCTCGAATGGCCATACATGATGCGGTCCTCCGTAAACTGGGTTTCGGCCCCAGCTTCATCTCTTGGATACGACTCCTCTACTTAGAACCGCTTGTCCAGGTGGTGGTGAACAATAAGGTCTCTGAGGCCTTCACCCTGGAGAGAGGGACACGCCAGGGGTGTCCGCTTTTGCCCCTTCTGTTTGCCCTCTCCCTTGAACCGCTGGCCACCTGGATCAGACAGGACGTCTCCCTGAAGGAGCTTCGATGGGCAGACGGCTGGGAGGACAAGATCTCCCTATACGCCAATGACATCCTCCTCTACCCCGGAGATCGTTGATCGTAGCCTTTGACATCTTCACAAGCTTTGGCAAAAACTCTGGGAACTGTATCAACTGGAGTAAATGCCTCCTGTATGTCCTTCACGGTACCAACCCCATACTTTCACGTGACTGTCCCATGAAAGTGGTCACTGAGGGCTTCACATACTTGGGCATTTTTATATCTAAGGACAAGACCGCCATGTACGATAGGAATTTGCTCCCGCCCCTTCAGAGGCTCAAGCGTGATTCTGCCGCATGGCAAAAGCTCCCGGTTTCCTGTTAGGCCGGGCAGCCCTTTTTAAAATAATGGCGCTGCCCCGGTTCCTCTATGCCCTGCAGAATTACCCTGATCTAGTTCCATCTTCGTACTTCATGGCTATTGAGGCGGCGCAGAAGAACCTCCTGTGGTCCGGTGCACCCCGAATAGCTCTGCAGAAACTGACGTTGGGGTGGTACGATGGTGGGATAGCCTTGCCAGATATCCGCAGATACTACTGGGCCACACATCTTTCAGCCGTTAATCAAGGTACATATTGCAACGGCAATGACCCAGGGTATGGCATGGACAGGTGGCTCCTACCTGGGGGGAATTATGAGGCAGCGCTGTACTCACGGCCAGGCAGACACAAACTGACGGGGCCGACTCTCCACACAGTGCAATTGTGGCACATTGCCCAACGCAACATGGGCTGGCACAACGTTCTTACCATGGCCACCCCGCTCTGGGTTCCCGAACGACTGGGCCTACTGGGTCGTACTAAGGGGTTCCGAAAGTGGGACCTTATCGGTATTTCCCGGATAGGAGACCTCTGAGACTCTGGCGGGGTCAAGTCCTTCCTATCCCTACAAACCACATATGAGCTCGCGGACACTGAGTACTTTAGGTACCTCCAAGTCCGTCATTCACTGCACAAGAACATCCCACATGGTACAGTGCCCCCTCAGGCATCCCCCCTAGAAGATAGACTGTTGGATGGTTACATACAAGAACACGCAATCTCACTCACCTACAAGAAATTGATAATTAACCTTCCCGATTTACTCCTGGGCCTCAAAGGAAGGTGGGAGGCGGACGGTTTGGAAATTGACGAGGAGGAGTGCAGGAGCGCACTGGCCTCCCCCAAGGAGGTGGCTATCTCCTCTAGGCTGCGGTTCTACACAGGGGGTACATATCAATCACTAAGCTGAAAAGGATGGGCAGGAGTGAAGTTGACGGGTGTAGGAGGGGATGCGGAATGGTTGGCTCTTTCTTTCACATGCTATGGGAGTGCCCACTACTGCAGACATATTGGGTAAAGGTGGTGCGCTGTATGCAAGAGGTTTGGGGGTAGAGTTGCGCCCAGAGGCAAAGCGCTGCATATTGAACATATGGGAGCCAACAGACTTACCAGCTAAAGGCAGGCTTTGGATTACACTCGGTCAGATGGTAGCTAAGCGCAACATTGCAAGACTCTGGGGAGCAATCACACCTCCACGAATCGCTGAATGGAAACGAGACATGGACTGGTGCATGTTGCCAGAGAAGGTGGTGTATGTGGCCCGGGGGTGCCCCCAAAAATGGGAGGAGATATGGGACAAATGGAACGACTACAGAGGCGGCATATGTGAACCCCCTCAGCCTCGCTGACCGGTACTTGAGGTAGACGTCTAATTGTTTTGATATTTTACAGTCCTATTGCCATGACATTGATGTAATACTGTACCCACTGTGTGATCTACTGTACGCCTTTGCAGCCCTTTTGTGTGTCCACGATGGCCACTGTTTGGTCTTAACTTCAATAAAAAGATTTTACAAAAAACGCAAAAAAAACAAACAACCTTAGACTTCTCTATGTCAATTCCATTATTCTTGTGCAGCTTCTGCCAACCTTTTATGTAAGGTACTTACTCGACCTCTCTGGACTTATTGTATCTATAATCATCTCTTCCAAATCAACTCTCAATCTACCTATATCTATACTTGTTTGAGACTTTTTATTTTCCATTCCTCTAATCCAATCATCTATCTCCTCTGGTGAAAGACCCACTGAACTTCCAGACGCTGGAGTTGTTACTCTAACATTCTGCACTATTTTTCTAGGATCCATCTGTACAATTTTCTTGGGTGTTTCCGTCACATACTCACTAACTGGAAGATCAATAAATGAAGTACTCATCTCAACTTGTTCTGAATCACAATTATTCCTACCATTATTCATGGGAATTGTCAATGTATGCACTCTCAATATATTTTGACTCTCATAATACAATGGAACTGTAGGACCAATTGTTACTGATACAGATAATGCTTCTGCATTCAGACTCATTTGACTAATTCTTTGAGTTAATTACTCCCTTGCTATACTTAACAAATCAACCTCACTTACTTGTAACATTCGAGTACCTGATGAAATTTGTGAATCTACTGGAGCTTGTGTAACCTGAGGAACTTGTGAAGTTTGTGAAGTTTGTGGAACCTGAGGAATCTGTATCTCAATTAGTGGTGCACTTGGGAGTGTTTCTCCTGATCTCTCCTGATATGGTGGAGTTCTTTTCATTAATATTTCATCCATGAGGTCATCATCGATTTCATTTGAGTCTGTTTCTAATTCTGAAGACTCTGTGATTTTCTTTTTCTCTTTACATTTGCCTCCAGTCTGATCCTCAGCAACTATTACTGGATATAATCCATCGGCATTTACATCTCTCCTCCATCTTTTCATTTGTTCATCCAACCTAGCCTCAGAATACCTTGATATTATATTCCTGTATTTTATTCCATTCCTGTCTCTCTCTCATTTATATGTATCATGTTCCCGTTCCTCAAGCGCTTCATACTTCATAGGTCTAGGATTTCGCTTTAATACATTTATTCTCCCTCTCAAATTCTCCAAAATCCTTACATTAAATGTACCATGCTCTGGGAAAGCTAAAACTCCATCATCTTCCGAATAACTCACCATGTACACGTATGATACCCATGCTCTAATATCCTAAAAAAAGCAGGCATTCTCGGAGTAGGTATAGGAAGTCCCTCTCTAGTAACTATTGGTTTATCTTTTTTAAAGAGATCCTTTATTATTTTTACCATCTTCATTTTTAATCCTTTTTACGCGAAATATTTCACCACACAAAAACATAATCCTTTCCTAATTCAGCTTATTTTATTTGCTAGCGCTTGTCCAATACCAGCAAATCTCACACCAACCAATCAATCAGAGTGTTCTACATAACCACTATCTCAACCAATTCCAGCGCGGCTCACACTAACTGGCCAGTCAGAGCCTACTACACGCCTGCTGCCTGACCAATGCCAGTACTGCTTTTTGTGATGTCAGTATTCCTTCTTGCTACTGACCCTCTCTTTACAAAATAATAGGCCTGGGTGGGGAAATTCGCTCTGTTCACAGAGTTTGCAGCACTCCACAGAGCTCAGGGAGTGCAGAAAACTCCGCGTTTCGATGTGCAGCAGAGTTTTTTCCCTGCTCGCGATCGCAAATGGTAAGTTTGCTATCGCAAACAGTAAGTTTGCGCGGGCAAGCTGCCACTTAGGTGGAATTACTACCAGAGTGGCAGGAATACCAGCAGAAACTCCAGTTCGCACTGCACTCCGCCACTCACAGAACTTTGCTGAGTTTTTTTGTAACTTTGCGGAATAAATACAGCAATGTATTTATAAACTTTTCTTACCTAAATTCTTGTTAGAAACAACACAAAATAATGCTACTTTGTCTGCTCCACTAGAAAAAGAGATAGTTTAACTTATTCAATAAGAAATTCTTTCACTTCTATTAAAATGACGACCAGTGCTACTCTACAATCAATCAAGCTAAAGGAAGACTTGGTACTCCTCTGGGGATAATAGCCAAAGTTTCGGAAGAGGACTGTCCTATCAGAAAGAGGTCTTGGTACTCCTTTGGGGATGTAAGGCCAAGGTTTCGCAAGCGGACCTTTCACTATTTTCATGCAATCTTCTTTCAAACGAATAGACCCTAAAATAACATCAACAGCATTTCGCTGTTTGATATTACGACAACAGGCAAAATACTTCTGCAGTGTGATATCTTTTCCACACTATTCCTCTGCCACATAGGCTAAAATACCATCATCCCGGGATCTTAGGTAACTCTGTACCCGTACTTCCTGACGACATAAAACAAAGACACTAACTTTTCATGTTAATAATCAATAATCAATAATTATTACCAAACTAATCAATAATAACCATCCTCTGCTACCAAAACTGATCCAGTGATTAGGGATCGATAGTTTTTCACAACCACAGCCCCATTTACACTACCCAACTAATCCCTTCACGCTGGGTGTCAGTTTATACCCAAACTTACCAAAGTACATCACAGAACCTGATTTTCTCTTTATAACATGTATTACCTGTGCTGACAGACCCATTAGTTAATTAGTTGAGGACAATAATTATGTACTCATCTATACTTCTAAATAATAACAGACAGTGTATATTTTAGAATATTTATCGTAAATAATGTGAGGTAAAATAATGCTTATCAAAAACTTGTTACACAATGCAAACCATGGACCATCACAGTGAAAATATATTAGCAATGTACAGAAACAAACCCGTAGCAAAACAACAATGCACTGAAGGAGTGGAAAGGCAAAGACAGAAACATTTCAGACAAAATACATTTGCAAATTAATATGCAAATTTGAAATATCTAATCCGGGCAGTGGGACTCCTCGAGAAGAATCGAGTGGCAAAGATTAAGTCAGGAATCAGGATCAGGAAACAGGTAGGCCTCTATCTGGAACCAGCAAACCGACGACAGCGACGATCTCCCGCTAGCTAAAACCAGCCGACCCATCTACCAATCACACCCGCCGGGACACCTCAATTATACCTAAAGCTCCCTGTTTTCCGTTTTTATGGATTTTTACAGAAAAATACAGAGAGAAAACAATGTGTTTTCTGTCTGCATTTATTTTTAAAAATGGATAAATACAGAAAATTGTGCTTCTTTTAAGTGACTCTCCATTCTGTCTGTCATGAATTATAGGCCAGGAATTGAGCAGACGGACAGCATGGGAAATTAAAAAACAGGAGGAAATTTCTTTAAATAACGGCATATGTCAACACATATTGGCAAAATGCTAGTATTTACCAGTGGATGTATTGTAATATCTGGCAGCCTAAATAGCTAAAACACGACAGACACCAAAGTATGAGTGTGCGTCTATCAGTTAAATAGATATGGAAAAGTATAGTTTTACAACTTCATTTATATGCAAAACACAAAATAAACATGGATAAATACAGATAAAATGGCGCAAAAATAAATATGGATAAGTGCAGACAGAAATTCCCAAAAATAAATACCATACAACGGAGATCCTTAATTATACCCTTAAACCAAAATTTCCAACCCACATTTGTTTCAATATTTGTGAAATCTCCGACTCTGATTGGTTAATAATGGGGGTGTTCTGTCACACCACTCTCTGCGTGATCTCTAAATTAAAAGTCCCATCGCCTTACACATTCAGCATGATGACTGATTCTACCCAGGGAACTATTTTGAACACAAACACAGCACATATTTCCTGATCAAATGTATCAAGTCTTTCATGCTTTCTTTGTTTGCCTCTGCCATCTCTTGAGGAAGTTGTATCGCTTCCACTTGCTTATCAAAAAAAGTTCTTCCAAAGTTTGGCAGTTAGTCAGCACACTGTGAAGGTTGGATTCATGCTTTTTCTCCTTCTGCTCTCATTTTATACATATTTTAATTCTCTTTATTTCTTCTAGCATACATTAACCCCAGACTGGCATGAAGGAAAGTAGGGCCCATGCTCGCCTTTTCTACAGTAAAAACAAACACATGACATTATTTTCATGGAACGTAATTTAAGTGCACACCATCCCAGCATTGCTCTAACCCATGCACATCCCATGTTATTCCTAGGAATATATTATTAGCGTGCACAAAAGCAGTATTAGTCACTATTTTCTTAAAGCCAAATAGAATGCGGCCTAGTTTTCATGCATTAGTACACACATTAGTTTACATATGTGCAAAAGCATTTCCCCTTATTTTAACGTTTATTAATACAGTCAGTCTTCACAGCACACTGTTAATAAATGTTACTGAGGGTTCAATCCAAGCAGGTTTTATTTTCGCAAAACCCTGCTCCACCAGTATACATCAAAATAAAGGGACCTTGAGCTGCGATAATAGGAGTTGAAAAGTACATACAGGTCGTTTTCAATACATACTTAGGGCCCGATTAGGATGGCGGGTGGACCAGCGTCCGTCCGCCGCCCCCGAGGTGGAGGGACCGTCTGCAGGTGCTGCGGCGTTCCCTCCCTCGGAATTAGGATGTGACCGCCACCCTGGCGGTCACATCCCCTATATTTATCATTGCGGCGGATGCTGCTTCAAGCAGCACCTGCCGCAAGGTTAAATGTGCATGTTTTCCTTTGCATGCACGAAGCGGCAGCCACCGCGTGGTGCCTGCCGCCTCGTGCATGCAAAGGACCCCCCCATGTGCAACCCCCCCCCAACACCCCTGGGGGCCCGCAACGGGCCCCCATACTCAAACTCCACATGCTTTTCTACAGCGGAAAACCCGCCGTGGAAAAGCATGTCTCCGCCGGCATCCTAATATGGCTGGCGGTGTCTGATAGACACCGCCACCATATTAGAGCTTTTCTGCCGCGGTCGGAAGGCGACCGCGGCGGAAAAGCGGCAGACGGAAAAATGACCCCCCCAGCCATCCTAATCTGGCGGGGGGTCTTTTCTGTGACCGCCGCGGAGAATCCGCATCCTCCGGGCCGGCGGTGGCTTCCGCCGGCCCGGAGGATGCGGATTCACCGTGATCCTAATTGGGCCCTTACTCTGTACACTAGGAGACATAACCCAATGTACAGTGAGTGTAGAGCATGTCACTCTAAAGTGGAGTTGCTCTTTTCTTGCATCCAGCTGTGAAAAATCTGACTCAGAACTTTGATGGCCAAGCTCTGTTCTGTCCCCGTCTGTAAAAGACTATTGGCGCAATGATTTCACAATGCGAAGTCTAATTTCAAATGCATGCAAATGATATTCAAATATCTCCATGTGTATGGTACGGCCCATACTCCTGAGCAGTATGACAACTTCACTGACTCTGGGCACGTCTAATTTTGAATGAAAGGCAGCTTCATTGGCTTAAATGCTTAAACAGCGTGAATTGTCCTGTTGGTGAAACACAAAGTTAGGGTTTTAATTTGACTGCCATCAAGTTTCAGAGGTGCTGGAGTCGAACTTTATTGTCATTCTGTCATTAGCAGACACTTGCGAATTAGTGCCAGTACATTCTATACTGTAATAATTCAGCCGGGTTGAAGTAGAATCTCCATCCACAGAGACGATGGCAGGTATTTCAGGGCTCTAAATGTGAACGGTGGGACTTTTGCTTGTGCTTTACAAGTCAGGCTCACTTTCCAGGGGTCTGTTGTGACAGAAAACCATGTTTTTCCCTTCAGGCAGGTCCTAAAGACAAAGCAGCATATATGGGTGCGAAGATATGTGGGATGCCTATCACTCTTGCTATCGCGTGGCCATCTGCTATTCATAAATCATGCACATGATATACTAAGGGCATTTAAATAAGTACAGAAAATGATCTATGCAAACATATCACAGTTTCAAATTAATAAGCTGATTCTGTCTAATTATGAAACACCAACATTGAACTCACCTCATATTACAATCTGCAGTCGTTGTTCTTCCAATTCTATTTACTTTTTCAACAATTGAGCAAGTTGTTTTAATTTATGCATGATCCCTGCCAGGAGTGTTCTTTTACTTACAGTTCTTGTATTATCGGCATATTGAACCATGGCGATTCCACAAATTGGGGGTTTTATCTGCATCCTGTATTGTATATTTTAATATTGTATGGCTTTTTGTAAAGCTGAACCAATACACTTGTGTTGATAGTTTTCTGACAATGGAGTAATATCTTATTCTGATGACTCTTAGTAAATTGTTAGACTCATTTTATCTTTTTATTTCTCACACCCATTCCAAACCCCTAAATAAGTTGACACTTGGGGTAATACTCACCACTACATTTCTTCATTCCTCAATCAAGAATATTTTTGCTTTCAATTTTACAGATATTGACTGTTTAAGGATTGTAAAATTAAAACTGGTATGTTGCTTCAGTGATTAGACCCCAAAAGCTATTTTCACTGACAGGGCTGTAACGCAATCCCAGAAAATGTCAAAGTACACGTCATACATTTTAATATATAATTTTTTACAACAAATGGCTAGACTAGTAATTAACTGTTTATTTTTTCTATTTATTAAACATCCAATTCATTGATGTAGTTGAATCTTTATTAAAACTGTTTGAAATTACATTTTCTGCCTGAGTCCCAGTTATTTTAATTACCAGTAGCCTGAGACAGCTGGTCTGCCAATGTGTCCCTGGCAATGAGGTGTGAAAACTGTTCCCACATCAAGGACAATGGCCTGGGCCTTTTGGTTTTCAATAGATTGACTGTGGTGGTATTTTTTCTCCAACCTTGCAGGAAGAACAGTTTGGATGTGCCCAGGGACTTAATTACCTTGAAAGGGACCACTAAGAAGAGGCCTGCCTTTTCACACATAGATGTAAAATTAAACCTTGAGGAAGGCAATTATTTTTAGGTCGAGCATTCAAGACCTCTTGTATATACTTTAGTATATACTTATATATTAATATATACTTATGTACTTTGTGGGTTCTGGAGATCAGCCCTAGGACTTGTCTGCTTCCGCTTAGGGACTTTTTTTCTGTTCACCTGCCTCTATATAACTGTCTTAATAAAAAAGGACCAGTAGAGGTCAGTAAAATACCAGAATTACTTTCTGCTGAGGGACTTTCTTTTTTAAAATATTTCTGGCAACTGCCGCTATTTGACTTTCTTGATAGAAAACGACCAGCAGAAGTCAGTAAAATACCAGAATCACTTTGGTATGCTCTAGATTCCAGTGCATAGAAATTGTCTTCCACGAGCACCCATAGACAATAATATTGTTTTCAAATCTTGTATTTTCAGTGATACGACCACCGAAGACCCTGATTTTATATTACAATCAGAGCTTTGCACTATACCATTACCCTCTGAAAACAATATTTCTCTCCATCTGTTCCCATACCTGGCGCGTCACGCAGTTTGGTGCTTACTTTCCACCATGTTAAAAAACAGTAAATGAATCAGCACCCAGGCTAATGTGCAGCATAGCTAAATACATATAAGGTCCCAAAGGCGAGACCGATTGCATTGCAAATGCTTGTTTTACTAGGTCAATACTAGTCAGGCCCGCTCCGAAACCATGTGTGAGGGAAGTTGCCTTAAAAGAACTGTTTAAAGTAGACACAGGCGATTGTTCAATTTCCTGGCTGCACCTCTGGATGGCCACAAAGGCTTTGCAAAAGGGCGAAAGGATTACTCCTTTTTATTTTCTTTAGAGTAAGATGTGCTGTGAGATTGTTTGTAGTAGGACAAACTGGAACTGCTGGAAAAGTGAGAATGATTACTTCTGGAAATTTTATCCCATTGGTAAGGGAGGAGCCAGGAGTCATTTTCACCCTCTGTACAGTGCATCCCATAAATACATGCATAACAACCCTGCTCAGAAAACTTTCTGGACCTTCCAAATATCAGAAAAGGAGTGGGCCCTGATTGCTGTAACCTGAGCAGAGTCCAAAAGGACTGTGTCTCCTCCCTCTAGTTGTGAGACAAATAAGTGGACTCCACGGTGGAGTGTGCTCAAGAACCATTTTTTCCTGGATTCCCAGTTGCTTGGTCCCAACAGGATATGCATTGAGCCCTGATCAATGCCCTTGATGGATGAAACCCTAAAGTACTAAGATCCACCCTGAAATCTAAGGTAAAAGGGACTTAGCCATACAAAGGGGCCGATTAGGATTACCGAAGTGTCCGCCGGCCCAGACGATGCGGAAAAACCGCTGCTGAGCCTTCAAAGACCCCCCGCCAGATTAGGATGGCTGGGGGGGTCAGGAAGACCGTCCTCAGCTTTTCCGCCGCGGTCGCCTTCCTGTCGTGAAATTCATAAAACTAGTAACCACGCTTTGCAGTCCCAATGGAGTGTGGGCCATTAGTACCGCATTGTCCGCATATAACAGTGCGGGGATGGGGCGTTTACCTGCCTCAGGAAGAGCTTTACAATCCTGAACCAAGAATTTCTCAAGATTATTTATGTATAATGTAAAAAGAAACGGGGCAAGGACACAGCCTTGCCTCACGCCCCGTTTTACTTTAAAAGGACATGTGCATTCCCCACCCACCCCAAACCTCACCCGTGCCCTTGCCCCTGCATAAAACTCTCTTATAAAGGGGATTAAAACTAAGTCAACTCCCAGTTCTTCTAGAATAAGCCACAGTTTGTTATGTCTAACACAATAGAATGCCGATGATAAGCCGACAAATGCCAAGTAAAGGGGTCCTTTTTTTGCTGCAATATATTTATTCAACAAGATGTTTAGGTTTAGACCCTGCTCGACTGTGCCTAGCTTTTTACGAAAGCCATACTGGATGTCTCTTATCACCGAGTGCTCGTCTGCCCAGTCCTGTAATCTATTTAATATGACCCGACCTACTATTTTCACCATTGAATCTAATAAGGAAATTGGAATTGGTCGGTAGCAGGCTGGTTCAGTCCTGTCCCCTTTTTTATATATTGGGAAAAGGTTGGACTCATACCATGAATCAATAAAACCACCAGAACTTACTGCATTAAACATTTGGGTGAGGGGAGGACCCCATAACAGAATATTTTCTTTAAAAATGTCCACAGGGACGCCATCCAGTCCTGCTGCCTTTTCTCCCCGACTTGCAGCAATGGCCATATTTACCTCATCTAACTCAAAAACCAGCGCCACCCCTTTGTCCCTTAGCAATGTAACTTGATCCCCTTCAGGCACCCTTGACAGGTTATCAAGGTCTAACACTGGACCCTCAATTTCATGTATATCTGGAGATATTTCATCATATAGATTCGAGAAGTGCTCTATCCATCTATGTTCTGGAATAGCCACCTCTACAGCGGTGGCATCCTTATCTCTAAGGAATGTGGTATTAACTGCCTTCCAGAACGCACATGAATCATTAGAAATAGAAGCTTCACGGAGGGCTATCCACGCTTCAGCCTTCAGGCTCTCACTTCTACCATTTAAGGCATGATTATACTCTTTCCTTGCCTCTCTGAATTTCTCCCTGTCTTTAGGTTCAATATGGAGGGCATGCTTAAGATTTCTGTATGCCCTGGTACAGTTCGAATCAAACCATCCCTTTTTCCCTATAGCTTTTTTCCTACCTTTTATACAAGTAGTAAGAGCCTCCATAATATTAATAAAACTATCAACAATTCCCTTTGGTGCAGTGTATTTATCCAAACATGCTTTAAACCTATCATAACAATTTGTTACCATGCCAGCCCAAAAATCCGTTGGCACCACTTTCTCCCAGCTTAGAGTCCATTTTGTCGAGATAGAGAGATATTTTCCAGCATACAGATAGGACTAATAGTCTGCCTCTGGCTTTGTCTCAACAGACAGATGCTAACTAAGTATGAGCACAAAATCCGTTCCGCTCGCGGATTTTGCGGATTTTCGGTAAATTCGCGATCCGCGAACTCCCGCGAATTTACCAAAAATCCGCAAATCCGCGAGCAGCGGATCCGGGGGGCAAAAGTTCAAGCCTTCAAGCTTGAAGAAGTTGTAACTATTTTAGGATGGCGCCGGCAAGCTGCCAGCGCCATCCTAAAATAGTTACTAAGTTAGCTTCAACAGGAAGCATCAAGCTGGTGCTCGAGCACCTGCTTTATTTTATCTATTAGTGCTTCCTGTTGAAGCTAACTTAGTAACTATTTTAGGATGGCGCTGGCAGCTTGCCGGCGCCATCCTAAAATAGTTATAGGATGATTGACAGCTCACTCAAGGGACCCCTGCGCACATCGATGATATGAAGGGCAGGGTTCATTCTGGCACAATGGTCCTGTCACAAAAAATAAACCTCAACAGGAAGCACCTACAGATATCAATAAAGCATGTGCCCTAGTTGAAGCTCAAATTCAGTGACGCATTCATCAGCCCAAAAATAATCGTGAGCGCAGGTGTGCTTTCTTCCCAAATCTACCGTCGAAAATCAGCTGTGATGCTGGATAGAGGCCTTTGCATCCTTGACTTTCACGAGCGCAATACCCTGGCTGTTCCTGTGACCAGGAGCTTCTTTCTCTTCATCTGCTGCTCTGATCGGTCTCAGACCTTTTATACACACCAGAGGCATGTGTGCTCGCATGTAAGTCCCGTCTGTTTGGCCCCGCCCACACACTTGCGGTGTGAACCGTCTTCCCGCCATTTACCCACTATGATGGACAGTTGAAGCTCAAATTCAGTGATGCATACATCAGCCCAAAAACAATCGTGAGCATTGTCGAGGCTGGGCAGGTGTGCTTTCTTCCCAAATCTACAGTCGAAAATCATCTGTGATGCTGGATAGAGGCCTTTGCATCCTTGACTTTCACGAGCGCAATCCCCTGGCTGTTCCTGTGACCAGGAGCTTCTTTCTCTTCATCTGCTGCTCTGATCGGTCTCTGACCTTTTATACACACCAGAGGCATGTGTGCTCGCATGTAAGTCCCGTCTGTTTGGCCCCGCCCACACACTTGCAGTGTGAACCGTCTTCCCGCCATTTACCCACTATGATGGACAGTTGAAGCTCAAATTCAGTGATGCATAAATCAGCCCAAAAACAATCGTGAGCATTGTCGAGGCTGGGCAGGTGTGCTTTCTTCCCAAATCTACCGTCGAAAATCAGCTGTGATGCTGGATAGAGGCCTTTGCATCCTTGACTTTCACGAGCGCAATCCGCAAATCCGCAAATCCGCGGATTTTGCGGATCAACAATACGCAAATCCGCAAAATTCGCGGATCGTGGATCTGTGAAATCCGCCCATGCTTAATGCTAACACTCTGGGCATAATGATCGCTTAATACAACATTATGGTTACAGAACTCATCGATAATTGACCCATAGCGATTAGATACCAAAATAAAATCTATTATGGAGAAAGTTCTGCGCCCATTAAACGTGGGGCAAAAAGACACAGGTGGACAACATAATGTAATGGCAATGAGATTCCACAATTCCCAGCATCTGAATAAGGGCATAGGGCAGTATTAAGCCCCCCCAAAGTACAATCAAATTTCTACTCCATATCTCCTGTGACTTATGCAAATGACCGCGTAGTTTTTTTTTTTTTCAGAGTTTTATATAGCGCGAACTAGACCCGAACTGAATCAGGTATCAGAGCGCTTTACATAGCACCAGTTAAGTTACATGAGGACACGCATTCATTTTAGGCACGGGGAGATTAAGTGATTTGCCCAGAATCACAGGAGGTTTTTGGCGTCGTTACCAAGACTCGAACCCAGATCCCCAGGTCCGAGGTCGAGCGTCCTAGCCGTTAGGCCAACTCCTCTCCCAAGTTCCTTCACTACCTCTTCCAGTAATTCTGGTGGGACATTATTATAGTAATTCACAAGCATTAAAATACGATTTATGTCTACCACCAATCTAATGATTTGATAATAACAATCATCAGAAACCAAATCGATTTTTACAAAGTTAACTAGATTGGATACATAAGTACACAGCCCCCCTTTTGCTCTGCTGTGTTTAGAAGGTAGGGCCACAGTATGCACAGTTTTATATCCATTAATGTGTATTGGATCTATATGACTCACATAATTGACGACGCACTTCAAATGCTAGACCAAAAGGACACCTGCCTCCTCATCCTTCTTGATCTCTCTTCAGCATTCAACACCGTTAAACATGAGAACTTACTCGAACTATTAAGCACTAGAATGGGATTATCTGGAACTGTTCTCAAATGGTTCACTTCCTTTCTTCACAACAGATCGCAGAAGTTCAAGAGCAACAATCTGATCTGAGGTGGAGAAGCGTGGCTCAGTGGTTAGAGGCGGCAGACCCGGAAGCTGGGATCGGCCGTGGACCAGGGTTCGGTTCCCGGTCTCGGGCTCAAAAATTCCACGGACTCGATATTTCTCGCTCCGGTGCCTAAGGGGAGAGGTGTGGCGCCGCGGCCAGGGCGACTGACGCTGGAATCTGGGGATCACGGTTCGATCCCCGGCTCCGGCGGCAGATTAGCCCAGCACCATGTGACTCTGGGCAATAGCTCGCTTAATCTTCCCGACGGCCCCCAGCGCCTAGCGACCCTTACGGGGTGATTGTGCGCTTTACAAATGTGGACTTTACTCGACTCACGGGGTCACACTCTGCGACTCTGGGCAATAGCTTGCTTAATCTCCACTACGGCCCCTTGCGCCGGGATGCCTGGCTTTCACCTTGTGGATACCCTGCCGGGGTATCTCACAGGGGAATACCAGGACGGGTTCCCTAAGCAAGCGCTTAGATACCGGGTCGGTGATTTGCGCTATATAAATACATTTACATTTACATGTCATCGCCAACGTCCCCCAAGGATCCTCACTATCCCCAACTTTGTTCAACTTAGTGATGGAACCTCTCACCACCTTGCTACAAGCATCCAACTTACACTTTCACATGTACGCCGATGACACCCAACTATATCTCAAATTACAATCCCCCAAAGACATTCTGCTCCTGAACTCAACGATCAGAAGCACCCAATCCTGGCTGGCCGATAATCATCTCAAACTCAATGCTCTGAAAACAGAGTTCCTTCTGATATCACCTCCAGCGAAGATCTCCACCACTCAAAGTTGGCTTAAACACCTTACTGCACTCAATGTCCAACCCACCATCGTGGATTCAGCAAAATCTCTAGGCATAACCCTCGACACCAATCTCAACATGCAGCAACACATCAACAAGGCTACTAAGGGAGCGAATTTCCAAATCAATACCCTGAGGAAACTTAAAGCATTCCTCCCAGCCAATGACTTCCAAACCGCAGTACAAGCACTAGTCATCCCTCGAATAGAATATGGCAGCGTCGCCCTCTGCGGACTCCCGCTAACTACTACCGCACCTCTAAGAGCTTCTCTAAACGCTGCAGCGAGGCTCATAACTGGGTCAAAAAAGCACTCTCATATTACACCTGACTTGAAATCCCTGAACTGGCTGCCTTTTGAAGCCAGAATACATCTGAAAATCACCTGCATGACACACAAGGCGATACACCTGAACTCTCCTGGCTACCTCACTCAGAAGTTGACAATTTCTGGTGGCGCTAGAAAAACTAGAGGCACAAACAATCTTCTGCTGAAACCTCGTAGATTCCGGAAGGAAACAACATATAAACGCTCCTTCTCAGGAATGGCACCCAGAATCTGGAACTCACTCCCCCCCGAAACTAGGCTCATCTCGTCCACAACACTGTTTAAGAAAGAAGTAAAAGCTATCCTCATGGCAAAATACACCTGAACTGTTAAGTAGGTCACCTTAAGAAAAGGCACCGATCTGTATTATTTGTCTGACCCCGTTGCACATATGCATTATTTGTATTAGTGATTCACTGATTTACATGTTTGGCTGTGCCCTCATTTATTTGTATTGTATGCTCCCCTGACTTAAGTGTTTTGACTATGTTCCCTCATGTACCCTTTCTGTGTAAAGCGTTCTGATATCTGCAAAGATGCTGTCCGCGCTATATAAAACTTTCAAAATAAATAAATAAATAAAAGTCTCCTGGACACTAACAATGTCAAATTGGTGAATACAATTATTTCACACTTCATCGGTCACTTTGGATTTTAGACTGGCAACATTACAAAATATGATATTACAGGTACCCTTTTCTTTATAATTTGTATTGGGTGCCAAACTTTCTTCTAGTCTCAGTTTCGGAGTATTATCTCTCAGTGTAGTAATAGACAGAGCCTGACTGATTACACAATCTTTGGTGTTGGAAGTGACCACTGGATCAGCATCTAAAATTTCCTGATGCACTATACTTCTATGTAAGTCAAATGGACCAATGCCCGCTTTGCCAGAGTCGTCATTCAGAACACATCCACTAAGTCAATCTACTCTTCCAGACTTGGCAAAACACTAAATCGATTAGAGGTGTGTATACCATAAGTTGTACTGTAATTTGTCAATGGTACTCCCCTCCTCTGGGTGTCATTGTTGTGTTGGTGAGGTTTATAGAAGAATCCAAGTGGGACAATATTAATCCGATCTGTCTGAATTATGCTCCTACCCGCCCTATTAAAGATTAAGTTAATTAGGTGCGGGGTCTTAAAATTTAGTATCACACAATCGCCAGACAGGCCCTTTCGTCCCCTTCCTATCCATCCTACCCGTCTAGCCATTTTGAACTCAGCAAATAATCTATCTGTTAAGGCCGTCCTAGACCCAAGCCACGATAACGATTGATTTCTGAGACTTTCACATGTCTCCCTGTGCCTTCGCGAAGTCTCGGTACGTTAGTTAACACCACGGTGTATGGGGTTGCCGCAGGTGGTAAATCTATGTAAGGTACTTGTACCTCAAATACTTCCGCAGCGATAGGCTCTATAAACGCACTTGACCCAATGGGTTGAATGATGTTACTTCCACTATGACTGGTTGAACTAGTACCAATCCCCATATTTCCGTTCCCACTCTTCATTATATTGTGTGTACTATGATTTGGGACATTTAGATGACAGCCCGGATTTGCATGGATATCCCCATTGGATATACTCTGTAGGACCTTAGGTTCAGAGGGCGGATCAGATTTACTTTTAAACTTGGATAACACACCTTCTATTACTCCTAGCCTCCCACAGAGTTTTTCCAGCATGACCCTGAGAAAAAAATCCATAGCTTCCAGTTTGTTACTCACTTTCAAGACTTCATTCTGCAGCCGATAGTCTAAGCTTACTTTCCCTTTTGCCCTCCCCACAATTTTATTCACAGGATTATTCTTGCTCCTCTTAACAGCTCCTATTTGTTCTGAGTTAGTGATCATTAGGTCCTTGTCACTTGTATTAGACTTCTGCCTCAGGGTTTCTTCGGGATTTCGGGATCATTTGGAGGGTGGCTGGGGATCACTGTCTGTCTCAGAATCAACGATATGATCTGAAATATCTACCTCACAACCATTTTTTCCTCCCAACACATCTACACTACTTGACTTTTCAACTTGAGAATTCATCACATTAATAATATTCTTATTGGTAGTGGATATAATGGGGCCCTCTAAAATATTAATTGTATCTGGGTTCATGGCCTCTTCAACATTTACATTTTTTTTTCAATTGCCCCTTTAGAGCCTCTCAAATAATTCAATAAAGATGAGCATGGCCCGTCCACAGTTTTAATCTTTTTTCTTAGTGAAATAGTAAAATGTTTCCGCTTCCCCATGGTTAACTAATTATGTGCCCGATGACTTAAAATATCGAGGGGCATATTACCAACCAATAGAGATAATTTTTGTCTCTAACTTGTTTAGAGACAAAACTTATCACCGCAAATCAGCGATTTTTATCGCAGATAAACCTTGCTATTAGCAAGGTTTATCGCAAATGCGATCAAAAACGGCCGCAATGCATGAATATCGCTGAAAAGTCAGCGATATTCATGCATTATCGAGCAAATGCTCTTAGCCATGTTATCCACCTCCCATTGGATAACATGGCTAAGAACTGCTCCTGGGCAAGTGTTAGCTTTTGGAGATATTCGCGCTTAGCGCGAATATCTCCAAAAGTTGGTAATAGGAGATAGCGATGTTAGCGACTGTTTTCAGTCGCTAACATCTTGGCACGCCCACTTTGCATGTCATTAGTGATAAATATCACTGACATGCAAAGTGGGGCCCAAGATGGTCACTATCTCCTATTAGCTGTCGCTAACTTGTGTTAGCGACAGCTTGGTAATAGGGAGATAATTTTATCTCCGCTTTCTTGGCTTTTAAAGCCAAAAAAGTGGAGATAAAGCCCCTTGATAATATGCCCCCAAGTTCACCAAAATTAGTCCAGATCAAAGCAGTCAAATCTGGACCCTGCAGGAACCTAGCACCATGTGTTTATATCAAAGGTGACAAGAATATGCACAGTACCAATCCAAAAACACAAATTACATGGAGAGCATAAGCACTGTTGCACTGAATAGCAGTGGTAAAGTGCTCAGGGTCTTAAAAAAGAGATCAAACATAGGAGGCCATGCAGCCAAACGACTTGGGATAAACCGACTGAAAAAGACAGATCTAACAGAAGTAGACAAATAATACAACAACAAAATGTACCCGGAAGAGAGTCCAATGCTATGAGCTGCAAAATGTACACGCACAAGACAGGAAGCTGAAAGAAGAGGCCAGGAAATAGTAAATTAAATCTTGGCTCAGTAGAGCTAAATGATCTTCAATGGATAGGTGGTAAATTTGGATTGCTCCTACTCTCAGGAGCCCTGCACTAATTCCTGATCATACATCTTGAAATGGTGCCTGAAACCAAACATCCTCAACACAAGACTCTCTTTACTTCCCAACGGCGTGGGATATATTGCACCAAGGATTCCCCTGTTTTTTTGACTGGCTGATCATTGGTGAAAGCTGTAGACAAAGTGGCAACTAATATATGGGTGCAGTAAATATGCATTAAATACTTTCAGTTGTCAAGTCTTAGAGTCTCGGGACAACATTGAGTAAATGTTTGATTGGAACCAACAGCTAAGAGCCTGCTCTGATTTCTAACAGTCAAATTTGCTACTTCGCTACCAGCTTTTCAGTGTGATTTCAATAAAACAACAAATCAAAGCAGCAGCCTCAATATGAACCAGGTTCTCAGAAACCTTTACTGACTGGATACATTTTCCAAATTATCAAATGTTGCAATGTTCCTCATACAAGGTGTGAGTCACAAATTGTATTTAAACTTCCACACATTCAGCTTGATCTTATACAAGTGCAGAAGAAACAGTTCAACCAAATGTATCTAGAACTTATCACTTTAATTAAGAAAAACGAAATGCAGGATGAACCTTCCATGGTAGAGGAAGGCTCATTAGAAAAGTGACAATCACTGTGTTGATTGTAAAAATACCATGACAACAGAACCCTAACTTCAAATGTTCACCATGCAAGGACGAAACCAAGAAGAGAGCCCTATTTGATCTCCTACTGAAAACTTCTGGACAGGCGGCCCGTGTTTTTCAGCACATGTTTTCATTGTTTTCTTGCCAGCTTCTAAATTCTAAGTCCCTAGTTGCTAGTACAATGATTTAAAATGCCAGTTGTAGCTGAAAATTAAGAATGCTGAAATTTATGGTAGGGGCTATTCACAGATAAAATCACTGCATGCAAAAGAAGAGATTCACCTTAGAGGCACTATGGAGGCTTTTATTGAAATGCAAATGGATCAAGAGTAAAAATAGGAGAATAGTCCTGTTGACATAACTGGAATTATAAAACATTATAAATTCTAGTGCAGGGGCGTGGCCAAAATGGTGGTCACATCGGACACTTACTAACACACGTTTTGTGCAGGCCCATCCCATAAACCTGATTTATCCTGCCCATCCAACCCTGCCTGTGTCCCTTTAATGGCAAGACCCGGTTTGCCATCATGAACTGCATTACCGGTGACAAATGACTGAGTTGCACTGGGTCGCTCCTGCCGGTGGTGCCTGCTGAGCAGACTTATGGCAGGACCCATTAGGAGGCCTCCTGGCAGCACCCAGAGCTATCCAGTGGTCAGATCAAGCAACTCTGATGGCTTGAGGTGAGAGCGGGGCCCTACCAGGCAACCATGATGTGTGTGCTCATACCTGGGGATAGCACGTGTCCTTGACGGTACTTGGGAGCTCAAGGGATGTTGCTGGCCTGTGTGGAGTGTTGCAGTCAACCAGCGCTTCAGGCAGGGGTATGTGGCCCCGGGTCATTGGAATCTGCAGAGTCGCCGAGGGTGGGGACTACCACGAGGTCTGTTGCTGATCTCCAGGGCTTTGCACTGACCGTATTGTATATATCCAACAGATTGGGGATATGAAGCAAGCCCCTCTGGTCCCCGCAGTATGTGTGCTCACCATCGGAGAAGATATACACTACCAGCTGCTGGTCGCAGCAGCCGAGATGGGCCCGCAGGATGGGCCCGCCTTTGGACCAGGCTTCATCCGGGCAAGCCCGCGCACGTACCGCGCCGCGCACGCTTCACCTCGGGCAGCCCAGGAACACAGGGCAAAGAACACCAGCAAAGAGCAAAGACGGGCAAACAGATGAGCGTGTCCCGCGCCGCGGGAGCTATCTCTGGAATTTATATCCAGCAAGTATGGTGCCTCAGTTGCTCCCGCAGCTCCACTCGCGAGACCGCACTGCCTTGTGGGAGATGTAGTTGCGGGCAGTGTGCGTTCCGCGATCGGGAGCGTAGAGCGGCACTCGTGATGGCATTTAACCCCCAGCACACTCCTCGGTCAGCCCAGGAACACAGGGCAAAGAACACCAGCAAAGAGCAAGGTCGGGCAAACAGGTGAGCGCATATTTATAATAAATTTCTCTTTGTTCTCTTAGGGCAGAGAGTCTCTGTGCAAACCAGTTCTGTGGTCTGTGACCCAGCTTTCTGGCAGGAGGTGGAGACGGCATTGTGTAATGCAGTCCAGGCCTATTCAGGTTCTGGTAAATATCCTCCCACTTCTCTAAATTCAGTCTAGGTCTATTCAGCCCTCCCCTGACTCATTCAAGAAAGGCAGGTCTCACCTCAACACCCAGTGGCTGTCTGAGATAATGCACATCCCCAGCCCCTGTCACTCCAAAGCCAAACAGTCAATGCACAAACCAGAAAAGGCACCCAGGATGGCTAAGCAAGAAATTACACACGTATTAAAAGTGGTATTTTCAAACACACAATATAAAAATCATCTTTAATAAAAAGATGCATTTTTATATTATAAGTTCAGGCATATTAAACTCCATCTTGCTAGCTGGTCCCAGTGGGAAGTTATACTTATAAGATGGAATAAATCAACTCCCATTCTATCCTATGGGACAGATAGCCTTTCCAGAGTGAAACACAAAATACACTGTTTTTCACTACCAGGACATGTCACACACACACACTAGTACATGTCCTACTTTTCAGGTACATTGCACCCTGCCCACAGGGGTAACATGGGTCTACCTTCGGGGTATCTTACATAAGAAAAGCAAAGATTAGGGCCTGGAAAGTGTGTGCACTTACCAGGTTGACATGCCAGTAAAAACTGCATGCAGGCACTGAAGGGGCAGGTTTGAGAAACCTTTGTACAGCTGCTTGTGTGGGTGGCACAATCAGTGCTTCAGGCCCACTTGCGGGAAAAATTGCAAAAAACACAGTTGATGGACAGAATGTAGAACAATGTCATACATTCACCCCAGTACAAGGATCTGGGCCTAAATCCATAGTTTTTTTTGCACTCCACACCACCCTGGGTTAGACACTGGCTATATGTAAATCAGCTCTGACCCTGTGCCTCATGGGAACAGTCCAGTCCGAACTACCAAGCCATGTCTTTCCCAGACCGGAATCAAGCATCCAAGGACCGGTTTCTGGCTATGAGCCTTCATCAGCCTGGATAGCTTGACTCCAGTGGTGTGGAGAGCCTGGGACTCACGTCTGAGCATCCCCAGCACACTCAGGGAGAAATTGCAAAAAACACAGTTGATGGACAGAATGTAGAACAATGTCATACATTCACCCCAGTACAAGGATCTGGGCCTAAATCCATCGTTTTTTTGCACTCCACACCACCCTGGGTTAGACACTGGCTATATGCAAATCAGCTCTGACCCTGTGCCTCATGGGAACAGTCCAGTCCGAACTACCAAGCCATGTCTTTCCCAGACCGGAATCAAGCATCCAAGGACCGGTTTCTGGCTATGAGCCTTCATCAGCCTGGATAGCTTGACTCCAGTGGTGTGGAGAGCCTGGGACTCACGTCTGAGCATCCCCAGCACACTCAGGGAGAAATTGCAAAAAACACAGTTGATGGACAGAATGTAGAACAATGTCATACATTCACCCCAGTACAAGGATCTGGGCCTAAATCCATCGTTTTTTTGCACTCCACACCACCCTGGGTTAGACACTGGCTATATGCAAATCAGCTCTGACCCTGTGCCTCATAGGAACAGTCCAGTCCGAACTACCAAGCCATGTCTTTGTGGAGGGCAAAAAAACGATGGATTTAGGCCCAGATCCTTGTACTGGGGTGAATGTATGACATTGTTCTACATTCTGTCCATCAACTGTGTTTTTTGCAATTTTCACCCCGAGTGTGCTGGGGATGCTCAGACGTGAGTCCCAGGCTCTCCACACCACTGGAGTCAAGCTATCCAGTCTGATGAAGGCTGATAGCCAGAAACCGGTCCTTGGATGCTTGATTCCGGTCTGGGAAAGACATGGCTTGGTAGTTCGGACTGGACTGTTCCCATGAGGCACAGGGTCAGAGCTGATTTGCATATAGCCAGTGTCTAACCCAGGGTGGTGTGGAGTGCAAAAAAACGATGGATTTAGGCCCAGATCCTTGTACTGGGGTGAATGTATGACATTGTTCTACATTCTGTCCATCAACTGTGTTTTTTGCAATTTTCACCCCGAGTGTGCTGGGGATGCTCAGACGTGAGTCCCAGGCTCTCCACACCACTGGAGTCAAGCTATCCAGGCTGATGAAGGCTGATAGCCAGAAACCGGTCCTTGGATGCTTGATTCCGGTCTGGGAAAGACATGGCTTGGTAGTTCGGACTGGACTGTTCCCATGAGGCACAGGGTCAGAGCTGATTTGCATATAGCCAGTGTCTAACCCAGGGTGGTGTGGAGTGCAAAAAAACCGATGGATTTAGGCCCAGTTCCTTGTACTGGGGTGAATGTATGACATTGTTCTACATTCTGTCCATCAACTGTGTTTTTTGCAATTCAGGCCCACTAGCAGCATTTGATTTACATGGCTTGGGCACAGTGCACTGTACAAGTGACTTAGCAGTAAATCAAATAAGCCAATCATGGACACACCAATCCAAAAACACAAATTACATGGAGAGCATAAGCACTGTTGCACTGAATAGCAGTGGTAAAGTGCTCAGGGTATTAAAAAAGAGATCAAACATAGGAGGCCATGCAGCCAAACGACTTGGGATAAACCGACTGAAAAAGACAGATCTAACAGAAGTAGACAAAGAATACAACAACAAAATGTACCCGGAAG
Source organism: Lissotriton helveticus (assembly GCF_964261635.1). NCBI lineage: Eukaryota > Metazoa > Chordata > Amphibia > Caudata > Salamandridae > Lissotriton > Lissotriton helveticus. The sequence goes on from NC_136061.1 coordinate 2,056,012,638, forward strand.
AGAGTCCAATGCTATGAGCTGCAAAATGTACACGCACAATACAGGAAGCTGAAAGAAGAGGCCAGGAAATAGTAAATTACATCTTGGCTCAGTAGAGCTAAATGATCTTCAAGGGATAGGTGGCAAATTTGGATTGCTCCTACTTTCAGGAGCCCTGCACTAATTCCTGAGCATACATCTTGAAATGGTGCCTGAAACCAAACCTCTTCAACACAAGACTCTCTTTACTTCCCAACGGCGTGGGATATATTGCACCAAGGATTCCCCTGTTTTTTTGACTGGCTGATCATTGGTGAAAGCTGTAGACAGAGTGGCGACTAATATTTGGGTACAGTGAATATGCATTAAATACTTTCAGTTGTCAAGTCTTAGAGTCTCGGGACAACATTGAGTAAATGTTTGATTGGATCCAGCAGCTAAGAGCCTGCTCTGATTTCTAACAGTCAAATTTGCTACTTCGCTACCAGCTTTTCAGTGTGATTTCAATAAAACAACAAATCAAAGCAGCAGCCTCAATATGAATCAGGTTCTCAGGAACCTTTACTGATTGGATACATTTTCCAAATTATCAAATGTTGCAATGTTCCTCATACAAGGTGTGAGTCACAAATTGTATTTAAACTTCCACACATTGAGCTTGATCTTATACAAGTGCAGAAGAAACAGTTCAACCAAATGTATCTAGAACTTATAACTTTAATTAAGAAACATGAAATGCAGGATGAACCTACCATGGTAGAGGAAGGCTCAATAGAAAAGTGACAATCACTGTGTTGATTGTAAAAATACCATGACAACAGAACCCTAACTTCAAATGTTCACCATGCAGGGACAAAACCAAGAAGAGAGCCCTATTTGATCTGCTACTGAAAATTTCTGGACAGCGGTCCGTGTTTTTCAGCACATGTTTTCATTGTTTTCTTGCCAGCTTCTAAATTCTAAGTAACTAGTTGCTGGTACAATGATTTAAAATGCCAGTTGTAGCTGAAAATTAAGAATGCTGAAGTTAATGGTAGGGGCTATTGACAGATTAAATCACTGCATGCAAAAGAAGAGATTCACCTTAGAGGCACTATGGAGGCTTTTATTGAAATGCAAATGGATCAAGAGTAAAAATAGAAGAATAGTCCTGTTGACATAACTGGAATTATAAAACATTATAAATTCTAGTGTAGGGGCGTGGCCAAAATGGTGGTCACATCGGACACTTACTAACAAAAGTTTTGTGCAGGCCCATACCATAAACCTGGTTTATCCTGCCGATCCAACCCTGCCTGTGTCCCTTTAATGGCAAGACCCGGTTTGCCATCATGAACTGCATTACCGGTGACAAATGACTGAGTTGCACTGGGTCGCTCCTGCCGGTGGTGCCTGCTGAGCAGACTTATGGCAGGACCCATTAGGAGGCCTCCTGGCAGCACCCAGAGCTATCCAGTGGTCAGATCAAGCAACTCTGATGGCTTGAGGTGAGAGCGGGGCCCTACCAGGCAACCATGATGTGTGTGCTCATACCTGAGGATAGCACGTGTCCTCCACGGTACTTGGGAGCTCAAGGGATGTTGCTGGCCTGTGTGGAGTGTTGCAGTCAACCAGCGCTTCAGGCAGGGGTGTGTGGCCCCGGGTCATTGGAATCTGCAGAGTCGCCGAGGGTGGAGACTACCACGAGGTCTGTTGCTGATCTCCAGGGCTTTGCACTGACCGTATTGTAGATATCCAACAGATTGGGGATATGAAGCAAGCCTCTCTGGTCCCCGCAGTATGTGTGCTCACCATCGGAGAAGATATACACTACCAGCTGCTGGTCGCAGCAGCCGAGACCTCGAGGGGACTTGTTCCACTCACATGGGAGGTGCGGTCCTTTGTCACTCCCAGTAAAGGTGAGGCAATACATGCTACCTCAAGCTCTGTGCAGGCCCTGTCCCTTCCCCAGCTGCATTCCTCACGTGGCCCAGAGTTGAACTGAGAGTGTCTTCTCTCCACAGCGGACAGCCGGAGGTCTGTGTCCTCTACACCTGCCGTGCTTCATCCTGGCCGGGGGGGCTGAGGGCCTCATCACATTACTTTCACTGCTTCCCCCCATTATCTTGAGGACAGCCAATTGCCTAGTGCTGGCAGTGGAGAGGTCCTCACTGTGGCTCTGCAACTAGGACCATTTGCAAATTGGCTGCTACTCCATCTCCTCCAGGCTGCTCTAGGTCTAAATTAGTCCTTGCTGTCCTCATCCTATGCACTGTCTGTCCTGCCAATAATAATTGGACTCATGCTTTGCACCCTGCCACCCTAATAAACACCTCCACTTCTCATCATAGGGGTGGTGGTCAATGGTGAGACACATCTAGTTGGGCCTCCCCTGGCTTGTGTCACCATATAAGACTGCACCACCACCAGTGGCCTTGCTTGATTGGAGGACATTCCCATATACCCATGGTGAATACACAGCCTCGGATAGTCTTGGAGCCTCAAGATTGCCTGGGATGCTTGGTGACCTGCCTTGTGTCCTGCATTTTCTGCCCACATTTAATGTGCCCTCCTTTGGAGTTTGCTGACTGGCCTGGTTGGACCTTGATCCCTCTTAAGTAGAACGCCCGCTATGTCTAAAGTGAGCCAACATTCATCCTTCTTCATGGACTAGAAACTGCACACCTCTGGTGGGACCGCCAAACGGCTATTGCACCTATTACTTTTCATCACTACCGGACTCACTTAGGCTGGTTTAAAATTATGGGAACCCAAGACCACTAAATCACTGGTCAATGGCACCAGTGAGGCAACGTCCATATCCTCAACTGTGGAGTGGAGCCTTGACAGCCTCCAACGTCTTGAAGCGACTCTTCAAAGTCATTCCACTTTGTTTGGCAAGGTCATACAAGTCTTTATGGACACTAAAACCTTTCTGGAAGCCTGCATCGACACTGTCTCACTCAATGAGCATCTGCAACGAGCTGACCATCACAAGTTAGCAGACAGAGTAGAGAAAACAGAATCCACCCTTGTCATGGTGGGGCCAACAGTGCAAGAACTACAGGAATGGCTGAAACACATGGAGGGGAAGGTTACTAATCTACATTGCAGAGCGGAAGGCATGGATGGGCAGTCCCAATGCAATCAAATTAACCTTTTAGGCTTTCCCGAAAGCTCAGAGGGTCCTAGCATGCAATTGTTCCCCGAGGACTGGCTGGTGAACACGGTCCTCTAAAACAAGGTGCCAAATTCTTTTCCATTGAGCGTGCACATCGGACTCCAGGCAAGCCACCCCTCCGGGCATCCCTCCGCGTCCCATCATAGCATGTCTCCTCAATTTCCGGAACCATGGCCTGCTGTTACAACTCTTTCGCACCAAGTGCCCTTGACAGTATGAAAATGTTACGATCACAGCATTTCTTGACTTCACTATCATGGTACACCATAGCCGGAGTTCCTACTCCCAAGTAAAGCAGTGTCTCCATGAGTTGGACTTTAATTATGCGCTCTTGCTTCCAGCCAAGCTTAGAGTGATCAATGATGATCTGGCTCACATATTCCACTCACCGGACGTTTCATGTACCTGATGCATACTTCAATCAAAGACCCGAGTGCCAGAGACTGGTTGGGGCCCAAGCAGATCCTTTAAAACAAGCCTACCATGAATCAAGTGGCAGCGAAGCAGGCTTGCACAATATCGAAGGCTTCACTCCATTGCATGAACTCCCTCGATATTCAATGCCACGAGCCTCCATTGGAGTCAAGATCGCACTTGGGTGGCTCGCTACCATCATCAGCTGGGGTCCACCGAGGCCCGAAAGTTACCCTGCGGTTTACGCAAGACGTCTAAAGCAGCTGCTTCTATCTGAAAGGTAAACAATCTGGTGAAGTCGCATTTCTGTTGGATTTGCTATATCCCTGAAGGCAAGCTGCACTGAATACAGGGGTTAGATGTTGCAATATTTGTTATGTGCCTACTCAAAGGAAGCTTTGAACGTTGACATTCCCATGCTCCACATGGCTTCACTTGGCCCTCTCCCTACAAGTATTCTACATGGACTTGAATATGTTGCAGGTATTTGATGTGTGGCAGTAAAACATTTTGAGAGGCTGTGGCATGGGGACAGAAGGTATTTATTTCCTGGCTGGTTGGAGGAGTGACCAAGATAAGGAAGGTATTGCTGGGGCGCAGGTGGGATATGCTGGATCCTGAGAATCTCAGGGTATGTAGTTTGCACACATGACCAACACCTTTCACCCTTTAACTTGAATCACCCGTGGTATAGTAAGCCCCACCAGGGGACACAGGACATGTGCTTATCTCCTGATCAGGCAAATTCATTTAGCTTGTCTCAAGGAGACTCACCTGACAGCAGGGGAACTTAACAAAGTGGATGGGAGATGGAAGCGGCAAGAATTTGGTACTGGCCTATGCCCGAGGGGGTCCTTATCTGAATATCTCCAGAGGTACCCTTCGTGAAGGTGAGAGTCCTTGTTGATAAGGCAAGCCATTATGTAGTCCTGGAGGATACTTTAGATGGGCGCCCATTTTTCATTGTGTCCCTTCATGCACCTTATACCTCCTGGGGCGTGTTATTAGACACTCTATCCCCAACCATGTTGCATGTCTGGAGAGGAGATTTTAATTGCATACACAACACAAACTTGGATCACTCTGTGCTACCACTCCGAGTACTCCAGGCACACAGGTGATGAAACACTTCCAACAATGGTCTAGAATGTCCACTTTGCATGATGTCTGGTGGCTGGGACACCCAGGGGAGGCAGAGTATTCTTATTATCAATCAATCAAAGCTTTATTTCGATATAAAAAATATCTTAAAAGCACATAACAGTTAAAATGCAATAAATTTTTTGATTAAAAAAACGCTTCATAAATAGTTAAAAGACGAAAATAAAAAGACATTAAACCATTTTCAGCTTTGAGCATTATTTTGAAAGTAAAAAATCACCTAGTGAAATTTGTCATAGGCCTTTAAGTCTAATCACCCATGCCCAGCTGAGGAATTTTGCTACCCCACAGGCCAGTGTAGTGTTAGGATCTGTCCGTAGGATTCTTAAGGCAGAGACATGGCTCCTAGTCTCAAGCTGCAGACAAACAGGGTTTAGCCATTTCGATCGGGGTTTGTTATAGGCACTGCAAACGAAAAAAAAGGTGTGGAATAGTTTCTAGTGCAGCGTTACAGAACGGACAAGTGGCAAGTGTTTGGTGAGGGGGTTTCCACTTGGAAGTGCGTTCTCGAACCGGTAGGGTTCCCAATCTAAACTGGATGTATAAGGCCCTATCTTTGGGTTCTCTGATAAAGTCCATGTAAGGTTCAAGAGAGTGTACTATCTTGTGCAGACGAAACTCGTCTGTGAGTCTACCCAGATTTACAGCTCTAGCATCTTGCGCATCGACCCACAACCAATATTATTATTTTGCTATTTGTAATTATTTTGCTATTTGTAAAGCGTTCGGCAACCCTACGGGCATGCTCACTTGACCTCCAGTTTAGAAACCGATACACCGGTCTCCCATGCAGCACTAAAACCAATAGCTGTCAACAGCTCCTTAACCTTTGATAACCAAACAATTTTATGGGACCCCGGCATATTCATAACTTCTCCAAGGCCGTCTGCGTAGCTAGCTAGCTCAGGTGTACGCCACAGACGAGCCCAGTAGAGAAGCGGACGCAGGATTATAAGGTCTTTATTAGATCTGCGGCCAAGGTCATGTTGGAGAGGTTTGTTAGGCGTGCCCCTAGGTAGGGACAGAAGCTCCCTAAAGAAATTATTTTCAGCCACAACAAGGGAATCAACATTATTAAAGCCCCAGAGCTCCGCTCCGTACAGTGCGCTGCCTATAGCTTTAGCGGAATAGATCTCCAGTGCAGGAGCTATGGGTCTGGATAATGAGGATCTATGCTCCCTACCGATAACGCCCACGACACGTTTATGGTTTAGGGCTATTTTTTCAATACGTGGGTTGCATTTGAGTTGATCGGATATCCTAATCCCTAAGTAGTTAAACAATTTATCACGCTCTAGTGGCTCCTCATTTAGTGTGAGCGTATGGTTTGCTTTCCTACTGGGTTAAAGTAGAGGAGCTTTGTTTTGGAGGTGTTAATAACCAAGCCCCTTAAGTTGCAAAAGACACAAAACCGATCCAAAAGCTTTTGGAGCCCCATGGGCGTTTTAGAAACCAATAGCGTGTCGTCAGCAAAAAGCATAGCGGGGACTTTAATACCAGCCAAGCTGGGGGCATCAGCGTCGATGTCAGATAGAAAGGAGACAACCCCGTTTACAAACAAAGAAAAGAGGGTCGGCGTCAGGACGCATCCTTGGCGGACACCTCTGTTTACCGGGATTTTAGCCATTTTCTGCTCCTGCGTGCCCCACCGGATGCATGCATACGTTCCGTCGTGCATGCGGGCCAACAGGTTCAGAATGGGCAATGGAAACCCCATCTCCTGCAAAACCACCCACAGGCGCTCTCGGGGGACCAGATCGAACGCCGCCTTCAGGTCAATAAAGGCCAGGTACAGGCCGCCTTTACCAATGGATACTGTCTTCCAGTGGAGTAGTACCAGCCTAAATGCCTGGTCGACGGTGCCTGTGCAAGCCCTGAAGCCTGCCTGGAATTGGGAGATGATGTTATTCTCCTCCGCCCAGGAGAGGATTCTTTCCAAAAGAACCCTGCCAACCACCTTCTGACCAGCATCGATCAAGCTGATTGGACGATAGTTGGCAGGGTCGCCCCTTGGCCCCTTCTGATATATGGGGATCACCTCAGCCCCCTTCCATGAGCATGGGACTGGGGACCCAAGGAGAAGGGCATTTATTAAAAGGGAGAAGAACTTGGCCCACTGCTTGGGGCTGGCACGGAACAGATTGCCAGGGATGCCATCCTGGCCTGGTGCCTTGCCTTGAACAATTTTATTAATAGCTGACTCAACCTCTATCTGTCCTAAAAAAACAATGGGGATCGCGGTGGCGGACAGAGGTGGTGTACAGTATACAGAGGGATCGCTCCTATCGAGTACCCCTGGCCCTTCATACAACCTCCTAAAATGTTCAAACCAGTCCCTATCCGTGATATGATTGGGTAATGGTTCGGTATCACCATTGTTTGCTCTTCTAACTAAAGCCCAAAACCGCTCGCCATTTTTGGACTGGCTAGCCTGCTTCAACTCTTCCCAATGGGAGTCATCCTAAGCCCTCTTTGCCACCAATAGTGTTCGCCTGTACGCGGCTCGAGATAAGCGAACCTCGGCTGCATCACGGGTTTTGATGGCCCTTATCGATTTAGATTTGGTCCCTCTACATTCTTGATTGTACCACTTGGCTGTGTCTTTCCTACTCTTCAATTGACTTCACCCGCGAGAGTCAAGAAAGAGAGCAGCCATCCTGTCAAGTGTCTCTACATAGACCACATCAGCCTGGGCAAGGCCTAGATCGTTAATACAAACTGCAGAGAGCTTCTCCGTTTGAGCTCTTGCGATCTCCCCCAGGGCGCTGGTCTTTTGTTCATTAATGGCAAATTTTTGCCATTTAATGAATCTTTTGCAGTTTGAAGGTGCAATTTCTCTGGTCGCCAGCGTTGATCTATTAGTGAAGTAGTGTGGCTCACTGGTTAGAGGCGGCAGACCCGAGAGCAGAGGACAGCCCGGGACCAGGGTTCGATTCCCGGCGCGGCAGGTTTCTGGACCAGGGTCAGCGGACTCGATAATTCTCTCGCCTCGGTGCCCACTCTGATCAGCGTTCACACTCGGCAACTCTGGGCATTAGCTTGCCTCATCTTCACTAACGGCCCCACCAGACCGCCGGGGATGCCTGGTCTCACCCTGGAGATACCCATTAAGGGACCATCTCTCAGGGAAACCAGGAAGGGTTTCGCAGCGGTCGAAGCGCCTTGGGACCCTACGGGTAAGTAGTGCGCTATATAAATGCCTATACATTTACATTAGTGGGCAGGGGCTTCCCCTCAATGATGAAATTCCGCAAGCTAAGAGATAGGGTTTATGGTCACTATGGATAGATGGAATGACTATCATGTCTGACACATATCTCCACAGTCTCCTGTCGACCAAGATGTAGTCTATTCTACTGGGGCAAGTGACCCTGTTATAGGTGCAAGCACCCCCAAAATCAGATGGCGTGCGCCCGTTCACAGCAACCAGTGCATGCTCCATTACCAAGGCATTTAGTTGAATTACGACTGGTGTCCATTTTTTAATTGGTACAGTCGTCAGTTGTGGAATTCCAAATCTCGCGTCCTCATCTGAGAAACCTACCGCGCCGTCAACTGCCAGCGGTTCAAAAGTGAAGTTAAAATTGCCGGCAATTATGGGCAAAGAGTCTGGGGGGCAATAATGGAGTGAGTCTGCTAGCAAGGAGATAGTTGGAGATTTGCCCCCCCCTTTCAGGCCTCTGGCATATATATTAAAAAGCTCCAGAATCACTGCGGCTTGAGGAACCCGGATCGTTAGCCTCATCATATCAGAAGAGGTACTAGAATGGTGGGTTATTTTACAGTTTAAAGAGATACTGACCCAAATTAACAGGCCGCCAGACGGGCGACCCCTTCCAGAAGTGGTGGCTGGAACGTAAAAAGTGGAATAACCAGACTTGTACTCAGGTTCAAGGCACCAAGTTTCTTGAAAAATGCACAGGTCATATTTTTCAATTAAATCATTCCAGTCGGGAAGTAATATTTTTTTCCCCAGGCCCACTATGTTCCAAGAGATGATATTCAGATAGCTATTTCGGCCATTTGTATGTATCAAAACAGGGTCTTTGCCACTACCATCAGTTGGATCCGGATGAGATGGGTTGTCAGGTACTATGAGATTCTTTTGTCTGCATTTGCCAATTCCTGTCAGGGCAGAGTGGTCCTCATCAATCATCGAACGCATGGTGGAATTTAAGCACTGGGCATTAAAATTAGTATCCCCACATACCGAGGGAGACAATATAAGAGGTAGGTTGTCAAAACGTCCTGGAGACCTAGATCGACTTCTAACCATTTTGTCTAATGCAGGAGATGGAACAGGGAAGGCCAAAGATCCCTTTTCCTGTGCCGGGAGTCAGTCGACAGCTTCCAGTTCGCTATACCGGTTATGACAGGGGATAAGGGGAGGAATGAACTGGGGGCCAAACCATTCTCCACTGTACTGATTGCCACCTTGGTGGATCCTCCCAGCTCTTCGTTGTATTAAATTCCAACCCTCATCATCACCCCGTCCCCAGCTATGAAGATCCAAGTCCCTGTGTACCTCATGCCTCCTCCCTCCCCTTACCTGGTTGATATCCCTCATCCAACTACATCCATTGGCTGCTCCACAGGCATGTAGAAGTAAGACAGAGGTCTGGCCATAATCGTAGTACCGTTGTTTTGGGAGGCAGATATGCTCCAGAGTTCGGGGGTCCTCAAAAGTTACTACTACACAATCTCCCTGTATTCTTTTCCTGTTATGTCCCACGCAAGGGACTCTCTCAACCATTAAGATATTACTATAGATATTTAGTGGTAGAGGATGATTGTTGTCTAGCCAGTGGCATACCTTGTTTTTAAGTGCCCAAAAGGGTTCTGTAGTTGAGGTGGCCAATTCCGGAACCCCTGTCAAAACTATCACATAAGGATAGGCATCTGGCGGTAAGTGTATTATTTCGACGCTTCTGGGTTTTATCGTGGTGGACTATGTCAGGAATTACAGTGGGGGTAATAGGACCATCTGATTTTGTTCGGTTGGTGTACTCATTTGCTACAGGGGGTTTGGCGCATGTTTTGTTGCACTCAGGGTTAGGGAGATTCGGCAGGGGGATCTTGGGTGTTGTTTTTTTTACCACTGCTGGACATTTGTTCATTGACTGGGTTTTGCTAGCTGGAACAGTTGCATGAATTGCCCTTTTAGCATGGTTAGTGTTCTGGGATTTTATGACCTTGTGTAGTTCCTCAAGCTGTTTTTCTATACCGTGAAGCCTTACTTCTAAAGGAGTGAGTATGGTTTTAATAAGTTTTGTTAGGGTACAAACTAGAAAATCATCCTTTGCTTCTATGGCTCCTGTACTATCGGCTATGGTGCTATCTGCAAGGATGTCAGCCAAGGTATTATCTAGAATGGTATCATCAAGGATGCTCAGGGGTAGTTGTAGAGTTACAGATTGATCCTCTTCCGTCCCAGTTGTTGTTTGCCCAATTGAGTCCCTCCCCTCCTCTATGCTACCTCTAACACTGGTGTTATCACTAGAGCTCCCTCCCTTTGCTAAGTTAGCTTTCCTGGCTCCAGAGGTGATGGTATTAGTGCGCTTACATTTGGGAATGGCCCCCTCCCGTTTCCCCCTCTTTTGGTTATTACTACTCTCAACTTGCGTGTCTACTAATGAAACTACCAAACTAGTTTCTGAAGGGGTCGGGGCCTGGGGATCGAGGGACAATAGGTCTTGAAAAGCTGGTTGGTTACAGATAGTATTGTGGACCTCAGCATGGGTCTGCAAAGGATTGATTTAATTTAAGGTGTTATCAGGGGTGCGTGCAGAAGCAATATGGCCCAAGGACGACCTTTTAGCTAGTACAAGGTCTTGAGAGACCCTTCTTTCCATTAGTACCATTCCTTGATCAATTAGGGAATTAGTGCGTATAATAAAATCGTCCAATGTGCCTGTCAACTTTTTGCCTCCCGCCGCAGCCATACTTCTTGTTTCACGAGTAGTAATTTCCCTTAACAGAAATAACAAGAGATACAAGAGAAATAACAAACAAAAATCCCGTATTGAATAGATTGCAGAGTGGCGACTGGTCGACAGTAAAAGTCCCAAACATAGATTACCAAAGGGACAGAAAAAATGTGGGTGTGCTTACAGATCTGATGTCCGTGGCTTGGGTTAGAGATCCAGGGTCTATGGCCCAGTCCAGTCTCCTCAGGCCTCTGAGGGCAACTGAGGGCCCGCCCTTTGCCCGGGCTTAGCCCGGCGCACTCCCGCGCGCTCCCGCGCAGCTTGGGCAGGTCGTTGATATACCCGATGGTAAGTGGGAGGGGCCAGTCGTTGAAGTTATCCCAGGTGTGCAGGCTCACGCAGGGACTCCTGGATGACTGAGTCCCCGCGATGTTCCAGCAGCCTGCACACTCGCCCACACGGTCCCGGGCTCAGCGGCCCCAACAGCGGTCACAAGCACCCACAAGAGACTCCAGACGCGAAGCGGCACCCGCGAAGCGGGTGCGGCAAGCTGTAGCGTCGGAGTCAACACAGGTAGGCACACAGGCAGGGTATTGTCTCCTCAGCATTCAAAGCCCCAGTAAAAAGCAAACGATGGCCCAAGCAAGGGTACAGCGCAAATAGATTTATGCGCGTGGTGGTGAGTGGGCGGGGCCAGTCATTGAAGTTATCCCAGGTGTGCAGGCTCGCGCAGGGACTCCTGGATGACTGAGTCCCCGCGATGTTCCAGCAGCCTGCACAGTCGCCCTCACGGTCCAGGGCTCAGCGGCCCCAACAGCGGTCACAAGCACCCACAAGAGACCCAGACGCGAAGCGGCACCCGCAAAGCGGGTGCGGCGAGCTGCAGCGTCGGAGTCAACACAGGTAGGCACACAGGCAGGGTATCGTCTCCTCAGCATTCAAAGCCCCAGTAAAAAGCAAACGGTATTTTTATTATGCACCAGGTCATCAGGTAGATACCAGGTTAGATTACGTCTTCTGTAATGTGTATTTCTGGACTCTCATAAGCAGCCTGAATACCAGGGTAGGACCCTCTCTGACTATTATCCACTCCTTGTTATGTTCCATGGGGGGGGTAAGGGCTCCTATTCCAGCCAGGTGACTTGGACAGAGGCCTAACAAGACCCAACATACCAAATCACCATTGCCACACACCTCTCCTGTTATTTTGAAAGAACACTGGGTTGGTGGGTGCGCAGGGGTTGAAGTGGGACACCACAAAGGTGGTCATGAGGAGGCACTACATCGCCACAACATGGGGAGCCAAATTAGCTCTCACTCGTAGTGATCTGACTTTAGAGACCCGCCTGTTGACCACAGAGCTCGAGGCGGTGTCAGCACCTGAAGCACACCCCAGACTGACAGCCTTGCGCCATCAATATCGGGAGGAGGTGCAGAGACTCTGCGATCTGGACTACAAATCATCCTTGGCCTGCCCGCACGCTGATGGCGATAAGCCACGGTGCATGTTGGCTTGTTTGCTGAAGTCAGGGATCCTCAGGACCCTGGTGCGCACCATACGTGATGATGCAGGTCCCTTGAGAAACACTCAGGCGGACATTAACAAGGTGTTTGCTCAGTATTACAAGAAGCTGTACTCCTCTCAGAGTAGCCCTCATCCGCCCAATTGCAGTAATAATTGGGAGCACCAGCTCTTTCCTATGTGACCCCGCTACAGATGTTGGACCTGGAGCAACCTCTTCAGATAGAGAAGATTAACCTAGCAATTTGCCAGATGGCGCACGGAAAGACATCTGCACAGACGTATTCCCTGTGGAGTACAACAAGGCCTTTGGGCCACCCTTGCTCCACATCTACTAGAAATGTACCGGGAAGTGCACCACCAGAGTGTCCTACCGAGGTCTCTTTGTGAAGCTCTCATAATGGTGCTTCCAAAGCTGGGCAGTTACCCTTTGAGGAGAGTTATTTTTGTCCATTATCAATGTTGAACATTGACAATAAAGTCCTGGCCAATAGATTGCTCCAAATGCTTCACTCCCTGGTTCATTCGGACCAATGTAGATTTGTGTTACAAAGGGCGACGCACTCCATTATTCTACATTTGTGCCATATCATGGATGTGATGACTGGGAGGCTGACCATAAAATGCCAAAATCAATCATTTACTAAAGGTGAACATTTAAATCATGAGTCTGATATACCAGGTAATACACAAACTTCAAAAGAAGTTTAAAAAAACTCAACCAACTGAACTCTGTAATGAGAAAGAAAAGTATAGGGGGATTGCCATGTAACAGTACTGCAAATGTCTTTCAAAGAAGTTCCCCGAAAAAAAAGCCCAAGAGGTCGACATTCTCCTAGTGGATCATGCCTCAATGACAGGTGGAAGAGGAGACTGAGAACTTTCATAACACATCCTGGGACCAATTACGATGAGTGTCGGAAAGCCTGCAACCTCAGGTCGGAGGCTTTCCGACACTCATCCTTGGTTTCAATTCTGACCAGCTGATTATGATACAGCCGGTCGAAATTGAAACCGGATTGTCAGTCCGTCTGGCTTCCGACGGGCTCAAGTAGCCTGTCAGCCAGCCTGAACCGGCCTGTAATCCAACTGGATGGCGGTTTAAGCCGCCCAGATTACGATGCACGGTTTCTGGCTGGGTTTCCATGCTGGCCTTTCTGACATGGAAACCCTGTCAGAAAGCATGTTCGGGGGCCCCTAGCAGGGCCCCCTTTCCCTTGCAACCTCCGGTAGTGCGCTGAGGGGGCATTCATTCCTGCACCTTGTGGTAGGCATCATAATGTATCTACTGTATAAAAAGGAGCTGTTCTGGTCAAAAATATAGAAAGGGCTCTATGCAAATCCAAGTTATGAAGTACCTCCTTCTCAGCCAAGGAGGGTTCAGGAACGAACACAGGATGCGATGTAATGTTCCACGGTTCCGCCAATTTCTACTGCCTGATAGGTAGTGTTAGCTGGTTTAGGAGTATTTTCGTGTTGTCAGCTTGGGAACAGGTTCTGCAGGACGGAGATTAAATCATGCAGGTAAGGACTACCGCGGGGAAGATAAATGCATGTTTTATTCATTATTTTCACTACACCACATCATAACTTTTTGCTACAACCACTTTTACCTGGTGTGGGAGATCCTGACAGAATGTTACCGGATGGAATTTTTGGCGTCAAAAATCGAATGCGGCTCTTTCAGGAGCAGCAGACAAAGCTTATTCCATGTTCCTTTCTTCCAAACCTACTAGAAAAAAGACTCCTCTTCTCTCGCCTACTCCTCCTCTCATACAAATAACACTGCTCAGAGCAGGTGGCAAATATTTGTGGCAAGCCCCATGGAATGGGGAATTCCATGTGGTTTTACGACTGGAAAAATCGGTCCCACACTGTAAGTGCAATTTTTAACTGCAGGGTACTGGGGTAATTTTAACAGGTGGTGACGGTAACATCGCATTCGATGCTACTGTGATCCCAGTCCCATACAGCTCATCAGTTTGCGCTTTCAAATGTGATTTTGACTTGTTTAGTAGAACTCAAGACATCCATTGCGAAAAATCCTGGGCTGAAGTTTGTGGAGAGAATAACATAATTGCCCAGATTAAAAGCAGCGTGTAATTGGCTCTGCTGAATGCAAGGAATAAACTGATGGAGAGTAGAAGGCTATATTTAGCATTAGAATATGCATCACGTTGCTGGAATACACTGCGCTACAAAGGATGAAAAACAAGCATTCGAGCACAGCATTGTGATGGATAAATAGGTCAATAAGGGATTAATAATAACTATGGAGACAAACATGGCTAATGAGCAGCGAGCACTGACTTGTATCTTTTTTTTCTTTTTCATCTTCCCATGTTTGTCCAGTAATTGTACCTCGTAAACCCATATGAGGTCATCAACCCACACCTTGGCTTGAACAAACGACGATGTGTATTTTGCTTCTATACACGGCCATCCCATTAAAACACACGTGGATGAAATGTTAAAAAGTAAATTAGCAACAGCACATTTCGTTTCAGCCTTAATTCTAGATCCAACTATTCTTCAGTGTATACATTCCTCTCATGATCTTTGCCAATTAGTGCCTGCTATTGTATTGTTTTGTATTAGTTTGGCATTAACAATAAACGTGGTAAATCACGTTTGATGACTCAATAAACATTTCTTATTTTTGCAAAACCTCCTGTATGATAGCCAAAACAGCTAATACCAAAGTACTGAAGTTGTTATAGCAGCTACAAAAACATAAATAAATACAATTAATAAAAGCACAGATAATATGATGTCTATTCGAAGTTTAGCATTTTCAAAGCATGTGGACACTTTAGCACAGAACATTATGGTTTATTTCAATTAGACATTAATAATCAGGGGTTACAGAGAAACAGCCAAAGCCCTTCATAGTTTAAATGAAGGTGGCAGAGGAGCTCGATATCCCTTGATTAAAAGATTCGGGGGCATATGTCAAGCCCCTATCGCCACGAGAACGTCACTTTTTGTGACGTTCCCGTGGCGTTAGGGGACTTGCCTTATGTACAAGGCAGCGATAAGCCACTTAACGTGGCTTAATGCTGCCTTGTACATAAGGCCCCCTTTCACGCTATGTTTAGCATGAAAGGGGCGTGCAGTGGGTGTTGTGGTGGCCGTTCCACCGCACCACCCATTGTATTGGACGCTGCCCCCTGTGTACAAGTGTGGCATATATAGGAGGCAGCACCAAAATTAAGGCCATGATAATCCTGGTCTTAAGTTGGCGAAACAAGGGAAAGTGCATTATTTTTCCTCGTTTTTGCTTTTTCCATGTGTGCTACCTTGTGCAGCACACATGGAAAAAGTAAAATGCCATGGTTTAATTTTGTACAGGAAGGTGCCCTTTCCTGTACATAAACACACTTTTTAAAAAAATGACATTTTGGAACTTTTATGTGAGTTGCATGATGCAGCACACATGAAAGTTACAAAATGTAATTTTAGGATGGTTTATGTGTAGGAAGGGACACCTTCCCACACATTACCAATCCTCCCCTGCACACAGGCACCCTTGTACTCTGGTGCAAGTGTTGCTGCGTTGGCTCTAAGGTGTTAAACTTAGTGCCATCGCAGGGGGAAATGCAAGGCTGCATCACATTCTTGTAAATATGGTGTAGCTATGCGTTTCTTAAGTGGCGGAACGTGTCGTTAAGCCCAGGAGGCTAACTACGTGCTCCGCCACTTCACCACTTCATTGTACATGTCCCCCTCAGAGTCTCTATATGGGATGTTTTACCTTGGCAACCTTCATATGCAGATTATTTTCAAAATATTACATCGGATTATATATCTTTAGTATTATCTTGAAATGATAGGTCAATGGAAATAATAAAAAAATATCGTTCTTCCCACTGGAATTTCACAGAAAAGCTTGCTGGTGAAATGCATTGTCACACTAATACTGAATTGTGTCACCTACCATACATAACTGCATTTGTGACCACATTTATTGACATGCACCAGGTTCCTAAAACGTTCTATACGTAGCTCTAGCTCCATTGCATTGGTTCCTGGAGAATAGAATATGTGTGGCTGCTACTATGGATTTTGCCTCAGATTAATTATCAATACATTCTAGTATCCACAAGCAAAACCAGCTCACTCTGTCTAGGAGCCAACACGGAATGTTTAATTTGCTGGGCAGCAACACAAACAAGACCCAGATACAAGAAGTGTGTCCTACTAGGTGCTGAATGTTCAGTAAATTAGGTAAAATATCTTGGCTGCGTGAAATTGCACTCTCCCTCCTCTCTACCGGCGACATCCCATCAATCTCTTTGTAGCTCCATTCACTGATGTTTGTTGTGCCTGCTCCATGGATCCTGCTGATAACCCTTTCCCCGTGAGACTTCATGATCTGTAACTGACTGCCATCTAGTTTGATAAATTCCATATTGACGTGGTTATTCTCCAGAGCACACAAATTCAGAGGCCTCTTGCAAAGCAGTGAGACAGATAGTATTTTAAATTTACATATTAAAGATTAAAAAAAAGATGGGAATTATGCCTGCAGCATGTTTAACGACTGGCAATCGTTTGATGTAACATTTCAACCCATTATTCTTTTGCCCACCATGCTACCTCAGTTTGGACCGAGCCATATGTAAATCAGCCTTGACCCTGCTCTAATTGAAGAGCCCATATTAAACTGCCACGCCAGGACCTCCTTGAACAAGAACATAACGACCTCAAGCTGGTTTTGCCCTTATTGGGATTCTTTAGGTGGGTGTATATTGATTCTAGTAGCACAGTGAGCACTGGGCCCATGGCTGGGCGTATGTTTCGCCACTCAAGGCATTACATCAAGCTTACAAATGGTGATGGGAACAATGCTTGCAAAAACTCTAATCACTGGCAATTGCTTGGGGTAGCATTCACACCTACTGTTCTTTTGCCTACCATGCCACCTCAGTTTGGACACAGCCATATGCAAATCACTCATGACCCTGCTGCAAGAGGAACCTTCTAGACTGCATTGCCAGGCCAGGACTTCCGTGGCTTGCCATGCTGTTCGGCCTGTCAGTCTTAGGGTGGACTTCTCCCTAACCTTTTTCCTTCCCCCTCCATTTTTTTTATCTTGTTTCTGCATGCCTTAAGACACTGTGCACTTACCAATGCTAACCAGTGCTTAAGGGGATTTGCTCTTTTCTCTTTCCAGGTGCAAAGGGGTCACCCCAGACCACAGTAGTCTCCCTTGAGCTGGACATTTGGTTATACAACCGGTTTCTGGACCACTGCAAACATAAAAGCAATGAAGAACAGCAAAAACAATATATATGAATGCAGAGAATGTGTATTGACTATGCGCAGGTCCCATTCACTATTGCATGCAACATTTTGTAGTAGGTTTGTTGAAGCAGCCCATTTTTGGTTTCAGCTCAGGATTTTGACGTGCTGGCCTGCCCATGTCCCAGGATTTGTGTAGGTGACTAGGAATGAAAGAATGTTTAGAGCAGCAGTAGAGCAGCTAATTAAAGCTTTATCAGAAGATTCCAGGTTTGCTCATCACCACAATGAGGTGAGAAGCAATTATCTCCACTCCTAGAAATTACCAACAACAGCAGGTCTATTAAAGTACAGAGCAAAATGGCATTCAAATAGCTAGTGGTCAGCTCTAGCAAATACATTCAAAGATAGGCAGTTGGCAGTAGCTCCTTGCAAATGACAGTCTACTTCATTTCAAAATTTCAAATGTCCAGCCAATGCGACTTGCCATAAGATTCTCTTGAAAGAAAGCACAAAAGCAAATACATATCAGAGAAATTCATCATTAAGCAGGAATTGAAACTTTAAGAATTACTTGTATTTTTATTCAATCTGCTTTATATGTGCCCCTTGTGTCTATACAAGGAAATTCATCATGAATTGAAACTTTAAGAATTACTTGTAGTTTCATTCAATCTGCTTTATACGTGCCCCTTGTGTCTACACAAAGGACTATCTTATTCTTGTTCCATAATATTTCAAGAGACTGGACATCATGGAAATAACAAGGGTTTGTAATTGGTGCTTCGATAATTTTGGTGGCCACCTGTTAAGGAAAAAATTGAACAGTATGATGAGTCCAGCGGAATTTATGCACAGCAGAAAACTTCTCATTACAAGAAATGTGAACGTATTCAGCCATTTTGTAAAGCACTTAGGACCTAGCATACAAAATCAACAGACTTTATTGCAGATTTACCACCTTCCAAGGCCTATATGACAGTTTTGGGGACTGTGGAATCTTTTTCTAAAATGACAAATTTTTCGCTAGTTCATTAGCTCTTCAAATGGTTCAAACTTTCAGAAGAGATATAACTAGCCAACATGGTGTTCCCACTTTAATAATTTCTGATTGAGACCCTTACTACATTTCCCATATTTAGAAAGCAGTGTGTTTAGCCCTAGGAATTCACAGGAGAATATCTTCAGAGTTTCACCAACAAACTGATGGCTTAACTGAAAGAACAAACCAGATGTTACACTAGTATTTATTTTTTATTTCTTCATTGGCATTTTTAATCAAGAACCTTCACATATGGTACAGGATACAGTAATGTTCATATTTGTGCAGTGGATCAACTAACACATCTCGTTATATTAACACGAATTAAAGTTTGGTAACAGATCACACAATGCTATAGATATAGATATAAATAAAAGGAGATAAGGAAAAAACAGGCCCTGAAATACTTTGTCTTGTAAATGAGTAGCCAATATATTCATCTCAAATTAGAACAAAACATCAGAAACTTCTGGAACTGTCTGACTGGAGCTGCCTGAGGCAGCTAACAGAAAATGTGGAGATGTGAGTAGCAGGAGAATGTTCACCATGGAGCATGTAAACTAATAAGTTCTCCAGGGGAAACAAAGGAGCTACATATTCATGCCAAGAAGGACGTCCGGTCTTCCTTGGTGTCCATCAAACATAAATGTCTCGGTGCATGGGTCACCCTGTAGGTCAATCTATTCAGCCATCTGGTTCACCGTGGGGGGTTCCACATCCTGGAGGGGCAGATTCAAGCTGTCAAACTATTTAAAAACATAATGTCCCACATTGTGGCTGCTCCACCCCCTCATGTGTCATGGTGTCTGCCTCTGCCACAGCCCATTTATGTGTCACCTATAGTCAGTTCTTGATCGTGGGCAGGTGAGAGGCCTTTCAGTTCATGGCAATTAAGCACATAAAGAGAACCAGCATTAGATCACCTAGCTTCTGGCTTTTTATGTTGAGTATGTGCATAATCCTTAGAAGGCAAAGGAGAGGGTTTGGTAGCAACTGGACATCGATCACCGATGACACCTGTGGTAGCAGCTGGGTCCATGTATGCCTCAGCGATGGGCATTTGCAAACCATTTGTATAATTGTGGCATCCATGTGCCGACAGCTGGGGCATATGGGGAATACTGCAGGGAGCATTTAATGGAGGCTGTGAGGTGTGAGGTAAGTTTAATGCAAATAATTAAATTGCATTTATTTTAGATGGGCATTGCATGAAATTCGCTTCACCTGTTCCAATGCCACAGTCCATTGCTTGGAGGTTAATTTCATGCTAAGGGAATCCTCCCATTTGAATTTGTCCCAGGTTAAGAAGTCCATGCATTTCCCCTGAAAGCCTCATACAGTACTGTGATCGCCCCAACAGCCGAGCCTGTGTGTCAAGAAGCATGGCGATCCGAGGTGCAATGACAGCTCAGCTTGCCCCAGTGCCCATACATCCCCTATTGCCGCCATAATTGCATTATGTGTTAGAAAGAGACCCTCACCAAGCTCATGAAGTTTCTGCAGGTCCTAGAAGAACAGCGGAGTACCACCATTGTAAAGGTCACCCAATTGGTTGATTCCGGCCTCCCACCATATAGAGTAATCATGGACTTCCAGCAAAGTTGCCAAAGGGGGCATGCTCCAGGGAGGCATCTGTGGTGTATAAGGGGTGGTGTCTACCTGGATATAAATATAATTTCCAAAATAGCTTGGGCTTGGCACTCGAGGGAGCCGATCTAGTCCTTGCTGGGTGTGTGTGGGTGAACGGCACGACACCAGACTCCACTTCTATGCCAGCAGCCTCCACGCACTCAACACCGGCTGAAACAACACAGGCTTCCAGGCCACCCCGAAACGGACACACAGACCCTTCTCCTGCCGCACCTGCAGCTTCACCTGCGAAAGAACCACCAAACCTCCAAGGACTGGACCCAACCACCTCCGCTGCATACTCCTCAACACCCGCTCCACACGCAAACATGCCGTCGTGCTCTGGGATCTGCTCGACACCTCCGCTCCAGACGTGGTCTTCCTGACCGAGAGTTGGTGAAACGACTCCTCGGCGACCAACATCGCAATAGCCAAACCGGACGGCTACAAGGTCACCCGCAGGTATCGCGCCAACTAAAGCGGAGGAGGAATAGCCATCGTCCACAAATACACCCTCAAGGTCACCGCCCACGCAGACGACACCATCAACACCGCCGAACACCTGCACTTCTGGATCCACACCGACCCCAACACCACCCCCTGAGGAACACTCGTCTACAGACCCCCTGGACCCTGGGCCCAGTTCAGCGACTCCATCGCCAACCTCACCAGCACCCACGCACTCGCCTCCACGGACTACATCCTCCTTGGGGACCTGAACTTCTACCTCGAGAACAAGGCCAACTCTGTCACCCTGATCGACAACCCCACCAACCTCAGCCTCAGACAACTCGTCACCGCAACCACCCACGCCGCCGGCCACACGCTGGACCCCATCTTCTCCACAGGCACCCACGTCGTCTTCGACCTCACCACTGAACTCGACTGGATTGACCACCGCTGCATTCATTTCATCTTCAAGAAACCAACCAGGCACCACCGCACCCAACAGCTGCCTCGCCGCTCCTGGAGCAAAGTCACCGAAGACCGGTTGATCACCACCCTCCCCCAGAACTCACCCACCGACCCCACCAACCCAGACGCCGCAGCCCGCAACCTGAGACAGTGGATCGATGACTGCGCCAACACCCTCGCCCCACTCAAGAAACCCTCCAACAACCACGCCAGTAAGAGAGCCATCTGGTTCACCAACGAGCTCCAGACCTCCAAACGCGCATGTCAGAAACTGGAGAAAATATGGCTCCACGACTGCACACCGGACAACGACGCAGCCCACAAGGACGCCACCTGCAGAAATCACCACCTCATCAGATTAGCCAAGAGATCCTCCTTCAAAGACCGCTTGGATAGCAACATACACGACAGCAAAGAGATCTTCAGCATTGTAAAGAAACTTCCCAACCTCAGCGCCAACGCAAACGACATCCCGCCCTCACAAGAACTGTGCGACTCACTAGCCATTTTCTTCCTCCCCAAGATCGCTAACATCCACGACAGCTTCAACACCACGACCGCCCCAACTACGCCAGACTCCACCTCCCCTGTGAACACCACCAGCGCCATCCGCCTGACCTCCTGGTCCAACGTCAACGACCAAGAGACACGCAAGGTCATGAACTCCATCCACTCAGGATCTCTATCAGACCCATGCCCACACCACGTATTCAACAAAGCAGACGCATCCATCGCACCCCAGCAATGGAACGTCATCAACATCTCCTTCGAAACAGCAACATTCCCGGAAAGCTGGAAACACGCCGAAATCAACGCCCTCCGCAAGCAGCCCAAGGTGGACCTCAAGAACTTCCGGCCCATCTCCCTGCTCCCATTCCTGGCTAAGGTCATCGAGAAAATCGCCAGCAGACAATTGACCCGCCACTTGGAAGACAACAACACTTTGGACCCGTCCCAGTCCGGATTCAGACGAAACCACAGCACCGAGACAGCCCTCATCGCAGCCACAGACGACTTCAGGCGCCAAACAGACAATGGCAAAACATCAGCCCTCGTCCTCCTGGACCTGTCGGCCGCCTTCGACACGGTCTGCCATCACACTCTAAAGACACAACTCTTAGAAGCCTGAATCCAAGAGAAGGCCATTGACTGAATCACATCCTTCCTCTCCGGCAGAACCCAGAGCGTCCGCCTCCCACCCTTCTGATCTGAAGACATCATCTGCGGCATCCCCCATGGCTCATCCCTCAGCCCGCCGCTGTTCAACATCTACATGGCCCCCCGCGCACAAGTGGCTCGCCAACACGACCTCAACATCTTCTCCTATGCCGACGACACCCAGCTCATCCTCTCCCTCACCAAAGACCCAGACACCGCCAAAACCAACCTCCACGAGGGAATGAAGGCCGTCGCCGACTGGATGAGGAGCAGCCGTCTGAAGCTGAACTCGGACAAGATGGAGGTACTCATCCTCGGATCCACCCCCTCAGCCTGGGATGACTCCTGGTGGCCCACCACACTGGGAACAGCACCAACACCCACCGACCATGCACGCAACCTAGGATTTATCCTCGACTCCTCCCTCACCATGTCTAAGCAGGTCAAAGCCGTCTCCTCCTCCTACTACAACACCCTCCGCATGCTCCACAGAATCTACAAGTGGATTCCGACCAAAACAAGAACGGTGACACAGGCCCTCGTCAGCAACAGACTGGAATACGGCAACGCACTCTACACAGGACTCCCAGCCAAACACCTACGGGGACTACAAAGCATCCAAATTACCTCCGCCCGACTCATCGTCAACGTCACCCACCGCAGCCACATCACCTGCCACCTGAGAGACCTACACTGGCTCCCCGTCGACAAGAGGATCACCTTCAAGCTCCTCACCCACACACACAAAGCACTCCACAATGCTGGACCAGCCTACCTGAACAGCAGACTCAGCTTCTACACCTCTACCCAAGATATATATATGGTACAAAACAAAGCTCACCATACATCGCACCTCGCATCCCAGGTGCACTCCAGCGCAGTGGTGAGTCGCCTGAAATCCCCTTTCAACTTTCACACTCGTGCAGAAAACCACAGAGGCACTCCATAGGGAAATGAGTTTAAAGTTTAATGGGCTACAGCATGAAGAACTGCCAGACGTGTATTGGCAAAAAAGCCTTTTTCAATGTCAGTGTCATCTCTAAAATGAACAATATTTTAACATCCAGGAAGAACGTGACACGTTCGAAAACATAGAAAGTGAAGACATTCTCAAAATAAAAAGGATTTTGTAAGTTCATATGGCGGACATCTTATAATACCAAGTGAAATCACATCCATAGTACAGAGGCACACCAATATTAATCTCATATTGTGTAATCAGTCTAATATCCTCACAGTATATTTAATGTAAATTACAATTCCATATCCGAATATGCCAAAATAAATGCAACAGAATGGAAAAGAAAGGAGGACGGGATAGAAGCAAAATGGACAGAGTGCTCGAATACACATGATGCTATTGATGCATTCCACAAAGCCACCATCATGGATTTGAAAAATGCTCAGCAAAAGGAAATATAATATTCCCACGAAACAGTGGAAGGCCATTATTGATTTGATGCAAGATGACACACTAATAATAAAACCTTCGGACAAAAGGGGCAATATTGTACTATTCAGTAAGGAGCAATATCTCAAAGAGGCCCTCAGACAACTTAATGTCATTGAGTGTTATACACCTATACGCAGGAAAGAATGTGACAATTGCATTATGGAAATTCAAGATGTTTTGGCAATTGGTGGGACAGTGGGCTCTTAGATCTTGAGGAATATTGCTTTTTACTTTGTGAACATCCTGTTTTACCCATCTTCTATCACCTCCGGAAGGTGCACAAAAACACAATCAATCCCTCCGGGAGACCCATTGTGGCATCCCAGAATGGCCTACTAGAGAACCTCTCCACGTATATTGAGTCTTCTCTATTTCCACTGGTCAGGGACCTGAATTCTTACGTGAAAGACACTCATGATTTTTTTGACTGATTGATGGGATCAACTGGAATGATGATATGCTTATGATCAATCTTGACATTACCAGCTTATAATTCTTGTATTTAACATGCTAAGGGTCTGAATGCCGTTAAATGGTTTCTCGACAAAAGGGCATTGAAATACCATGAACACAATGTGATGCTACTACAAATGATGAACTTCTGCTTAGAGAATAACATCTTTATCTTTGCTGGTCAACTGTACAGGCAGAAGCGGGGTACCGCGATGGGCATGTGCTTCGCCCCCAGTTATGCAAACTTGTTCACGGGCTGGTGGAAGAAGCACATGGCCTGGGCGGAACAAGAACAATGGGTTGAGAGAGTGGCTTCATGGGTGAGGTATATAGACGATTTATTTATTGTCTAGAGCGAGACGCAAGAGGAGGCAAAGACTTATATAGCTGCCGTGAACCAGAATTTTTTTAACTTGACATTCACAGCCACCATGAGTAGGACCAGGGTTTTCTATTTAGATTTGCAGGTATACGCTGAGGGCAGTAAACTATTGACCAGATTATATCGCAAGCCGACTGCTGGCAATTCAATTTTGCATGCTGGAAGTCAACACCCCAGAGCCCTGATTAATAACATTCCATTTGGTGAGCTATTGCACCTTAAGCGCAATTTCTCTAAAACTAAAGAATATCTGAAAGCACAGAGAAGCGCAGTCAAGAGGTTCAATAAGAGAGGTTACTCTGATGGCATACTACAGGACCTCAGGATGAAGAAATATAAACCTTCTAAGGATTTCACTGATATACCTGGTTCTTTTAAACCAACAAATAAGAGATTGACACAGAAGCTGTAATATAAAAATACAATTTTTATTAACATCAGATGAGGGAGACTGCATCATATGGTAAACTCAGGCCACTGAAGGAGCCAGTCTAAGGAGTACAGAGAACAGGGGGCTTATATATGCATAGGTTACATAAAGCCAAGGGGAGGTCCTGGCACATACCAGCATGCAAATTAACTAATATGGGTATACAAAATTTGCTTGCTCAACAAAGTGGGAGGGAAGACATTTCTGCTTACATAGCCTGACAGTTCTATACTAGGAGCAGGTGCATTCTGACAGCTAGGCCTTTCCGAGCATGTGCAAGGCTCTGGAAGAGGGAGAAAGCACATGACACGCATATGGCTAACTAAAATGGCTGCCAAGTACAAAATGGCTTTCAGCTCATGCTAACAGCGATTCCTGCCATCTTTAACAGATGGTCCTTTTAGCAGGAGCTTAATACATTCCTATGATCTAGTAGGAACATAGAAAATATTTTGCACATTTATTTTCATAAATTCATCAATACCCTAATCCATTGCTAGGTGAGCATTTTTCATTCTAAACATTTCATTAAGCGGGTATATATAAGGTATAAGCAGGAGTACAAAGAGAACAGAGCATTGGGTCATAATTAAGGCTCCCTTTTGTCCATTTTTACTGATTTTTACAGATAAACACAGACAGAAAATATTTATTTTCGGGTCTGTATTTATTTTTAAATGAGGCTAAAAACTGAATTTGGGTTGCTTTTTGAGTAATTTGAAATACTGTCTGACATGAATGCCAAGCCAAAAGCTATGTGGGTTGATAGGTGAGGGGATTAAAAAAGAAAGGGATTTTAGTAAAGAGGCTTTTCACAGCAGTAGTTATAGACAAGGTTGATATTGGAATATTTCCTCATAAGTGCACTAATTTATCTCCACCGACATTCATCTACCTGGCAGGCATTCAAGCATGAGTGCATATGTATCAGTTAAATAAATGTGGAAATGTACTATTTCAGTTTCCTTTTTTCACAAAACCCTGAATAAATATGGATAAATACAGATAAAATTATTAAAAAATAAATATGGATAAATACAGACCGAAATGTCAAGAAAATAAATACCATAAAACCGGGATCCCTAGTCATAATTAACATACAGGAGAGAGTAATGACTATTATCACAAACAGAATTATCAATATTTTGCCAGCCCTAAGCAAAAAGCAAATCCTAGAACCATCCAGTCCAAGTCTATGTAAAAAACATTTTCAATAGACTTTTGCAGTGTTCCTTTTATGAGGGCTAGAGTCTTAATTAATATAGTCAAGGAAAGGGCAAAGTCACATTGCTAACAAAAAGAAGTCCTTGGGAAATGGAAGCCGCTGTACAACCAGCTAGAGGGTAGTCTTCTCCCTGTGTCCGTTTGAGCCTCACAAACAGGCTCTTGTTGTTTCCAAGGTGGAGCTGCACAACTCGAAAATTAGGAATCACTGCCCATTTTAAGAAGAAAAAGTCTTTTAACGATCCTGTCCAGTGTCTCAGGCAGTGCATCAGTTTCTTCACTTCAATGTAACAGGCACCAAAGACACAGCATCTGTTCCCTAAGTCCTTCCCTAACTCCTGTATTGCTCTGCTGGCGCACTGCTCTTTTGTTGGGGCAGAAGATTATCCAGTATGCACAGGCACTATTGATCAACACACAGAGGTGCAAACTTTCATTCACTTTGGGACCAGGATTCAGGGGCCTGATGCTGGGATCTCTGAAGCAACCCTTGTTTCAAAAGGGGTCACCTCAAGCAAAAGCCTCCTTGCCGTTCTGGTCGATCTGTGACTCTCTCAGCTAGGCATCAAAAACGTGATCCACGACTTCTCCTTTCTGAACTTCAGCCCTCATCCTGCTGGACCTGTCAGCTGCCTTCGACACTGACTGCCACCGCACACTAAGAACACGCCTCCAAGAAGCCAGAATCCAGAAGAAGCCCCTGAACTGGACCCCGTCCTTCCTCACCGGCAGAACCCAGAGAGTCCGCCTCATGCCCTTCCGATCCGTAGCAACCAACATCATCTGCAGCGTACCCCAGGGCGTATCCCTCAGCCCAACCCTGTTCAACATCTAGATGGCCCCTCTCGCACAAGTGGCCCACCAGCACGACCTGAACATCATCTCCTATGCCGACGACACCGAGCTCATCCTCTCCCTCACCAAGGATCCGCACACCACCAAAACCAACCTCCATGAGGGAATGAAGGCCGTCGCAGAGTGGATGAGGAGCAGCCGCCTGAAACTGAACTCGGACAAGATGGAGGTCCTCATCCTAGGCCCCATCCCCTCTGCATGGGACGACTCCTGGTGGCCAACCACACTGGGAGCAGCTCCAACACCCGTGGACCATGCACGCAACCTAGGATTCTTCCTCGACTCCTCCCTCTCCATGTCAAAGCAGGTCAGCAACGTCTCCTTCTCCTGCTACAACACCCTCCGCATGCTTCGCAGGACCTACAAGTGAATCCCGACCCAAACAAGAAGAACAGTGACCCAAACCCTCGTCAGCAGCAGGCTGGACTACGGCAACGCACTCTACGCAGGAATCCCAGCCAAAAACCTGCGACGACTAAAACGCATCCAAAACGCCTCAGCCCGACTGATCCTCAACGTCCCCCGCCGCAGCCACATCACCCCTCTCCTAAGAGACCTACACTGGCTCCCCATCAACAAAAGGATCACCTTCAAACTCCTCACCCACGCACACAATGCTCTCCACAACACCAGACCAGCCTACCTTAACGACAGACTCAACTTCTACACCCCCGCCCGCCAGCTGCGCTCCGCCAGCCTCGCCCTTGCCGCCGTCCCGCCATCCAACGAACGACCTCTGGCGGAAGATCCTTCTCCTTCCTCGCCGCCAAAACCTGGAACACACTCCCCACCCAGCTACGGCAGACCCAAGTAATACCTGCTCACCTTCAGAAGGCTCCTCAAGACCTGGCTCTTCGAGCAGTAGCAGCACCCCTCTACCCCCAACGCCTTGAGACCCTCACGGGTAAGTAGCACGCTTTAAAAGTTCATTGATGGATTGATTGATTGATTTGTGACCCCATCTTTTGCCCAAGACAGTGGCAGTGGTACATACTTCACATCCCAGTCGTTCCGCCTTCACTGAGGTCCTAGTTGCCAGCAACGCCTGTACTGGTTACCTTCACCTTGGCTTCAAACTGGTCTGGTGCTCATTCCCCAGGCTCGATCTGATGTCCAGGCCCCTCTGGCAATGGTTGTTAGGCAGCAAATATCTATTCGGTAAACAGAACAAAAGGTCTTTAGACAAGCCATACAAATAATCTATCTACAGAAAGGATAGTCTCAGAATACTTCCTAGCCTTGGAACCCCCATATATTAGCAAGGCACCCAAGAACCACTTCATCTATCTGAAAGTAAAAACTCTGGACCTATTAAACTCTTTGAAGCAGCTAAGGAAGTCTGTGTTCATTTACTAAATTCTGAGAAAAAGAGAAAAAGAATACAGTCATACTCTAAATCCTTATATTTGTGTATTCCTATATTATTCATCTGAAGACCCTCAAGAAAAAAGGAAATGTTCTACACTTTTACTCATAGACTTTAAATTACTTGTACAGGACTGCAGACACTTCTAAAATTATTTCTTTTAATAAAAGCACCTACACTGTACGCTTAGGACTATGCTCTCATGTTATAGGTGCAGCAGCAAAATCTAAAACTGCAAATTTAACAGGGATTCTTATTACATAATGAACTAAAAAAAAACTTCAACATTGTGGATAAATACATTTCTCAAGCAGAACAAGTTGTGGCAAGCAAACATCTATAAAACAATATTTTCTTTTCAAAAATGTTTACTGAGGATCACATGGGCGTCTTTCCTGCATTCTACTTTTCATGATCCAGACTATGCAACATCAGCTCTAATAAGGATTGTCAGTTTACTTACACAGACTAGCTAATAATAATGGTGTTATCACCTGAGAATTTTAAAACAGAAACTACCAACATTTAGTTCCCCTTAAAGGTCAAATAAGGGAACAGCAATCTAGACTACTCATCCTTTCATAATTTCATCAGACAGGATGGGCAGTAACATAGCATATTTATATATTCATTTTATTAATGCTAACAATTTTAAAACAGTATTACTGAATAGCCAATAACATGTCTTGTGGCTGTTTCAAAGACAGCTTAGACAGTCTCAAAAGAGATTAAGAAAAAGAGACTGAAATCATAAATTTGCCAACCCTTAATTTTTAGTTGAGCTAACCTCCTTCCCCCATTTCGACAGTAGTAAACCTGTAACAGGTTTCACATTTGTCTACACTATTAACTCCTATTTGTAGCAACGGGGCATAAACAAAGTTGTAGGAGGTAAATAGCATATTTAGCTAGCTAGAAAACATGAATAACTAACCACCAATTCCTTTAGAAAATTGTAGTAGTTGTAACATTAGGGTGAATGAATTCAAACTAAATCCCATTGCCTCCTTATCTCAGCCCTTGCACAGTAATCTTCAAACTCAAAGCATTAGTGCTATATACATGGCAGAGCCATTCACTTAATCAGAGCCCACATATACCATTATATTTCCTTCTGTTCATATGAGTGCACAAAAACTTGCTTTTGCCAAAAATAGTAAGCAAAACTTATCTTTCTCTACCTGCGCTGTCATCTTGTCTTTCAAAATGTTTCAGAGGTCGAAGTGTCAAAGCAAACCTTGCTCTGAGCCCTGCTAGGCTGCCAAATGCAGAACTCGACCTTTAACCCTTACCAGCTGTCCTATTTTGTGCAAGGCTTTCCATGCGGCTTTTCCAATTCATAGCAACTATGAAGAATCACAGCTGAAAGGCAGTCCTATTCCATTCCTGTTTTCCAGTAAATTAGAGATACACTTAATATTTTCTGCTGGTTTTTTATATTTATTTACATTTGTAAGCAGTGTGTGGTGTTCTTTTCTAGCCGTATAGAGGTCAGCTGTTCATTCTATACTTACATGTGTGCATTTACTGAAGCCTAAGATCAGTTTGAAAACTGCCCTGAGAGGCAGAACTGCTTTTAAACAGTACATTTTGCCCAATTGTGACTTTGATGTTAGGGGCCCTTAAAAACGAATAACCTACAATGTTTTGGCATATTAGGGATTCCAAGAGTGTCCTCTACATATCCCAGAGATGGGGGATCAGAAATGTATAAGGTACACCCTTATAAAAATGAGTTTAGTACGCCTTGGATAAAGAGATATTTCACATTTTAGGCCCCCCCCCATTGTGGTAAAGCGCTGCTTAAATTCAACTTTGATACTAGGAGTTCACACTATGATAATTAGGCAGTATAGAGATCAAAAAACGTTTTTAGTGCACTTATTTTAATGACATTTGTTTTCATACCGTCAAAATTCCCTTTTTTATGTTTTTTATAACACCAACCCTTTTCATGGTTCCATGTATGAAAAGCAAGCCTCATTCCTTCCCTATCATATTTAAACGCATTCATTTATAACCCTAAGCACAGAAGGTTACTTGAAATATGAAAAGTCTGCACCACTTTTTAAAGGACAGTTATTATTTAACATCAAAACCAATGATGTGCTTATGTAAAAAGGCATTAAGAATGGAAATCCCAAATTTCAATCTTTTCTCTGTTATCCAAAATAATGAAACAATCTTTTGTAACTTTGTCTGTTATGCAGGCTTTTATACCAGGTTTACACTAACTTAAAATATAGTTGATTCAGCATTTTTCGGCTGTGACAGGAATTGCCATGTGCTATTGAAGCAGCTGCTGCTGTGATCAGCAGGCATCAAATTCCCACGCCTTACAAGCCAGCACAAATCTATTGTTCTGTAATGTCTTCTTTAGTTCAACAACCAATTCATTCAGATGATGTGAATGCCGTTTACTATCTAATACAATATATCTAAGGTAGGGGTGGGTGTCAAATTCCGTTCCGTTCGCAGAAATTGAGATTATTTGACATTTTCGTGTTCCACGGAGAGCGCAAATATGGCAACATTTCCACGATCCGCAGCATACCAGAGATTTTTTTCATGCTCGTGCTTTGAAAATACGTTCATGCGCGCGCGTTCGCCGACAAGTTTTCCCGACTCGGTCGCGTGCTCCACGAGATGTTGGTAGCCGTTTGCACTATCTCGCGAGAGTTCACGCCCGCGATCACGTCATTAGTCTCGTGATCATGCACTGCAAGAGTATGAGATCTCGAACACGTCATTCTCCACCACGAGAGCGTGAGGACGACACGAACATGTCATATCGAACGTGACAAGGAGCTAGAGAACCCGAACAAGTCATTCACCACCGCGAGCGAGAGCTTGAAGTCGCAAACATGTCATATCGAACGCGACAAGGAGCAAGAGAACCCGAACACATCATATCATATCCAACAGGAGAGGGAGTGAGAGAACGCAATAACATAATTTTGGACGCGCCATCGACATCCGGCGGAAGTAAGGGGAAGCTCGAGAACGCGAACATGTGAAATTTTTAATCTGGAGAAGAATATCATCTCTAGCAGCATAAAACCTTCAGCAAATGATGATTTGGATGAACAAAATCCTCAGATTGACATTTGGCTATCCTTTTTTGTGCAAGGAGTCCTTTTTTAAAATGGTGGGAGAGGGAGGAAGTGTCACAGAATCTTCAACCTCCAGTTCCTGTCCAGCATGCTCCTCCCAGTGATTTGTCCATCTCCTGCTCATTCTGCCTTTGAATTTAGAGCTAGAAAGATCACTCTTTTTGTCTGCTGCATCATTATTATTGGATTTGAGGATTTTTAAATTGGATATTTTACAAGTAAGTGGTTGTTGTGTCTGTTTGATTGGGGCATTGCAGTTATTACAACTACAATTTAATTTTGGTTTCATTTCATTCCTTTTTTTTAATTGTTGTTGGTGGTAGTAGTCAGTAGGCCCAGAGCTAGCGATGGGTGGGTGCAGGATGAAGCAACTGTTCCTTTGGTTTGTTTTAAATGTATTTCATTTTCAAGCATCATTTAGGGTATGGATGGCATTGGATTGATTCGGGAAATGTGTTTTTTTGGGGTGGACTTTCTTTTGTTGGGCCTGGCCATGTGGCTGGTGGCCATTTTGAAGCCTAGGCCTGCAAGCTTGTCTGGCCTTATCTGCCAACAGGCCTGCTTTCATCCGGTAGGCTCAGAGCAGGTACCCACAGCTGCATTAAACAAGTGTTTCGGTGCGGTCTGTTGAATTTAGACATCATTTAGGGCATGAATGGCATTGGATTGAGTTGGGAAATGTGTTTTTTTGGGTGGGCTTTCTGTTGTTGGGCCTGGCCATGTGGCTAGTGGTCATTTTGAAGCCTAGGCCTGCAAGCTTGTCTGGCCTTATCTGCCAACAGGCCTGCTTTCATCCGGTAGGCTCAGAGCAGGTAGCCACAGCTGCATTAAACAAGTGTTTCGGTGTGGTCTGTTGAATTTAGACATCATTTAGGGCATGGATGGCATTGGATTGAGTTGGGAAATGTGTTTTTTTTTGGGTGGGCTTTCTGATGTTGGGCCTGGCCATGTGGCTGTTGGGCATTTTAAAGCCTAGGCCTGCAAGCTTTTCTGGCCTCGTCTGCCAACAGGCCTCCTTTCATCCAGTAGGCTCAGAGCAGGTAGCCACAGCTGCATTAAACAAGTGATTCTGTGTGGTCTGTTGAATTTAGACATCATTTAGGGCATTGATGGCATTGGATTGAGTTGTGAAATGTGTGTTTTTGGGTGGGCTTTCTGATGTTGGGTGTCTTAAAGACATGCCTTTGTTGTGTGTGTCTGGTGTGTGTTGGTGTTCAATGCATGCACCCTGCAGACCTTTTTTGGGCCTGTGTATTTTCGTTTTTGCATTTTATTGCATTAAAAAGGCAGAGCAGTGTGCTTTAGCATGCTTCCTTTGCCTGGATTTTATAGGCCTTTTGTCAGCTCCTTGTGTTTCCCAGGCCCCAGGCTTGTTGCTTGTGATTTGTGAGTGTCCATGTGGCTGGTGGCCTTTTTTTTGTGGTGGAAAATATTAGTGTCCTGCTTTTGCCATATAGGTCTGCATGGTTTACCTATTGGCTTACTGCTGCCATCCATCCATTCCCTTTGCCAGCAGCAGCTCCATGAATGATGTGATGCTCAAATAATTTAATGGCAAGTAGGGTCCACCCCACTTCCATTACATTTTTTATTTGGTGGTTCTTATTCTCTTTCCTATCCTTCCTGAGAGTGTAGTGTGTACACAGTAGTATAACATAGCCCTTGTTGACAAAGTCTCAGAAATGGCTAGACTATATTTTTTGTTTGTTTGTTTATACTAGTACAGTAGTAACTGAACCACAACAACAAATGCAACATTTCACTGATGTTCTTCTCCTGGCATATTTGCTTTTAGGTGTACAAAAAGCCAGAGGAGGAGGTGTCATCATCATTACCCATTGTACTGCCAGCCAGGCAGAAGTCCTACTGCGCATCATGTCCACATGTGACCACAATTTGTGCACCTGCGTCCTGCCTGACATCTGAAGAAGATGGCCCCAAAGAAAGGTACCAGGTCCAGTTACCAAGAAAGTTGCCGGTGAGAAGAAGGAACAGAAAAAGGAAGTGCCACTAACCACGACTGGTGTGCCGGCCGATTTTTTTTTGGGATCAAAAAATGACGCCTGCAGCAGCGTTGTCTAGCAACCAAGCTGGGAGCAGCACCTCCGCACCAGTGGTCCAACCCCACCAACCTAGGCCCAAGCCCTTGAGTGTCGCAGAGTTAGCCAGTCTACTAACGAGCAGCCATGTTGAAATGTCATTATCGCAAAGTAGTACACAATCAACACAGATGGAAATTCAGCAGATAAATGTGCAGCAGCAGCCGCAACAACAACAGCAGCAGCCGCAACAACAACAGCAGCAGCAGCAAGAACAGCAGCAGCCGCAAGAACAGCAGCAGCCGCAAGAAAAGCAGAAGCCGCAAGAACAGCCGCAAGAACAGCAGCAGCCGCAAGAACAGCAGCAGCCCAAAGAACAGTCCACAATAGTAGTTTTTGCTCCTGAAGTAGGGGCATTTCAGGAAATTAAGCTTCCTGCAGACGAAGTGTAGCAAACCACTGTTTTGGAAGATCTATTGTCTTCCAGACCAGCAGCAAGGAAAAGGAGGCTTAGTCCATCATCTTCTTCTTCAGGCCCCCCTTCTGATGATCGTGATGCCACTTGGCAGTCACCAGCTCTGTCTGAGAGTGATGCATGCCACAAGACAATGCTTCTAAAAATGAAGGTTCCAGAAAAACTTAGAGTTATGGAGGTAGATGTACAAGAGGGGGATGATGTTGATGATGACGAGCCAGTCATCACGCACATCACTCCCCCCCCAAAGGGGATGGAGACCAACATTATCACCCTATCCAGAAAGGCTGCTGCTGAGCAGGATGTAGCACAGATACCACCAACACAGGTTACACCACCACGACCTCCAGCTGCCATATTTTCAAAGGCTCGGCAGGGACCTACATCCACCTCAACCATCTCACTAGGTAGTGATAGAAGAAGTCACAGTGTAGCTGCACAGAGTCACATCCCAAGCAAACCCTCTAGTTCATCTGGCATTGAAAGTGGCACATCCAGCAGTGCCAGAAAGTTCTCCTCCCCAGTTTGGGACTTCTTTTCTGTTAGCACCAAGGAGGAGAACGTTGCTATATGCTCAATTTGTCGACAAGGTTTTCGGTGGGGTAAGCTTTGTACAAACGATGGTACCGGAGGCCAAGCAAGTCATCTCAGAATACACCACACTATCGTGTGGGAGAATCACCTACTTCACTTACAATAAAGTAAAAAAACTCAACCCATTGATGTTGGGTATGAAGAATCAGGGGACGATATTGTTGCGGTAGAAGGTGAAGAAGAGGGAGGCATTTCTAGCCCTGTACCCAGTAGTGAAGTAGTACCGCCCACATACTCCTCAGCAACATCTCAGTGGCACCGCAGTAAGAGCCATACTCAGAGTCAGGCTGGGACACAAAGGCGACCGAGTACTGCAATACGACAAAGTGCGTTGTTGAGCCTAAGTGGGTTCATGAAAACAACAGCACCACAAAGTTAAGTAATCCAGCCTACCATTGAGAGCATGCTTAGGTTGGAGGGACATTTCCAACGCAACCACCCAATGGCACGGTTGTACAATGCGAAGCTGGCTAAAATATTAGCGCTGGACCCTCTTCCTTTTTCATTTGTGGAAGGGGTGGGTTTCCTTGAATTTGTGTCAGCCATCTGCCCTAAATGGAAGGTTCCCAGCCATTCCTATTTCGCAAGAATTGCTGTTCTGGCCCTACATCAGGATGTGCTGGAATTAGTTGGACTAGCTTTGCAGCAGAGTGCTGTTCACAATATCCACCTGACAACAGACATCTGGACCAGTTGCCAAGCCACAGATTACATGTGCATCACTGCACACAGGGTCTCTTTTGTGGGGGTTATAGATGAGCTATCTGAAGGAGGTGCTGTTGACACAGCTGAGATTTTTAAAGCTACTCGGAAACATGCAACTGTAGCCATATTCGCCATGGAGAAGTCTCATACTGCTGTAAACATTTTGGAAGAGTTTCGCAGCAAGGTTTTTGAATGGCTGAACCCAAGAGGGCTTAGTATTGGTTTTGTTGCCACAGATAATGGCATTAATGTACTTAAGGCCATGGATCTTGGTTCCTATTTCAGGGTTCCGTGTTTGGTGTACTGCATAAACATTATAGTTCGAGACTTTCTGAAAAAAGAACCCATAGTTAGCAACTTACTGACCACCTGCCGAAGAATATGCACCCATTTCAGTCATTCTTTTAAAGCTCGGAAGCAGCTGAGGATCATTCAACGTGACTATAGAATGCCAGTCAAAGCACTCATCCAGGAGGTGGCAACACGTTGGAACTCAACGTATTACATGCTTGATCATCTGTTTGAGCAGTACAGACCACCCAATGAATATGTCATGCAGAGAGGGGATGCTACAGTGAAAGGTATGAGCCTTCAGATGGACCAATGGTGCCTAGTCAAATGCCTGACTGACATGCTTTGTCCTTTTGAGGTCTTCACACGTGAAGTCAGCAAGGAGGACTGTACAATGGGCCAAGCTATCCCATTATTGCAAATGCTAGAGCATCAGCTGAAGGCGGTGTCTGAATCATACAAAGGTGTAGAGAAAAAAAAGAAGCCTATGACTTGGTGGAGAGCTTAGCCCATCGCTTAACTGAAAATACAAGGGTGCAAAAAGAGATTTTGTCACAAGAACATTACATTTCTGCCACAATTCTGGATCCACGGGCAAAATTGGCACTGAAGACATTAATTCCTTTTTCAATGATGGATGTTGCCCGCTACAAAACGTGGATAGCTGAGGCAGCGAGTAAGTTGGAAAATGAACGGCTGCTAATTAAAAGCCCACTAGATCATCACACAAGAAGTACTGCAGCAGGGCATCCGGCATCAAGTACAACTTCGGAGGCTGAGGGCAGTGCGTTTGGCTCAGAACACTCACCATCACTATCGACAACAGCAACAATAACTGGATCATTAGGCCCAGTAGAATCATTACATGATTGGTATTTACAGTTAGGCATTGGTAAGCACAGTGTTGATGCACAGAGAAAAGAGCCTGAAAAAAGCTTAGCAGCAGCACCCCTGAACATTGAGTGTATGGTCCAGGCCTGTCTGGATGACCCAACAGAGGTGTACATTGATTAAAACCCATTGCGGTATTGGTATAGGAAAAGGGCTGAATGGCCACTGCTCAGCAGGCTGGCGATAAGCTATCTGGCTTGCCCTGTCGCAAGTGTCTCTTCCGAACGTGTTTTCAGTGCCGCTGGTTCCATTGTAACAGTGAGAAGGACCAGTCACTCGGCCAAAAACGTGGAGAGGTTAACAATGATCAAAATGAATCAGCACTTCATAGCACCGAATTACACAATACATGAATCAAGGCAGGACGATGAGGACAGCGGCTTAGGTGACTGAAGAAGTGTGTTACATGATTAACTACTACTGGTTGAACCCCCAGAGTTTGAAGACGAGCTATACTTCCCTGACAATTAGGCTTGCACTTACAGTCTTCCTCCCTTATTTTCCTTTATTTGTGTGTCTGTCTTTCTGGTTACAAACGTTGAATCATAAAAAATCCATCATCACGCCTTCTACTCTTTTTATTTCAATATACAAGTTTCAGCTGTCTGCATTTCACAGTACAGTCCTCCGAATCCAGCTCCTCTACTCCAGCCTTCTGAAGCTACCTAAATCCATTGCCCTCAAGACAGATGATGATTGGATGATGCAAAAAAGAAGAAAAAATAAAATCTTTCCTAGTCCCACCAAAAGAAGTGGAATATGATGACTACGATAGCTATCCTCCTTTCTGAGCAGAGAGACACTTCCCATTAACTGAAAATGAGATGGAACAGGTAATGAATGATGCCATGCATTGGGCCCAGAAGTTATTTCATTGTGCACTAATCATCATTCTACACACCAAAAGTAACTCTTGGCAATTTTCCCCTTCTTGCAACTATTTTTAATAGGAAATTTGTACTTATACTGCAGCTTGATACATTGCCTTTGGATTGAATTCAGGAAGGGGACTCAATCTGTACACTGCACTCTGAGTATGACAACAGCACTGTCCATGATGATAATGGTGAAAAAGATGGCCCGTTAACTTAAGATGAGAAGGAACAGGTAATGAAAATGAATGGCATGCATTGGACACCTGACTCTGAGTGATTGGTGTTTGTGTTTTTGTTGTTTGTTGTGCATGAAGTGAAGTCAAAGTGTACTAGTGGTATTACTGAACACACTAAAGAGTGACTCAAGTCAATACTATTTCTACTCTTGTTCTGTAATAAAATTGTACTTGTACTGCAGGCCGATCTTCACAGTCAGTACGGGAAACAAGTGGTCCTAGTGAAGAAATGAAATCTTCATTCTCAGGGAATACTTACTAATAAAAAAAAGAACTTGGCACAGAAGCTGAAAATATGAAAAGACATCTTTATTAAATTTAATAAGTGAGGCCACGTCACACAGAAGCCGTAGCAACTGAATGAGGTAGTCTGAGGAATACAGAAAACAGAGGCATTTTATATGCTTAGGGTTACAAACTTCAGCATACAAGTAAGGGGCAGTCCTAGCTTTTGCAAGCATGCAAAAAATGCCTAACATGGACATGCAAGGTCTGCCCAACGACAAACCCATTTTACAGTTGTCCGGCCCATAATCAATCATTGAACAAACCCAACATTCTTCTTTAGACAAGCCGGACTGACCCATAATAAAAGGACCACAACCCATATCATAAACAGACCATAAAAGAAGGAACAGAAAACAGATAAGAAGCAGGATAAGGTGTGTGTGTGTGCATACCAAACTCTACAATGTCCTGTGCTTTGATCCTCAATCTTGATCAGCTAAAGGGCAGGAACTGGTTTAACAAGGTCAGCTTCAGGCAACAGGGTCAGTTCACTCAGGTCAAACAGGAGTCAGCATGAACTCGAGCTAAGGTGTACATGTTCTCAAAAGACTAGTTTCAGCCACAATCATGGCCTATGTGAGGGCAACCACAAAATGGCTGCCATACACAAAATGAAAACCCATGGGTTCAGAATTCACAGAACCTCAGACCCTCCTTTTGCCCTTACATAGGCAATCACTCAGTCTGTATCTGAATCGATGTCAATATTATCCGTTATTCCCTTCACTAAGGCATTATTACTTGAGTTATCTTTCACGCAAGGGATAGACTTCGTTGGCATAAATAAACATCGTCTGATATACCCATACAGACCCACTGTAACTAAATGACAGAACCAAATAGGGAATACCTCTATCTGTAGTATGTGGCATAAGACCACACACCCAACAATTAGTGGTGTTCATTACTAACTGGTATTGATGCTGAAACTGTACAAAGGAATTATTCACAAATTCCGACTTTCTAATCTGCTCGCGTTCAGGTAAGATATGAAAAGAATGCAAAGAAGTAGTAGTAGGAAAAGACATAGGTTGGGAGGTGGGTGCAGAAGTCAATTGGTTAGTGAAAACAATCCAACCCACAAAAGACAACGTCATGCTTAAAAATACTAGAAAACATGTAATTAAGAACATATGGACAACAGGAGAAAGTAATGACCTCTATTACAAACAAAATTATAATTTTTCACAACTCTAAGCAGAAAGCAAATCCTAAAATTATCTAGTAACATTTTTTATGGCTCCTATGCATTTCAGTAACTTATTATATGTTCAGGTGAAACAGTGGTGATCCTTAATAATGCTCTCAGATGAAAAGGGATACTCTTCCACAGAGGATGGACTTTATTCTGCTTTTACTAAAGAGAATACTACTTTAAAACATTGCCAGCAAAACAGCAAAAATCAGTCTCCTAATACCCATTTTATGCAATCGCACGGGAAATACCCAGAGTCCGTCCAAGCCTCTCCCGCAGGCTTCTATTGTTCATCAAATCCTTTTCTGTTGTTTTCTTCCGCATGGGCCTGTTCGTTCAGGCCTTTCATGAAAATGGTCCTTCTCAGTATCCGTTAGAGTGCCCTCCTGGCAAACACTCGCAGCTTATTTGACAGTCTCAATGTCTCAATGTCTCAATGTCTTAGGGGCATATTACCAACCAATAGAGATAATTTTTGTCTCTAACTTATTTAGAGACAAAACTTATCGCCGCAAATCGGCGATTTTTATCGCAGATAAACCTTGCTATTAGCAACGTTTATCGCAAATGAGATAAAAAACGTCCGCAATGCATGAATATCGCTGAAAAGTCAGCGATATTCATGCATTATCGAGCAAATGCACTTAGCCATGTTATCCACCTCCCATTGGATAACATGGCTAAGAACTGCTCCTGGGCAAGTGTTAGCTTTTGGAGATATTCGCGCTTAGCGCGAATATCTCCAAAAGTTGGTAATAGGAGATAGCGATGTTAGCGACTGTTTTCAGTCGCTAACATCTTGGCACGCCCACTTTGCATGTCATTAGTGATAAATATCACTGACATGCAAAGCGGGGCCCAAGATGGTCACTATCTCCTATTAGCTGTCGCTAACTGGTGTTAGCGACAGCTTGGTAATAGGGAGATCATTTTATCTCCGCTTTCTTGGCTTTTAAAGCCAAAAAAGCGGAGATAAAGCCCCTTGATAATATGCCCCTCAATGTCTCAATATCTCTCCTCTGCGGCAGGCACTACAGATAGTGTGCTCGTCATTGATCATGGGCACAGATCATCTCATGCAGACCCAAGTACTATTAATCAGGAAAGAGCAACAGGCTTTCATACTCCAACACTCGCTTTTCAGTGTCAGAGGATGCTCGGGCTGCTCCTCCATTTAATCATAGGTACCACAATGTAGTGCCTTTTTCCAATCCTGGATCCTCTGGTGCACTGCCTTTCCGTTGGAGCAAAGAAAAGGGGTGTGTGCCTCAGGCCAAGGGGCTCAATGGACTGCCTACTGTCAGAGGTTACCAGCACATGACAGGTGAGAAACTAAAAACTTAAAATAACTGGAATCCTTCTCTTTCGCTCTTTTGCACTGAAACTCTGGTTCTGTGGCAAAACCAGCTCCTCCTTCTTTTGTGATGTTCAACGCCTTCTGATGAAGCAAGTACAAAACGTTGGAGATACCACTGATGACACGTTGGCGATCGCTTAAAATAACTGGAATCCTTCTCTTTCGCTCTTTTGCACTGAAACTCTGGTTCTGTGGCAAAACCAGCTCCTCCTTCTTTTGTGATGTTCAACGCCTTCTGATGAAGCAAGTACAAAACGTTGGAGATACCACTGATGACACGTTGGCGATCGCTGTCTGGGTGCTGGGACTGTCACTGATGGGAATTAGCTTTTCATCAAAGGTCCGCAGGTTATTATGACTTAATCCCGCAGAACCTAGTGACATAGGAAATGGGACACATTTGTTATTTTCCTTCAATTTAGTACAAAAACAGTTTGTTTTTAACAAGAGGATTGCAAGCAGGTAGCCTGCAATCTGCGAGGGAGTGGCCATACGCCATGAGACAATTCTGGTCTAGAACACACTGTCATTCTCATAGAATACAAAGACAAAGGCAATAAGCAAAACAGTGCCTCTAATTTCTTCAATTGGGTTTCCATGTGAGAGCATATCCTCTACCATCTAAGGGTAGATAACTATATGAGAATTGTATCTAAATGGATGTCCTCACACATAGTGACATCGTCTAATGGGGTAAACACATTTTTTCTCTCAATAATTACATATAGGTGTTCCTAAATTCCTTATCTAAAACATTTCAAAAGAGAAATCGCATAATACAGATTATCAGGGACATGTAGATACCTCCCTTTTAATAACTGTGCATCAAGTGCACTACGCAATACACAGGCTAATAATCAAAATGTGGAAACTTGTCTTACAATAGCATTGAGTCAGTTAACCAGTCCATCACTACCATGATGGTTAGACTGAAAAACATCAAGTTAGGCCTAAAGAAAATTCTTTAAAAAACAGTCTAGTCATACAAAAGGGAATTATACATAATATAGGGGTTCCTAGTACATTACTGCAATCTGGAAGTGTGAACCTAATACAATAATATTAATAAAAGAAGGCTAACTGGTAAAAGGAATATGGAAAAGGGAAAATGGGACTAGGACACAGCTAAAATCCCCAATTACTAGGCACAATGTGACATCAATCAGGGGAGAAATGTCAAAAGAAAAATCTATAGGAAGAACAAGAAATTGCTCAGGTGATAGTCAAGTTTGTGACACAATAT
Source organism: Lissotriton helveticus (assembly GCF_964261635.1). Classification (NCBI taxonomy): domain Eukaryota; kingdom Metazoa; phylum Chordata; class Amphibia; order Caudata; family Salamandridae; genus Lissotriton; species Lissotriton helveticus. The sequence continues at coordinate 2,056,054,254 of NC_136061.1, forward strand.
AAAGAGTATGGGTGATACACAAAAAGTCAAAATAGTACACAAATTTAAACTCTACCGCTGGCCGCTACACCATATATGGTAATCTCACCTAATGTTCCAATTCCTTCTTCAGGGAAAAATGAAACCTTGTTTCCTTTATAGTACAAAGCCATACACTACTTAGGAAGCAGAACAAAACTGACTAATGTAATATAGAAATTAGGTCACCATGTACAAGAGTCACAAATCTATAATTTATCCTTACGTCCAATCAGGATACATAAATTTAGGGCTGCCTGTTCCTTTAAGGGAAAAGGACAGTACGTGACTAACAGCATGTGACACACTTTGATTCTGTATATCTCTTTTTTTTTTTCCTTCAAATACCATTAAAGCCAAATTTGACATACACTGATGAAGTGTTGTCTGTCTTTCTGTGAAATTTAGTGTCAGAGCAAATCTACCCAACTGTTGTGCAGGATACACATCGTCATGTATATTCCTTCACAATATAGGTAAACTTGTAATCGTATCAGAAGCAGCAACATAAAACAAAAAACATGCAAAAGAAATAATAAAAAATGCACAAAACGCACATGTCAAGCCATCAGATATACTTGCTGTATATCAAGCACAAAAAAGCATAGACAAAACAATAGCATATATAAATGAGTGGTGACGCACAACACCAGGTCATGTACTAACAATATTCGGGCCTGCCTAATTTGTCAGGTTTAAAATCCTCACCCTCCTTTTGACAGCAAATCACCAAGTAGTGGAGATTTGGCTGTCAAATGCAACTTACTGTGTGTCACTTCTGACACACAGGACCAGCAGGAACAATTCATAAAAGGATAAAATGCAAGAATATGTAAAATGCACAAACATTTCTTTTCAAAGAAATTACGCAAAAACACATCTCTTTTCAACCAACTAAACTCACGTGTCTTGTCAGCCTTAAAATCACCCAGAACAATCCATGAATGATCTGTGAGCAGAAGCAAAAAGAAAAAATACACAACACACAAAAGAGAGACATTTCTCATAACAAACAAACATCCTTTATAACTTGTAATCAGAAGACAAAACATGATACACATTAACAGACACAAAAAAATTCCATTACTTAACTGTTACCATCTTGTCAGTCACCTTGCAACATGAAGCCCTTTTACCTTTCCAAAAGTAAAATTCTTTCACTGACACTCTGCGTGTCCCGTGCGCCAACACCCTTTGAGACCCTGCTTTTCCAAGCAATCATTTCTCCATCTGTTTACACTTACTCCTAACTCCCACCTTACTGACCTTAAGGTCAAAATCTGCCTTACGGGCTCCTCAGCCCTCTATCTCTTCCTCACTCTTAAGGCTGAAAAAAGACAAAAAGCCTTCCCAACTCTTTCTAACCTGCAATAACCAACCCTATTTAAAACACATGATATATATACATTACTCCTGTTAGGGGCTACAATTTATTTCTATACTTAGATTATTAAAACAGTTACTGTGACTAATTCGTAAAACATAATAACACACATACCAGTTTTTAGAACAAATGCTTGTTTGCAATGGTACTCATTTCATCAACCTTAAATAGATGAAGGTCTCAGTTAGGTCCAGCCAAAGTTAAAAACCTTCAACCCTGATATTAAACTCAAACCTCTGCACCAGGCACATTGGCTCACTGAGCCATTAAACGCAACCCCAAATGGGAACAACCTGCAAATTTGTGTTTTATACCTAAATGTATGCATTTACTGAAGCCTAAGGCACTTTAAAGCTATTTTAAATGGGAAAAATACCCTAATTCGACTTTGATATTTGGGGCACTTAAAAATAAATATCCTATAAGCATGTTACATATTAATCATCCTCAGAATGTTCTTTACACATTACAGATATTAGACATTAGACATATCTCGTGTAAATCCTTAGAAAAATGAGTTTTTTACGCATGCGCTAAGTGAGATGTCATATGCTAATGTCCTCATTATGCAGTGCAACACAACTCAAATTAAATTATAATGCTAGGAGGTCACAGCATGAGCATTAAGCTTCATGAATAGTAAAAAACGAATTTTGTAGCACTTATTTTTAATAATTATTTTTCATAATTTAATAATTATTTTTTATAAACCCAATCATTTTGGCTAATTTCACATATAAAAGCAAGCTGCATCCCTTATTTCAGAATTAAACAGAAAGGGGTGAAACACTCAGGACACACAATACGGCGCGCTTTAGCCATGCATTTCACAAATAGCGCCAACGCTATTCACTTACAGAAATTGCACTAATGGGAAAACCACATAGACATTTAAACACAAATTTAACCCACAAATCAATACTCAGGACAGAAACCGAGGACAGCCCACAGACTGTACTTAAACCAAACCATTTGTAAATGCTAGTTGTAAGTCATATTTACAATAAACGCTTCTCAATAGTGTTTCAAAAGACTACAAAAACAGCCCAACAGACTGATGTATGTCCAAGAAGCGAAAATACACTCAATTCGCTAGCTTTGGCTAGCAGAACACCAAAACATCGCTCTGCATATCTTCCTTCATAACATTGCGCAGAACAAATGATCCTTATATGTATTATGTCATATTTTAATTCCCTGGGGATTACAGAATCACCAAGGAAGAAATATGTTTGTATACTTAAACCTATTTAAGTATTCCTTCTAGGAGAGCCGGCTAATTAATTTCACATCACACTATGGTACCTTCCAAATAAAGCCACACATTCTTATGTGAGCTTTTAAACAGGCAAGCCAAAAATATTGCAAAATATACAATATTATAATCAATGTAGTACTTAATGTACTTTTCGTACGTGCACCGTTCAACTAAAACAAATAGAGAAAATTCTCCTCATTACCTGTTCTACACAAATTGCAATTCGCATATACAAACCTATACAAATCCAAAGTTGGCCAACACAAATTCCAAAGTTCCAAAGTTACAGTCCTAAATTTGCTAAGACCAGGCATCTTATAGCTCACTAATCTAGCTTCAAACTTCAAGGGGTTATCAAAAACGATATACTCGCAAATATACGAGCCCCTCGGCTTTGATAATTGCAATAACCAAAACAAAACCAAGAAACCAAACAGTCGTGGGAGCGACCCACTTGTACTTCTTATTTTTACTAATCAAAAGGTTATCCAAATTCTAACTGTCAAGTTCTACATGACCTAACGGTCTTTTTTAGAATACTCACACCAAAAAAAAAAGGTTCTCAGTCAGGAGTGACATCATGTGGAGGATCAAAATCAGGAAGAGCAGAAATATACTGGGCTGCAAAGACGAAGAATCTCCAGAATTCCTGTGCACAGAGTAGTAGAGTCCCGTCCTGTCCTCCTCAGTAGATTTCAGTCTTCTGACAAGATCACTCCCACAGAAAGTCACTTCTCTGATGAAGCCCACGTTGGCCGCGCCATTTGAAGAAATGAAATCTTCATTCTCAGGAAATACTTACTAATAAAAAAAGAACTTGGCACAGAAGCTGAAAATATGAAAATACATCTTTATTAAATTTAATAAGTGAGGTCACGTCACACAGAAGCCGTAGCAACTGAATGAGGTGGTCTGAGAAATACAGAAAACAGAGGACTTTTATATGCTTAGGGTTACAAACTTCAGTATACAAGTAAGGGGCAGTCCTAGCTTTTGCAAGCATGCAAAAAATGCCTAACATGGACATGCAAGGTCTGCCAAACGACAAACCCATTTTACAGTTGTCCGGTCCATAATCAATCATTGAACAAACCCAACATTCTTCTTTAGACAAGCCGGACAAACCCATAATAAAAGGACCACAACCCATATCATAAACAGACCATAAAAGAAGGAACAAAAAACAGATAAGAAGCAGGATAAGGTGTGTGTGTGTGCATACCAAACTCTACATTGTCCAGTGCTTTGATCATCAATCTTGATCAGCTAAAGGGCAGGAACTGGTTTAACAAGGTCAGCTTCAGGCAACAGGGTCAGTTCACTCAGGTCAAACAGGAGTCAGCATGAACTCGAGCTAAGGTGTACATGTCCTCAAAAGACTAGTTTCAGCCACAATCATGGCCTATGTGAGGGCAACCTCAAAATGGCTGCCATACACAAAATGGAACCCATGGGTTCAGAATTCACAGAACCTCACTAGACAAGAGTTTAGTAATCAATAAATGAAAACATTCTTATTTAGTCATCATAAGCAGTTACTACCTGCAAGAAAAAGGAAAAGAAAAGAAGCCAAATGCATTTTTAAACATAAAACAATACCCATGGTATCGTTTTCAGGCCAAGAAGCGCACAGAATTTGCTTGATGACAGTTTTTATTTCAAAATTATTTCAAAACACAAAATATAAATTATAATTTTCCAGTTATTCACTCAGTTACAGCCAAGTGGTGAGTGAAGAAGTGCAAAGACGAGTGCTTGTGTGGAGATACAGGAGTGTAGCGGGAATAGATCAAAGATTGATCAATTAAATCATTTGGTATACTAAGTTTAATTAAACCTGGTGGTGGTAAGGGCCTGCCCCTGACGTCATTTAGAACCTAATTATTGTTCCATCATTTCATCATAGCACAGTGAGATCTTCATCTGTGAAGTTTTCCAAAGTTGCAGGGGGTGGTGGGACGGGGCAAACAAAAAAGGGGTGCAGGCCCAAGGTGGGGGGGTTGTCGTCGACGTTTGGACCCTGATGCTATTAGGGTAATTCTACTCCTCAGCTACGGGTCTTCCTCAGGACGGGGATGGGGAACCTAGGGAGTAAACATGAAATATAAATCAATCAATCAATCAGGTCATTTATAGAGCGCACTACTCACCCGTAGGGTCTCAAGGCGCTGGGTTGGGGGGGGCGTGCCGTTACTGCTCGAACAGCCAGGTCTTGAGCTTCTTCCTGAAGGAGAGGTGGTCTTGGGTCAGGCGCAGGTCGGTTGGGAGTGAGTTCCAGGTCTTGGCGGCCAGGTAGGAGAAGGACCTTCCTCCTGTTGTCGCTCTTCGGATGCGGGGGACGGCGGAGAGGGCGTGGCTGGTTGATCTGAGGAGGCGCTTGGGAGTGTAGAAGTTGATCCGGTTGTTGAGGTAGCTCGGGCCTTGGTCGTGTAGGGCTTTGTGCGCGTGGGTGAGGAGACGGAAGGTGATTCTCTTGTTGACCGGGAGCCAATGCAGATCTCTCAGGTGTCCGGAGATGTGGCTGCGTCGGGGGATGTCGAGGATGAGTCTGGCCGAGGCGTTCTGGATCCGCTGGAGTCTCTTCTGGAGCTTGGCGGTGGTTCCGGCATAGAGGGCGTTGCCGTAGTCCAGTCGGCTGGTGACGAGGGCCTGGGTGACCGTCTTCCTCGTCTCGGTGGGGATCCACCGGAAGATCTTACGTAGCATGCGCAGGATGTTGAAGCAAGACGAGGAGACGGCGTTTACTTGTCTGGTCATGGAGAGGGAGGAGTCCAGGATGAAGCCCAGGTTGCGTGCGTGGTCCGTCGGTTTGGGTGCGGTGCCCAGGGCGGGGGGCCACCAGGAGTCGTCCCAGGCGGAGGGCGAGGAGCCCAGGATGAGGACCTCCGTCTTGTCCGAGTTCAGTTTCAGGCGGCTGGTCGTCACCCATTTGGCTACCTCTCTCATCCCTTCGTGCAGGTTGGCTCTGGCGGTGGCGGGGTCGTTGGTCAGGGAGAGGATCAGCTGGGTGTCGTCGGCGTAGGAGATTATGTTGAGGTTGTGTTGGCGTGCGATGGCCGCGAGGGGGCTCATGTAGACGTTGAAGAGGGTGGGGCTCAGTGAGGATCCTTGAGGGACGCCGCAGATGACTTTGGTGGCCTCTGACTTGTACGGTGGTAGGCGGACTCTCTGTGTTCTTCCGTCGAGGAAGGAGGTGATCCATTCCAGTGCCTTGTCCTGGATTCCGATGTTGCCGAGGCGCTGTACTAGGGTGCGGTGGCAGACAGTGTCGAAAGCCGCGGAGAGGTCCAGGAGGATGAGGGCCGCTGTTTCTCCGTTGTCCATCAGAGTTCGTATGTCATCGGTGGCAGCGATGAGGGCGGTCTCGGTGCTGTGGTTCGCTCGGAAGCCAGACTGTGAGGGGTCGAGGGATCCATTCGTCTCGAGGAAGGCGGCCAGCTGTTTGTTGACGGTCTTCTCGATGACTTTGGCCGGGAACGGGAGGAGCGAGATGGGACGGTAGTTCTTGAGGTCGGTGGGGTCTGCTGTGGGTTTCTTGAGAAGAGCGCTGAGTTCGGCGTGCTTCCAGCTCTCAGGGAAGGTGGCGGTGTCGAAGGAGGTGTTGATGATGTCCCGCACCTCCAAAACCATGTAAAACAACTGAGTACTAGCGTGCATGGGTACTGACCTAAGTATACACATGGAGAGCCCCCAGCAGGACGGTGGGCCACCTGTAATGGAAAAAGGAATGCATAAGGCTGTGTCCATCTAATTCAGACATTAAAGGAACAAGTAGTGTTCCATACGTGAGGGAACTCACCGTTCTAATGGTATGCCATGGACATTAAAGGTCCCCAAAGTCAAATCCATAAAACAATCAGTTCAAAGGTGGAGATGAATCCAAAAATGGCTAAAAAGACAAACAAACATAAACAGTGCATTACAAATATTATCACCAGGATCGAGGTAGTCAATAAGCGTAGTCACCGTTATGAAAGCCACTCACCCGCTATCACGTCTAGCGGTGAATGAATTCGATTCTGCAAAGGCATCCAGCAGCACGTTAGTCACTGCTCCCTATAGAAATACACAAAGGGATATGGCGGCCAAATAAGGGTGATGCTTCAAAACAGCCATCTACAGTTACAAAACGTATCCTGATCTCAACGTACCTATTGGTTCAACAATCACATGGTCACTGGCTGGGCTCCGTCGAAAAGACAGCCTATGCGATGACTCACAAGCGTTTTAAAAGGGGGAAGAGAACGGAGAGTGACGTGCACGCTGCTCCTTCTCATTTCTTACGGTACCGACGTGGAAAAGCACCGTCTCCCGGTTAGATGAAACTGACAAAAGACTACACGTCAGTTGTGACTAGCTAAGACTGTATCCATGGCAGTAAAGAAAAGGATAAAGAAAAAGAAAGAATAGCACGCAGTGCAAAATATTTGTTCATTGCAGTTATGCTGATCATAACATAGTGCGCGCATCTACAATCATTAGAATAATAATTATCGTACAGTTAGTATGCATATAAATAGGTACAAAGGCAACTGTTATACAAGGTACAATTAAAAGGCCAAGGTGTATCACAAGTGTCAAGTGATGCAATAAAAAGGGCCATGATTGGAACAATGCAAAGTGACGGTTCATTGCAGTATGTTGATCAAAACATAGTATGCGCATCAAGAGTCATTTGCATAGCTGTTATTGTACAGAAAACATAGACACAAATTAGAACCCAGGCAAAGACAAGGTTCAATGAAACGGCCAAAGGTGTACCAAGTTTGACCAGTGATGCAGTAAAAAGGCCATGATTAAAAAACAGTGGCGAAAGAAATAAGTGTAGTGCAATCAACATGTATCAAAAGTTGGACATATATATTACAGTGATTTCAGTTCATGAGTTGACTTAGACATATTATCCAGGATCATATATACTGAGAAAATAATCTAGCCATTGCTCAAAGTGGCCATTTGCCTGGAAATTTCCTCATATTCATTCAGACCCTTATTTACAGCATCAAAAATGTGCATCCATTTGCACTTTCTTGTATTAAGGATGCCAGCAAAATTACCCACACGGAGATTGGCGGTAACTATTTCAAACACCCACCATCTCATGCTTTCTGGGTGGTGACCTAACCTCTCAAAATGTTCAACTAGAGGTGCACCATGGGTTTTGCAGTGTATCCTACTGCAATGTTGGAGGATGCGTGTTTTCACTTTCTGGACCGTTTGTACCACATACATGAACCACATGGGCAGAGGATAGCATAAATGACGCCCATCAAGATACAGTTTGTGTGTTGGTGCATGGTATGTGTGTAATCATTATAAGTACATTGTTTGAGATCTAAGGCCATTGGACATGCCTTAAAGGACCCACATTTGTAGTGGCCCAGCACCGGTGGTAGGTTCCAGAGTGTAGTCTGTCTGTTCATAGTTGTTGCAGGAAGTAGGGATCGGACCACATAGTCCCTGACACTCTTGCCTTTTCTAAATGCATGCATGGGTGGTTCAGCAATGCCAATCTCATCAGCCACTAAATGCCAATGGCTATTGATAATTTTCTTAATTCCATTACTTTGTGTATTGAAGGTAGTGACACATGTCATTCTTTCTTTTGTTTCTCACTCCCCTGTTTTGGGTTCTAGGAGATATTCTCTGTGACAGAACCATGCTCTCTTGCGTGCCTTCTTGAGTAGTCTCCTAGGGTACCCCTATCAATGGGCCGTTCCATCAGTGTGGCGGATTCCTCAAAGAAGTCTGTCTTGTGACTGCAATTCCTACGTAACCTCAGGAACTGACCGAAAGGAAGGTTTCTTCACAGTCAGTCAGTACAAGTATTGGAGATGATTGATGGAATAATAACAAGTCAGGAGGATGTTTCATGAGTGGCATAAAAGGTAAACAAGTCAACAACAACCACAGCAGACCTAAATGTCTGTGTAGAAGTGGAGTCGAGTGTAGCGGTGGGATGACTGCAGTGCATTGATTTAGTCACTTAAATTGTAAAATGCTATGTTGCTGGATATGTGCTTTGTCCAACTCTTTAAAAAAATTTACTCTGAAAGGAGGATGTGCTAAGCGACGTGCTGTCATTAAGGGCCTACTCTGTCCTGTTGCTGTTGTAGGTCAATGCTGGAAACAGACTAAAGTAGAGATGATGCATACATGCCGCCTCGTAAAGTGTTCTTGTTGCACTACACCATAACTTGTGCATTTTTTTTCAACTTTGTTTCACAATATCCCTTTTGTTTTTCCATCTACAATTACAGGCCGGGCCTTGCGCTATACTTGGGAAAACAATGCACACTTACCTTACCAATAAATCTACATTTGCCAGGCAGGCAGTGGCGACTGGCGACACCCAAGATTGATGGACGAGAGGACCAAGAGGAATGCCGAGATGAAAATCCACATTTTTTAACAGGATAACACAGTAACAGTATCATCTTTCATCATCTTTTAAATAATTTGATTAATTTTTTTGTCTACAATCTTTACAAAAGTGTGTTCTTCTTGTTGTTATTATTATCATTAGGTTTGCTCTCTGTTTATGATCCATCCCTACCAATATTTACATTTTTTATTTACTATCTGTAAAAGTAAGCCCGGAACAACTGAACAAGAACTGTATGTAATCCGGGTCTCCTTATCAGTCATCATCATGCATGCATTTCCTTTTTCTCCCTTAACATATTGATATGGATATGGTAGTCTACAGAGTTTGTCGTTTGGTGTTTGTCCATGCGTACTGTCTGTTTTTCATTTTCAAACATTTCCCCCAAACCCCCTTCCCATCCATTCAACAAACCCTAACCCTCTTCCCCCGGGCTCTGTGACTTATTGAGGTTATGACTAAATTAAATGTACACCAATAATTTATCACACGCTTGCTGGGGCGGATGTGGCGAAAGCAGCAGCACTTCAATTTCAAGGCAGAGCGAGGATCTTCTTCTGCTTGCCCACCCATGAGCAGTACATTTTAGAGGTGATTTTTATTTACCAAAGGAACATATACATCCACATTAATTGTAGGCATTGATTGGATTTGTTGTCATCCTCATACACAACACTAACTGTTACACTTGTGTCGAGTGTACTGTAGGCCTAGTCGAGTGACACGACACGACTATAGTTTGTAACTCTGTTTAGTAGGCTATCCCCACCACCATTATGTTTTGTTGTAAAATATTTTGTCATATTGTTTCGCGGTAAGTTCTGTACTGTACTTCATTCTACTACTCCTCAACAGTCTCTCTCAGCCGACTGACTGTCTCATTTTCTTTTTTTGCAAATGCTGCTGCCCTGCCAGTGTCTTCTACTACTACCACCACCACAACTATGGCATGTTAGGAAAGGAAACCATCATCACCATGACATGAAGCCATCGCTGTGCCTAAGTTAAAAATCAAGCAAAGGTAAGAGAAGTTTGGATGAGGCATAATTAATAATGGACGTTTTCAATCAATTCACACACCCCTTTGAGTCCAGTTAATGAATGCATAGACTAGAAGAGAGAGACTGACAGTACTAGTTGGAAAACTCAATCAGTGAGGGGTGCCGCATCTATCTTTTTGTGTCTTACAAAGTATGCCAATTATTTAAACCAAACACTGGCTATGGGTAGCCCCACACCAGCAAGGAAACAGTGTGATGTAAAACAGTAACCCCACCCACAAAACATTAACAACATTGTATGTAAATTAGAAATATTGATTTAATAACCCTAACAAAAATAAACTATGAAAAAAAACCACAAAACCTGACCCACCCCTCTCCTTAACCCCAACCAATGTCCATAAAGAAAAAGTCCAACCAAATGTCCAATTGTCCAAAACCCCGACGCCCATTCCCACCTACCCAAACAATAAATGAAAAAGAGGCAATAAACAGGGTCTCCTAGTTCGGCATGATTGTCTTTGGAGGACACGCACTGCCTCCTCAAGCAGGGCGAGGCGGAGCTTTAGAGCGTGGCAGTTGCAGCCACAGCGGGGGGGGCACCAGTGATGGAATGGTGGCGGCGGGCGGCCACCAGATGGTGGCGCTGTACTACTGGAGGGCGGTGGCTGGAGCCCGGGGCATTGGAGGAGTGTTCAGCTGCTGCCGCCTCCTCCTCCTCCTCTTCCAGGACCACCAGGCAATGATATTCCACTTGTATGGCATCCAGCTTCCGGTGATGTTCCTTGGCGGCCAACTCCTTCTGATCCGGGTTGGAAGGAGTAGCGGTATATCAAAATGAAAAAAGAAGACTATTGTAAAATATACTCCTAGCAAAGCAGTAAGACAAATTAATTCCACACATAGTGGAACGGTAGCACTAGCAAGCACAGTACATAACAGTTGTGGGTTGTATCTATCTTCCCACTTGCTTGGGCTTTAACATTTGTGGAATTTTTTCAGGCATTCTGATTCAACCAACCATATATCTGATTCCTATCAGCCACCTTTGCAATTTGCATGCTTGCATCACACATATCCTTCTCTCTGTCAGTCATGAATATTAAATATCGCCCGTCCTTCTTACTTCCACCCGACTTTATCTTTTTAGTTCAACACCAGGTGATCTGATCTGACTTTTAGTCTTCTCCATAAAACTTTCAAAGCGGAGATGAAATCAGATAGAAGAGGCCATTGGTTACTTCCCGCCCCTAATGCCTTTACTAAGCCCAATTAAAGGGTGTCTTCATTCTTCAAACGTTCACAACAACTTCTTACTTACTAAGTCTCAACAGCACACTATACATACAGTACACCCTTGCAGTGAGTGTAATGTCAATAGTTATGGATTATGAATCTAACTTACCACTGCCCACCACTGGTGCTGGCTCGCCCCTTGCAGCTCCATCCGCAACTGCCGCATCCTCGCCAGCCGCGTCGCCTTCGCCACTGGCCCCGGCACTGGTGGTCGGTAGTGCGCCTAGAAAAAACATTACAACATTTTTTAGGTGTCATATACACCTCCCCTATTGGTCAGTAGCAAGATTGAAAAATGAGTTAATAGTAATACATACATATACAACATACATCACTACTTGTACAAATCAGGTAGTATTAGAGTAGACACTAGTAGTTATATGGTCCCTAGGGTCATTCTAGTCTTTGCTTAGTTAGCCCGAGTCATGCAACCATTTTACCTTTGTGTCTTTCATTTTTGCACACTTGACGTTACCTCGCAGCTTGCTGTATAAGACACCTTTGAGCCCACATGACCTTATACTGCTACTGTCTAAGCGCTGTGTACCAGGTCAACCAAAACATTAACAAGCCACATTATGGAGTTCTGGTGTTAGTCCATATTGCTTATCCATAAAAATGCTACACTTTTTGGCACGGCTGAGAAATGCTTGCAATATAGTAACGTGCACCATTTTTCTCATTACAGACAGGAGATTCCCTTCGACATAAACAGAGCTTTGCAGAGCTTATGATGTAACTACTACCAGTACTAGGTTCTTCCAAGGTGTGGGGTGCTCAGAATTAGCTCACAGATCTTCATTTATAATTCTTTATAATCTATATTCCTACCAAGGGGATGGTGTTGCTTCCACCACTGTTCATTTATCATGATTTCACCATTTCTTCTATGCAGCTGTACTTGTTGTAACTGTAACTAAGTGTAAGAATGTTTATTGTTTTAACGATATGCATTTTCATGCTGGTGCTGCATTAAAGAACAACGTTCAGAGCTTGTCAATTGAAAATAAAACTTTTTAACTTACATAGACTCGGTGATATTTCATGTGGCCTTACACAATGAGCGAGCAAAAGGAAGGGTGTGCATGTGCGTTGCTTCCACGACTGAGAGGTCAGGAGTGTTATGTTCTGGATTGTCTACTTGTTGGGTATCTTAGGGGGTTCGGAGAGCTAGTTATGAAGAGAAACTACTAACTAGTCGAGCAGGGTATTGTGGTGGGTTATGAACTTCTGATTGAGGTGCGAGGAAGGTCCAACCTACCATCACCAACATCCTATTTTCTTGTTCAAAGTTCTGTACGTGCAAAATTCCTACAATAGTAGTAGTATGTCCTATCCTATCAAAATAGTAAAATCTGGTTGTGCATTTGTAGGTAGCAATTGTCGAAAAGCCTCTAGATTAACAAAGACTCAAGATCAATAAGAATAGAAGTAGTACAAGAGGACAACCCAAATGACTGGACTCAATGGCTAGAGCTACTGGGGAATCTGAGTTTTATTTAAAACCTTTTAAATAATGAGTGGTCAACTGGGCAAGCTTAGCTACAGACGGACTAATAGTAGTAGTACAGAGAGTCATCATAGCAGAGGCAGTTAGAGGAAGGGATAGCAACAATTTAGAAACAGATAGTCCAGATCGAAGGATAATTGTTGGTAAAACATACTAGCATTAGGAAACAGAAACAATAGTTCAGAAAAATATGGTGCAGTAAAAGTTCTGGAATAAGAATTATTAATATAAAAAACAAGAAGACTTACTAGGGCCAGCAGAAGAGCCCTCGTTGGTGTCCTCCTGTTGCTGCTGTTGTGCTCCTCCCACCGACTGCGACCTTGTCAGCCTGCCCCTGGGTGCTGAACAGGAAAGATAGAAGAAAGAGACAAACATTGATGATTGGTGTGAAACAAATAAAATATTTTTAAAGGACGGTCAAAAAAACATTTATGTAAACAACAATTGCAATAACTAAATTGACCGATCTCATCTGGTCAACAAGTAGTATCGGGGGACTCGCGGATCGACTACTTACAATTTATCAACACTAATCCAGTCTTCCATTCTGATTCCAGAATACTAACTAAGCCTAAGTTGTACTTACCACCTGACCTAGCCCACCTACTACATCCGTGTCAATTGTATATAAAGTATGCATTTTTACTTCTTTTAGTCCTCAACATTGCATATGGTGAAATGGAGGACACATGACTACATTTTTGTATACACCGAATTTTTGGTTGATTGATTGATGCTCATGTTCTGCTGGTGCTAAGCCTATTACCACTATTTGCACAAACTAGAAAAGGTTCTTCTAAAGACTGGGGTACTAGCAGCAAGTGACGTAACAGAGGGGGCATCACGTATACCAGTAAAAAATTACAAACTCATATGTTGTAACTTATCACTTGGTTCCTCCCACTTCTCCCTGTTCCCCCCCTCGCTTCCTTCCTACTTGGTTTGTCCCGTGCTGTCACTTGAAGGCAGCAGTAGAATGTTGAGCTGTTACTATCCTGTCAAGCAGGGAGCACCGATGTTGAATTGAACTTATTAAACGGTCTTGAACCCTACAACGTGTGGACCTCGTTACTACATTTTGGCGACGAAGGAAACGGAGCTGAGCCAGGGTCAGTGGGTGCTCTCCCCTGGAATTGTATGAGCTTGGACAAGGAATAAGAACATATGAAGAAATGAATTGATGATTTACCTCGGGCGTTCCTGTGAGATTGAGATTGTAAAGAGGAGTAAGACCCGAGTTTATGAGCTTTGGAAGAAGCTATAGTTCGTGAGTTGAGCAGCTGAAGCTTATGAGGAGAGCTGAGCGGAGCGGGGAACGTATTTTTTCAATCGTTGTCACCGCGTCTTGAAGTTGAAAATATGAGCCTTGGTGACTGAGTTGAAAAATGAGCTCTGGAAAAGGCGAAAGTCCGTGAGGAGAGCAGTTTAAGCTCAGTGAGGGGAGCTGAAGAGCTGATCCTGGGTCAGCGTGTTGTCTTTCCCCTGGAGCAGTTTGGCTGGAATGGAGAAAAGTAAATAAACTGATGACTTACCCTTGACGGCTGTCGAGTACAGAAGATTACGGGAGTCGGGAAGGTCGGTGATTTAAGCTGAAGTCTTCAAGGTGTTCCTCTTTGGGGACGTGAGGTGCTCGCTTTCTGCACGCAAAAGGAAGACGGTGTGTGTGGCTTCGGTGAAGGTGAGCTTTTGCCGTGTGGGGGAGAGGAACCTTTTCTTTCCGAATGAAGTTGACTGGCGTCGGTGGATCTGCTATTGGGTATCCCGGGGGTGTGCCCTGCGTTTGAGACTGCAGCAGTATTCGGGGAGTCTTCAACCTGACTTGTGGCTGATTTGGAGCGGGGGCTCGGTGTTAAAGGTGTCAAGGTGAACGTTGTGCAGCAAACGACCCCTGGAGACATTGTTCCGCTCCTGTCATCGAGAGGGAACTTTTTAAGCATTCCGCTTTGTTCTTGCTGTCGTATGTGGGGACTGGTTAGCAGGTCGTGAGAGGCAGTGGACACTCGTGAGGGAGGAGACGAAGCAGTTCTCACTCTGAGGAAGCGAAGAGATTTCAACAGGAGGTTCCCGCCCTGGTATTGTGAAAAAGAAAGAGGACTTCGTATCCTTTATCGCAATCTGTGTGAATTCTTGAGATAGCCTTGGTGGCTGTGAGGAGGAGATTTGAGCGGAGCAGAGAACAAATTCGTAATCTCTTTAACCGCGTTTGATATAGATTTGAGCTTAGTGCTAAGCTAGTGAAGGGTTTCCCTCCTTATTGCTACAGCGCTGATACAAGAGCTGATGTTGGTATGTACTGCCGTCCTGTGGCTGTTCAGCCCACGTACCTAATAATAATACTCCATTTAAAAGTGATATGAGACGTAGTTAAACTTAACGTAAAGTTGAGGGAATTCAAGGCATTGAGGTGAATTGAAATTTTGCAACTAAAAATTTTTGAGCGGTTAATTGGTAGCGATGGAGTCACTCGGATATTGGTACTACCGTGATTGAAATATTAACCATTACATTACCTCGTGTTGAACAGTTCAGGAAAGTGAGGTACATCCTACCGGCAGTTTCCAGAGGCGCCCTGACAGCGCATTACTTTCATTAGCGTTTTGCGCGCTGAGAGAGTGACGCATACAACGTAGTGGCGCCATCTTCTGTTGAACATTGTGTACTCATCTTCACACAAGTATTCCTGGCAATAACTGGTTCTAGTTTTACGCTAAGTAATCGCATGCCGAAGGGTGTTGGAGGAAAATACAAGTGAATGAGAAAAGTACTCCGGTGAATAAGAGATAGATATACAACTTAATAGGAGAAGTATTGAAGGAAATTGTAAGGAGAAGATATTTCAACCAGGTCAGGTGAAAAGCTTTAACTCTCACTCATAAAGATATTTTGAGATAGAGAAACATAATAGTATATTAGAGAAGAATTGGAGCTGTGTTTCATTTTACGAGAAGGTGTAATATAACTTAGCACTTCATCGAGCACTTTTCAAGGCACAATTATCAAAATAAGAATACAAAACAGCACAGTTAAAACTCATATTTAGCGGCTATTTAGTGCTATATTTAAATGGATAAAAACATGATGTATAAATTACCGCCACCTGAGCCATTTAAAAAAAAAAAAGGTGATAATAGGGCAGAGTGGGTGGAGTGGAAGGAATATTTTAACAACTACGTATCCATTCTTGAGGGTGAGAAAGAACCATTTACATCAGAGGAGAAGGTAGAGATGCTGCTACGCAGTTTAGGAGCCGTTGGATGGAAAGTGAAATATATTATAGAAAGGGAAATCTGTAAGGGAAAAGACAGGAACGTATTTGAAAATGTCATGCAGGTGTTAGATGAACATTATAAGCAATTAACGAATGGCTATACACTTAGGAACATAATATACAAGGAAGATGGAAGTTTCAAAAAAATAGTGCAAGAAAATAGAACGGCACATGAGTTTACGATCAATATGGGTGGTGTGGAAATTGTCATTAAAGTTGATTCTGGGTCACTTCACACCGTAGTAAGCAAAAGAATTTGGAGAAATAAGTTGGCAGTTAAACTTGGGAATGCATTGGAAGAAACAGACACGTCCCTGGTAACATACACTGGAGTAAACATTAGTTTGACTGGTAGAAGAGTGTTGAAATTAAGTTACATGAAGAGAAGTACATGGGCTAAAGTTTATATTTCAGAAGAAGAGATATCAGTACTAGGATGGGATGAACAAAAGAAATTAGGATTAACACTAGATCCCACAAAAACAGACCCCAAGGATAGGATGACAATAGACAACAGTCGGGAATTTGTAAAGTTGGAGATGTTAAAGGAGAGAACACCACAGTTAGTGATCGATGTTGGAGAGACAAGAGCGGTGGAGAGAAAAGAGAAGACAAGAGAAGCAGAAATTGGACAATTCGGGTACAAAGACAAGGAAGACTCAACCACATTCTTCAACAGTACTAGTTTCAAGGAAGCAGATGACAGACGTGTCTTTGATGAGGCATGTACAGTAGGATTTAAATGTGGCACGGGTACAAAGTACAAAAAAGGGAGTTATGTTGGACCCGACGCTGATCATTATGATGAGAGGGTACATGGTCCAATGAGTAGGGATGGATGCACTGCAACATGGGCCTGGAAATTCCACAAGAAAAAGGATACTGTGACTGTTGTAACACACTCTGGTGGAGAACTGGATCTAGAATTTGGGCAATAGACAACGAGAGTGAAACGGTTCGAATTGGGGCAGTCTTTTGGTTTCCTGTTGGACGATCTTTCTTCTATGTAGGGAAAAGGATATTCCTTGTATTGGTCCCTCCTGATCTGCCCGAACTTTTTACAGTTACACCCACTTCTTAGTGGGGATTTGGAGTTAACCACATTTTGTGTATGATCTTAACGCTTGTTATTACTACATGTATCCAACTTGTTGATCTGATTCTACCTTGCCATTTCTTGGAACAGACTTTTATAGTACCATTACCACATATTCTTACTGTCATGTGTGATTATATTCCATTCTTAATTCTCTTTCCTTGGAAGATCCAGGTTCTCACCGGGGTTATGGTCTTCTGGGTAGGACCCTCTGTCATGCTTGTTATCGCACTTTTAGTTATCTTTTCCTCCATGCTCATCTGCTTTTCTCTCTCTCACACTCTCTCTTTCTTTCTTTCGCTCATTTCCCCTCTCCTTCCTTTTCTCCACCCCGCCCCCCTATAGTTTTCCCCGCTCCTCCCCCTCCTCCCTTTGGTCTCCCTAGGGAGGATGATGTGTTGTAACTTATCACTTGGTTACTCCCACTTCTCCCTGTTCCCCCCCTCGCTTCCTTCCTACTTGGGTTGTCCCGTGCTGTCACTTGAAGGCAGCAGTAGAATGTTGAGCTGTTACTATCCTGTCAAGCAGGGAGCACCGATGTTGAATTGAACTTATTAAACGGTCTTGAACCCTACAACGTGTGGACCTCATTACTACATCATACAAAGTAACTAAACCTAGGTATCAATCTGCCCATATCTCTAAGTGACAGGGCAAAGTAAGGACTAGACTCACTATAGCATTACGTAACTTAATTTCTCTAAAATAAACACTTACATAATCACGCTAAGCAAGCACAAAGGCAAAGTTGAAAACAAGTAAGATTAGTATCACAGTAGAGCACCTGTGCCATCATAACAATCACAGAAGACTTTTAAACGTAATTTACCTGTAATGTAAGCAGCAGCATTCTAGCTGGTTGGAAAAAAAAGATATTCGCAATATATAACACAGAGCAGATGAAACAGACACAAAGTAGTAATAATTAAATAGTTACTTACCAAGACCCGGAACCTCAACTCCTAGCAGGTCCAGCAGGTCCTGCTCCCGTTCCAGGATATCGGACTGCCGGTGTGTCAGCTGGTTCTGGGTGCATCAGACCCCAGAGCAGCAAAACACTGCCCTTAGCACCTTCCCCCACCACTGCCGATGCTCCTGGAGCCCGTACCCGGACCCAGGAATGCCCCCTGCTGCCAGGGTTAAGGGGAGGTGGCGCTGCACAAAGAAAACAAGTGCAGCCAACTCCACCTCCCCAAATAAGGTCCGTGCCTGCACCCCTTGTGGCCACCGGTCGCGACTCTAGCTCCTGCGTCGAACCCTTTGACCCTTAGACATGGTTCTGGGGTAGACGGGGCGGGAAAGAAAAGGTAAAAAAAAATTAAAAAGTAAGTAAAAGAAATGAAAATAGAAGGCAATAGAAAAAGAGTGAAAAAGTAGTTAAAAACACACAAAAAGTAGACAACAAACAAAAATATAGAAGCAGGAAAATAGTCAGAGATAATAAATAAAAGAGATCATAAAAAAGTGTCTAGAAACAAAGGATTGAAAAGATAGGGTGAGGATTCAAAAGCAGGCCCCAGAACCATAGCAATAGAGTGAAAAACAAGATGGCCGCGCCCATTGCGACCGCGTGGGCAAGTTTGCGCAATATTTTCTCCCCGAGCACGCAAAAAGCGTTGCAAACACGTAAAAGCGTTCCCGAACCGGAAATACGTATTGCGAACGGGCGCGAACATGCATTGAGTGACCCCGAACAGGAAATAAGCATCGCGAGCGGGCTGAACAAGTGAAAACAAGATGGCAGCGCCCATAGGCGACTGCATGGGCAAGTTGGCGAGACATTTTCAACGAAATCACGCAGAAAATATCGCGAACAGGTGGGAAAAAAACGTATGCATCTTCGCGATATTTCCACGTGTTTTCAGAGATTTTTGACATTTCCGTGATAGTTTGCGAAAGTGACTTTTGCAAATTCCAACCACCCCTAATTTAAGGAAAATGCTGTAACATTTTGCATTTTAACCAAACTATGACGCTGTTGGGTCTTTAGGTGTGCACCAGGGGTTAATTTCCACACCAGTATAATAATAGCATTCAAAGCTCTACGTCCACACTCAACCTTCACAAGATACACCGTCCTGACCTCTATACACTACTTAAAAAAAAACACACTTGAGGGAGTATGTTTATCCAAAAACAAAATTATTCATGCAATTTCAAATGTTCATATTGTGTGTAATCAACACAAACGAATAACAACTTCTGTTTTTTCTTTTCTTTTATTCTGATGTGTATATTCAGTCCAGTCCGCTTCCAGACAATATCACATAAATTTACATGAAAATCAAGATTAACAAATTAACAGCCAACGCGTTTCGTCCCTAACTGGGACATCATCTGGGTTGTGAATAAGAAAAATACAAAAAGAAACAATAAATAAAACTGTACATGGATTCATCATCATCAAAAACATTCCATTATTGTTTCATTAATTAATACAACATACAAAAAATACTGTCAAATCTTCTGTAATCATAAAGTCCCAAAAGTTATGTATCGTGATAAAGTGACTCAGATGCATCTTGTAAGAATACCACCCTGCCTATTGAACACCTTTGTTACTAATCATGTTATCCATTACAAATGTTCAGACTATACAATTAATAATATTTTCTAAATGTACCCCACAATTTATTTAATTCCGACATGGAAGGTAGTTGTGTTGTATGAACAAAAACATGTATAACCAGCGTGAGCATCAATCTCCCAATTTATAACCTAATGCATCTAAAGTTCAGCTCACCTTGTGCTATAATCTCGTAAAAATCAAATGACACCTGTTTCTTCACTTCCAAATAATCATTAGTAGTGCTCCTAGCAACCGTTATCATCAACACTTCCTTTAAACTAGAAAGGGAATAATAATACATTTTGGGCTTTAATGCTAATATCAAAAACCCATCATCTAATCTATTTCCTGCATTAATAGTGTCTTACCACGATTAATGAAAACGTGTAGTACAGGTTGTTCCTCAATCACTTGTCAATCGTGCCTGTTCATAAAAAGCAATGTCCATCTGAAAAAACATACATAGGGCACAATATCTAACTGAATTCTCTTACAAGCTTAACAAGAAACATCCTGAACTTGCATTTAGAAAAAGGTTCTTACCTAAGACTTGTACAATGTCCTTGTGCAAACATTATCCAATCAATGCTCGTCCCCGTTTCTGAACCAATGCTAAGTCTTGAGGGGCTGCCAGTCAATATTTCTACAACAGAAGTCCCTGCGGAAGTAAAAGAGAAATCTGTCAAATTACGTCCTCAATAAGGCTATAGTAATCAGCCCCCACCACCCTTCTTGTCTCTTTCTCACCTTTCAAAGTAATTCCATAACGTCCGCGTCTGCATCAAAGCGCCCGGCTCCCGGTCCTGATAGATCCGGAATGCGTTCTCGCTATCTCCTAACCACCTATTCAACTGCACTCTCAACCAATCCCTGATCTCGTTGAAAGCTGCCGCTCCCACGCTATTAAACAACTCACTGTGTTTCCCATCAGGTCCGCTGTGATTATTATTTCCTGTTTAGAAGCCTTAACTTCCTGTATACAGTGAGAACCAATCATCATTGAGCTTATACCCGTACAATACTAACGCCCTCACTTTATTAAAAAAAAAAAAAAAGGGAGACATTTGGTTTCCTATCAGGTCCTCTATCCTGCGACTTTGCTATTCCAAAAACCATTACTTCCTGCTAGGAGTGATGTCCAATCACCATGGAGCCAGAACGAATTTGCGTGTATCGCGAATAAGTCCCGGCTCACTACTATTCCGTTTCCTGTCACAACTTCCTCATATCCTGTAATTTATATCAACCAATCTTCGTCGAGCATATACTCATTTATGTGTGGAATTCAAGTCCGGGTCCCAAGTTTCAAGTTTATTTTATTTTTATTTGCTTTGGTACTCGACTGAGGACCACAAATATTTTAGACGTATAAATCAGGTTATTTACAACAGTAAAATTTCTTGTACTAATACAATGTTAAAAAAGATTTTAAAAATGTATAAAAGTTATAACAGACAAATTCATTTGGCGGGAATTTACATAGAGTGATCAGTTCCTTTGCTGAGTTAATCCTACATTTAATGTATATGGCTTGCAAGTACCGCTTCCTTGCCATTACCACCTTTGGATTTAAACAGGCAAACATTAAATGCTCGACATCTTGCTCTCCTCCATTACACAAATTACATTTAGAGTTTTCCTTTAAGTACCATTTAGCTGTTACAGTTTTGACTGGTAAAATACTGAACCGCAGCAAAACAATCGCTCTCCTGACAGAATGATTTAGGTTGAAAGCAATGTACTGTCGAATTTTCTTGTATGTTATAGTTTCAGTGAAATTCCAATATGTAGATAGTTTAGAACAATGCAGAAGGTCTAGTTCAAAGCTCAGCCTTGAGGTGAAATGTTTCAAAAAGAGTTTAAGTTGGGATGGTGTCCAGGCTAGCAGCAAATCAATATTAATCTCCGCTAGCTTAAAGGCAACTGACATGTTTTTCTTAAAAACGTGTTTGGATGAGTCACAGTCCATTGTTTCTATTTTGAGCAGAGATCGAAGAGTTCCTTCCTCGGCGTGCAGGAGATTATATGCCCACCTGATGACATTAGCAATTCCTCGGGGGTAGGAGCTGGTTAATGAGAACTCGAGGCGAAAAGCTTGTACAGGGACGGCCTGTGATACCTTCATTAGTCTCCGTAATATTTTTCCTTCTTTTAGATCTAGGAAGTTCCACTGATTTATGGGAATATATTCCAAGGCGTATGATAGTACAGGCGGTATCTTAACACTATATACCTTGAGCAGAGAAGAGAAATGCCTGTATCCTGACGCTGCGTATAGTCTTGCAAGAGCTACCGCGTGTACGTCAGCTTTTCTAGTCAGGTTCACAGTGTGTGGCCGATTTTGTAGAGACTTGGTAAAGATCCTGCCTAGATAGGTGTATTCATTTACTTCTTCCACTTTGTCTCCGCCAAGGGTCCAGTTGTATTTAGAACTCTTTTTCTTTCCTGAATAAGAAACTATTTTTGTTTTGGTAATGTTAGGAATTAAGTAATTTTCCTCCGTATATTTGTTCAGTGCCTGGAGATTGCTTTGTAGTCCAAATGGGGTTAAATCTAATATGACAATATCGTCTGCGTATAACAGTGTGTGTATGTTATGGGAGGCAACTTTTGGTGGAAAATTGCGTGCTTGCTGGAGACATTGAGGCATATCACTGAGATAGAGTGAAAAGAGTAGGGGAGCAAGGAGACATCCCTGTTTGAGGCCATTGTGGGTCAGGATAGGGCTGGTTAGGCCCCTTTCTCTCCCCATTTGTGCCTGACACCAGGTGTCTGTATGCAATGAAATTAATATTCGTAGTAACTTGTCAGGGATACCCATTTTACTAAGTTTTTCCCAGAGTATTCTCCTGTCCACCCTATCGAACGCAGTTGAAAAGTCAATGAAAGCTGCATAAACAGCCTCAGATTTGATGGACACATATTTATCTAGGATAGTTTGAAGGATGGCAATATTGTCTGTGACTGAATGCTTTGGTCTGAAGCCAGCTTGATATCGAGGGATCAGTCCAGATGAGAAGGCCCAGTTTTTAAGTTGATCCAGGACTTCCGCCGTGAAGATCTTTCCAGTGGCATCCAGCAAAGCAATTTGTCTGTACTTACCAGGTTGTAGTCTTGATCCCTTTTTATGGATAGGTATGATGATCCTCCCCTTCCACGACTTCGGGATTACCCCAGTACTAAGAATGTAGTTGAAGAGGGGGGAAAGCATCCTGCTCCACCCTTTTGGATCGATCTGGAGGGCTTTGATTGGGATTTGATCTGAGCCAGTTGCTCCTGTTGGTCTCGCTCTTCTTATGTGTATCTCAATAGAAAGGGGAGTGGATGTTCCAATGTTTGGAATTTCAGTTTCTGAATTACTAGAAAACTTATAGACCGTTTCTGAATTATTGTTTAATTTGTATAGATTAGTGAGATAGGTTTCCCATTCGTTTGGGGGCACAGGGATACTTTGTAATGTTTTTTTCGTGCCCGTTTCTTTGGCGATTATGGTCCAGTGGGTACGTTGGTTGTTCTGTTTAGCTGCTATCTGCAGATCCACCCAATTTTGATCTTGGGTTATTCTCTTGTGCTTTTCTTTTTCTCTCTTCCGTTGGTTCTTTAGTTTGTTAATTTCTGCTTGCCTAGATGGTGAAGCTTCTAAGAACTGTGCTCTTATCAGTTTATTTAGCAGCTTTATTCCAGTGTCTGATTTGGGATTTTTGTTTTTAGTCTTTGTAGATCTTGGTTGCGTCAACTTTTTCTGCAATTTTTGCGTTAGTTCTTTTATGATCAGTTCAAAAATCCTTATTGGGTTTACAGAGTGTGTTGTTTCAAGAATCTGGTTAATGGCTATAATATTAGTTATCTTATTAAGTGTCACTGAGTTCCAGTAAATCCGCCTTTGGTTTTGATTTATCATGACTGTACTGTGCTTGTACATGATTTGAGTAGGTGAACATGGTAGAATTTTCCACTCTGTAGATAACTGTAGGATAGCGTGATCGCTTCCGTGAACAAAATTTATTTTTAGTTGTAGGGCGGATCCGAATAAGTCAAGGCTGGATATCATATAGTCCAAAAGTGTGTTACTATTATTCCCCTATCTCGTATTTGAAGCGGGGATGTCGCCTTCCACATTCCCGTTTAGTATTATTCCATTTAGCGTTGGCAGCAAGGCTAATAGGATTTTTCCCCTTTGATCCGCCTTGTTCTTTTTGGGGAATAATGGTGTGGAAATTTCTAACGCCTCTTCTTTATACCAGTTAGACCATTTTGATATTTCTTTATTGGAAACTTTTCCATTTAGATCCCCCATGATGAGGAACGATGGATAGTCATGCCTTTCAATTATTTGATCTATGTCATCCAGAATCTCTGTCATCATTCCGTCCATTTTTGCTCCATGCGGGATATATATATTAAAAATTAGTACGTTATTTTGGGGGTCTAAAAGGTTTGTCCTGCATGTAACCTTAATACATTGATAAATATAAGAATTCGTAGAGATTATTTCTTGGGCCCAGTCATACTCTTCACTTAGTAAAATTGCAATCCCACCCTTCGCATGCCCCCGCTTGACCTGCAGGGCAGGGATGTCATATATGAAGTATCCCTCCAGATTGAAATTTTGTGTACTCCAGGTTTCTTGTAGGGCCACAATAGCGGGAGAGTTTTTTACTAATTCTGCCATTTTTTCTTTAGTTTTTCCCGCTATATTCCAAGAAGAGATCACTAAGCCTGTGCTAAACAGAAGAGCTAATGTCCTTCGTTTGTTTGTTAGTGTTCAGGGCCTCAGAGATCCAATCCCATGACTGGTCCCTCTGTGTAATTTCCTTACTGCAAGTGCTTTTGCTCCAGATTTCCCTTTCGCCATTCTTTACTGAAACAAGTAGATTTGCTGCTGATTGATCTAAGGGATAGGTTTTTTTATTTATGGTTTGGAACGTTTTTTGAGAGGATTCGAGCGGATACATCATTTTATAGACTTCATTTTTTTTTACTGGAATCAAGTCATAGCCCCTTTTGTGGAGGATCTCGCTCTCCTTAAGGATAATTCCTGGTAAGGTTGGGGACCAGAATTCTACAATTGCAATTTTTGTTTTCGCTTTGTCCGGAAACATTATTAGTTTGATCTCATTTGATGCTAAAAATTTTAGCGCCTGGATCTGTTGCAGTAGGTTAATGATTCTACCGCGATTAAGTGGAGCTTCATCAATAGGGAATAACTCTGTGATTTGTAGGTAGTTGGATCTTATCTCCTCTATTTGGGATTCTTTTCCCTGTGATTCTGTATATCCTACGAATATTCCTCTTAGACTTGCACTTTCCGAGTTGTGTGTGAAATCTGTAGCCTTTGGATTTAGTATGGAATATTGGGAAAGATTTTTGCTGTTGGTTTTCACCTGTATCTTCTAGTGCATCATACTCGGTGTCAAGGGCAGATTTGGTCTTCCTTCATAACCTGGTGAGGCGTTAAGTAGGGGAGTGGTACTCTGAAATTTGATTTTTGTGGCCTTCTTCTTTTTAAATCTTCTTAGCGCCTTTCTCTTTTTTGTCTTTCTTTGCCGTTGTTCCTTTTCTGTTTTTTCCGAGTCTTGTACTTCTTCACTAGTTAACCCAGTGTTTTCTTCAGGATCAGGTATTACAGGATTGGTCATGTTTAATTTGGATTTGATTTGTGCAAATATTGGGTAGTACGTCACAGATTGTTGATGTGGTTCTAAGTTAGTTTGCTCTTTGAAGAGTTTTCTGAGGGAATATATACGGTGTTATCACTCTGCTTTCCCACACTTTCGCCAGATGATTTCTTCCTGGTTTGTGTTGCAATTTCTTTTTTCGAGGGAGGCAACATAGTGCCCTTTTTTATTATTAAGGTGTCACCAATTATCTCTTGGCATTTGTCACAGATTCCTGTTGTTTTTGTTGTTTTTGATGACCGAATTTGTTCTTTCTTCTTTTTTTCCTCAACCAGAAATTTTAAAATTCCAATTTGTACGTCAAGTGTTTGATCAGAATTATACAATATGTTACCTAAATGTTTGAGGACTGATTCCAGGATATCTTGTAAAACAAACATTGATTTAGAAACTGGTGTGTAATGATTGATCAGGCTGGTGGTTTTAAAGATAGAAAGATCTGGTGAATTTTCGAGATGGCCCTCCATATCTGTTGGTTTTTGTGGAGTACTGATCTGTATGTTGTCGATCCTCCTTTGGTGTTTCATTTGAGATATTCCATCCTTGGTGCGGGTATCTGGGGAAATGATGTTGCAGTCGAAAGACTGTTGTATTTTGGAAAGATCCGGTGTTATTGATCCGGTTGCCTTTGAGTCTGAGGTTGAGTCCACTTGTTCCATGAAGGTATTTTTTCCCCTGCTTCTGGGATTATTTGGGTGCCGTTTTCAACTTCCGTGATACCTGCTGTTTCCGAGTTTGCCTGTTCTTTTACTATATGGACCTTTTCATCTGGGTTTGCTTTTGCGAAATACTTTCTAATTCCAGGGGTTGCTATTGTCTTTCCGTTTCTTACTGCTTTTTTGGTGCTCTTCCTGATTGCATCGTCCGTTCCCATTCTTTTCATGAAGATGGTTCTGGATCTGAGCTTCTTATAGGCCATTGCTCTATTTTAAGTCAGTTAGAGGTGACGCGTTGTTGTCCAGAGGTCCAGGCGGGGGCGGAGACTATATATATTTTCCCCTTCTATTCCCTGCTTATGTCCCACAATAGAAGTGCCTGCTTCCAATAAACACTGTCGGGTAGTTAGACTTCAGGGCCAATGCCCGGCGCGCCGCTCATGCAACGCCAGCACCAGCGCCCATATCCAGTTCCCCAAGTTCGTTCCTATAGGATTATGCAGTTCGCCACTTCCGCTTGAAGCAAGGGGACTGACTTAAAGGAATGCTTTCTGGTGAGTTATTACTATGAATAAAGAGTGGCCAGGTGAAGAGGTAATACAGCTGGTTGGCTCACCTTAGTTCTCTTGCTGCACTCTACTGGAGCATCCCACTCAGTGCACCGCAGCTCTTGCCTCCTTGCCCAGGAGAGTACTATAATGCCAGTCTATTCGATATGGTCCTCCATAATGTAAGTTCCAAACACCGTAACACCGGAGCACCCGGCTCGCACACTTTCTATGTCGGTGCTGGTGCAATAAGGTCGGCTGCTAGAGATGCAGAGGGAGCAGGAGTGCAAGAGGGGTCCTCCTGTCTTTAAACAATGCTTGCCGCTGCTGCCGCCCGCTGCCTTCTATTCACCTCTGCGGCGACGGTAACAGCCTCTCAAGATTGCAGGGAGTATGGGCGGGGTCCTCTATGTTGATGTCTTGCCGGTGCCGGTGCCGCTGCGCGCCGCCTTCTCTTCACCATGGCGGCAGCAGCGGCGGCAACAGCTGTGATTTAATCGGTGCGGGGAGGGGGTACGGGAGGAATCTTCTGTGCCGAGTCTGTTGTCTGCCTGATGTCTGCCTGCCGGTACTTGCC
Organism: Lissotriton helveticus; assembly: GCF_964261635.1. Taxonomy (NCBI): domain Eukaryota; kingdom Metazoa; phylum Chordata; class Amphibia; order Caudata; family Salamandridae; genus Lissotriton; species Lissotriton helveticus. The sequence continues at coordinate 2,056,081,498 of NC_136061.1, forward strand.
GCTCCCGCAGTACGCCGCCGTCTCTACAACTCGGCGGCGGCGGCTGTGGAAGCTACGGACTTTGCTGCGTTTTTTCAGCTTCTCTGCACCTTTAGAGTTCGGCTCTGCTCCTCCGTACTCCGTACTGCTGCACCCTCCGCTCCGCTTCTGCTCTCACTCGTTGCTCCTCCTCTTCCGATCAGGTGAGATTCCGGGTCCCTATCTAGTCTGCATATTTCCACATTTGCGTTGTCCGTGCAAAGTAAAAGCGCCGTATATCAACAATTCCCCAGCTCCCAAAGCACCTTGATAATGATCATAACAACAATGTTACTGGTCTTCAGAACCAGAGAGTGTTCACATTCCACCATCAGTGTTTTTCTTATTACAATTAATTTTGTCACTACCTGTATCCGTGAATATTGATCCTGTCTGACCTAAAATTAGAAATCTATTAAATAAAGGATTCCTCAGTGTTTGTCCTGAGCACAACTTCAAATACCCACAAACGGTAGTCCTCAGTTACTTTCCCATTAATCTCGATAAATATATTAAGTATTGGAACATCGCATTGTTAATTGTTTAGATGTTCATTTAAAAGGCTCGTAACTACCTTGGGTGCACATCCCGTTGTAATTTTGAAAAGATCATATTGAGATAAGAAAAAGCTAAGGGAGCATATAAGGAAATGATCACATCAGTACCCTCCATTTACCCTCCATGTCGGATTCAAACAAAATACATGGCCATTACATATTCATGACAAAAAATAATGTAGTTCTGAATCTGTATTCAAGCCTTCTGTTACAGTTCTACATTTACAAATCCATCTTGCTTCCATCTGTCTGATCCTTAATTCCCAGTCTCCTCCTCTAAATGTCTGTTCAACTTTTTGTATTCCATGGAGTCTGAATTCTTGTCTATTCCTGTGGTGTTGTTCCATGTGTACATATAGTGGTGACCTATTATCCTGATTAAACACTGCTCTCCTATGTTCCTGGATTCTTCTTTTTAAATTCCGTTTTGTCCCCTATTAAGGCAGTCAAACCAGGTACGTCCTTGAGTAAATCCCAGTTTTTGCCAAGCACTTTCCTAATCAGGTCTTATTGGGCACGGTAAGTTGTTATAAATGTAATCTTCCTTTCTATTCCTGATCTGATTTTCTGAGTCAGAGTTGCCCCTCTCTCCAATCGTAAAATACGATCCTTAGCTGTAGCCAATTTATTAGTTTGATTGCCCCTCTTCCTCAGCCTGTTCTGTAAGTTCTCTAGTTCTGAATTAAAATCCCCTTCATCATTACAATTTCTTCTCACCCGAACCATTTCTCCACAGGGGATTCCAGAGATCACTGAAGCAGGATGGAAACTGTCCGTTTCTAATAAGGAAACCACCAAAATCAGCTTGAGAGATACATTTCTGAAATTGGAACGGTTGCGCAAAGCCGAACTATCTAAATGGTGGGACGGCATCACCTTGAAGAACTATTTACAGCAGAAAAGGATACCTAGGGGATTGAGGATACTCATTTTCCCCACCTTTGATGATTTAGAAGAAGATCACTTAAAGACATGGGAGGAGAACCTGTACGCATCATCATTTACAATGATGAATATTTTGATCAAAAATGCGGACAGAAAAATTGAGAAATTAAGACAGCAAATATCTGATTTAGAAGGAGAAATTAAGGAAATGAACTTGCCTGAACTTACAGACAAAAATTATACCATCTTAAAAGATGTGATAAATCGCCATCAACTTCAAATTAAGGACAAGAAATTAAGCAAATTAAGAAGGGATGAACGTGATTATTCCCAGGGTAGGGTTTTTACATTTGTGAAAGGTTATGATGAGGTCTCTAAACCCAAACCAGTAGGGGTCCTCCCACCACCCAGTGACTTAAGTTCTACCAATTATAGTAGCTCCAGTGTATCATCAATTGAGTAACCAGGGCCCCAAGGAGCAGTAGGGGGGGCTCAATTAAAGAGTTCTTGTTTTTGCAAGGAACTGCAACGAATCCAGAGAGGGCGAAGAAAGTTACCCACCGAACCAGAAGGGGGCTGAAACACCGACACTATAAGGATGGGCACCAGGAGACAAAACAAAATCAGGATTTAGATCAGGAAACAAGATCAGAAGGGGAATTAGAGGTTATCAATCTCTCTAATAGGGAACTTAATGCCTTTGAACTTTCTGTGTTAAAGAAAGGTCTCTCTTATTGTCCAATGAATATGTGGGATTATACTTATCTGGATTAGATTTGTTTAAATGTTCAAGGATTCTCAAATTGAAAAGTTTTTTTCAATGTTTGACAAAGATATACATAAAAAATTGCAGAATAAAAATCTTGATATGACAATTGCTGACTTGAACAATGTTCATTTGTTGTTATCATTGTCGGAAGGTTCTCAGCTAGATATTGACGATGTGGCAGACTTATGTAATGTTACCACAGACTACACTTGCACTAGTGGACTAAGGAACAAATCTAAATTTGTACCACAGGGGACCCCATTTATGGCTATTAATCTATTTGTCAAGAAAACTATGGAGGAGTTTCATCATTTAGAGGATAAACAACTTGGAAACAAATGGTATAATGATAATTTCTTTCAAGGTGAACGTGCGGCATTACGGGATTTGGCTAGTGATAATGCGATAGTAATTCGCGAAGTAGATAAGGGGGATAAAAATAGTGGTCATGGATAGGACTGAATATATCCAAGAAATAAACAGACAGTTGGATGATTCCACATGTTATACTAAAGTAATGGACAACCCGTTACAGATAATTACTCAACAGATTAATGACAGGTTCTATAGTTGGAAGGAGGAGGGATTGATAGACGAGGCAGAGTATAAATATTTAAGAGTTGACCATCCCACCTCCCCTTTCATATATACTTTACCAAAAGTACATGAATCAAAAGTGGACCCGCCTGGAAGACCTATTGTGTCCAGCATCCGGAGTCCAATGGAACATCTGTCAGAATTTGTTGACAGTTTCTTGAAACCTCTTGTGGTCAATCTTCCCTCTTATATTCGTGATACTATGGACATCTTGAACAAACTTCAGGATTTTAAATGGAAAGAGGGGATGCTTTTGGTAACATTAGATGTGGTGGGTTTATACACTTGTATCAACAACTACAGAGGCGAAGAGGCATTGAGACATTTATTGAGCCGTAGAAATGCGAGTTTAAGACAGCATTCTAACATGTTATTGGAGATGAGCAAATTGATTTTAACGAACAATTATTTTCTGTTTGAAGATAATTGGTATCATCAGACGAGGGGTACAGCTATGGGCTCCAGGTTTGCTCCCTCTTATGCCAACCTCTTTATGGGGTGGTTCGAGAGGGAGCACGCCTGGAGCCGCTCAGCCTCAAAGTGGACAGATTTTGTCCTTTTTTGGGCAAGATTTATCGATGACATCATACTAATTAGGAGAGGTTCGTGGCAGACTTGCAAGAATATCTGGATTTTCTAAATGACAATGATTTTAATGTTTCATTGACAATTAATAGTAGTGACAAACAAATTGAGTATTTAGATGTGGTATTGATGGCTCAAGGAGATAGGATCAATAGTAAACTGTTTAGAAAAATAGCGGCCACTAATTCTATATTGCGGGCTGACAGTTTCCATCCTGCTTCAGTGATCTCTGGAGTACCCTATGGAGAAATGGTACGGGTGAGAAGAAATTGTAGTGGTGAAGATGATTTTAATTCAGAACTAGATAACTTACAGAACAGGCAGAGGAAGAGGGGCTATCAAACTAATAAATTGGCTATAGCTAAGGATCGTATTTTACGATTGGAGAGAGGGGCAACTCTGACTCAGAAAATCAGATCAGGAATAGAAAGGAAGATTACATTTATAACAACTTACTGTGGTGCCCAAAAAGACCTGATTAGGAAAGTGCTTGGCAAAAACTGGGATTTACTCGAGGGGGTACCTTGTTTGACTGACTTAATAGGGGACAAACCTACTTTGACTTACAAGAGGGGGATGACAATCAAAGAAAAAATAACCAGGAGCTATGTTCGACCTGATAGAACAGTTACTTAAACTGGTTACCACCACCCCCTAAGGGATTCTATACCTGTGGTTCGTGCAATATTTGTGATATTGGAATGCACAGGACAACATTTTTCCAGTATAATAGTGGCAAGCGGTATTGGATAAAGGAATTTATTAATTGCAAAAGTGTGGGCGTAATATATGCCATAGTGTGTTATTGGAACAAGGTGTACATTGGAAGTACAAAACGGAATTTAAAAACAAGAATCCAGGACCATAGGAGAGCAGTGCTTAATCAGGATAATAGGTCACCACTAAGGGGCCGATTCCGATCCGGTAAAATCACCGTGCGTACGACTCGCATCCGGAGCCTTTTCCGTACGACTCGTACAGACGCCGTAGGACCCGACGAGTACAATCCCGACCGAGGTACCAGGACGCGAGTCGTACGGTGCACGTCAGGTAAGGGTGATTGGTACGGAAAAGCGCACAATCACATACACACCGTACGGCGCGTACACCCCATGATCGCAGGGGTATGGCGTGTACCCCTGCGATCACGTGCCGTACACCCAGCGTACATGGGGTATGCACCGTACACCCAGCGTACATGGGGTACGGTGCGTACCCCATGTACGCTGGGTGTACGGCACATACGCCCCATGATCGCAGGGGTACGGCGCGTAACCCTGCGATCATGGGGGTGTACGCGCCGTACCCGGGGGGGGCGTTCCGTACCTGTTTTGGGGCAAACTCTGCTTTTACGGCTGTTTTCAGCTCCCGTAGGAAAAGGGGTCATACGGTGCGTACCCAACACGAATCGTACTTACCGGGTCGGAAAAATCGGCCGCGAACCGTACGGATGTTGCGTACAGCGGGTTCCGAGGGAGAGTCGTACGGAGATTAGAGTCGTACGGTGTCTTGTACGACTCGTACGGAGTACGGCTCCTGGTACGGATCGTACTTCGTCGTTTTTACGGGGACGCTTACGGGTACGAATCGTATGGGGAAAAACGCTCCGAACGGCAATTCGGAGCGCTTTTTACCGGATCGGAATCGACCCCTATATGTACACATGGAACAACACCACAGGAATAGACAAGAATTCAGATTCCATTGAATACAAAAAGTTGAACAGACTTTTAGAGGAGGAGACTGGGAATTAAGGATCAGACAGATGGAAGCAAGATGGATTTGTAAATGTAGAACTGTAACAGAAGGCTTGAATACAGATTCAGAACTACATTATTTTTTGTCATGAATATGTAATGGCCGTGTATTTTGTTTGAATCCGACATGGAGGGTTAATGGAGGGTACTGATGTGATCATTTCCTTATATGCTCCCTTAGCTTTTTATTATCTCAAAATTATCTTTTCAAAATTACAACGGGACGTGCATCCAAGGTAGTTAAGTGCTTTTTAAATGAACATCTAAACAATTAACAATGAGATGTTCCAATACTTAATATATTTATCGGGATTAATGGGGAAGTAACTGAGGACTACCGTTTGTGGGTATTTGAAGTTGTGCTCAGGACAAACACTGAGGAATCCTTTATTTAATAGATTTCAAATTTTAGGTCAGACAGGATCAATATTCATGGATACAGGTAGTGACATAATTAATTGTAATAGGAAAAACACTGATGGTGGAATGTGAACACTCTCGGTTCTGAAGACCAGTAGCATTGTTGTTATGATCATTATCAAGGTGCTTTGGGAGCTGGGGAATTGTTGATATACGGCGCTTTTACTATGCACAGACAGCGCAAATGTGGAAATATGCGGACTAGATAGGGACCCGGACTTGAATTCCACATATAAATGAGTATATGCTCGACGAGGATTGGTTGATATAAATTACAGGATATGAGGAATTTGTGAGAGGAAACGGAATAGTAGTGAGCCCGGACTTATTCGCGATACAGGCAAATTCGTTCTGGCTCTATGGTGATTGGACATCATTCCTAACAGGAAGTAAAGGTATTCGGAATAGCAAAGTCGCAGGATAGCGGACCTGATAGGAAACCAAATGTCTCCCTTTTTTTTTTTTTTAGAATAACGTGAGGGCATTAGTATTGTACGGGTATAATCTAAAAGATGATTGGTCCTCACTGTATACAGTAAGTATTGACTGGCAGTCCCTCAAAACTTAGCATTGGTTCAGAAACGGGGACGAGCATTGATTGGATAAAGTTTGCACAAGAACATTGTACAAGTCTTAGGTAAGAACCTTTTTCTAAATGCGAGTTCAGGATGTTTCGTGTTAAGCTTGTAAGAGAATTCGATTAGATATTGTGCCCTATATATGTTTTTTCAGATGGACATTGCTTTTTATGAACAGGCACGATTGACAAGTGATTGAGGAACAACCTGTACCACACGTTTTCATTAATTGTGGTAAGACACTATTAATGCAGGAAATAGATTAGATGATGGGTTTTTTATATTAGCATTAAAGACCAAAATGTATTATTATTCGTTTTCTAGTTTTAAAGGAAGTGTTGACGATAACGGTTGCTAGGAGCACTACTAATGATTATTTGGAAGAGAAGAAACAGGTGTCATTTGATTTTTCCGAGATTATAGCACAAGGTGAGCTGGACTTTAGATGCATCACGTTATAAATTGGGAGATTGATGCTCACGCTGGTTATACATGTTTATGTTCATACAACACAACTACCTTCCATCTCGGAATTAAAAAAATTGTGGGGTACATTTAGAAAATCTTATTCATTATATAGTCTGAATATTTGTAATGGATAACATGATTAGTAACGAAGATGTTCAATAGGCAGGGTGGTATTCTTACAAGATGCATATGAGTCACTTTATCATGATACATAACTTTGGGGACTTTATGATTACAGAAGATTCGTCAGTACTTTTTGTATGTTGTATTCATTAATGAAGCATTAATGGAATGTTTTTGATGATGATGAATCCATGTACAGTTTTATTCATTGTTTCTTTTTGTATTTTTTTTATTCACAGCCCTGATGATGTCCCAGTTAGGGACGAAACGCTTTGGCTGTTAATTTGTTAAACTTGATTTTCATGTAAATTTATGTGATATCGTCTGGAAGCTGACTGGGCTGAATATACACATCAGAATAAAAGAAAAAACCGAAGTTGATCTTCGTTTGTGTTGATTACACATAATATGAACATTTGAAATTGCATGAATAATTTTGTTTTTGGATAAACATACTCCCTTCAATTGTGTTTTTTTTTACATTTTGCATTTTAGTCCTAACTATCGCAAAGCACACGATTTCGCTTTTTTAGGCCTATTGTATTCCTATTGAATGTGAATTCTAATGTTATCTTTAGCATTGTGGCAATTTGCACACATGTATAGTTTCTTACTCTGTCAATTGAATAGTAGCATGCAGCTATTTAGTATATATTATATAATTAATTTCTGGATTTTTTTATTTAATAAGTAATTCAATAAATGACATTTTGTATAACAGAAAGATGACAAAAAAAACACATTGAGCTCATTCCATACATTTTAGGAAGGGGGTCATACACTCAGAACACACAATACAGCGCCCTTAAGGCTAGCCATTCTTACAAAAGAGCGCACTCGCTACTTACTCACACAAGTACCACCGATGTCAAATCACAAACCACATAGACATTTAAACACACATTTAACCCACTAATCAACACTTAGGACAGAAACAAAAGACAGCCCACAAACTGTACTTAAGCCAAACCATTTGTAAATATTAATTGTAAGTCATATTTACAAGAAAAGCTTCTCTAAAAAAAAACTGGACCAAATCAGCCCAAAGACTGTTCCATTTTCAGGAAACCAATATACACCAAATTTGCTAGTTTTGGGTGGCAGAACACTCGAAAAGCGCTCTGCATATCATTCCTTATAAAAGGTGAAGTGCACACATCAGGATTCTTTTTTTTATGTATATATTTTAATTCCATGGGGTACTGAGTCACCAAAGAAGAAGTACATTTTTTATACCTAAACCTATTTCGGCATCCCCTCTAGGGGAGCCAGCTGTTTCCATTCTAATTCCATTATGGTACCTCTAAGAAACCAACACATTCTTCGATGTGCGCTTGAAACAGGCATGCCAAAAATATTGTAGCATATACAATATCATACAGCAGTGGCACTTAACACAATATGTGCCGTTACGAATTATTCAAAAGTTAGAGAAAAGTCTCCTCATTACCTGCCTACACAAATTTCAGTTCATATATTTCCAAATTCCAAAATCTTTGGCCTAACCAAAGCAAATCACATGTCGATGGCCTTTCCAAGCACAAATCTCCAGCCTCTCACTGCCAAGTTTTGAGTGACCTAACAGTCGTTTTAGAATACTCACACCAAAAAGGTTCTCAGTCAGGAGCGCTAAACATTTGGAGGATCAAAATCAGGAAGACCAGAAACATAATGGGCTGCAGAGACAGAGAATCTCCATGCGCAGGGTACCTCCTTAGTAGATTCCTGTCCTGTCCTCCTCAGTAGATTCCTGTCTCCTGTAAAGACCTCTCCCTTGGATAGCCGCGTCTCTGATGAGGTCCACGTCGGGCGCCATTTGAAGAAATATAAACCTCCAAAGGGGTTCACTGATATACCTGGTCCTTTTAAACCAACAATGAAGAGATTGGCACAGAAGCTGTAATATAAAAATACAATTTTGACTAACCTCAGATGAGGGAGACTGCATCACACGGTACCCTTAGGCCACTGTGGGAGCCAATCTTGTAGTGTAGTTCCTATTATCCCAATAGGCTCTGCGCATTGGAATAATACCTTCAATAGTATAGGCCTAGACCAGACGTTAACTAGGTCTTCTATTGTCGATATTAGACTTAAAGTTTTGGGTTTGCCAGCTAGCTCAGAGTTCACTAGAAACTTTCTTGAATAGGCAAGGAGGAGTTGAACCTCCCTGGATAGACAAGAAGGGATTTCGTTTCTGACAACCATAGAACATGACAACTTTGCTCTCCCCTAATCAAGAGTGTATCTCTAGAGTCGTGTGAAAACAAAAGACAACTTATTTTACTCAGTCAGTACGTGCATTCTTAGTCTCACCAGATTGTAGAGAAAAGGAAGAGACGGGCGTGTTCAATAAAAGATGGTATTTATTGATCAGTCTCTTTTCTCATACAAGAGAAATGGATCGATATAATCGCAATACTTATGGTTAAGTAAAGTGCATACAATAAAAGCAGAAGTATAAAATAATACTGTAAAAACATTTATATGGTTTCTAAGCCATAAGGTGGTTTAAAATTGATAAAATAGATATATACATACATACATTTGACTAATCGTACTCAACTGGTGTTTCTAACTACGCCTACCCCGGTGTACCTGACCTAAGCCTAATACGTGGGCGGGAATAGAAAGTAGCAGTTTAAGTTAAGTTTGTTTTGCCAAGTGACTGACTCAAGAAGTCTCTGCAAGGGGTTATTCAGTTCTGTACCTGGAATCTAGGATGAATGAGGGATGGTATCTCTCGTCTCTGGTCTCGATATTCCAGGCTGCCTGCGAGGGCTACCCGGAAGCGCCGGAGCTGGATTTCTCGGCAGGAGAAAGCAGCGTCTCGTTCTCAGCGCGTCAGGAAGGCGGGGCTGCACCAGCGGGGTCTGTTCTGCTCTGGGCTTCGGCAAGTCTGGCTGCTCCGATCTCGTCACCACCGCGTGTGTTTGCTTAAGGCAATACCGGTAATATTTATACCTGTAAGGTGCCGAGATTGACGTAAGGATGGACATAGATACGTCAATAAGGATGTCATACGACTTGGTCGTTAGCACATTCTTTTGCTGAAGTTCTCGATGAAATCAAAACAATGGCCGCAGGGTTTTTCCCAGGTTGTCATAGGTTTGATTTGTTTTGAGAACTCCGTATGCCTTATCAGGGGCTGGAGGAATATCGCTTGTCTAATTAGATGGCAAGCGTTATGACCTAATCAGATAACACGTTCCTGTGCCGTGGTGTGGCTTAATCAGATAACGGTTTCTGCATCATGGGATGGCTGCTAGTTAACTTGTTAACCAGAACAGGGTCAGGAATAGGGGGATCGATACAGAACCTATAGGAATACATCACAATCTAAGGAGTACAAAGAACAGGGGCCTTATATATGCATAGGTTACATTAGTCAGCATAAAGGGGAGGTCCTGGCACATACCAGCATGCAAATTGACAAATATTGGTATACAAAATTTGCTTGCTCAACAAAGTGGGAGGGGAGACATTTCTGCTTACATAGCCTGACAGTTCTATACTAGGAGCAGGTGCATTCTGACAGGTAGGCCTTTCTGAGCATGTGCAAGGCTCTGGAAGAGGGCAAAAGCACATTGGAAGCACAGTGATTCCTGCAACCTTTAACAAGGACACAAGTGGACTTCATCCCCCGAGCAGCAATACACCAAGAGGCACGTTTGCAGTGTGGTGTAAAAAGGGGTTGTAGCCTCGGACCACCACTCTGCAATCTAGCTTTGTGGCGCTTACTGGAGGTACCTGGTGGATTAGTTGGCCCCAGGGACCCTCAGTATTCAAGGGGACGTAATACCCCAACTTAGAACGCACCAGGAGGCACGTTTCCAGAACGGTGGAGAAAGGGGGTGTGGCCTGTGTCCAACTCTCTGAAATCCCACTGTGTGGGGCTTACTGGAAGTAAGAGGTAGGCTGATTGGCCCCCAAATGACCCCCAGCAGCAAAGGGGACTTCAATACTCATCCAAGAGCATGCCAGGGAGTGCGTTTGCAGAGTGGTGGGGAAAGGGGTCATGGCATAATATGAGAATTTAAGGATCCTGCTTTGGGGTACTTACTGGAGGTAATAGGAGGGGTAGTTGGCCCCCAAGGATGTCCTTGGGGGGCTAAGTACCCTGTTTATTACCTCCAGTAAGTAGCCCACAGTGGGATTGCTAAGAAGTCTTCGGAGGCCATGCCCCCCTTTCTCCACCACTCTGAAAACGCACCTCCTGGCAGACTAAGGGATGGGGATGAAGTCCACTTTACTTCTCAGCAATGATGCTGAACATCTTGTGATTCGTGCCTAACAAAGAAAAGTGAATGTTTCCTCATGTAATGCAACTGGTGCTATGTAAAGCACTCTGATATCCAATACGGGTCAAGTTTGCGCTATATAAAACTCTGTAAAAATAAAAGCGCTCCTGTTACCTCCTGTAAGTCCTACGCAGCGGAATTCCTGAGTGATGGTCGGAGGCCCAGCACCCTTTCACTACCACTCTGCAAACATGACTACTACTTAAAGAAGTATCTTTCTGCACCTCTAACTTAGAGGTAGTTTTAATCCCCCTGTCCTATTATGTACTAGGTGCAAAAAGAACAATTGATGGACAGAATGCAAAACAATGTCATACATTCACCCCAGTACAGAGATCTGAGCCTACGCCCATCATTTATTTTGCTCACCATGCCATTCCAGTTTAGACCCAGCCATTTGCAAATCATTCTTAATTCTGCACCCAATGGGAACAGTCCAGCCCGCACTGCCAGGCCATGTCCTCCCTGTATTGGAAACAAGCATCCTAGGACCGATTTCGGGCTTTCAGCCCTCATCAGCCAGGATAGCTTGACTCCAGTGGCATGGACAGCACGGGACCCACGTCCAAACTGGGGTGGGGTAGTGGGCAAAATAACAATGGATTTAACCCAGATCTTTTGACTGGGGGAGAATGTTTGCATTGTCAACCTTCCGTCCATCATTTGTTTTCTGTAACACTAAAATGTACTAGGGCCTTACAGAGGAGGTCATGCCAATCACAGGGGTACCCCAACACATAGTGTTCTCTAGTGTATGTAGGTGTTTTCACTGTATTCTAAGTGTCTTTTAGCATAGCACTGGCTCTAGGCCTGGTTAGAAGGGCCAGTTACCACCAGTACCAGTCAGTAAAAAGTTTGGGACGCAGAATGACTTTGAAACAAGGCCTCTTTCTGCACCTCTGTTGGTTTTTTCTGCATATCTTTTACTTCTTTCTGCACTTTTCTTCGTCTTTCTGGACTTCTGTTGCCTCTTTCTGCATTTCTCTTGCTTCTTTCTGCACATTTATTCCTCTTTCTTCACATGTCCTACCTCTGTAGGCATAGTTAGAAATGATCATTTAAAAAACCTTAGAAATCCACTAAAAAAAACATAAGTTTCAGGGACGTTATAGTTAGAAATTATCATTTAAATATCCTTTGAAATTCACTGAAAAATCATAGGTTTCAGGGATGTTATAGTTAGTTGGACATTTCACTCGTACAAACCCAGAGAAATTCGCCTGTTATAGTTAGTTGAGATAACTATAACTCGTGCCCCACAATGCTTTGCTGATGATGTGACATATATTTCATCATTTATGACATGGTCACTGTTCACTGATGACATCTCAAATGACATCACTGATGATATCATCCACGTGATAATCTGATGCACCTCCTCACACCCTAATATGACCTTTGATACACCCACTCTAAAATATAGACTACCATTTTCAAAACCATAGACTCACCAATACCAGTTACTACATAGCCACTCACTGATTCGTAGGTCTACACAATCGTGCACCTCTGTTGGTTTTTTCTGCATATCTTTTACTTCTTTCTGCACTTTTCTTCGTCTTTCTGGACTTCTGTTGCCTCTTTCTGCATTTCTCTTGCTTCTTTCTGCACATTTATTCCTCTTTCTTCACATGTCCTACCTCTGTAGGCATAGTTAGAAATGATCATTTAAAAAACCTTAGAAATCCACTAAAAAAAACATAAGTTTCAGGGACGTTATAGTTAGAAATTATCCTTTAAATATCCTTTGAAATTCACTGAAAAATCATAGGTTTCAGGGATGTTATAGTTAGTTGGACATTTCACTCGTACAAACCCAGAGAAATTCGCCTGTTATAGTTAGTTGAGCTAACTATAACTCGTGCCCCACAATGCTTTGCTGATGATGTGACATATATTTCATCATTTATGACATGGTCACTGTTCACTGATGACATCTCAAATGACATCACTGATGATATCATCCACGTGATAATCTGATGCACCTCCTCACACCCTAATATGACCTTTGATACACCCACTCTAAAATATAGACTACCATTTTCAAAACCATAGACTCACCAATACCAGTTACTACATAGCCACTCACTGATTCGTAGGTCTACACAATCGTGCACTCATTCACCCATACAGTCACTCATACATGCACTCACTTATCAATACAGCATTATCATTTACACTCATACACTTATACAGACACTCACACATCACCACTCATCCATAGAGTTACTCGCACACCAAGTCAATCATGCAAAGAATCATTCACACTCCCATTTACACACCTATACAGTTATAACACACCACCCCACTTATTCCGATAGATACTAACACTTACTTTCTCTCTTATACAATCACTGATACAATCACACACTCTTCCATACAGCCACTCTCACAATCACTCACTCTCAAATATAGTGATTATAAACTCCAACACTCACATATACTGCCTTTCACATATGTAGTTACTCACACATGTACGACATCCATTCACTCACCAACACACCTACACACACACACTCACCCACCCATATAGCCCTTCACAGATGCACTCTTGAACCCATATACCCAGTGAATTACCCACTCACACATCTGTGCACAGAGTCACACACCAACCACCCACCCACCCACACCGAAACACAGGCACCCGTACAGATACTCAGACAACCAATCAATAACCCATATAGACACTCTTGTAGCTACTCACTAACCCTTGCAGCCACTTATACACCAACTGACAGACTGACACAGACATTTACACAGTTCACTCACTAACCCATGCATTCAGTAAGACATGTTTAATGACTCACTTATACAGTCACGCACCTACTAAATCATCAATTTAGACATTTATACACCCACTCATACTTCAGTACACCTTGGCATACATATATATATGTGATCCTTAAGAAGGAATGCTATTTTGCTAAAACACATCGTTTTGAAGGAAGGGATTCAGAGAGAGGGGGACTCTCTCACTATGATCATGCCGGAGCAGAGGCATTTTGGCAGGCAACCTTGGAACATAAGCATCATGCTAAGAGATAATTTTCACGTGACATAGTGAGTGATTATTCCACTTCAAGTTGAAACTTGCACTGTAAATGACTGGACACCTGAATTGTAAAAACGATCTATTAAGATGTGATTAGAACGTAAACTATCAGTGCAAATGCATCATGGGACTTGTATTTCTTGATGTCTGTCACGTGACTTTAGGAGTTTTAAAAGCGCGCCAAACGGCACTATGCTAATGACTCTCTCCCCCTGTGACCAAGGCTGACGCCGAAACGCGCAAGGGAAATGGAGAAATATTGCGTTTCTGAGCTCGGTATTGGGTCTCTTGTTGTGCTTTGCCAGATGGAAAATGGACCGGGCTGCTCCGTTCCCGGTATTTTGAGGCCGCCCTGTAGGGTTGATATTCCTTTGCTCGGAGACCTTGTTTGAATATATATATATATATATATATATATATATATATATATATATATATATATATATATATATTCACTGAAAAAACCATAGGTTATAGACCATATATAGTTAGGAATTAGCATTTACAAAACCTTGAAAATTCACTGAAAAAACCATAGGTTATAGACCATATATAGTTAGGAATTAGCATTTAAAAAACCTTATTTTACTCACACAAAACCATTGAAATTCCATATATAGTTAGTTGCACTAACTATATATTGCGCACCCGCAATCCACTGCTGATGATGTCACATATTACATCATTCATGACATGGTCAGTGACATCACTGATGACATCACTGATGACATCTCAAATGACATCACTGATGACATCTCACTTGACATCAATGATCACATCACTGATGATATCATTCATGTGACAATACAATGCATCTCCTCACATTTTAATATAACCTCTGTTTCACCCAGTGTTAAAAACAGAGTATAATTTTTGAAACCATTGACACACCAATACTAGTTACTACATACGTACTCACTGATTCCTACGTCTACACACACATTCACTCATTCACCCATACAATCATTCATACATACAATCACTCATGTTTACAACACAATCATATGCACTCATACACCTATACAGACACTCACACTCTGCCACTCATCCATGGAGTTACTCACACACCTAGTCAGTCCTGTAAAGAATCAATCACACTTCCATTTTCTACTCTATACAGTTAAACATAGAGCACCTTACGTTTTCAACCATATACTAACACATACTTACTCTCTTATACAATCATTGATACAAGTACACATTGATCTGTACAGAGTCACACACCTCCCATCCAGCCACACACACACTCAGTCTCCCATGCAAATACTTGGGCAATCAATCAATAACCCATATAGTTACTCATATAGCTACTGATCAACACATGCAGCAGTTTACAGAACAACAGACATAATGATGCACAAATTAAGACAGTTTAGTCACTAACCCATGCACTCAGTGAGACACATTTAATCACTCACTCATACATTCAGTCATGCACCTACTAAATCCTTCGTCCAGACACTTATACATCCACTCATTCTTCAATATGTAAGACATATTTTAACTTTACAGAAACATAGTCACTGGATGTTGTCATCAGTGATGTCATCAGTGATGTCATTTGAGATGTCATCAGTGATGTCATCAGTGATGTCACTGACCATGTCATGAATGATGTAATATGTGACATCATCAGCAGTGGATTGCGGGTGCGCAATATATAGTTAGTGCAACTAACTATATATGGAATTTCAATGGTTTTGTGTGAGTAAAATAAGGTTTTTTAAATGCTAATTCCTAACTATATATGGTCTATAACCTATGGTTTTTTCAGTGAATTTTCAAGGTTTTGTAAATGCTAATTCCTAACTATATATGGTCTATAACCTATGGTTTTTTCAGTGAATTTCAATGGTTTTTTAATAGCAAATATCATAAGCTGTCGAATGTCAAGTACGTGGTAAGAATTTTTTTTTTCGTGTTTATGCACACTGATCTGCTTTGATTGCTGCCCCCCACCCCTCATTTCTATTAGGAGTACTCTCTCTTTGCAGATAGTGAAGGGTAGTTAACGCAGCCCTTTCCCCCTTTGTAATCCGTCGTGCCTGCTTCTCTCTCCATTTGATTGATTGTTCTCTTTGGTTCATTCTCTATTTACAAACAAGCACAGAGTCGCAATACTCTGTTTAGTCTTTGCAGATAGCGAAAAATCGTGTAAAAAAACAAAAGGAATCGAGCAAAATCAGTAGGCCACTAATGGGATCTCTTTTGACCTCGCTAAAATAGAAACATTAGGAACAACCTGTTGAAAATAGCAATGCGTATGTATATAAGCGGCGTTCATTTGTGTTCACAGTACCCCTTGTTGATTGTTTCAATCGAGCATTGAATTGTTCGAAGTTAATTCTCTTAACGATCTTCTCTACCTGCAAACGAGGAAGAATAGGAATATTCTATCTCCCTTTGCAGATAGTGAAGGGTAGGTAAAGCAAGCCTTTAACACGTCGTACCTATTTCATTCCTCATTGATTGATTGATTGTCCGAACATTGACTGTTTGGGAATTAGTTCTTTTTGGAGGTATTCCCTGTTTGCAAATAAACGTAGGAAAATCTTTGCAAGTAGTGAAAGGGTACGTAATGCGGACCGTTCTCCACCGTTGTAATCTGTCATGCCTATCTACTCCCCACTGATTGATGCACCTTTTTCACCCGGACCATTTACTAGAGATACGTCATCTGGCCCGACCAGAGAGCACCCCTAGTGAAAAGGACATATGCAATAATAACGAAGTGATCACTGTATCCTGTTAACAGAAACTTTACCATGAAACAACCTGGAAAGAAAAAAATAGGAAAACGAAAATCAGTAGGCCACTGATGAACATGAACTTTTATTAAACAACGAACAAAGAAACGATAACATAACGTAATGATAAAACCTATTAATGTCCTAGAAACAAGAAAACGTTAAAATATGCCAGTGGTGAGAGACCAGAAAAACAGTAAGAGAAACCAAATCACCCCTCGCTGTCCCACCGCCTGCCACGCCAAAAAAATCGATAGACTAGGGAAAATGCAAGTCAGTAGAACATCCACCCCCACTCTGGAAACTTCCAAGGTGGGGCAGGGTTCCGGCTACGCCCAGCCGGGAGCAGCCCATATAAGGCAGGTCCTGCTGCCACGCCTCGGCCAGGAGATCCTAACGTAGGGTGTAGCCGGAGGAGAGGCCGAGACCAGCGGGACCCGGCCAGGGGATTGCCTTTACAACGCTGAACAGTTGCAGGGGGGGGGAATGTCTCCTCGACCCTCCCCTCTCTCTCCCAGTCCGGCCGCGGTGGCCCTTGAGAGTTGCAGGTAGTCCCGCCACATGCTCTTCCGGTCCGACCACCAACGGTCGGGGGGCCGAGGCCGACGGGATCCGGCTGCAGCCGATAAACCAAGAAACCCGTTCATGGGGCCAGAGCCAGGGGCGTCCGGCCGACATCCACCGGAAGCCCGGCCCGAAGACGGACGGGACACTTCTTTCTTTTATAATGGCTGCGACAACACTGGAGGGGGATGTCTTGCACATGCCTCCGACCCCCCCCTCGTCCTCATCGCCTGGTCCGGCCATAACAAATCTCAAGCGAGACGCCGTGGGGTGCACTGGGAGGGAGAGACGGTGCGAACAGGCCTCTCCCGCCTCCCCAGGTGGAGGCTTCCCAGCTGCACCCTCAGCGCTCCAGGCGGTGGCATCCTAACAACTACAGTGCTGCACAGTTTCGGAACGACCTAGATAACGGTTCTTCCACTGTGGCCATGCTGCAACGTCTCGCCCGGCAGGGTGGAGCCCGTCCGCTCATGTGACCCCGCGATCGCCGGTAGCTGCCGAACTCTCAAAATGGCGGTCGACCTGGCAAGAGCGGGCCCAACATAAAGAAATGGCCCGGTCACTGGTTGACTCCACCACCGTAGTCCTCCACGACCTTGAAGATTCTAGAGGAGCCGCGGGAGTCTCCGACCCCCGATGGGGAATGACTGCCATGATCGCCCGTGGAGTGACGAAACTGTATCCGCGGGACGTCGGCGCTCCCATGCTGGCGCCAGCCTCACTTTGAATTACTACAATCCTGCAGACCTTACTTCCGGTGAAAGCACAGTGTGACCCGGTAGGAAAAATTATTGCACCCCCTCCCCTTTTTGACTGATAGTTCAAACCACCGATCCTTTCCTTTGCCCTTTTAACGGAACTTTGGACTGCCTCCCCCTCTTTTACATTTTCTAGAGAAAACAAAACATTAACCACTACATTAGCATAGCAGTTGACACCAGAACTGTTTTCAAATTGAAAACCAACAACATCTTCAACAGAATCCTTTTTGTTTCTGCTGTGACCCTGCTACAGCACAGGCATTGTCCCCAGCAGTAATTCTGCAATGCCGGTAAGAATAGCTGTGGTGCCTACTGGACTCACTCACCCCCGCGGCGCCCCACGCCGTTTTTTGCTGGGCGGCAACTTACTAGACATCACTTTCGTGCCATCTAGATTTCAGCGCGTTCTGCTGCCTTGGAACTATTCGCACAACAGACCGCTACTGACAAGAATATTTCATTATTGGTGCTGTCAATTTCAATAAATCTATTGGATAATTAAAAAGAAATTGCCACGGTCTCTTCGTTGTTTAAATGTTTTTACTGTTTTTGTTTTGTTGTATATATTTATATGTTATTAAAGTTTTATATTCCTACTACTTTGTTGGAGTGCTATATATTTTTAATGTGACACATAATTGTAAAAACTTTGATGTACAAAGAGTCATTCCTGGAATCTTCCGCTTCAGGCTCGGTCCCCTCCCCAATCACAATACAGGATGGTTTTCAGATAGTAGGAACGCGTGTGCTGTGACGGATCACATCGGGTGTGGGCCTTGATCTACTATAACTCCTTTGAAGAGGGGTGATTCTTTACAGCTGGGGCCATAAACTACATCTGCAGGGCTAGCTGATAGCCTAGGACCGGCCTGGACATTCGGACACAGAGGAAGAGGAGTGTCAGAGGGTGCGGTAGTGAATAGGGCGAAAGGGAGGTGTCGGGCGGGCACAGAGTGTGATTCTCAGGGAAGAGCAGCGCAGATGGGGGAAGGTTTATTGCCCATGCATAAGACAGAGAGCGGTGGTGACCAGTGCCTGGGGGAGATGCTTACGAGGGTGAGGAGCCATGCTACGAATCGACAGCGTGCAGAGAGTGGGTCTGGTCAAGACATCTAAAATGGCTGCCGTGCACGACAAAAGTGTGGCATTTCAAAAAAGGCAAGATGGCGCAGACAATGTTTTTCAACACTTCCTCATTTCCTTCGAATCGAACGTTAACAGACGTTGGGGCATATTACCAAAGTTAAGCGATATTTATCGCTAACGATGCTTACCAACCAATTTTTTACCACTAAGCATCGTCAGAAATTATCGAAGATAAACCTTACTATTATCAAGGTTTATCGCAAATGCGATAATAAACGGCCGCAATGCATGAATATCGCTAAAAAGTCAGCGATATTCATGCATTACCGAGCTAATACTCTTAGCCATGTTATCCACCTCCCATTGGATAACATGGCTAAGAACTGCTCAGGGCAGGTGTTACTTTTTGGAGATATTCGCGCTTAGCGCGAATATCTCCAAAAGTTGGTAATAGGAGATAGATATCTTGCATGTTGTAATGCAAGTTATTGTGGTATATGGAACTCATACCATAATCTCTCAGGAAAGCAGAAACTGATCCTTTTGGGACCGCCTAAAAAGGCCTAGGGGGTGAGGAGTACTCTACTTTGCCCCCTTTTCACGTTCCGAACTATTTTATTTTACTCTCTTCTGTAATTACACAAAATACCAGCGATAAGATGCATCGGAGACACACAGTGAGAGAAAGGAGGCCGGAGATGAAGAAGACATGTCAAATACACATTGGAGATAATATAGTGGCAGAAGGGAAGTAAATATGAGTAAACTTACCATGTAACATAAAAATGTTGCACTCTATACTATAAGTCTCATTTTATACTACAATCACTTCGCTACAACCTCATAAATTAAAAATAAAAATAAATAATGTCTCAAACAATTTTTGATTTCTAAATATAAATTTATTCTTCAGAATTTTCTAAATTTGAAACAACTAGTAACATGTCCTCATCAGTAATTTCCTCTTCAATCATCTCATCTGGAATCTCCTCATTAAAAGTCTGCAATGATGATTCTTGTAACTCTATGGTCTCCAAACACTCGATAAATTCGCCATCAAGAGATTGATCAAAAAAATCATTCAAGTCATCTCCTCCTTCTGACAATATTTCATTATTGGTGCTGTCCATTTCAATCAATGTAGTGGAATCATTCAAGTCATCTCCTCGTGACAATATTTCATTATTGGTGCTCTCAATTTCAATCAATGTAGTGGAATCATTCAAGTCATCTCCTCCTTGTGACAATATTTCATTATTGGTGCTGTCCATTTCAATCAATCTAATGGAATCATACAAGCCATCTCCTCCTTGTGACAATATTTCATTATTGGTGCTCTCAATTTCAATCAATGTAGTGGAATCATTCAAGTCATCTCCTTGTGACAATATTTCATTCTTGGTGCTGTCCATTTCAATCAATCTAATGGAATCATACAAGTCATGTCCTCCTTGTGACAATATTTCATTATTGGTGCTCTCAATTTCAATCAATGTAGTGGACAATTCAAAAGAAATTGCCACGGTCTCTTCATTGTGAGCCATTTTATTTTGAAATTGCTTGCTGTAAATTGCAGAAAAAAATAATCACTTTCATTTATCGTTTTTAGTAATACATAATATAAAACTAACTTCATCAAGTATTTAGTATAACAGAAGGACTGCAAATAAATAACAGAAAACATTTTTCAAATTATCTTCAAGTGTACAACATAGTTCCCCTTACAAATTAACAACTCACCTTTTTAAAAGTAGCAGAAGTGTTAGTACTGTGTAAATCAAACACCAGAAATTCACCACCAAAAATTCCTCACAAATGTACCTCAGACAGTAGTATCACAAAATGGCTGTGGTTTCCTCTCATTTGACATATATACATAACCAATTAACTTTCATCACACACAAATACAAAACCAAAGTAACATTTTAATTGGTTCTAAATTTCAACACTTTCAAATGTGTTTTCCCCATGCAATTTTCCATAGGACATTTACATACGTCTACAGCCTGAATGGCTGAACGGAATTACACCAAACTTGGCAAAATGGTACATCAAACCTAAGAGGTCAGGAATGATCTACTATGCCCCCTTATGGTCATTTCCCCCTTCGCTTTGGCCTCCTCTTGTCTCTCAATCCTACCGAGGGACAAGATGGCGGCCGCTACGGACTGTTTGGAATGTTGACAGACGCCGGAGAACCAATCAGCTTCGCAAAGCTCCGTAACGCGAAAAGTACGCGAAGCGGAGCGCTGTTACAGATATATATCTTTTTTTCAACGTTAATTTCTCAAAATCCACTGGAGCACATATATTGAGACCTAGCAAAGGCACATCGGGCTACCAGTCCCTAATATTTTGCCAAGTTTCGTGCAAATCCATTCAGCCGTTCGATTATTATTATTTTGTTTTTTTTTTGCCCCGCGGGGCCCTTTTAAAACCTCCACATCAAACCTAGGGGGTCAGCGAGGATCTACTATGCCCCCTTATAGTTATTTCCCCCTTTGTTTTGACCTCCTCTTGTCTCTCGATCCTACCGAGAGACAAGATGGCGGCCGCTACGGACTGTTTGGAATGTTGACAGACGCCGGAGAACCAATCAGCTTCGCTTCACAAAGCTCCGTTGCGCGAAAAGTCCGCGAACCAGAGCGCTAACCGGTCCGCTGTTACAGATATATATCTTTTTTTAAACGTTAATTTCTCAAAATCCACTGGAGCACATATATTGAGACCTACAAAAGGCACATCGGGCTACCAGTCCCTACAATTTTGCCAAGTTTCGTGCAAATCCATTCAGCCGTTCGGGCTAAAAGTGAGGCCAACCGCCCTATGGAAAACTCAATGTTAAAAACACGTTTTGGGACCCCCCTTTTTTCTCGGCCCCCACTGGACGAACCCCCCCCAAATTTTCAAGGGCTGCTCAGAAACAAAATGTGCCATTTTCCTGAAAATTTCAGCCGATTCCGTCCACAAACGCCAAAGTTATTAGACATAGAATTTTCAAAAAACCCATAGAGAAAAAATCCTAACTATATATACCTACTGGCGACCGCCAGTAGGTAATATATATATATATATATATATATATATATATATATATATATATATATATATATATATATATACATATATATATATACATATATATATATATATATATATAAAACAGATTTAAACTTTACAGAAACACACAGTCACTGAATGATGTCATCAGTGATGTCATTTGAGATGTAATCAGTGATGTCACTGACCATGTCTTGAATGGTATAATATGTGACTTTGTCAGTAGTGCATTGCGGGGGCACAAGGTATAGTTAGCTCAACTAACTATAATGGCCGAATTTCTCCGGTTTTGTACGAGTGAAATGTCCAACTAAATATAACGTCCCTGAAACCTGTTTTTTCAGCAAATTTCTCTAGTTTTTAAAATGCTAATTTCTACCTATAACGTCCCTCAAACCTATGTTTTTTTCAGTGAATTTCAAAGGTTTTTTAAATGCTAATTTCTAACTATTACTATATATATTAGTTAGTTAGGACCTAGTTTCCATAGGAAATCCACAACATTCTATTTGGAATAACTTTGGTGCCGGTGGACGAATCTTCGTGAATTTCTCCAAGAAAATTACCTGCTCGGTTCCGCTGAAAGTTTAGGGGTGATTCGTCAAGGGGGGGGCCGAAAAAAGGGGGTCCCAAAACGTATTTTCCCCATGCAATTTTCCATAGGGACCTTTAGCCAGGGCTACAGCCCGAACGGCTGAATGGAATTACATGAAATTTGGCAGAGAGGTACAGTTCTGTTCGCAGATTGTGTTTTTTGTTAAATGGTGTAAATCCGTTCAGTAGTTTCTGAGAAAATTACAAATAAAATCATAGCAATATCTAGAGACGGAGTTCAGCACGCCTACTGAAATCTGTTCAATTACGAGCGCGAGCTGCATGCTGATTGGCTGTGAACTGTCAGTCAACAGTCAAAACCAGGAAGTATTGGCGACCATCTTGTGCCTCGCTAGAACCGAGTCAAAAGAAAACAGTAAAACAAAGTTCAGAAATAAGGGAAGGGGGTAGGGTACAGACATACTGACCCTCTATGCTTGCTCAGGGGATCGTACATGGATGTTTAGGCTCTATTTTTTATTTAAATTTTTTTAAAGAAAAATCGCGTCATACGCGTATGGAAATACGTACAATTACGAGCAGGAGCTGCATGCTGATTGGCTGTCAATGCTCCAAACCAGGAAGTGTTGGCAGTCATGTTTGTCGGGAGAGCAGGGTCAGAAAAAAACAGTAAAACAAAGTCGAGAAATAAGGAAACGGGGCAGGGTAGAAACATTCTGAGCCTATAGTCTTGGTCAGGGGGTGGTACATGGGGTACTCGTGCAGTAGTGGTACGTGGTGGCAAGGTGAAAAAAAAGTAGAAGTCCGTTTTATTCATTAGGTCCCGGGCGCAAATTACGGGGGCAGTTTTTCTGCATAATGGGGGCTTTTAAGGTGCCCCGAGCACTGGGGAACGGCACTCCTCTGGTTTTAATTTTGAAGTATGCGGGGGGTTACGGCCCTACTCCCCGCAGTCTCGGTGAGCGGCACCCCTTGGGTCTTTTTAAAAAAAAAATATGTTTTGAGCTCTCTCTCTCTCCCATACACGTCGCAGGGAACGCCACATTTCTGGGGCAGTGATATGTAAAATGACCTTCCAGCTCCGGGTAAATGCATTGTCTGGAGTTTTTTATTAACGTTGGGAGGGTGGGCTTGATAATACGTCCTTGTAAATTGCCATAGAAGCCTACGTTCTGGTGTTAACATGGGCTTCTATGGGAAATAACAAAGCTGTATTATGAAGCTCATTATCGCCATTTTATCTGCAGTTTCCTGCCAATAAAACGGCGATAATTTTAACACCGGTCCTTGATAATATGCACCTAAGTTTACTGCTAAAAAAAAAAAGTGATGGGCCATATTATCATCAAAAGGCGATACATTATCGTCGCTTTTATTGGCAGGAAACTGCTGATAAAGCGGCGATAATGGGCTTGATAATATGCCCTTGTGAATAACCATAGCAGCGCAGGTTAACACCAGAACCTGGGCTGCTATGGGAAGTTACAAGGGCCTATGGTTTTTTATTAATCTTGGGAGGGTGGGCTCGATAATACGTCGTTGTAAATTCCCATAGAAGCCTATGTTCTGGTATTAACATGGGCTTCCATGGGAAATAACAAGGCTGTAAAATCAAGCTCAAGCAGTTTCCTGCCAATAAAACGGCAATATTTTAACACCGGTCCTTGATAATATGCACGTAAGTTTACTGGTCAAAAAAAAGAGCAATGAGCCATATTATCAACAAAAGGAGATACATTATCGTCGCTTTTATCAGCAGGAAACTGCTGATAAAGCGGCGATAATTGGCTTGATAATATGCCCTTGTGAATAACCATAGGAGCCCAGGTTAACACCAGAACCTGGCCTGCTATGGGAAGTTACAAGGGCCTATTATCAAGCACATTATCGCCGCTTTATTGGCAGTTTCCAGTCGATAAAAGCGGCGATAATGAATCGCCTTTTGTTGATAATATGCTCATTAATTTCTAGGATAGTATGTAAAGCTTTCCTTTTTTATTGGTGTAGCAGTTGTACTCTCTTCGCATGCTCAGCGTTGTTTAGAAGCCCACGTTTTCTTTTTCTTCAAGTTCAACGAGCAAACTTTTCTTTATATCAGTTAGTAAATCTGTCGCTTTCTTTTCACGGTTCATGTGTGTCATCCGCTGCTGTACTTTTGTACAGTATTAATAGTCATATTTTTTATATATTTATTTGAAAGGTAGTGCCGAGGCGCCAAACGTTGATTACGTACTTCGTCCCCCGCCATTTTAGTAGTTTCTCACCGTTGTTTTTATTATATCTGTTAGTTAGAACTCAGTAGTTTTCAATCCTAGTCTTGAATATCTTGCTATAATATTTCAAGATTATTTTTATTGTGGGCCGTCATACCCATCCCCACACAAAATAAAAGAAGTATGTAGTTTTTTTAATTAACTTTTATTAAACAATAAATATAAACGAAACTCAATTATAACTATATTAGAACTGGAAAAATAACTTAAAAAATGTCATAACCAAATTGTGAAATGGATTCCAAAAGGTGTCCGATTGGTAATCTGCAAAAGAAAAAAGAAAATTAGAGTTTAGAATTATGTAGATGTGAGTAAATGAGCTGAAGCATTACAGGGCATATTATCAAGAACGGCGATAAAAGTATCGCCCTTTCAGCGGCTAGAAACTGCCGCTAAAGCGGCGATAATGGCCTTGATAATATGGTGCTGTGAATTCCCGTAGCAGTCCTGGCTCTGGTGTTAACCTGGGCTACTATTGGAATTCACAAGGGCATATTATCAAGCTCATTATCGCCGCTTTAGCGGCAGTTTCCTGCCGCTGAAACGGCGATAATTTTATCGCTGTTCTTGATACTATGCCCCTGCCAGTTTTGGTAACTCTACGGTTTTACGTGTGCAGTGTGACTGGTACATTCCAGTTCTGTTATAGTGTCACATTCAAGTGGTGTCTATATGGAAGTGCCTACTGCGTTACTGACGCCCATTATGGCGACTTATTTCTAATACATTCCTATGAAGGCTTTGTAGATCTAGGCCTCTGTGCTTACCGTTATATAAACCTTGCGGGTAAACATTTCAGGCAGTTGGTGTCACAACTTATTCAGAACAATTCTTCTACACGTCTACACTTCCAAGATAGCAGTGTCTAAGTTTAAGAGAGAAAGAGAAATGATGTCACAGAGAGTGAGAGAGAGAGAAAACAACATTAAAACTGTGTCGCAGAGTCTGGAGTTGAGATTTTTTCTTGAAAAGTGAGACATATATTTACTAGCTCCTTGCATCACCTTACCCATGTTAAAAGTGACTCAAAAGTGGCGTAATAAGGTTGTGGATCTGTTTGTCAGACTGTTGTAACCTATCTGTTGTCACTGCTCGGAGGTAATTATAGATTTTACAGAGAAGCTGCTGTACACTACGCACTATGGGCCATAATATCAAGCCTGGGCGACAAAATTATCGCCACTTTATCGGCAGGAAAGTGTCGCTAAAGTGGCGATAATGGGTTTGATAATATGCTCTATCGCAGTGGTTCCCAAACTTTTGACTCTCGAGGACCCCCATTGAGTCACCACTGGAAGCCGGGGACCCCCAAGCAATTTGTATGAGTTAAATTTCAAATATTAAAACAGTATTTCGAAAAAAATACACACGTGTGCACACAAAACAAATACTCAAAGTACTTAGGGGCAGATTTACAATAAATGACGCATCCATGCATATCAGCAGGGTTGCGCCACTTATTGTGCGCCATACCTCCGTCACCATTGATACGCCGCATTTACAATGCTGCGCCTCATGGGGCAAAAAAGCACATGCGCATCTGTGCCGTAAAGGTGGTGCATTTGTGGAGTTGCATCGCAGACGCGACACAGCTCCAGCAATGCTCTGGTGGGCCGAATCTTGTTAATGCTGCGTCAATCCTAACGCCTGCTTCAAGCAGGCGCAGGGTTTTGACGCAGCATGGGCCCCAAAGTGACTGAGTGAAATCTTGTAGATTTCACTCAGTCACTTTTAGGAGACGTTCCTGCACCGGAACGCCTCCTTCTGGCGCAAGGCTTTACAACGTGGCGTATCTCTCAGATGCGTCACGTTGTAAATACCCTGCACCATGGCGCATCTTTTGCATCGCCGCTGTATCACGAAAGTGATGCAATGGTGGCGTAAAAGAGGAGCTGCCCCTAAGGATTTTGGGGCCAGATGTACGACCATTTCATTTAGCGCCTCGCAATTGGCGACACATTGCGAATGGCAAATTGCGAGTCGCTAAATGAAATGTACAACAGTGTGTTTAACACTGTTTCGGATTCCCAATGGGGTTGCAAAT
This sequence comes from Lissotriton helveticus, assembly GCF_964261635.1. Lineage (NCBI taxonomy): Eukaryota > Metazoa > Chordata > Amphibia > Caudata > Salamandridae > Lissotriton > Lissotriton helveticus. The sequence continues at coordinate 2,056,108,698 of NC_136061.1, forward strand.
TGCGAGGTTCATTAATATTAATGAGCCTCTCGCAATTTGCGAGCCTATTAGGAATGCCAGCCCTCCTAGATATGGAGCCTGCTGGGCTCTGCAGGTCACCATGTCTGGGACTGCTTTTAAATAAAGCAGTTAAAAAAAAAATGCAGCCCATTTACCATGCATTTAAAAAAAAAAAGAAAATGAAACGTTTTCGTTTCATTTTCTAAGGGCAGGCAGAGGTCCCTGGGACCCCTTCCCATTTGCAAATGCATTACCATCTACTTGAAGTAAGTGGTAATTGCGAGTGTTTTGCGACCGCAAAACATTTGTTCAAGGTTTTAAGATTCGCTATTTGGAAGGGAATGCCCCTTCCAAATAGCAAGTTGCAAAACCTATCTAGTGAGTCGCAAACAAATTGCGACTCGCAAAATAGGCAATGTACATGGCCCAATACGTTTTTGCCTGTGAAAGCGGGTTCACAAACATTTTCACACATATAAAAACGGATCGTACATCTGGCCCTTAGTATTTTATATTGAAATAATAGCCCCTCTGTCACATGTATTTCATTTGTTTTATAGCATCTCTCATACCATTGTAGGATGTCAGAGCACTTTACATCACACACATATAGAGACATTGAATCGTACATGTAAAACAGTGTGTATATAAAATGTTTAAAGAGTGCTTGGTCTGGAAAAGCACAAACTCAGTATTCAGAACATAACACAGTGGCTAGCACTGATCTTAACATTAAAAATGTATTTCCACCCAAATAAATCTTTTTAGCAGCATCAGGATAATGAATAACTGGGAAAAAACAAAAGTTACTAACTGGTACCATGCAGTTTGCAAGCAGCTCTTTGATGACAGTTTATACGTCCCTCTGCTACATTACGATTGTCACTTATGAAGTGCACAGTAACAAAAGAATCTCTGTGACAAAAGCAGTAACCACAAACCTATGCACATAAAATGCTGCTTTTTAAAATGGATGTTACACATTCTTTGCAGTAGGCACATTAACCCTCTGTGCTACATTAGTTAAGTCAAAGCTGCCACTAAACACAACTCTCCTCACGCTCCAGCAGGTACATTAATCACTGGCTTTATCTTGACACTTTTATTGCTGCTGGAAAGCTGCTAAATATACAAGAAACCTTTCTGTGCTTTTAAAACTGTTTCCTGCGGACCCCCTGGGAATGTGTCACGGACCCCTGGGGGTCCGCGGACCACAGTTTGGGAAACACTGCTCTATCGCATTCCAATCGAAGCTCATGTTAGATGTCCTTCACATCTAACATGAGCTTCGATTGGAATTCAATAGAGCATATTATCAAACCTATTATGGCCACTTTAGCGGCAGTTTGCTGCCGATAAAGTGGCGATAATTTTGTTGCCAAGGCTTGATAATATGGCCCTCTCTTGTTTCACAAATAAAGCTAACACTACAGTTTTACGAGTGCAGTGTACCTGGTACATTTTACTTGTTAAAGTGCCGCGTTCAAGTGGTGTCTATATGGAAGTGCCTACTGCGTTACCAACGCCCGTTATGCCAAATTATTTCTAATGCATTCCTATGAAGGATTTGTAGATCAAGGCCTCTCTGCTTACCGTTGTATAAACCTTGCGGCCAAACACATAAGGAAGTAGACTTCACAACTTCACTAAAACAATTCTACTACACGTCCAAGCAGACAGCAGTGTCTAAGTTTAAGAGAGAAAGAGAAATGATGTCACAGAGAGTGAGAGAGAGAAAGAGAGAGAAAATAACATTAAAACTGTGTCGCAGAGTGTGGAGTTGAGATTTTTTCTTGAAAAGTGAGACATATATTTACTAGCTCCTTGCATCGCTTTACCCATGTTAAAAGTGACTCAAAAGTGGTGTAAAAAGGTTGTGGATCTGTATGTCAGACTGTTGTAACCTATCTGTTGTCACTGCTCGGAGGTAATTATAGATTTTGCAGAGAAGCTGCTGTACACTACGCACTCTGGGCTATAATACCAAGCCTGGGCGACAAAATTATCGCCACTTTATCGGCAGGAAAGTGTTGCTAAAGTGGCGATAATGGGTTTGACAATATGCTCTACGGAATTCCAATTGAAGCTCATGTCTGATGTCCTTCACATCTAACATGAGCTTCGACTGAAAATCGATAGAGCACATTATCAAACCTATTATGGCCACTTTAGCGGCAGTTTGCTACCGGTAAAGTGGTGATAATTTTGTCGCCAAGGATTGATAATATGGCCCTCTCTCGTTTCACAAATAAAGCTAACACTACAGTTTTACGAGTGCAGTGTACCTGGTACATTATACTTGTTATAGTGCCGCGTTCAAATGGTGTCTATGTGGAAGTGCCTACTGCACTACTAACGCCCGCTATGCCGAATTATTTCTAATGCATTTCTATGAAGGATTTGTAGATCTAGGCCTCTGTGCTTACAGTTGTATAAACCTTGCGGCCAAACACATAAGGAAGTAGACTTCACATCTTCACTAAAACAATTCTTCTACACGTCCAAGCAGACAGCAGTGTCTAAGTTTAAGAGAGAAAAAGAAATGATGTCACAGAGAGTGAGAGAGAGAAAGAGAGGGAAAACAACATTAAAACTGTGTCGCAGTCTGGAGTTGAGAATTTTTCTTGAAAAGTGAGACATATATTTACTAGCTCCTTGCATCACTTTATCCATGTTAAAAGTGACTCAAAAGTGGCGTAATAAGGTTGTGGATCTGTTTGTCAGGCTGTTGTAACTTATCTGTTGTCACTGCTCGGAGGAAAATATAGATTTAACAGAGAAGCTGCTGTACACTACGCACTCTGGGCCATACTATCAAGTCTGGGCGACAAAATTATCGCCACTTTATCGGCAGGAAAGTGTCGCTAAAGTGGCGATAATGGGTTTGATAATATGCTCTATGGAATTCCAATTGAAGCTCATGTTAGATGTCCTTCACATCTAACATGAGCTTCGATTGAAATTCACTAGAGCATATTATCAAACCTATTATGGCCACTTTAGCGGCAGTTTGCTGCCGATAAAGTTGCGATAATTTTGTTGCCAAGGTTTGATAATATGGCCCTCTCTCGTTTCACAAATAATGCTAACACTACAGTTTTACGAGTGCAGTGTACCTGGTATATTTCAGTTTTTATAGTGCGGCGTTCAAGTGGTGTCTATATGGAGGGGGTTCCATTGTGGTTCAAGATGTGGAGACATACAAAACTGAGTGCCTTCGGCAGTTGAACAACAGAAATGCATATCAACCACTCACCTTAGACCCCACTCCTAGACTGAGAAATGAAATCAGGGTCTTAGTTGAAGAAGCTCTAGCCGAGGGTTGGATAACTCCGTTAGAGTCCCAGTTTCTACAGGCTCAGCATCCCATCATGGCCGATTTCTACACCTTACCTAAGGTGCATAAATCCCAGAGACCACCACCTGGCAGGCCTATTATATCTGGACAGGGATCGATCCTAGAACCCCTCTCGGCGTTTGCAGATCACTTCCTAAAACCTTTAGTGCACACCATGCCTACTTATCTGAAGGACACAACAGATGTGCTAAGGGTGATTCCCGATATTGCCTTCAATCGCGAGACGGACTTTCTCGTCTCTCTCGATGTAGAGTCCTTATACACTTCCATCCCCCAGGATGCGACTTTAGATACCATCAGATCCATCCTGGAGGGATCGGAACTTGACTCCATCACCCCTGTACCCTTCATCATGGCTCTAGCTACCATTGCCATGAAGGAAAACTTTTTCATGTATGAGGACAAGATATATCATCAGATCTCTGGGACGAGCATGGGCAGTATTTTTGCCCCTTCCCTAGCTAATTTGTATGTTCACATGTTCGAGCAGACAATAGTGCTAAACCCATCCAACCCATTCTTTCCATCAATACTTTGGTGGAAAAGATACATAGACGACATCCTAATGGTCTGGAGGGGCAATAGGGAATCTGTTCTTCTTTTCCATCAATGGCTTAATAACCTGAATAGTTTTTTGCGTTTTACCATGGAAATGAGCAAAGCAAGGGTCCCCTTCCTGGACCTCTCCATTTATGTTACGGAGACGGGCTTAGAGAGTGAATTATACCGTAAGCCGATGGCAAGGAATTCTCTGTTGTTATATGAAAGTCAACACCCTAAATCCTTGCGCGACAACTTGCCTTTTGGGCAATTCCTTCGAGTTCGTCGGAATTGCTCTACCTCAGAGACGTTTGCACGACACGCAGAGGATTTAGCTAGACAGCTGACCTCCAGACACTATCCTAGGAGACTCATCCAGCGCTCGTACAAACGAGCAGCCAACAACCATCGTGCAGCATTGCTCGAGCCACGGTTGGAGAAAACCCCTTTGGACCGGTTGACACTAGTCAGTACTTTTAATACCAAATCTAACTGTGTGCAAAAGATCATCAGACGTCACTGGCGCATTCTGAACAGCGGGAATGATAAAATAGATTTTCCTCTGTTTGCCTTTAAGCGCTCCAAAAGTCTTAGGGATTGCTTAATACATACTCGCCCGAAGGATACACCTAGGAGAGAGATGGGCAATCTTTGGGACCTTCCCCCAGTGACAGGACACCAATCCTTGTGGGACATGTTCCATTTGCTCTTTAACTTCCAAAACTATGAGTATAGACATTGGCACAGACCGCCCTTGGGAACTGAGACACTTTTCAAACTGTAATAGTACCAACCTGATCTATCTCCTTACATGCCCTTGTAATGCACGTTATGTGGGCATGACCACAAGGAAGGTGCGAGTGAGGATGCAGGAACACAAAAGCACTTTTCGGTGCAAGAGAGACATGTCAAAACTGACTAAGCATTTCATACAACGAAATCACAGCGAATCCGACTTTAAGTGGAGCGTCTTTGAAAAACCATTCATCCCTTCACACGTGAGCGATGTCTCTAAATTTCTGTTCTTAAAAGAGCAGAAATGGGTTTTTTAATTGGGCACAGACCGGCATGGACTGAATGACGATATACCCTGGTTCACCCTATCCTGAGCATGGACACCTAATATTTGTATGCTCCGATAAGAAGGGTTTGAGTTATCACACTCCCTTTTGTCGGTACTACTAATGAATTGACTCCTATGTCTATGTGATTCTACTGCCATGAACTCAGCAGTTTAATTATTTCTCATAGACTCCATCGTTTGATGGCTTTATCAGTAGCCCTGGTCTATACCTTAATTGAACTCTAATGACCATTCTCTGTATTTTCTCACAACGTGGATCATGATTTTACAATTGTGTAGCTGCACGCCGGGCGCCCCATGCTCGGACTACTCGAACGAGTCGGATGACGTCATTCGGTAGTTCGTTTGCTTGCTCTCGCGAGATTACGCGAATCAAATGGCTATTGGACTATAGGCTTTGTTTAAATGCATGCTACAATTAAGTGGCACTCCTCTCCGAAGCGGAGGTTTTATCCAACATAATAACCTGCTATGACCACATAACATCTATGACTTATTGCTAATCAGTATCATGGTCGTGTATCTATAGAACTACACGCACCTAGCGTGTGACGTCATTTGGTAGTTCTTCCAATACTCTCTCGCGAGATTACGCGAGTGGGAGATACCGGAACCAAAATTTACAATTACAGCCTACCGAGGTCTCAATCTGTCGTTTTTTCAATATTTTTTTCAATATCAGACCCATGGAATAATTTAACGCCAGCCTCAGCTGCATGGGATCTGCCCAGAATACAGTATTCTAAAGTCCCCTCCTTTTGTAATGTACTGATTGGTTGTTCCTGAAAGCAAACCACCATTGAAAAAGCAGTATTGACGAGTGCTCAGTGCCTCCCCCTGACTCAGTCACTGACCGAGACAACGACGGACAGGTAGGCACACAGTCCTATTGGGCCTATCGGTACCATTTGTTCTTGCCTTTCCTTTCTAGATTTGCAGCCCCTGTAGGAAAGTAAATAAGGCAGACATCACCAACTGGGACTTTCTTTTCCCCTCTCCCTTTGCAAAACTCCTTCTTGAGGGATATATGGGGAATTTATCTTGGTACCACGCTTAATTTTAACAAATGATGAAACCTAAATGTTGCAGGTAATATTAGAGTGGGTGTGAGGTCTCTAGTTTGGAGCCTGTTGTTGTATGCTAGGCTACTCTGCACGTATGGTAATATGGAACCCCGGGTTTGATGTGGGGACAGAGCAGATATGAGATTACTCTCTCTGCCCTTACTAAAGACGGGGTTGGTTCTATCCTTGCAGAGCGGGGGTCTCACGTATCCTGAGCCAGGTCCAGGAAGAGGTGAGGTCCATTCCCCGGACACTCTGGGTGAGTAATTAATTTAGAAATAATTGTAAACCAAGTGTGAAACTAACAGACTTATAGCCGAGTGGGGCTCACCTAGATGTTTGTCTTCAACAGATGTTATTAAGACACCAGGTGCCGAAGAGGACTTCAGACAGTGGAAGGAACAATATATCCTTTACTGCTGTTGTTTCACTAGTGTGTTTTTTTGAATTTATTTTTCACACATTAAGTCACTTATAGGCAGTAGCATAAATGTAGAACAGAGGCCCTGAAGAAAGCCTTGGTCATTTTCCATTATAGGCTGAAACATGTTGGCCATCTCGCAGTTATTTGTTTACACTGCAATAATTGTGATGCACTGTTCTTGTTTTTAAACAGGAAGGGGCTTATGTCCAATAAATAGTTCTTGTTAAGTTCCCTATCCTTTTTAATCACCACTTATATGTTTTTTGCACTGCACTTTCCCATCATATCAACACCATGTGGTAAAACTGAGTGATTGCGGGTTGTTACCCCAAGTCGACCAAAGGGGTATTCTGGTTGTCTCATTGATCAAGAGACACAATACCCTGGTAGGATTACCAGATGAGAATATTGATCAACACAAGACATTGATGGGAATCCTCACTGCGGTTGACTGACAATCACAGGTGTTTCACATTTTGGTGATATGGTCTGTTAGCATAACCCGTTTTTTACCTGTGTACTCTATGAGACATTAGGATAATTCCAAGGAATCACGAGAGGATTTCTAGCGTAGACCCCTAAGTTTTTTCTGGTGTGTCTATATGGAGGTGCCTACTGCGTTACTGACGCCCGTTATGGCGACTTATTTCTAATGCATTGCTATGAAGGCTTTGTAGATCTTGGCTGCTGTGCTTACCTTGTATAAAGAGCGCGGCCACCGGAGTTCACCATTCAACTTGAACTCTGCTTCTATACGTCAAAGTATATTCAATAAGTTGCAGAGAATTCCATTGCTGTGGCTCGATAGGCCGTGGTTACTTCTGAACGATGTTTGGTGAAGGAAACAAAAGGGCGTTTTGATTATTCATCGTAAACTGAGTTGCGTAACTACTTTCAAAAGTGAATTTTAATGTGGGTTCTTAATATTCCGTAGTTAGACTGTTGCAGCTCCAGCAAACAAAGGAAGATCAATAAGTTAATAGAGGCCTGGGACAGCCTTGTGTCGCAGAAAAAAAAATACTATCATGGACGCACAATTAATAATAATAGAGGCCTAAGCACGTGGCGTAGTACAGAAATACGACAAAGAAATGTATGCACGCACAATTTTTAAGGTTAGAGGTGTATAGGACCTCGTGACTTATAAAGAAATCTTTCAATTATGTAAGCACAATTTAAAACCATTGAGGGGTAGGAAAGCCATATGAAGGGTAAAAAAAATAGCATTATGCATATACAATTTACAGTGGAGGCTGATGTTGTGACGTCTTCTCTTACCTTTGCTTCTGTCATCTTTTGTCGTGTCTTGAAAGGCTGCGGTTTTGCTGAGTCTGGGATGTTTTCAACTGTCTGTCTGACATCGCAGCAGAGGCAGGCAAAAGAGAGCGTGCTCACGTCAGTGCCCGCATTATATGGGAACCGCGGCGCCTGACCAAACCAAGCGCAGGGCCGTCATTGGTAGCGTTTTCGCGGTCTGTAAGAATGATGGCCCTGGGGGACATGCTATTGGGTAATGTATTGTTTTCCAGGCTAAATGATAGCAAGCATTCTAGGTGGTGGCATGTGGGTAGTGTGGGCGGGCATGCACCGCGCATGTGCAAGTATGAGTGTGTGCTCTAACAATTAACAACAGAGAGAGATGGGGGCGGTGTTATCATGTGCACAGAGGCAGGCCCAGAATCGGATCTGCAATGAGCCAGCACTTCTAATCATTCTCCTTAGCGCGCCCTGAGCTCTGATTTGTCACTGAGAGGGTGATCACACCATAGTTTGTACTGCTTATCATACTCAGCGTGTACCCGCACATACGGTACGAATATGCTTTGACAATACGTGTCGCATTAAAGCTTCGTTGTGACGTCATGTACGGCGTTCTGTACGCGAAAGGGGGCAATGTTTCTACTTGGTTTAAAACATGTATGTATTTAATGTACATACTAAGGGCAGATATTTGGGATAACCATGATTTTTTTAATACTTGTAATAATCATATATTACTTTTAAAAAGAAATACACAAATCACGGTAGAACATCATGCGTACACATATTTAAAGAGCTGCGCATGCGCATCATAAGCGTACACAAAGCCATGTGACTTTAAAGGTAGAGATTTGATTCGTTCATAACTTTTCCTATTGCGACTGTTGAAAGTTCCGTCCCATTATAATTATTCGACTTTGACTTTCTAAGAAGAAGCATTTGTTCTGCGAATCTTCTCAAATAGAAGGAAGATCATTATAATAAGAGCAATGGAGTCATCTTCCAGCAGTTCTACAGAGGGAGATTTCATTCCTGAGGAACGTCCAAAGAAGAGGAAAGAAGCTCTAATTTGGAAGGTTTTCCCTTTTCCAGAAGGTCAAAAAAAGGTTAATGCTCCAAAAGTAAACTGTAAAATTTGCCAAACAACTCTTTCAAGGGGTGATCCATGTAAAAAATACTCCTTTAGAAAAGCAAATATGGTGTGACACGTGAAGAACTTGCACCCCAAGAACTTTGCTCGAGCTGCAAGACGGAGGTTGCACGAGAACCCACCTGCTGCTACACCAAGCACATCAACTGCGGCAGCAGCATTTTCAGCAAGCAGTCCACGCTCATATATTGATTCTGACTTTGCTAAAGTTAAAATTCTATGCATTTATTGCGATAAACTATTTTGTTATGGGGAACAGTCTATAGACTTGATGAAACGCAGGATGCAGGATCATTGCTGTCCTCGACATTAGTTGTTCTTTTTTTCATTCTTTTGTTCCACTTGGAATTTGTTGAGAAAACACACAAAAAATACAAAACAAAAAAAACTGTTTTTTTTAGAACTACCTTCACTGGTCAAAGAAAGAACTATATTTCTATGTTAGTGTGTAAAAGTTTGTCAGAATGAATGTGTAGTTCATAAATTAATTAATGAATATGTTACTAGTGTATGGAGAATGTGAAAGTGTCATTTGAGATGTCATCAGTGATGTCATGAATGATGTCACTGACCATGTTATGAGTGATGTAATATGTGACGTCATCAGCAGTGCATTGCGGGCGCGCAAGTTATAGTTAGCTGAGCTAACTATAACGGAGGAATTTCAAAGGTTTTCTATGAGAGAAATGTTCAGCTAACTATAACGTGTGAAACCTATGGTTTTTTCAATGAATTTGCATAGTTTTTTAAATGCTAATTCCTAACTATAACGTGTGTGAAACCTATCGTTTTTTTAATGAATATATATATATATATATATACACACACATATATAGATATAGAAATAGATATCCTTGTTTTTTTCTCAAAAAGGTAATTTTCAGTTGCCTATATCTTTGGTGCTTGCTGATGAATCTACATGAAATTTCCCCCCAAAATGTGCCCATTACTTCAGATGCCTTCTGAAATGTTTTGGCGTGTTTAGAGTAGTGGGGGCCGAGCAAGAAAAAAGGGGGGGAGCAAAACACATTTTTTTCATGTAAATTCCTATAGGACATTCAGACACAAACTGCTGGACGGAATTGGACCAAATTTGTCAGAAAGCTAGCTGTTGGTCCTTAGATCGCGCTTGTTTTGATTTAGTGTAAATCCGTTCATTAGTTTTTGAAATATCAAGGAAAATCAAAATTTGTATATGTAGGGATGCAGACCTTCCAGATATCCATCAGTCCCCAAGCTGAAATCTGATTGGCTGCCAACACTTGAGCCAGGAAGTGCAGGCAGCCAGCATGGGACTGGGCTTGAGCTGAGTCCCACAAAAAGCGCAAAAATAAAAGAAAGGGGATCAGGGGAGGAATCCCCTGACCCCCACAGGGACCTCGCAGGGGGTTTGAAAACTTTTTTGTTGGTGCAATTTTGCAGTGAAATTGCTGAAGGATCTGTGGATTTGCATCAAAATTGAAGAAAACAAAGCACAGGCTCCCATGCTTCTTTTCTAGGAAGCGCCCAGGTGTCGTAATTTGGCAGTACCTGAGTTAGCGTTAAGCTCAGCTACACGAACATTTCTGTTAACTTGACTAAACGCGCGGGGGCCATTTTGTATTCGGTGGCTTCCATTTTGTATGAACAGGCGGCCTCGTGATCAGCGTGCCCTTTCGTCCTTCCTTCATGCCAATGAACCTTTACCCTGCCCAGCAACAGGCTATTTTTAGTAATGGTCAGTCTCGCGCATGCGTACATCTGATCTTTGGACTAGAGAGTGGTCACTCCTTAGGAATGTTCCTCATAACTGACCAGTGGTATTAAACCCCTCCCACATGTTGGCTGTGTTCCAAAAATGCCCTTATATGTACCTAAAACTGTTCTAATGTATACCACCTACCTTTTTATTGCTGTTAAACTGTATAAAAGAGGTCGCGCACCGATGTTCGGTGTGATACTTCTTGCATTGCCGAAGGGTGCTGTAGGAATGTACCACCACCCCATGGGGTCCTAATAAACTTGTCTCTTTGCATTTTCAGTTTCCGTGCCAACTTCTGTTTTATGGTGTCCGAGTGTTTCTGCAAGTATGTAGCCTGATAGAACCCGATTACCACAATTGGCGACCAAGAAGGGACTCATCGGTGACTCGGATGCCCGAAGGAGAGGTCACGACGAAGGATTGGAAAATCGCTATGGACGCGTACGCTGCCACTGAGTGACCCGAGTCTTGGCACCCACGGTGTTTTTGCCTTTCCTTCTGATCTGACCTTCCAGGTGGCGCCGGTCCTCGACTGAGATTCTGATCGTTTGGCTTGTCGTGTAGTGCCTGTTTTGGCTGATTCGGCTACGGAACTTGGCAGTTGGAATCTGGACATTTTTGAAGAAATTTGATAAGCTTATGTTTGGTAAGGTAGTCTATTGACACTTACTGTGGCTTTTTGAACGTGAATTTGAATTTGTATGAGTTAGCTAACGTTTGGACCTATGATTTGAATTATATGTGGAGTGCACCTCACATAGGCAGGCATGTAGGGATATTTCTCTGCTTTTGAATTTGTTTGAACGGCACATTGTGCATAAGTACCCTTAAGTGCCATTTTATGTAATATCGCGTTTTTCCGTGATATTTTGAACATGCCTGTCCTCAGCACACTCCGAGGAATGTGCTGCTTTGGAAATGGTACCACTTATCGATTAAATGAATCTCAGCCGGCTCCCCCAGAGGGGACTCCTAATCGCGAAATGTACATTAAATTTGGCCTTCCTCCCATAATGTATAGCACGCTATGGCACAAATACACTAAACCTGATCGTGAGTTGCAATGGCCACTACATGGGTCATTCGACTTGCGAAAAGTCCAGTATGTAGAACAGTTTTTGTTTCAGCGCAGGTCTAGACAGGATATGTTTGATTGTGTGCGTATGTGGGAGAAAGCGGTGCGTGAACGAATGAAGCGTGCAGAAGCCTTGGCGGACAAAGAGCAGCGAAAGGCTGCTCGGGATAAAGCTTTACAGCTACAGGAGAAGGAATTGCAGGACCAGAAAGAGAAAGAGAGTCGAGAACGTAACTTGCAGGTTAATGGTCAGTTTCCTATTAGACGTCCTCTTTATTCTGTCTTTACTAATGAATTAGATGATTTTTCATTGTTAGATCGTTGCCCGCCTCCGTATGTTCAGCCTACGGCTCCGGATGAGGACTCGGACGAGGATAGCCAGGATAAACAGCGTACCAGGTTACATGCCGAGCGTATGACGGAATTACGTTAGATTGCTCGTAAACTTAACAGTGATACTATAACTGTTTCAGGGGTTAATGATCTTATGGTCTGACAAGGAACGGTTGTATTTTTTAAGTCATTTTACAGATGAAGTTGTTGAGCGGTTTAGAAAACACTCTCCTGAGTTGGAACCTAAAGATATATCAGTTGGTCGTGAGAATTTTCGTAAAGGTATTTTTGCTCTTTCAGATGCGGACGAATTCTTCCGGCGGTTGGTTCAGTTGCGAGATGAGGCAACACGATTGCGAGCGGCGAACAAGGCATCAGAGCAATCAGCGTCTGGATCGATGGAAAATTCCCGAGTGTGCCCTATCTATGGATCAGATAAGAGTGTTGCGATTAATGTTTTGCCTATGCGGGAAGCTGCACCTTTGTATGTCCCTCCTAAAGGGGATGGTACGGATGAGGATAAGACGTCTAAGGATTCAAGGGGCTATTTAATATATAATTGGGTTTATACGCCATGGAATAGAGCAGATGTTATGGCACTTAAGAATGCTTTGCCTGACCCCCGTAAAAATCCAGCAGCTTTCTATGAAGGTGTGGAGGGTGCTATTTCTTCGTGTATTATGACGTTAGTTGATATCGATCTTTTCTTTGGGCTGATATTGCCTCCTGATATGTGGAGGGTGATTCGTAAGTTTGAAGATCGAACAATATTAGGTGCAGATTGGAAGGACATAGTGAGAGCTGATTCAGATAGGGAACCTGCATGTAAACCGTGTCAGTTGATTTTAGAATTGCCAACAGCTATCTTGAATAAATTAAAAACGCTTGTCCCTCCTAAGAAAATAGATTGGACAGTGTTAGCGTCGTGTAAGCAGAAGTCAGACGAATCGGTTTCTGATTTCTTTTCACGCTTTGAGGAAGCATTCCATGATTACAGTGGTCAATCATTAACAGAGGACACGGGCAGGCACTTATTCGTAGATAAGTATGTGGCTAATCTCCTACCGGAGATTGCAAAGCGATTAAAGACTAGAGAAAGTTCATGGACCACGGCAACGCCTGCCTCCTTATTAACTATGGCTCAGTATTATGAACGTCAGGAACTAGAGGCTAAAGAAAGTAGTGATAAGAAAGCGAAGGACTTAAAGACGAAAGTGATGTTGGCACAGGTTTGTGCTCTGCAATCGAGAGGGAACGATAGGGGTAGACGAGGATCGTACGTTACGTCTCCCCCTCGTTCCGACATTTCTGAGGATCAGTGTGCATACTGTAAGCAGTTTGGACATTGGCTCGCAGATTGTCCGGTACTTCGTGAACAGCGTAGTCAGAGGGGTCGAGGAAGTGGAAGGTCACGGAATAGTTATTCAGGACCAAGAGGTGGAGCGAATGATCGTGGTAGGTTTGAAGAGAGGGGTCGTGGTCAGGTTGAACATAATACTTTTGATCGGCGGAATCAATACCAGATAGCTGGAGGAGAAAATACTGAGTCACAGGATAATAGATATGCATAGGATTGAGTAGGATGGGGTGTGGAATCGGTTGAAGTACCAGTCGATCAAAGGGGTCCATATATATCAGCACATGTTTTGGGTTCTACTGATCAGTTTCTGGTCGACACAGGAGCTACTCGTAGTGCTCTGTCTAAACACTTGGTTCCAAGGGCTCCCCTGTCTGGCGATACGATTACAGCAATAGGGTTCGATGGAACACCTTCACTAAGCCCATTGTCTCAACCCCTTACATTTCATGTTGATAAATTCACTGCCCCATGTCCGTTTTTATTATCTCCAAACACACCAGATAATATTATGGGACTTGATATGCTAAAGCATTTTCGTGCAACAATACGCTGTGCCCCTGAAGGGGTGCGGATCATTTTGAATGAAAACTACCCAGAAATTGAGAGATCGTGCCTCATGCAAGAGGCCGACGCATTAGCTTCCCTTCCAAGTACGTTATGGGCTACTTCCGATACTGATGTGGGTCAAATGATTATTCCTCCTGTGCGCATTACTGTGAAGGAGGGAGCGGTTTTACCTCGTGTTCCTCAGTACAAGATCTCTAGAGAGGGCGAAATAGCCTTGATACATATTGTGAATGACTTGATAATGGCAGGGGTGGTGGAGGAAGTTTCCTATAATGTTTGCAACAGTCCAATTCTTCCGATCCTAAAGAAAGACACGGATACTAAGATCTATCGTTTTATTATTGATTTGAGGGAAATTAATAAGATAGTTGTACCGCAGTATCCAGTAGTATCTGACATTACCACCTTACTTACTTTGGTTCCGCCCACGGCTACTACATTTACAGTGATTGATTTGATAAAACGCTTTCTTTTCAATCCCTATTCATCCTGATAGCCGATATTTGTTCGGCTTTACATTAAATAATAAATCTTATAGATTTTGTCGAGTTCCTCAAGGTTACACAGAAAGTCCTAGCATTTACAGTCAGGCTTTGAAAAGACAACTTGATTCATTTGATTTGCAGTCTGGGGTGGCACTAATCCAATATGTTGATGACATTCTGCTTGCAGCCGACACACAGGAGCAATGCGAGGAGAGTACACTCTCCCTGCTTTCTTTCCTTGCGGAACACAATCACAAGGTTTCGCGGAAGAAGCTACAATATTGTAGACCAATGGTGACATATATTGGTCATCTTTTGTCTAAGGAGGGACGTGCATTAACATCAGACCGAATCCAAGCAATCTTAGATACACCAGTCCCTTGCACGCAGAAGGATGTTCGTGCTTTCATAGGTTTGACGTCCTTCTGTAGGCAATGGATACTAGGATTTTCGTGCATTGTAAAACCTTTGTTAGCGTTGCTGTCCAAAACTGCACCACTCCCCCTCGAATGGACGGACGAATGTCAAAATGCTTTTGAACAACTGAGACAAGCTCTTTGTTCTGCGCCAGTGTTAGGCACACCAGATTATACAAAGCTCTTTACACTGTATGTACATGAGAAGGATGGGTGCGCATTGTCAGTCTTGGTACAGTTACACGGAGACAAACAGAGGCCTTGCGCATACTTTTCAGCGGTACTCGATCCTGTGGCTCGAGGACTGCCTGGATGCCTTCGAGCAGTTGCAGCAACAGCAGTAGCTATACGGCAGAGTGAGGGAATAGTTTTGTCACACAAATTGTTGGTGTTAGTTCCCCATGCAGTAGATGCTTTGCTGAACCAAACGAAAACGCAACATCTAACCAGTGCCCGTTTAACGGGATATGAATTAACACTGTTGGCGCCACACATTACATTGAAGAGGTGCGCCACTTTGAATCCCGCTACTTTATTGCAATATCCGGTTACTGAGACCCAGGAGGAAGAACAACATGATTGTGTTTTTCTGACTGACGAACAAACAAAGGGTCGTGTCGATTTACAGGACACGCCACTTCCTGATGTAGATGGGGAACTGTGGGTTGATGGATCGTGTGTGAGATTGCCAGATGGTACGGCTTCCGCAGCCTATGCGATCACGACACTTAAGACAGTGGTAGAAACAGCACGAATACCACAAAAATCTGCTCAAGCGGCTGAATTGATAGCCTTAACGAAAGCATGTGAGTTAAGCGCTGGTCTATGTGTGAATATCTATACTGATAGTCGTTACGCCTTTGGAGTAGCGCACGATTTTGGCCTACTCTGGAGGGAACGAGGGTTTATGACCTCACACGGAATACACATCATGTACGGAGAGTTGGTATGCGACCTCCTGAATGCACTATTATGTTCAAAGAAGGTGGCGATAATAAAATGTAGTGCACATAAGAAAGTGACAGACAAAATAGGGCAAGGAAATGCTTTTGCAGACCGCATAGCGAGAGAGACTGCTATGTTACAAAATGACTCCCCTATGTATGTGGTGAGATCGCAAGCCGAGCGATGGCATGATGCTAGAGAAGAAATTCTAGACATACAAAAGTCAGCATCTAAAGTACAACTTGCAACATGGGCAACAGAGGGAGTATTGGATGATGAGGGTTGTTGGAGAAGCAAAGACATGGAGAAATGGAAATTGCCTGCTGCTTACTTGCAAGCAATGGTTCAAATGACACATGGGCTGGCACATATTGGAGCTCTTGCAATTACGAAATTGCTTACACGAGTTTGGGAGCATCCTGAGATTGCCAGCACGGCTAGGAGAGTAGTGCAGACCTCTCTGATATGCCTACAGTACAATCCTGCTAAAGGGACCTCTACTCCTAAAGGAGGGTGTGTTCCACCTACTGCACCATTCGAAGTACTGCAAATGGACTATATCCAACTGGAGCGCTGTAATAACCTCAAGTATGTCCTAGTGGTGGTGTGTGCTTTTAGTAAATGGGTTGAAGCCTACCCCACAAAGGACAATACAGCATTAACAACAGCTAAGGTATTACTAAAAGAGTACTTCCCACGTTATGGTGTTTGTAAATTCTTGTGGAATGATAATGGTCCTCATTTTGTTGGGAAGATAGTGGAGCATGTCCTGAAAGGATTGGGAATTAGACAAAAATTCCACGCTGTATTCCACCCGCAGTCAGCAGGTCTAGTAGAAAGGTATAATGCGACTCTGAAGCTGCAGCTAGCAAAGATCGTGGCATCCACGTCTTTGAAATGGCCGGATGCTTTGCCATTGGCATTATTGTCTATTAGATCAGTGCCACACTCTCGAACTGGCCTCACACCCTATGAGGTGGTGTTTGGAAGGCCCATGAATATCTGGGGAGTTCCAAAGCCTCGTTTGATACATGATGTGCCTTGTATAATGATGAACGATTATTTGGCACGATTAATAAATGATTTACTTTCTATTCATCAACAGGTTCGAGAAGCGCTCCCCGACAATTCCATTGGAGAGGTTCACAATCTTCGTCCTGGCGACCATGTCATGATCCGGGTGTTTGAGAGATCCAGCAGTTTGGAGCCGAGATAGCGTGGCCCTGAACAAGTGCTGCTGGCAACGCGAACGGCTGTGCGAGTCACGAATAAGAAGCGGTGGATACATTCAACGCACTGCCGACGTGTCTCTCCGGACCTGGTGAACCCTGAAGTGCTGTCCGATTACAGAGACATCTTGAATGCGGAGAAAAGCCCAGCTGTTATGCCCAACGAGTCGGAGGGAGCCTTCCCGGACCACGCTATTTCTGGCGGAGTGAAGAACAATCTACGGCCAAGGAAATAATACGTTTTTGTATTTTTGTGACTGGTTGGTAACCGTTCCGAGGTTTGTGAAAACGGAAGCCGGGAATATCAAGGGGGGGATCAGTTCTGTCCAGTGTAGCGACACCCATCTTGAATCTCGGAGAAGTCACCAGCGGCAGCCTCGGTTCTCAGCACCACATTCTTATTTTTAGTTTGGTTTTTGAAACTTTCGTTCTTTGTACTATGGCACCTATGACATTGAGAAATAGAAACATTTTGGGTGCAGTTCTTTTTGCTATGACTATGGTGGTAATAGCAGTAATAGCTTGGACTATAGAAAGACTGTTTCCTGCACTGGACTATTTACTGCCTACCACTCCAATTCCATCTGAACATTTCCATTTTACTTTGCCCTATCATGAGGAGAGACATAGACAGACTTATTTGAATAACAGTTTCATTCAAATTCTACATCACACACACAATATGACAAATACATCCAACTGTTGGGTTTGTGGGATGTTACCGGGACATCAAAAGAAAGGAGGAACACCTCTTATTCCTCTTCCATTTTCCCACAATGGTTCATGTAATGCTTGGTACACACTTCTCTTTACATTGAGATGGCCAACAAAAGGTGGACTACTTTTTCGATTGAACAAAGTTTGCTATAACGATCGAGATGGCTATCCACAAGCCGAAGGAACTAAATTCGAGTGGGAAGAATATCGACCGGACAATGTATCTACGCCTCGTATCTTCACCAATCAGAGACTTACAAATATGACCAGTTTACATGTAATTACAGTTATTGATACAAAAGCAGACCTTTGTATTAGGAATAAGGGAACAATTCCGGTGGGGAGAAGTGAATGCAATGTTACTCTTGCCTTTGATACACCCAATGGTGTTTCATTTGTGGCCTCACGAAACACTTACTTTATTTGCGGTAATAAAGGTTATCATCGTCTTCCTCTTGGGTGGTTAGGTACATGTTATATATCTTTTGTATTACCCCCTGTGTTTATTGCCCCACCTATGTACCATAATGATTTTGTATTATATCACGATTTTATATTGAATAGAGTTAAGAGAACATTGGGTATTGATGATGTCGATCAAACCGACACCTCACTATAACAATATGTGGATTTTAATTTAGGGTTGTTCTCTTTTGTAGGTGTTGCCCTAAACAGCAGGAAAATTAGACGGTTAACACGTGTTGTGGAGGAAGTTGCTAATGAAACTGCTTCCGCTTTAGGGAATATAACTGAAGAGCTTCAGATTACAAGAATCGTTACGCTTCAGAACCGGATGGTTCTGGACGTAGTGTTAGTTGATCGTGGGGGTGCATGCCGCATCATCGGAAGTAGTTGTTGTGTTTTTGTGCCAGATAATTCACCATCTGTGTATGATGCTATCTCTAGGTTGCATAAAATTGCCTCTGAAATTCACACTGACAATGGTACTTGGACTTTTTCTAGCTGGTTTTGGGCTCTGCTTAGTACCTGGGGTTGGAAACTGCTAACTGTTCTATGTGTGATTATTGGGATATTTTTCTTTTGTTGCCTATGTATTCAATGTGGTCCTACTTTATGTACTGTATGTATTACAGCCTGTATCCCATCCAAACGAGCTATTGCTAAAAATGTACAGATGAGTAATGCTGAAGTCAAGCAAATTATGCTGATCGATATTAATGATGAACATTCGGATTACTTCCATTATGAGGTAGCTTCAGCTAAACGCTAAAAGGGTCGTCTGTCGTAATTTGGCAGTACCTGAGTTAGCGTTAAGCTCAGCTACACGAACATTTCTGTTAACTTGACTAAACGTGCGGGGGCCATTTTGTTTTCGGTGGATTCCATTGTGTATGAACATGCGGCCTCGTGGTCAGCGTGCCCTTTCGTCCTTCCTTCATACCAATGAACCTTTACCCTGCCCAGCAACAGGCTATTTTTAGTAATGGTCAGTCTCGCGCATGCGTACATCTGATCTTTGGACTAGAGAGTGGTCACTCCTTAGGAATGTTCCTCCCAACTTACCAGTGGTATTAAACCCCTCCCACATGTTGGCTGTGTTCCAAAAATGCCCTTATATGTACCTAAAACTGTTCTAATGTATACCACCTACCTTTTTATTGCTGTTAAACTGTATAAAAGAGGTCGCGCACCGATGTTCGGTGTGATACTTCTTGCATTGCCGAAGGGTGCTGTAGGAATGTACCACCACCCCATGGGGTCCTAATAAACTTGTCTCTTTGCATTTTCAGTTTCCGTGCCAACTTCTGTTTTATGGTGTCCGATTGTTTCTGCAAGTATGTAGACCTGATAGAACCCGATTACCACACAGGGTGGGACAAATCGAAGGGGCACTCCTTTTTTAATAATGCGGGGCATGCTCACACACCAGATGCCCTGGAATCTAATTTAATTAAATGTGGGGGGCCACACAGACCCCCTGCAGCACTGGGGACTGCCACCTCTTCAAGTCTTTTCTTTAGTTGAGTGTGTGGACCACGCAGAATCCCAGGCAACCCAAGGGACTGCCACCTCCCTGGGGCATTTCAAAATATGCATGCAGGTGTGCCCGCTTGATCCACCCATGCCCTGGGGACCCCCACCTCGCTGGTAATATCAGCACTGATGTATCTGTGATGTACATTTCTTTATTTAAGTATTTTTTAAAGTATTTATTTTTCATTCCTCTAGTAAGTGTATCTTTATCTGTAGGACTTGGCCTTTTTGGCTAAAGTTCCCTAAAAAAAATTCTTTCCCCCAGACCATTTTCCTGACATAGAGTTGCCAATTTAAGATGCTTTGGGTACTTTGCCATTGCTGATCACTTTCAAAGTACAAGTGTTCCCTATGTAAAGTGTAATGGTAATTAGTTAGCCATGATTGGTATGTTTGCCTTACTATTAAAGTCCCTAGTGATGTGCACTGTGTGTGCCAGGGCTAGTAATGCTAAGGAGAGCAGAGAAGAGAACTCTGCCTGCAGTGTAGGGCCTGCGTGCAGTTTGCTAAGTTAGCACGTTGTCCAAACAAGTGCAACCACTTGTCAGGCCTTACTTTCCCTTTTGCATACACAGTGGGCACCCCTGTGGTAGGACCAAGGTAAGCCCAGGGCAGGGTGCAGTGTAGGTAAAAAGCAGGACATATACTTAGATGTGTGTTGTGTCCTGACAGTGAAAAACACATTCTTCACTGCTGAAAGGCCATCCTGCCCATAGGGCAGAATGGGGGAGGCTGGGTGTTTTGTTTGTTAGCCTAGATTCCTATAAGTTTCAAATGGAGAAGTGAAGTTTAGTATGTATGAACTCACAGTGTCATAACACATTTTTCTACAAAAGTGGTTTTGTCACTCTGTGTTCAGAAAGCACTCTTTTAGAAAGTTGCTGATTTCTGTGCTTTAAGCATTTTTGTGGGTCTCTGCGGAATGTGGATTGAGTGTCAGGATCTGAGAGGTGAGAGAAGCTGGGAGAGGTCTTGACCCAGGGAGGGGCTGAGATGGCACCAGGCTGCCCTGCATCCGGAGAGTAGGGGGAGGAGAAGCCCGGGAGGTGAAAAGGCCTGGGCTGGTGCTATAAACCAATTGACCCATCTCCTGCTGAGTGATTAATGATCCAGACCCCCAGTGTCAATGGGAGAAAAGTGACACTGGGAGGGAGAAACCCAGAACTGATTTAGGACGGGGTCAGGGACCCCTGAGCACAACAAACTTCAAAGACATTAAGGGGTATAACTATGAGAGCTGAAACCCCTAAATGTTGGAACGAAACAGAAATGGATTGAGACTGAAAAGGCTAGGACCCATTTTGTGGTCAAGAGGAACTTCAGCTAAGGAAGGAGCAACTAAAGAGACGGCTAAGGAAAGACCAATCCTTGCTTTGCGATCTGGGGCTGGTTTGCAGTTTGCAGTTGTAACCAAGGAAGAGGGTGTTAGGACTGTGCTTGGAGGCATTGGGTCGCCCTGCTTGACAAAGTCTGTGCTTTGTGCTGTGTCTTGAACCCAAAGGGCCCAAGGTGAGCTGGCTACCTGTTTGGAAACAAAGGAACATAAAGGATTCTGGATAAGTCCCAAGCAACGCAGTGTGCTAGTGCTTTTGCAGCTTGAGACCCTCGGAAGTTGTGCCTTGTGTTCATGGGCACACAGGAAGTAAACGCAGGGTGTGTGTCATAGTGCAAGCCATGGCATTGGTGAGGAGCACCTGGTCATTGTGTGCACCGGGACAAGGAAGAGGCTCGGACGCGCATGGTGAATCATGGTGCAAGCCAAGGCGTTGGTGAGGAGCGCCTGGTCGTTGTGTGCACCAAGTGAAATAGTGAGTCTTGGACGTGCAGCCTTGTGTGGAGGTGCAGCCAAGGCATTGGTGAAGAGCGCCTGGTCATCATGTGCACCGAGCAAAGAGGTGAGACTTGGACGAGCAGGATGCGTGTCAAGGTGCAAGCCGGGGCATTGGTGAAGAGCGCCTTGTCATTGTGGGCACCAGAGAAGATGCGAGTCTCAGACACACAGAGTGCATGTTGAGGTGCAACCAGAGGCACTGGTGAGGAGTGGCTGGGTAGGGTGTGCACCAAAATTGAAGTAAGTCACCACAGTGCTGAGGGCGGGAAGGAGGGCCAGGTCATTGGACCCTTAGAGTGAAACAGCAGCAGCCCAGACCGGCAGCCCGAAGGAACTGAACCGCCAGTCCGAGCTCACCATGCCCATTGATGGAGTTCTGGATCAAGGCCCAAGTCACTGCAGGAGGAGAGGATAGTGAGGTCACCCCCCCCCAGGTAACGTGGATCACTACCTGGGGTGGGGTGCGGGCTCAGAGGGACACTCTCTTGGCCTCTCGCTTCTGTCAGCTGTGCAAGCCTGTAGCTTTGGCTCGGATCTAGGCTGGTGCTGGCCCAAGGAGGGGCAGCACTGGGGCTGGAGTGAGAAGAGGTACTTTTGTGTCATCATTGATCCAGGTTAGGGGTAACTGTTAATGGAGCACCTTGACTGTCGTATTACACTTTACATTATTGCTGCTAACGAACTATCGAACTGTCATAGGACGCCTATTTGTGTCTGAAGAACTACATACTTGGTGCACTACGCACTGCATTATTTTTCCCTTGCAGAGTACACAATTGTGACGTGGCGCATTGCATTATTTCTTCATCACACAGTACCTGATTACAACGTGGCGCATTGCATTATTTCTTCATTGCACAGTACATGATTGTAGTGTGACGCATTGCTTTGTTTCTTCTTTCCACAGGGCATGCTGGTATTGATACGCATTGTATTATTCCTTCTATTGCAAAGTACATGACTGTGGCGCTACGTATGGCATTGTTTCTCATTTGCACAGTACAGGAGTATATCGTTACGCATTGCAGTATTTCTTTTCTTTTGCAACATCTGTGATTCTAGCAATACGACCTGCCTAACCTTTTGGAAACGGTTGGATGTAAGCTTAAATGTTAGTTAGAAGCGGTGGTTGGGATTAGAACCTACCAACCCACCGAAAGGAATACTACCCATTATTATATGTTGGTTTTGTATCGTGTGGTCATATCATATATCTGCTTATATAAAGTTTATACTCGTTTTATAAAAACTTGTGTGGAGTCTATTTGTGGTGACATCATTGGGTTGCTGTGAGTGTGGTTGCACATACTGTATACTCGTGCCTTGGAGATAAGCATGGCTGCTTGTGCCAAGCTACTAAAGGGGTGAGCAGGACTATCTCAGACAGTGTCCTTACTTAGCCTAACGTTAAAACGAGCGATCCTGATCTCACACCTGGGAACAGCGGTGTGGGACGGGGACTCCCGCCTCCAGCATTTGGTGGTGGCAGTGAGGTATAAGGACCCCCACTTCCAACCATATCTATATCTGTTTCTATATTTATCTATCTATCTATCTATCTATCTATCTATCTATCTATCTATCTATCTATCTATCTATCTATCTATCTATCTATCTATCTATCTATCTATCTATCTAACTATCTATCTATCTATCTATCTATCTACACACATATAGATACATACCTATATTATTTCAGTGTTTGTTTTTTCCCATTAATATGTTAGCATGTTATGGTATTATTTAATTATGTATTATTTATGTACTTATGATATTTCTAAGTAATAAGTGTATTGAATAGTTAATATTAGCACCTACTTTCTGGATAATCATGCTTATATGTTGTAATGTGTGATCATGATGACTAGAGCAAACGCAAGAGGATGATGGACGGAGCGCTGAAACTTTTCAGATACTCACCCCCAGTCACAGATCTGAGTTAAATTCATCATCGTTCTTTAGCTCAAATCGACACCCCAGTTAAGACCCAGCCATATGCAAATCAGTCTTTACCTTGTTCCTCATGGGAACAGTACAGCCCCAACTGCCAAGCCAGGGCTTCCCCGGACTGGAAACAAGCATCCTGGGACCTGTTTCGGGGGTAACACCCCTCATCTGCCAGGCTAGCTTTTATAGAGTAGCATAGTAAGCAAGGAGCTCACGTCTGGGCACACCCTGCTAACTTATGGCGAGCAAAGCAAACACAAGCGTTCTGAACTGAGGGTAGGAGGTAACTGATCTCAAACCGGGAGGGAGAGTTTTTCCGAATTGAGGGGCAAGCACTGAGAATCTGAGACCACTGTGTTTTTTACGTTTTAAAGCGGGGATAGTGAGCAAGTTCAGATGAGAGCAGCGCAGTTCATGAGAGGGGGTAGAGCACTGAATCCTAGAGGAGATGAATGGAGGCCCATTCCCAGCGAGGGCTTTAAAGATGGTGCAGCCCAGCTTAAAGGCACATTGTTTAACCACAGGGAGTCAATGAAGGCTCTTCAGCAGGGGGCTGACATGTTGATGTCTAGGTTGATGGTGGACTAGCCTAGCTGCCTGGTTTTGTACCAGTTGTAAACGATGAAGTTGATATGCAGGAATCCCGACATAGAGTGAGTTGGTATAATCAATTCGGGAAGTGACCAGGGCCAGGGTGACTAGAGTCTAGGCCTCGGTGGTCAGGAATCTGCAGATCGTATGGTTTCTGCGAAGATGGGAAAAGCAGGCAGAGACCACTGCGCTAATCTGGGGTTTCATAGATAGGTCGTTACTAATTATAACCCTGAGACTTTTTACAGATCCTACTGGGCAAGGGGGACTACCTATGAGCGGGACCAGATGTTAGAGTTCCACGGATTGGCAGTTCCTCCAGTTAGGATCAGCTCAGTTTTATCTGGGTTAAGTTTTAATTGATTGGCATACACCCATTCGCTGATAAAACTCATGGTGGATTGAACGTTGGAGGCTGATGTTTTAGAGGAGTCAATATCAAACACCAGCTGGAGGTCATCGGCGTGATTAAATGGTTCAACCATTCTTTTGTGCAAGGACCAAATCAAAGGGAGCAGGCATAAATTAAAAAGAAGGCAAGAGGAAGGAACCCTGAGGAACCCCGCATATCAAATTCATTTTCTTGGCCGAGAAATTGGCATGGCAGAGTGCCTGGGAATAGTTACAAAGGAAGGAGAAGATCCACTTCAAAGCCAGACTCTGGATGCCAGCATTACTGACACGGTCGATCAGGAGACCATGATCAACCGTGTCAAATGCGGCAGACAGATCCAGGAGTACCAGAGCCTGGGTGAGGTTTTTATCGGCCCCTCTCCTTAACTCATCCATGACTGCTAATATGACTGACTCCATGAAGTGTGCTGGTCTAAATCCTGCCTGGTGAGGGTCATGAAAATGGGAGTACTCAATGAATGAGCTAAGACAGTTAGCTACGTGAGCCTCAAGGATTTTACTTAAATAAGGGAGCAGGGAGATGGGGCGAAAGTTACTAAGAACCAAGGGATCGGAGTTGGGTTTCTTCAGAATTGGGACAATTAATGCATTTTTTAAGGTGTCTGGGACAATGCCTTTTTCAGTTATTCAGAAGTGCGAGAGGCAGGCCAGGGCATGTGATGAATGCCTCTTGCAGGATATGGGGGTGCAGCAATCAGTACGGGAACCTGATCCAACTTTTTAAAGTAAATACAGAATTCTTCCTTTTGAGATCGGGGGATCTAGTCAAGTAGAAAAGGGTTTTTACACATAGTTTCTACATGATACAATGGAATTCATCAATAAAGTAGAGGGCTACAACTTTGACCCCACACGGAACATCCTGGCAACATTGGACGTTACGTCTTTATATCCACAAATTCCTCAGGAGGATGCCTTGAAAGCAATTGAATATTATTTGGAGCACATACCAATACCACACCAAGTACCTACTCAGTTCATTCTAGGTTTGGTCTCACTATAATTGCTCAAGAATTTTTTCAATTTTGAAGATGATTTCTTTCTACATGTAAAGGGGACTGTGGTGGGTTGTCATTTCATCCCAGAAATGGCAGTACTATACATGGCCAGATATAAACATAGATACATTTACAACCCTTTTATTGAACATACAGTGCAATGGTATCATACATAGATGACATCTGGTGTATTTGAGAAGGGAATGAGTTATCCTTGATTGAATTCCATGCATGGTTGAACAATCGAAGCCCAGCCATCAAGTTTAGTCCGTCCCACTATACAATAAATCTTGCATTTTTGGATGTGCTGGTCAGAAGAATCAGAATGGTCTTATCACTACGCTACACTCCAAGGTAACAGATAAGAATAATGCCCTATATTATAACATTCATCATCCTAAAAAATTGAAATAGAATTTGCCATGGCCAATTTTCGCGTATTAGGCAAAATTGTACACGTAAAGAGGATCACAAACTACATGTCCAGGCATTAATTTGCAAATAGAAGGAGAGAGGCTACCCACAAAAATTGCTTAACCACTTACCTGTGGCACGAATTCCGCCGCGATGCAGCGGTTTTAATGAGTGGGTGGGGTCGCGTCGGCCAACGGACATGCGCAGCACTACGGAGGTAGTGCTCGTGACGGCCGTTGGCTGACTTGAGCACTTAAGGGGTTACGCACTCTATGAAGAGGGCATGGTTCATGGTGCAGAGTAGAAATATCACCGCAAAAATATCGTGGGACAGAAATATCGCCGCAAAAATATCGTGGAGAAGAAATATCAAGAACAAAAATAGAGTTGACAAGACAGGTAAGTAATATCGAATTCATAAATATCTTTGTAATAAATATTGTATACAAAAATATAGTTTACAAAAATATCGATTTATTACTAATTTTATGTATTTTAGTGTGTTTAATTAGAATTGTTTGTTATTATATTATATGTTTTAGAGTTTTACTAGTTATTAATCTATTTTAAGTTTAATTCTGCGGGTTGTGGGTTAATAGGGCAATAGGGTGGGAAGCAATTTAATTTTATAAAATGTATTGAATAATTAATGTGTTAATTGATTAATTAATAATAGTTTAATAATTAGTTGTTAATTCATTTCAATTAGACAATTAATAAATAATTAGGTTAATGGCTTAATTAATTTTATGTATGTTGTGGTGTTCATATGTGTAAATTTTGTAAAGGGTGGTAATTAATATAAAAAAATATTGATTAATTATTAAATACTTTTAAGTTAATTACCATCAATTAATTAGTAATTATTCATTGTAATTGTGTAATAAATTCAGGTGTGTGTTTTGTTGTTAATCTGTGTAAATGGTGTGAAAGGTGGTAAGTAATTAATTTTTTATAGATTAATTATTAAATAACAATACATTAATTTTCTTTAATTAATTAGTAATTATTAAATGTAATTGTGTAATTAATTGTAGGTGTGTTGTTGATTTTATACTGTTAAATAATGGGTAATTATTTTTTTAAAATCTTTGTTAATACAAATATATTTACATTTACATATTAATAATGTTGATATTGGAAATTAAATTTAATAAAAATGTTGATGGGTTTATTTTTTTATTGTTTTGGGATCCAGCACTTTCCCCACTGCTGCACTCACTGGGGTGGACATAGTCATTTTTACCCCTCCACTATCCAGTGCTATCCCTACTGTTGCACTCATTGGAGTGAGAATAGTAATTTTTACACCTACGCTATCCAGCGTTTTCCCTACTGTTGCACTCACTGGAGTGAGAATAGTAATTTTTATCCCTCCGCTATTCAGCGCTTTCCTTACTATTGCACTCACTGGAGTGGGAGTAGTACATTTTACCCCTCCGCTATCCAGCGCTGTCCCTACTGTTGCACTCCCTGGAGTGGGAATAGTAATTTTGACCCCTACGCTATCCTGCGCTTTCCTTAAAGTTGCACTCACTGGAGTAGGAATAGTAATTTTAACTCCAACGCCATCCAGCCCTTTCCCTACTGTTGCTCTCACTGGAGTGGGAATAGTCCAATTTACCCCTCCGCTATCCAGCGCTTTCCTCACTGTTGCACTCACTGGAGTGGGAATAGTAATTTTTACCCTACGCTATCCAGCGCTTTTTCTACTGTTGCACTCACTAGAGTGGGAATAGTAATGTTTACCCCTTCGCTATCCGTTTTAACTACTAATGATTTTATTTTGTTATTAAATGTATGTATTATTTTTTTTAAATAGTTTCATGTGTTTATTAAATATAGAGTATTTTATTTTAAACTATTTATATATGTTTATTTTATTTTTATATATTTAAAAAAGTTTATCAATTAAATAAAGATAGTAGTTAATAAATGTATTTAAGTAAATATATGTATATGTAAATATTTTTTGTGTTCATATTTAATACATTAGGTTTATTTGTTATAATTAGTTGAAATATATATTCAATTCAATTTATTTTGTTAATAATATTAATATTTTGTAGTTCATTTATTTTAATTTTTTTATTTTTTAAAGTCGATATTTTTTACATCTATATTTTTTACATCAATATTTTTGAGCCAATATTATTGTACTTACCTTTTTAAGTATAGGAATTCGATATTTTTGTACTCAATATTTTTACATCAATATTTTTTTCAACTATATTTTTTCAATCGATATTTTAACGAAGCATGGGCGCAAAACCCGTTCCGCTCGCGGATTTTTCAGATTTTCGGTAAATCCGCAATCCGCGAACTCTCACGGATGTGGCGAAAATACGCAAATCCGCGCGAGGCGGATTTTTTGCTTGTGTTCGCACTGCTCGCGGGCCGCGGCGCGGGCAGCAACAATCTCGCACTCGCGAAATTACAAAAATTACAATTGGGGAGGGGTGAAGGAAGTGACCCAGTCTCCAACTTCCTCTTCCTGTCCAGCAAGCTCCTCCCATTGCTTAGTCCATTTCCTGGCCACTTTGAATTCGATCTTGACTGGGAAGGATTACTTTTTGTGGATGCTGCTGGAGATTTGGCTTTGAGGCCTTTAGGATTACTTTTTGATTAGAAATTTGATTTACAAGTAAGTTGGTAAGTTGATGTTGTTTGTTTGTGATGATTTTTGTGTGTGTTTTTCGACTTTTTGAGGTGGGTTTGGGGGCTGGCTATGTGTGGGAGGCCATTTTGAGGCATGGTCCTGCAGGTCCTGGCCATGTGGATGGGGTCAATCGGCCATTTTGAAGTCAGGCAGTGTGCTTTGTGCCCTATGCCCACCCAGTCTGCTCTGATTGCTTTCATTATGCCCAGGGGGCCTCGAACTCCCGCGGATTACCCGAAAATCGAATTTTATTAAAAAAAAATTGCCTGTGTTCACACTGCTCGCGTCCCGCGCAGCAACAATCTCGCACTCGCGAAATTGTAAAAATTACAATTCTGCACATGAATTGAAAACTACCAGGCTTAGTTATGGGTGCATGCATGATACAACTGTTTTTTTTTAATTTTAACATTATTCTGGCCAGGGCATGGATGGCATTGGATTGTTGTGATTTTTGTGTGTTTTACGATTTTTTGGGGTGGTGTTGGGGGCTTGCTATGTGGGTGGGTGCCAGTTTATTGCCTGGTCCCGTGTGGGTGGGGGTCTAGGGGCCATTTTTAAGCCAGTTTGTGTGCTTTGTGCCATAGGCCTGCACCCAGTGTGCTGTGATTTTATCATGCCCAGGGGGCCCAGAATCCGTCTGTTCGCGGATTTTGCTGGTTTTTCGCCACGTTTGCGTCGTGAAGCAACAATCTCGCACTCGCGAAATTGCAAAAATTGCAATTCTGCACCAGAAAACCACCAGCAGGCAGCCTAAACCTTCTGAAACTTGATGGATGGCATTGGATTGTGGTGATTTGATTGGTGTTGTGTTTTTTGACTTTTTGGAGTAGGGGTTGGGGGCTGGCTATGTTGGTGGGGGCCATTTTGAGGCATGGTCCTGGCCATGTGGATGGGGGTCAAGTGGTCATTTTGAAGGCAGGCAGTGAGCTTTGTGCCATAGGCCTGCACCCATTTTGCCTTGCTTTCACCCATTTAGCCCAGGGGGAGTCAGTGGTACATGAAACTATAACCCTCTCTGTGTGTGCTCTCTTGGATCAATGTTAAATTTCTGTTTCCCAAAAATTTAGCAAATCCTAATTTTGAAATTTCCATATTGTGTGGTGTGCATGTGTGTATTCATAAATGCTTACTTGCAAACTATTTATTGAAGCGCTACATATGCAACATATATTTACTGATGTTCCTCTGTCTTCGTTTGCTTTTAGGTGCACAAAGTCAATAACTCCGCATCATCGTTGAGCATCAGTGCCAGGAAGAAGTCCTGCTGCGGCCTGTTGTTCCGACATCTGAAGAAGATGGCTCCAAAAAGAGGTGCCCGTAGCTCCTCTTGCAAGAAAAATGTCTCTACTAAGGAGAAGAAGAAGCAAGTGGCACCACTTACCAAGGAGACTGGTGCTCGACCACTACATTTATGTGGAAAAAACAAAGGCCCACCATGAGTGCTGCACAGGTAGCCTGTTTAGTGGTTCAATCACCAACGACCAGTGATGTTGGCTCATCGCAAGAAAGTAGCAGCACACCATCAACACAGGTTGTAACTCATCTCACAAGTACTATTCAACAACCAAAACCGCAACAACAACTGCATGGGCTACTAGTACAAGCACAAGTACATGCGCAAGGAGCTGGCCGAGAAGGAGCTGGCCGAGAAGGAGCTGGTCGAGAAGGAGCTGGCCGAGAAGGAGAAGGCCGGGAAGGAGAAGGCCGAGAAGGAGCTGGCCGAGAAGGAGCTGGCCGAGAAGGAGCTGGCCGAGAAGGAGCTGGCCGAGAAGGAGAAGGCCGAGAAGGAGAAGGCCGAGAAGGAGAAGGCCGAGAAGGAGAAGGCCGAGAAGGAGAGGTCCATGGAGAGTTGCAAGTAGAGGTCAGTGAAGAGGCCCATGTAGCGGCGCATGGAGCGGTGCAAGTGCCCACAATGGTTGTTCTTCCAGAAGTAGGGGCACAGGAGGAAATTGACTTTGGAGCCGGGGTATCATGTCTGGAAGACGAAGGCATTCCTCCTGATGATTCATTTTCTCCCATCTCCCCACCAAGGAAAAGATCAAGGAGTGTGTGTAGAAGTTCCTCTTCAAGCCCCGCTCCATCAGATGATGATCTGGATCTAGATTGGCAACCATCTCCGACGTCTGGTAGGGAGGCACACCATGAGCTGCGAAAGGTATCAAATGTTAAAAGGAAGGGCCCCGGAAAGCTCATACTTATGGATCCGAACGTCGGACTTGATGAAGTGGTGCATTCTGATGTTGTTGAACAGGATGACAGCAATGACCTAGTCATCACACACGTCATTCCAGCCACACCGGCCATGCAGCAGACAGACATTTATACCCTATCCCGACGTCATGCTGAGCGTGACCCTGGCGACGTGGCACTGGTAGCACCACCAACGCAGTCAAGTAGTACAACAAGTTCAACAAAACCTACAGCTCCCATATTTTCTCCCCAGAGGGGGACTCCATCCAGCTCGACTCCCTCAAGTAGGGTTGCTGCAATAATTGCACAACCCAGTAGATGTCTGCAAGGCTCATCCACCACTCCTTCATCTGGCATTGGCAGTATCATCTCGTGCGGCAAAACCAGAAGTTTTCAGTCCCCAGTTTGGAACTTTTTTAGTGTCCATGCAAAGTATGATAACATAGCCGTTTGTTGCATTTGTAAGACTAGAGTTAGCCGTGGTAAGACTGGTACCAACTATGGAACCGGAGGCCAGATAGGTCATCTTCAAAGAAGGCACGCTGTCGAATGGTTTGCGCACCTAGCAAACATCAAGGGAAAGCAATCCCAAAGGGCAAATGGCCAAAATATACCCATACTAGGTGTTTCATCTGAAGATGACGGGGAGGTAGAAGAAGCGTCAGACATTTGTCCGGTTGCACCCAGTACCCCTGGCATCACCACACCCTCCGGAACACATAGGAGGCACACTGAGAGTCTGGGAGACACACCAATGCGGAAAATGTCAACACTGAGCAGAAGTGGGTCGAAGAAGGCATCAGCATCATCCAGTAAATTTGTCCAGCGCACCATTTCAGCCATGTTCTCCTCAGATGCGCAATTTCAACGCAACCACCCAATTGTATGCCTGTATAACACTAAGCTGGCTAAAATGCTAGCGGTGGACCTTCTCCCTTTTTCGTTTGTCGAAGGTGTGGGTTTTCTTGAACTCGTGGCAACACTGGCCCCTAAATGGAAGGTTCCTAGCCGGTTCTATTTTGCCAGGGTTGCTGTTCCAGCACTACATAAAGAGGTGCTTGAGTTGGTTGGGGCAGCTTTGCAGAAGAGTGCTGTTCACACTATACACCTGACAACAGACATGTGGACCAGTTGCCAAGCCCTTGATTACATGTGCATCACTGCACACTGGGTCTCTTTTTCAGGGGTTGCAAAACAGATAAATGCAGGTGGTGACTTGGTCGAGATTTTTAAGGGTGCTCGTAAACATGCAACATTAGCCATGTTTGGCATGGAGAAAAGTCATACTGCAGTCAACATTTTGGATGACTTTAACAAAAAGGTCTCGCAATGGCTGCCCCCAAGAAATTGCAAGGTTGGTTATGTTTCTACTGATAATGGCAGCAATGTAGTTAAGGCCATGGAGAACGGTTACTATTTCAGAGTGCCGTGTTTGGCGCACTGTATGAACCTTGTCGTGCAAAAGTTCTTGAAAAAAGAACTTGCAGTCGACCAAATACTGACCATCTGCAGAAGAATATGCACACATTTCAACCATTCTTTTAAGGCCCAGAAGGAGCTGAGGCGCCAGCAAAATGTATGTAGAATGCCAGTGAAAAAACTTATCCAGGAGGTGGCAACACGTTGGAACTCAACCTTCTACATGCTTGAGCGTCTGCATGAGCTGTTTCCAGTAGTCAATGAGTATTTCTACAACCTGGGTGGTGATACGACAGAAATGATGCTAGCGGTGGAGCAATGGCAGCTAGTTAAAAGCCTGACAGACATGCTTCGTCCTTTTGAGGTCTTCACGCGTGACGTCAGCAGGGAGGACTGTTCTTTGAGCAAAGCTATCCCATTGTTGCTGAAGCTCGAGCACCAAGTCAAGGTGGTGTCTTCAGAATTAAAAGATGCTGGAAAGAATGAAGCATATGAGTTGGCGCAGAGATTATTACAACGCCTAGTTAGCAATAAACGGCTTGTAAATATCAAGAAACAACAGCACTACATTTGTGCTACTATTCTGGATCCACGTTACAAAAAGCCATTGTTTGGCAAAGTAATAATTCCTTTTGAAACATCAGATGTTACAGAGTACAAAGGTTGGCTAGCTCAGTCAGCCATTCGTTTTGAAAGAGAGCGGAAGGAAACTGTAGGAGAAGACAGTACTACTAGTGAATCAGCAGGCCATCAGGCCGGCGTCCCAAAAAAACACTGCTGCATCTGTGCCTGTGGCAGAAGTGAGTGACTTTTCCTCTGAGCCGTTAACCACACCAGCAACCGTATCATCTGCACCAGGCCCAGGCGATATGTCTGAAGCGGATTGGCAAAGTGAGCTAGGGTTTCCTTGTCCCAGAAAGGACACAGAAGTGCAAAGTACAGGAATCCGGGAGGACATTCTTTCAATGGTGCAGGCCTATCTGGATGACTCAACAGCGGTCAATATTACTGAGGACCCATTGGCGTATTGGCATGGGAAAAGAAACATACGGCGAGAGCTCACCAACCTGGCTATCAATTACTTGTCTTGCCCACTCGCAAGCGTGTCTTCAGAACGTGTTTTTAGTTCTGCTGGTGGCATTGTGACTCGCAAAAGGTCCCGCCTCTTGCCCGCAAATGTGGAGCGGCTCACCATGATAAAGATGAACCAGCACTTCATACCACCAGATTACAAAGTACGAGAATGCACGCAGGAAGAAGAGGACACCGACCTACCTGAGGAAAGTTCTCCTCAGTTACCAGAAGTACTACCGACTCAATTTGCAGAGTTTGAGGACGAGCTCTGCTTCCCTGACAGCGAGTTCTGAAAATGAGTCAATGATTCATTAACTTTAATATTAGTTCTTATTCACTTTTATTCCTGTGTGTCTGTCTTTCTTTTTTTAGCAAGTGCTTCATCACATTCACAACAAAACTGTAATCAACCAATCAAACAACAAGCCCATCAGCAGAACTGTCTTGATTTTGATGCCGCAGCATTCCTCAGGTTCACAACAGTTAGTTGACAAGAACTCAGTCCTGGTCGTCTATCCTCCTCCTCCAGACTCACCCTATCCATTTCCCGTAATGCTGATGCCTGGATTCTGCACAATGAAGAAACTTACGTTGACGAGTCCCCTAAAGAGGGACTGTCTGGAAGTAGTGAGTCCTCATTTAAATACATTTTGCTAAGTGTGACTTTTTTGCGTTTGGGTTTACGGGTCTTGGCTGGGCCATTGCTGGCAAGGTCTATTAAGGGATGAAATTGGTTAGGCGTTTACTTTGGAAAATATTTGGCCTATTACACGTGAACGTTTAGGCGTTATTATTGCTTGCTTGCCTGTCTTAGGGGTGCAGTCTGTGGGGCTTCTAGGATTTTGGGGTCTGTGAGCACCGCTGCCATATTTCTAATGTTGATTGCTTTTGTTTTGCAGAAAATCCACGCCGGGAAACTCCAGTTGGGGCCCTGCTGCAGAACGCTTTAGGACACTGTGAATTCCAGGTGGAGCCAGCCCTCAAACACAAATTACAGGTAAGATAAGCGTTTGGATGGGAGGTAGTATAATGGAGTATTAGGAGAGGCGAGAGAGTGACAGTGGTACTAGTAGTAAAGTCCTAGGACTCTTCAATTAACAAACTCTGTGACAGGCATTTACTTTGGAAAACATTTGGCCAATTACACGTGAACCAACACGATGACAGTGTTCAGTAAAATGAACTTACTGCAAAACCACCACCCACCAGGCTCAAAAGTAGTAAAAAAAAAAGATATGCTCAGATAAAGTTTGAAAAAGTATATTTTTATATCCCTAACAAAATAATCTCCCGCAAGACCCTCCCTAACCCCAACAAAGAAATAAATAGTCCCTCAAAAGTCCCCCAAAAACCCAACTCCCAATTCCCACCCCCCAAAAGTCTCTAAAAAAGGGGCAAGGGACACTCTAGGGATGCATGTTGTTGACTTTGGCCTCCAGGGCATCATGCCTTAGGGCCAGGGCATCATACTGCTCCCGGAGGGTGGCGTGATCTAAACGGAGGCCCTCCAACAAATTCTGGTACTCTTTCCATTTCCGGACCTCCGCCTCCAGGTCCGACACTCTGCGGATTGCACGGCGCAAGCGAGCCTTTACAGTACTGTGAGGTGCAGCCTTTGCTGCTCGGCGGTGGCGTCTGCCAGCACGGCTTCGTTTGGCTGGAGCACTGCGCTGGCCGGCAGAACGTGGGGTCACGGAGGAGGATGCAGATGTTACATTCGAAGTACTGGACTGCGTGTCGTCCCCCTCCAGTTCCACCAGCCGCCGATATTGGGCAACAGTTGCATCCAGCCTCCGTTGCCGGGCCAGTACAGCCTGCATACTCCTTGTGGGTTTCGTTGTTTTAGTATGACCAACTATATGAAGAAAGAAAGACATAATCTGTAACCAATGCTCTTTAAGAATATGATTAACACAAAATGATTCAGCAGGAAGTTGTGTCACAGTACAACTAGCAACTAGCCAGCGCAGTACAAAAGAAACTATTCAGGCCAATATCATGGGCGTCCGCAGGGATGGGCAAGAGAGGGCGTGATTGCCCCCCCCTGGATCGCAGGTCCATCCAGTGCTGGCCCAGTGACAAATTACAATATGGTAATTACAGCAGGCTGGGACCGACAGACAGATAGAGGCAGAGACAGAGAGAGAGGAAGACAGAAGGAGAGAGAGAGAGAGGGAGGGAGCCAGAGGGTGACAGAGGGAGGATGAGGGAGGGAGACAGAGAGAGAGGGAGGGGGAGAGAGAAAGAAAGATATGTGTAATGTGTATGCCAGGTCTGGTGGCTCAGTGGACGAAGGCATCCGCTGCAGGAGCATGAGTTCAATTTCATGGTCATATTTTTTTTTGTTGCTCTAGATCCACCCCCCTCCCCCACTGACCCTGCCCCCTTCGGTGCGGCCCTTGGCCACAAACCACACTATCAATTTGGCCCTGAGAGAAAGTTTGTGAGGACCCATGCTCTATAACCACATCCTCCTGATTTAGATTGATTTTTTTTTTCTGGCATTTTTTGTTTTTCCCTCTCTTTTAATTTATTTGCCAGGTTGTCTGCTGTGGTGCTGCACAAGATTTTTCTCTTCTCCCTATGGGGTTCTTTGTTTATTTAAGCTCTATGTCGTGTTAGATTTTAAAAAAATATATTTAATACTTGTGCTCAATCATGTCAGGAGTAGGACTCAGGAGATGGTGATGATGTTGCACCCCCCCCGGAAACATTTCATAGTATGTTCGTAGTTCATCCAGTGACCGTCTACTCTCTGTAGATACACATCATATGCTATCTAAGAGTCAGATAGTACCATGATCCAGCTTACCTGTACCCGCCACTGCCACTGTCTGCTTCCTCACAGTCTGTTCTTGCGCCGCCTCCTCCCCAGAGCTGTCATCGGAGTCTATCACCACCACCTCATCCGAGCTGGCCCCGCCACCAGATGTTCCACCTACAAAGTAGATTTAAGAATGTTAGATTACACCACTCACTAGTATTTGGTCTAGGAATGAAGAAATGTGAAAACAACAGAAAAAGTAATAGACTGTCTACTCTAGTCTAAAGTAAAAATGTCCCTCCTTCCAGGGAAGGCTGTTGTCTTGCTGCACTTTTTTGTCACAATTGATGAATGCTTGCTTAATTTTAACACACACCATTTTTCTCTGAACAGACCGAAGCTGGACTTCTAAGGACAAGAGCAACATCAACTTCAAACCAGGTGAAAGCTCGGCTCGACCACAAGAAATGTGTTCCATTACTCATCAACTCAGCACCAAGCACTTTTCCATTTCTAGCTAACTTTATTTTAATATATGTGTTTACTTTTACTTTTAATAAAGCTTTTAAACTTGAATAGACTCTGTGGTTTTTGGTCCTCCAGACTCGAGTGACTGAGCGAAAGGTTTTGCAATTTTTGCAAGGAGTCCGTGCCGCTGACACTACCATGTTTATACAGTGTGCCAAACACGCCACTCTGAAATATTATTACTCTGGTTTTTGGAGTCCATAGTTCGGTTTGTGGAGAATTGTCCCTGCAACAGTAGTATTATGGATTTTGCTCCTATCTAAACACTATGTCAAAAAAATTAAATTAGGAACCCTTGGACAACAATAGGTCCTCTATATTTAAATGAAAACTTACTGGGGCCAGCAAAAGAGCACTCGCCGTCCTGGCCTGCATCCTCCTCCTTTGGAGCCACAGCATCCTCCTTTTCCGTCCGCTTGCCCCTGGGCGGACCTGACGTACAACATGAAAAAAAGAACAGAAAACATTGATGATTGCTGCTTGTCGATGTCCTTGTCAACCAAATCAAACATTTAGAAAGAACAAGAACCAACTATTTCAGCCAAAAAGAGGGCTACAAAGGAAGAACTGCACCTGAGCCTCTACTCAGAGGTGCACCAGAACAAATGCGTAACGCAAAACTAACCTTGCGTCACGGCAGATGCGCCGCAATTACAATGCGGCAAACCCTGGCGCAAGGGTAGGCAGATGCGTGACGCATCTCGTGACGAAAGAGGGGCGCATCTCTAGAGTCGCGTCGCAGGCGCGATGCAACTCTAGCAATGCTCAGGGCTGCCCGATACTCAACATACCGCATCAGTCCTTACGCCTGCTTCAAGCAAGCAGGCATAAAGAATTGACGTAGCAGCGTCGCGGAAGTGCCTGCGTTAAATCTTGTAGATTTCACGCAGGCACTTTTGCGAGGCGCACAGCTGCCTGACCGCCACCCACCCCCCACCCCCCTGCGTGGGAACGCACCCATTGTGGCGCAGGCACAGGCCTTAACGTGGCGCAACTCCTTAGATGCATCATGTTGTAAATGACTCGCAGGGATGCGCCACGTAAGGCAGCGTAAACGTGGCGCAAGGGGCTTGTAAATCTGCCCCTTTGTGTCTAGCAATATGCAGTTTTGTAAAGTACACTCATACATTACTCAGCCCAATTAAATGAACACAAAATAGAAAACAATTTAACAGTGGCAACGCCACAGAGAAGGAGAGCAGTTCACCTGAAATGCACAGAAGATTTTGAAATATTAATTTACCTCTCCTATCAATTTAATCGGCAGCATTATTGCTCTTTGTAAAAAAGTTAAAGCAAACATTTCCAATATAACACACAGAGCAGGAGAAAAAACAGAGTAGTGAGTGATGAAAAAATTGCTAATACTACTCACCAAGCCCGGGGACCTCCACTCCCAGCAGGTCGAGCAGGTCGCGCTCCCGGTCCAGGATATCGGTCCAGCGGTGGGTCACCTGATTGTAGGTGCGCTGGACCCCCGAGATGTGAAACAGGGCCCGGCACACCTGCTCCCACCGCTTCCGTCACTCCTGGCGGTTGGTGTAGCCACCAGCGATCCTGCCGCCTGCCGGGATGGTCCTGGGGAGGCGGCGCTGTACATAAAAAACGAGTGCGCCCACCTCCTCAGGGCTGAAGATCTCCCTGGGCACCACCATTTCTGCCCTCAAACGGCCACACGGGAGCCGAGCACGGCTGCGGGGGCCGTCTTGGGCAGCTTCACAGTTGTCTTCACCATGGTCTGGGCAGGTGTTAGCAGCAAAGAGACAAAATGAAAAAGAATAAGATTAGGGAAGAAGAAAATAAAAGTTTAAAAAAGTAGTTGAAAAGTAAACAAAAGTAGCCTAAAACACAAAAATATAGACCTAGAAAAATAGAGGGATAGAAAATAAGTTAAATAGATCAAAAAAATATTAAAACAAGCAAATGATGGCAGAGATATAAAGAGGATAGAAACACCATGCCCAGACACATAGGAATGAATGAAAAACAAGATGGCGGCCCGATCACGTGCGTGTAAGTAAGTTCGCACGCGATTTCTCTCGCGAACTCGTGCGAACTTGCATTCGCAATGCGCTCATTCCGCGAGATTACACATAGCGGGCGGAAACGGAAATACGTCACGTAAACAAAATGGCGGCGCCCATACTCAACCTTGGGGTAACTCGCACGAGTTCGCGGCTTCCACGGTCGAGTTCGCACGACGCCGCGCCTCGCGAATAGGACGAAATTACCGAAAAAAGAGTTTTGCAAAAGCAAAACCAACGAGCAGGTGCAAAAGTTCGAACTCATCATTTGTAACCATTTCCCTGTAGTGCTTCCTGAAGGAGCCCTCCAGAATCCGGTTGCCTACTTGCAACTATTGTGTGACCCTGCTTTGACAGTCACAGAATAGTTAGAAGCATGCCATTGCATCCTGTTAAAATTTTTTTACATTGCAACAAAAAGGAAAGGGAGCAGACAAGCAGGTGCCAGCCTTCTTTAATGTCAGTTGGGTCAGGGCAGGTGTTGTTGTTTGCAAAACTTGAAGCAATTACCAGGTGTGCTTTGCTTTGCTACAATAATGTACACTCACTGGTCAACCAGAGGGT
The DNA here is from genome assembly GCF_964261635.1 of Lissotriton helveticus. Classification (NCBI taxonomy): domain Eukaryota; kingdom Metazoa; phylum Chordata; class Amphibia; order Caudata; family Salamandridae; genus Lissotriton; species Lissotriton helveticus. The sequence goes on from NC_136061.1 coordinate 2,056,147,861, forward strand.
GCTGTGATGACACCGAGGGTGGCATGGGTGTGCCAGCCAGAGGGTGGCATGGGTGAACCAGAGTGCCAGTGTTGACAGAGGATGGCAGTATTTTGCTTTGCCCCAATAATGTACACTGGTGAACCAGAGGGTGCTGTGATGACACTGAGGGTGACATGGGTGAGCCAGAGGGTGGCATGGGTGAACAAAGAGAGTGCCAGTGGTGACAGAGGGTGGCAGTGATGAAGAAAGCCTTGCAAACAGGCTGGGCACGTAGAAACAACAAGTTCGCAAAACTGGCGACCCGAAAAGTAAGTTCGCAATTTGCGAAATTCTACAAAACCCTCGCGAACTTGCAGAAACCCGTGCGAACACACATCCCCCCAAAAATCCGCAAACTCCGCGAGAATTCGCGGAGTTTGCGGATTTTCGCAATCCGCAAATACGCAAATACGCAAATTTGCGGATTGCGAATCCGCAAAATCCGCCCATGCTTAATTTTAACATGGAACCATGGTTCACACCCAGAGAACATCTACTAAATTTGAATTTGAATTTAAAAACATTTATATAGCGCACATTTACCACGCGGTTTCTTGGCGCTTTTAGATTGCGAGAAGGCAGCAGGAGCGGAGAAGGTTTTAAACAACGTGGGCTCGGGAAAAAAGCAGAGTTTTGAGGCCTTTACGGAACTCAGTGTAAAGGGATGTCATGCTAAGTTCCGCGGGGAGGGAGTTCCAAAACATAGGGGCAAGGACTGCAAATTTGGTTCCACCCGCCTTTTTTTTCCTAAACCGGTGAGTGGTGAGGAGTGCCTGATGGGTAGAGCGAAGCTCTCTGCCCGGTACATAGGGTTTAACAGCGGAGCAGATAAACTCCGGGGCAGTGCCCATTTTAGCCTGGAAGGAAAGACAACCAAGCTTAAATAAGGCTCGCTCTCTCACTGGCAGCCAGTGCAGTGCCTGCAGTAGAGGGGTGGAGCGGTGATATTTAGACAGGCCGTGAATCAGGCGGGCAGCCTGGTTCTGCACTAGCTGCAGCCGGTGGATGGCATAGGCCGGAGCGCCATTATAGATGATATTGCCATAATCGAGGCGCGAGAGCACCATGGCCATCACTATGATCTTTAAGGCAGGTAGGGAGAAAAAGCGAGAGATCTTCCTGATAGTTCTAAGAGAAAAAAAGCAAGAAGAAACAACCGAATTCACCTGTGAGTGAACAGAAAGTGAAGAATTAAGAAAGATACCAAGGGTTTTAACCTTAGGAACGGGAAGCGGGGGAACACCGAGTGAAAATGGCCAGTGGGAAGGGGACCAGGGACTGCAACCACCTCCGGTCAAGACTAACTCCGTCTTGTCCGGATTGAGTTTGAGGTGGTTGCAGTTCATCCAATCTTGTATGAACAGCATAACAGACTGGACATTCTGGGAGGATGAAGGGGAGTGAGAAAGGTTAAAGATTAGCTGGAGGTCATCGGCGTAGTTGAACACCGTGACCTCGAGCTGCTGTAACATAAAAATGAAGGGGTAGATGTATAAATTAAACAAAAGAGGGGAAAGTGAAGAACCTTGGGGGACCCCGCAAGCAACCTTACGGGGGGGGCCCTGAAACCAGCTAGGTGGACCGCCTGAGCCCTGTCACTCAGGAAGGACTCAGTCCAGGCGAGGGCAAGGCCCTCTATGCCCGCCGCCCTGACACGGGTAAGAAGAGTGGGGTGGTCCACCGTGCCAAAAGCGGCGGACAGGTCTAAAAGAATGAGGGCCTGTGGTAAGTTGGTGTCAATGCCCTCGCGTAGGTAGTCCATCACTGAGATCACCACCTTCTCCGTTGAATGGAGGGGGCGAAAGCCCGCCTGCCGAGGGGAGAGGCAGTGGTTGTTTTCCACATAGGCGCTCAGGGTGCAGGTTACATGGGTTTCCAGGACCTTGCCCAGGTAAGGCAGGAGAGAAATGGAGCGGTAGTTGGAAGGGGATGAGGGGTCGGCACCAGCTTTTTTTAAGATAGGAATGATAGCCGCAGATTTGTGGGCAGCGGTAACCACTCCATTCCTGAGTGAATCGTTCAGAAGGGTGAGGGGGGGAATTGGACAGGCTAGGAAGATATCTCTCAGGATATAAGCAGGGGCAAAGTCCAGGGGGGAACCTGACTTCACCTTTTGGAGCAGAGGAGGGAGCGTGACTTTTGTCAGAAGGGGAATGGAAGTGAGTTTAGAGGTAGCAGCAGGAGGGGAAGGATTGATGAATGTGGGGGATGGAGGGGGGATATTGGCCTTAATCTTTGCGACTTTATCAACGAAAAAATCGTTGAGCGAGTCGCAGAGCGGTTGTGAGGGGGGGATCGAGGCCGTGACTCTATTGGATGAGGCAAGCTCGTGTACCGTGGCGAAGATTTCTTTAGGTTGTGACTCCGCAGACAGAATCCTATTAGAGTAAAACAGGGTCTTAGCATCTAGGATGCCTTGCTTGTAGACCTTAAGTACGGAAAGGTAGGCGTTTTTTAGGGCAGGGCAGTATGTTTTTCTCCATGCGCGCTCTGCTCTGCGCGCGGCCAACTTTTTCGCCTTAAGATCAGGAGTGAACCAGCGGTTAGCAGCATGATTCCGCTTAACCGTGATCCGTCTTAATGGAGCAAAGTCGTCGCCTGCGTGGGTAAGCCAGTTGTTAATGGTGTCCAGTTGGACCGGGGTGGCGAGGCCGATAAGATTGGGGCTAGAGTTGGCCAGGAGTGTGCAAAGAGATGGCATGTCAGCTTTACCCCATTTTCTGACCCTAACAAAAAACATCCAACAGAACATCTAGGGGTCGATTCCGATTTAGGAAAAACCGCTCCGAATAGTCGTTCCGAGCGTTTTTCCCGTACGAATTGTACCCTGCAACATCCCCCGTACGTACCACGAAGTACGATTCGTACCAGGAGCTGGACTCCGTACGAATCGTACAGAGACCGTACGACTCAAATCCCCGTACGAATCTCCCTCGGAACCCGCTGTACGTGACATCCATATGGTACGCAGCTGGTTTTTCCGACCCAGCAAGCACGATTCGTGTCGGGTAGACACCGTACAACCCTTTTTCTATGGGAGCTGAAAACAGCTGTAAAAGCTGAGTTCGCCTCGAAACAGGTACGGAACGCCCCCCCACGGTACGGGGGGTAGAGCCCATGATCACAGGGGTACCGTACGTACCCCTGCGATCATGGGGTGTACGCACCGTACCCCGTGATCATGGGTTATACGCACCGTACCCCACGATCATGGGGTGTACGCACCATACTCCATGTTTGCTGGGTGTACGGTGCGTACACCATGCGATCGCAGGGGAACGGACCGTAGCCCCGCGATCATGGGCTGTACCGACCGTACGGTGTGTGTGTGATTGTGTGCTTTACCGTACAAATCGCCCCTACCCGACATGGACCGTATGAATTGCGTCCTCATACCCCGGTCCGGATCGTACTTGTCGGGTTGTACGGCATGTTTACGATTCATACGGAGGGCGCTCCGGATACGAATCGTACAGACGTTTTTTTCCCCAAATCGGAATTGACCCCCTAGTGTGCGTAACAACATTCGGGCCGGATACCAACTGACTCAAAAAAATTGTATGTAGCAACTGGCACCTGATTGAAGGATCTATGCAAAACATGGAGCCACCATTGTTTGCATAACAAAAGAATTTGAACATTGGCCAACAAATAATTTGTTGCAGCAAATTCCAAGCAAAAAAATTAGACACCCTACGTACCATGTTCAGTATGAAACCGATTCAAGGACACCACAAGTGTGGGTATTGCTCTGTTTGGAATTCTACTGTTGAGGGGTCCACCTTCACGGATGGCTGAATAGAATGGAGACACACCGAGTTCACTAACTGTAATTTCCACTCTGATTGATCTAGAACTATGAAAATATATGAATATACATAGTATTAAAATATATATTTGCATATGTGGTCCTGGGTCATAGTATTGTACAAGGACTCCTTCACACTTAACTAACAGACGTCTGCAAAAGAGCAATAGGGGAGGGGTTGTAACTCATTGAGAGTGTGCGCTACAAATGGCATGCAAATCTGACGCAAAGCCTAGAGTTGGGGTTTAATTTCGGAATGTGTAGGTCCAGGTGAGGAGCTCAAACTGGATGAATGGGTGATAGCAAACTACACTTATAAAACACTGTGCTCACAGCTTTTATTTAGACCTGATCAGCTCTCCCTATAATTAGATCAGTTGCCCTGTACCTAGCACTTGGCCGTAAGCTCCTATTTGGATTTCTCGTCAGTATGGTCATTTCTTAGACTGTTTTCTAAATAAGAATTAGTAGAGTTCAGGCTCAACAAGGCTGCCTCTATGATGGTTTTGTAAGTGAAATCTGATTGCTTTCTGTTTGCAAAGGAAGCGGACAACGTCTGGTGAACGGCAGTTTCTTCACTTGGACGGGCAGCCCAGTCCAATTAAAAACCTAAAATAGTGGTGGTAATATGATATTTTATGTTAATTTCTTTTTTCCCCAGAGTTTATGAAGTCTATGTGCAAGGATGATGGCTAGCCATCACTGGACAACAAAACTATTAGACGGAAGCTGGCTATAAAGATTTGCAATGCTGGGAGAGGACTAAAGAAAACTCTGAATCTAGAAACAAATAACGAAGTTGCTGGCTTTCATTCAGCCTGTTTGTTGTTCTTGGAGTATTCTGACATTTTTCCCCCTCTTGAACAGTGTCCTAGACTTTTTTTGTTCTCTTGTTTGGTATCTGGCTCCTATGGAACCAAACGTGTTTTAGATCAATAAAATGACACGTGGACACATCCCCGTTGATGCTTTTTCATTTAACCATGATTTATTTAAGTCTTTTGTCACTGGTCACCACGTTAAACAGCTTTAGGTAATGTTCTGTACCTCAAAGTCGGGAAAGTCCCAGTGAGTCAGGAGCATGGCAGTAATGAGGTACTGAAATTCTGAACCCGTTTCATAAAAGTCGTTGTATCATGACGATTTTGGTAACATGAGACCGAAAATGGCGAGTGTAAGGTATACGGGTATTTTCGTCATATTCGAATGACGAGATCACCGTGAAATCAGAGTTTCCGTTCTGAACCCTCGGGTTCCATTTTGTGAACGGAAGCCATTTTGTGGTTGCCCTCACATAGGCCGATGACAGTGGCCGAACGAGTCTCCAAGCACACGTACACTTTAGCTGACTTCAGAATGACCTGAGCGAGCGACCCTCTTGCCTGAAGCCAAACTTGTTAAGCCAGTTCCTTTCCCAGTAGCTGATCAAGATTGCTGATCAAGACACAAGACACCATCAAACCTTTTATTACGCACAGCTATGTCTTATCTTGCTCACACCTGTCTCTGCTCTTTTCTTTATGGTCCGTTTACGATGGGGAGGTGCCCGTTTTTATGGTGGGTTCGATCGACCTGTCTGATGAAGAATGTTGGGTTTGACTAGAAATTGATTGTGGGCTGGACAAACTGAAAAATGGGCTTGTCATCATGATTCTACGTTTTTTCATGAGAACATGTGAATGGTCAATTGTAAATAAGGAATGTTTGCCTGAAGCATAATATTTGGTATAAAAAGGAATGACTAGCTTTGTAAAGTTGAGCAGTCTCCTGAGAACATACACCGTGTTGTACTTCTAGGAACAAGCTTATGAACCTGCCAGAGCGCTTAGATCTGCGGGCGGGGGACTGTTGAGGATCCCCAAGGTGAAGAAGGCTCGCATGGGAGGCAGATCCTTCAGGCACCTAGCACCAAACCACTGGAATAAACTTCCAGTAGATCTTCGCTTGGAACCAGCAGAAACGAGGTTCCGAGCTAAATTAAAAACCCACCTCTATGTTAGATAAATTGGTCCGCTTAGCAGCCTCTTTTCTCTGTTTTATGCCCTCTCATCGCTAGCGCGGGGACACGCCGGTGCGTGTAACTCAGCGCTCTACAAAAGCCCCTATTATTATTATTATTATTATTAGGATACCTGTTACTGGCTGCAGCCAATAAATCTGATCTTTGATGTCACCAAGACGTTTCTGTGTTTCTGTAGTCTGAGACAGGAGAATCCGAAGTCTTCGGGTGTGTCCCCTGGCAACGCTGGGTTCTAAATAACCCGGTACTTCATTTGGCGCCCAACGTGGGGCGATTTTAGCGGTACCGGTCCAAGCCTGAGGTTCGTGAGGAGCTTCGTGTCAAAATTCTGGAGGAAGGCCAACCACTTCATCGACCCCTGTATGTCGTCGTGGTCCGAAAGTCTTTGCTGCGAGGTTCCCCGCCTTCCGACGGCTACGAAGGACTGCTGCCCTGACTATCGCCCTGTCTTGGACCCTTTGATGATTTGTAGAGCAGGACGATAGACGAGTCTTCTGGTGACGTCATCGATACCTCAGTTAAGTATGAGTGGAGCGTCTCCCAGTCCTTAGTTTTTGGGTATCCCCTTGGGATCTTTGATTTGGAACTTGCAAGTACCAAAGCCGAGGGACTCGTGTATTCACGAGACTATCGTTTTTGATATTCCCTTGAAGTTTGAAGCTAGGCTAGTGAGCGAAGATGCCTGGTCTTAGCAGACTTGGAAATTTGTTTTGTTGTGGTTATAATAGGGATTCCCGATCGGAGGACTCGTGTCCGGTTCCTCCTATTGGAAATCCAACCTATGAGCTCTATGTGAAGCATGGCGTGGGCTCCATCGCATATAACAAAGTATGGATTTGTTACACAAAGAGGGACGGTGTCCTACAATGGCCCCATTATGGTAGTTTTGACACAGAGGTTTTAGATAACCTAGAGTTTAGACTTTTTAAGAAGAAAGCCCGGCCGGCAATGTTTAACTCTTTCCGCCTATGGCAAAAGGAAGCCAAACAGAAAGAAATTAAATTAGCAAAGAGAAATAAAAGAGAAAGGGGTATCTCGATAATGCAAGCTGCTATGCAGTATAAGGATGATGAAGAGGAACAAGCGAGTGAACAGTTGCACAGGCAACGTAAGCTGGCGATTGATAAGTGCTATCCAGTTTTGCCACCTCTTCAGCAAGATGCAACGAAGGAACTTGAGAAAGATCCTTTAATGTCACATTTGTTGAATTCCCCACCCCCTTATGCGCAGAGTGCTACAGCACCTCCGCAACCTTTAGTTGGGCAACCCCTGGTTGCTTTGCCTCTTACTATTGCACAGCCGCCAGCTCCTCTTCAGCTGGCTCCTACTCCTCTGGTGCAGCCTTCTCAAGGGCTGCCAACTTTGCTACCTGTTCCATCTCTAATCCCTACAACTCTTCCACCTGTTTTTGCTGCCCCCTCTGCTACTGCTCCTACATTAGCTTTTTCTCAATCCGCTTTATCTCCTGTTCTGTCAATTTCTCCTTCTGTCCGACAGAGAATGACGGACACTGTTACTAATCTTTTGTCTCCTTTCTTTGGGTCATTAAACACGACCCCCGCTTCAGAGCATAAACAGTTGCGTAGCCAACTGCCTGATTCTAGAGAGAAGGGAGTATTGGATCATTTGGCGCATAAACGGGTTACTGACCCTGCAAGATATGAGTTAGAGTCTGTCATGGATGTCTTCTGCCAATGGTAAGCACCGAAGCAGAGATATGTTTTTGATAAAATGTGTGTTTTTCTTTGTGAAGAATTGGAGGATAATAATTTGGAACCAAATCCGCCTGAGTTGTGTCGTGTACGGTTTGAGTTTGCGAAAGACACGATTGTGGGTTCCGATGTTGAGAGAGCAGTTGCGACATTGTTGTTATTTAGGAATGAGGCTATTTCTCGATCGTTGTTTGAACCTGATCCCTCTGTTAGGAGAAAGGCGCGACAATATCCAATGAGAGAAGTTCCCCAGGTTTGGAAAGAGTGGGATCCAACCGCTAATCCACCTATTCAGCCTCATTTTCAGCATGTTTGGGTACATGTTCCATGGAAGCGAGCTGAAGTCTTGGCTCTTAAACAGACCTTACCTGACCCCCGTAAAAATCCTGCAGGTTATTATAAGGAATTATCACAGACTGCAGACTCATGTGTTATGAATTTAGCTGATATAGACATGTTGTTTGGAAACGTGGTCCGACAGCCTTTGTGGGGTTTGATTCGCCACACGGATCATGCGCAGGAGTTAGGGGACACATGGGCAAATATTAGTGCGGCAAATGACACACAAGTAGGCGGTGCTAAACCTGAGCCTTTAGTTGCAGAACTCCCTGGTAGGATCGTTACTTACATGAAGACTTTAATGCCTGCTATGCGAGTAAACTGGGACAAATTGTCTGCGTGTAAGCAGAAGAAAGAGGAAACTGTGTCTGATTTCTTCACTAGGTTTGAAGAGACGTTTATCGACCACAGTGGTCAAGACATGAGTACAGGAGGCGGTCAACGGTTGTTCGTTGACAAGTTTGTGCACAATTTGCTTCCCGAGTTGTGTAAGAAATTGAAAGATTCAGAGAGTTCTTGGGCCGTTTCTTCTTCAGCACAGATATTGGATACTGCACAATACTACGAAAATAGGGATAAGGAAGAGAAGGACAGAGCAGACAAGAAAACTAAAGAGTTAAAAACGAAGGTTCTATTACAGCAAGCGTATCCGCCCCGTAGTAATCAGCGTGACTATCAGCAACCTCAGCAATTTCAGAGAAACTCACAAAGGTTCGAGTCTTCTCAACCACGTTTTTCTGTAGGCCCTAATCAGTGTGCATACTGCAAAGAAGAGGGTCATTTTAAAAGTAGCTGCCCTGTGTTGTTACAGCGCATGAATGCTGTTTCTAGCGCAAGAGGTCGGGGTGTTCCACAAGCTCTTAGATGTAGAGGGCGTGGAGGATTCTCCCAGAACGCACGTCCATTTTCTCCTCAAAATTCAATGAATAGTTTTGATCAGCAGAATAACGCGTCTGGTAGGACGACTCAGTACTATGCTGATGACTACTATGCAGAAGGTGAGAATATGGAAGGTGATGATTGCTAGGACAGCCATAGACAAAGAGAGGGAGTTGTTTCAGTTCCAGTAGATCAGAGTGGACCTTATGTTGAGGTGATTACATCAGGTATGTCAGAGCCTTTTCTGTTGGATACTGGTGCTACGAAGAGTTCTATTATGCACTCTTTAATCCCTGGCGCACCTTTGTCTGGCGAGACGAATGTTTCCGTAGGTTTTTCCGGCGCCACGGTTAGGAACCTGATTTCTAGCCCTATGTCTCTTTCTGTTGGACCTTGTGAATTCGAAGCACCCCTTATTCTGACGACAGGTTGTGGTGAGAACTTGTTAGGATTGGATCTGTTGAAAATATTGTATGCGACATTGTATTGTTCTCCTTCGGGAGTACAACTCACATTGGGTAAGAAAGTGGTCTCCCCGATGTATTTGTCGAAGGATAAACTTCCGGCAGAATCGTCATCTCTTCCTGATATTCTGTGGGCTACTGGTCCTAATGACCTGGGTCTTTTGGAAATACCGCCATATGTTGTGACGTTGAAAGCGAATGTTAAAATGCCGCGCATTCCCCAATACAAGATCTCGAGTGAAGGTGAAAGGGCGTTGCTAGCGATTATTCATGACCTGATTGAGAAAGATGTAGTTGAAGAAACGAGAGGTAATGTTTGCAATAGCCCTGTGTTGCCTGTCTTAAAACGTACTGACTCTTCTCAGCCACCTGTTTACCGGTTTGTGATCGATCTTCGCGAGGTGAATAAGATTGTAGTTCCGCAATTTCCTGTCGTTCCAGATATCACTGCCTTACTGACCATGATTCCAGCTTCAGCCACGTGGTTTTCGGTGATTGATTTGAAGAATGCTTTCTTCAGCATCCCGATTGCCGAGAAGAGTAGGGATATTTTCGGCTTCTCTTTAGGAGGTCGAAGCTTCCGGTTTAAGAGAGCTCAGGCTTTGAAAGCACAGCTTGATACGATTGTTCTACCTGATGGTGCTGCTCTTATTCAGTACGTCGACGATTTGTTAATCGCTGCAGATACTGAGGAGATTTGTAAAGAAGCCACCTTGTCGTTGTTACGTCATTTGTCTAATTTGCATCGTAAAGTGTTTCTTTCGAAATTACAGTATTGTCAACAAGAAGTGACCTACTTAGGTCATTTCTTATCGAAGGAGGGAAGACGATTGACCCCAGAATGAATTCAAGCAATTGCAAAAATGAGTGTTCCAGTTACACAGAGAGAAGTGCGTGCCTTCTTGGGTATCACGTCATATTGCAGACAATGGATACCGAATTTTTCCCTACTGGCCAAACCTTTGGTGGCATTGACTTGTAAAGATACACCAAAACCCCTTCCGTGGTCCGAAGAGTGTCAGAAAAGTTTTTCGGAATCGCGCGATGCATTGTGTTCGGCTCCTGTGTTGGGTACCCCCGACTACAGTAAGCCCTTTACACTGTATGTCCATGAGAGAGAAGTATGTGCGTTGTCAGTGTTGACACAATCTTTTGGGGACAAGCAGCGTCCATGTGCGTATTTCTCGTCGACTTTGGATCCGGTAGCTAGAGCGTTGCCGAGTTGTCTGAGAGCTACAGCGGCAGCAGCTGTTTCTATTCCACAGTCTGCTGGTTTGGTGATGAATAATACGTTGATTGTAATGGTTCCACATGCAGTGGATACTTTGCTAAACAGAACCAAGACACAGCACTTAACTAGTGCTCGATTGTCAGGTTATGAGCTGACACTTTTAGCGAGCCACGTGCACATAAAGAGATGCAAGTCGCTGAATCCAGCTACGTTGTTACCGATTGTAGCAAAGATATATGTTTCTGAACAACATGATTGTTTTCTCAGGACAGAAGAGGAAACGAAAGGGAGAGTAGATCTTAGGGACACTCCTCTTGTGAAGTGTGATGGTACCTTATGGGTGGATGGTTTGTGCTTCAAACTTTGAATGGTGATACGACTGCGGCATATGCTGTTACGACTTTGCATACGATTGTTGAAGCTGCACGTATCCCACATAATTCCACTCAAGCAGCAGAGTTGATTGCACTTACAAGAGCATGTGTATTGTCAAAAGGAATGAAAGTAACCATATATACTGACAGCCAGTATGCGTTTGGTGTGGCTCATAGTTTTGGACGATTGTGGAAGGAACGTGGGTTCCTCACGTCTCATGGAACTAAGATTCAGCATGGTCAGTTGGTAAATGAGCTCCTTGAGTCACTTACTTTGCCGTTGCAAGTTGTGATTGTGAAATGCAGTGCACATAAGAAGGTTACTGACGACGTTGGTCGCGGTACTGCGTTTGCTGATGAAGTTGCGAAAGAAATGGCAGGAGATGTGATGAGTCGAATGTATGTTGCGGGCCCTGCAAGATGGATTGGTGACGTTGGAATGTGTGAAGATACGATAGAGAGTGTGAAGTCTATCCAAGCTGAAGCTACAGAGAAAGAATTGAGTGTGTGGAGAGAGAGTACGGGTAAATTGGATGCGAATGGTTGTTGGGTTGAGTTGTCAGAGCATCAGCGATGGTTGTTACCCGATGCGTACGTGCTTGCAGTAGTTACGATGGCGCATGGAATGGCTCACACCAGTGTGAAAGGGAGCTGTAAGTTGTTGGCTCCAGTATGGCAAAATTCTGGAATTCCCAAGTGTGCAGAGAATGTGGTTATAAATTGTATGGTTTGTCTGAAATACAATCCTGGTAAGGGAACTCCAACTCCAGCTGGTCATTTTGCGCGTCCAACGTATCCGTTCGAGGTTTTGCAGCTAGATTTCATCCACATGGAGAGGTGCAACAACTTGAAATACGTACTCGTTGTTGTTTGTGCCTTTTCGAGATGGGTAGAAGCATATCCCCTAAAAGATAATACTGCCTTGTCCACAGCGAAAGCCCTTCTCAAAGAGTTCTTCCCTAGGTTTGGTTTGCCGAGAATGGTTTGAGTGATAATGGGAGTGAATTTGTGGGCCAAGTGATGAAGAGAGTGTGTGAAGGGCTAGGAATCTGCCAGAAGTTTCATGCTGCAAATCACCCCCAATCAGCTGGACTAGTAGAGTGCTATAATGGCACTCTTAAACTAAAACTGGCCAAGATACAAGCGAGCTCTGGCCTTAAATGGCCTGATGCTTTGCCATTAGCACTTTTGTCAACTAGGATGAGTGTACATTCCCGAGTAGGACTTAGTCCTTATGAGATTGTGTTTGGTCGCCCGGCCAACATATGGGGAGTGCCGAGGCCGACGAAATTCAGCGAGATTGAACACCCTGTACTGCTTGACTACTTGTATGATTTGACGGCTAAATTGCGTGTCTTACACCAACAGGTTCATGATACACTGCCTCAAGTTTCTGAAGATCCAGGGCATTCAATCGATCCTGGATCTTGGATATTAATCAAGAACTTCCAGCGGACAAAGAACGAACAGCCCCGCTGGATCGGCCCCTACTTGGTGCTTTTGTCCACAAGAACTGCAGTACGAGTGCAAGGAAAAAAGAACTGGATCCACGGCGTACACTGCAAGAGGGTCCCTTTGCCTCTGCCGTATGACCGGTGGGTCCAGGAGGGTATTTCTGATTCTGAAACTGAGACTGCGCCTCGTTTTCTGCCTTTCAGCGATGCACGTTTAATTGGGACAAGTTCTGAGTGTGAAAGCGACGACCTTTTGCAAGAAGCCGTACCACCGTCAGTTCGATTGAACACTACCGGGCCTGAACTCCTATTCCAAGACCAGACGTTATCTGGAAAAAGCCGTTATAATCTGAGACCAAGAACCATGGACAAATAAAATTCTTTTTACTGTTTTTTTTAAAGTTCAGCTCTCCCATCCGAGAAACTGTTTTGACCGATTTTTGTTTTTCGAACCGCCATCCGGGTTCAGCTGTAGGGTCGCGGCGTCAAGTCTCTGGAGTGCAAGCCGAAGGCACAAGGTTGACGGTTCTGGTTGGTCCTAGGGCGTTCCCTGGACTGACAGACGCATCCCTTAGCACGGAACACCCTACCTCCGCTAGCAACAAGGTTAGAGGATGGAGTTTTCGAGATGGAGAGACCTGCCAAAGAGATGAATTTTAGAGCCAAACTGTGTACAGTGATGACTAGAAAATGTTTTCTGATATTATGCATTTTCATGTTGCTTAGCGTAACGATGTTTTTAATGGGATATGTTTTATTCTCTTTTCGATGTGATGTTTGCACCCACTACACAGCCCATACCTCGTCTACTATTTCCTCGCATTCTTTTCACCCTCTACCTGAACATGAGTCCGTTAGAAGATTAGAGTTTATTAACAACTCCTTCGTTCAGCTTCTGCACCAACACCAATTAGTAGTGAACACAACTAACTGTTGGGTGTGTGGTCTTATGCCTCATACTACTGATAAAGGTATTCCTTACCTAGTCCTGCCATTCAGCTATAATGGTTCTGTGTGGGCATACCGAACGATGTTCATCTATGCTCGCGAAGTCCACCCCCTACGTTCTGTGAAAGACAACCCAAAGAATAGTGCTCTAGTCAAGGGAATAGTCGACATGATAAAGGGAGCTAGTTCCTATGAGGCTATCCCGAAAGATGAGACACTTGCGTATATTGGATGGAACGTGACTGGATATGGAGCGAGTCTGAGCGAGAACCAGCGAGCAAAAAGATCCTCTACGATTTGGATTGTACCCCATCAGGGTCATCTATGTCTGCAAGGTAATGGCAAGAATCCAAGAGCTCAGTTAGGGAAGAGTTTCTGCACTGAGACGTATGTTTTTGCGTCTCACACTTCCCCATCGTTCCTAGCAGCTAAGGGTACCTATTTCATCTGTTATGACAGAGCATACACATGGTTGCTGCCTGATTTCTCGTGCACATGTTTTGTCTCGTTCCTGTTGCCTCCCACCTACACAGCTGTGGCAGATTACCACAAGACAAGGGTAGTTAGAGGTGTCTTCAGTAAGAAAGATACTGCAGGACAAGAATTGAGTGACTTCTTGAAGGGTTTTCTGCCGTTTTGGGGACCTATGGTTAACAGCAGGAACATACGGCAATTGACGAGGGTGGTTGAGTCCACCGTAGTTGAAACTGCCGGTGCCCTTAGTAACTTGACTGCTGAGCTCCAGTCGGATCGTCTTATGACACTCCAGAACAGAGTTGCGTTAGATGTCATACTTGCAGACCGAGGTGGGGTATGTAAAGTGATCCAATCAAGTTGCTGTGTTTTCATTCCAGATAATGCTCCGACAGTGTACCAGGCCATTTCCAAACTACATAAAATCTCCGAATCTATACATGTGGATAAAGGAGATTGGTCGTTGATGGGGTGGTTCTGGGAACTGTTATCCACGTGGGGATGGAGGATTCTGATGGTCATTGGGATGATCTTAGCCATTCTTTTCCTGTTCTGTCTATGCGTGCAGTGTGCGTAACATGTATAATGGGACCCCCTCAAGGAGCAAATATGGCCAAGGGACGGAGGGGAAAGAAGCAACTAAACTGAAAAAAGGAGTCCCTTCATTGGCCAGATACTTAAATTATGTGCATACATCAATACATATCAGCAACAAGTGACAGAAAAGAGGATAATACTAAACAAAAGTCATTCAAAACATTGTATTTATTATTTCTCTTTTTTTTATAAATATAAATTCATATAAAAATCGTTATAAATCAGACAATTTTATAGAAGACACATCAATTAATTATACAAATTCATAAACAACACAATAGAATCATAAAAATCACCAACAATTCAATCAATAAACCCCATGGTGTCAGACATACAACCAACTTGCTCTCGTGCTACCAATCATACTACACTCAAACATCATACATGGATGAAAAAGGAACTGGTTAACAATTAGCCAGATCACACAGCTAAATTGTTCAAGGGCTCAGAGGAGAAATGGCAGCCCTTGTAGCAGGTCTTTTCCTGTTCTGTCTATGCGTGCAGTGTGCTCCTGCTATAAGTGGCCTCTGTGCTACATCGTGTGTAAGGAAACCTGTATCAAGAGACGTGCTAAATAATAGGATGATGCTACAGCAACATCTTGATGACCTGATGAGTATAGACCTGGACTCAGACTGACATGGGTTTAGGTTATTGCCTATGTAAGGGCAAAAGGAGGGTTTGAGGTACTGAAATTCCGAACCCGTTTCATAAAAGTCGTTGTATCATGACGATTTTGGTAACATGAGACCGAAAATGGCGAGTGTAAGGTATACGGGTATTTTCGTCATATTCGAGTGACGAGATCACCGTGAAATCAGAGTTTCCGTTCTGAACCCTCGGGTTCCATTTTGTGAACGGCAGCCATTTTGTGGTTGCCCTCACATAGGCCGATGACAGTGGCTGAACGAGTCTCCAAGCACACGTACACTTTAGCTGACTTCAGAATGACCTGAGCGAGCGACCCTCTTGCCTGAAGCCAAACTTGTTAAGCCAGTTCCTTTCCCAGTAGCTGATCAAGATTGTTGATCAAGACACAAGACACCATCAAACTTTTTATTACGCACAGCTATGTCTTATCTTGCTCACACCTGTCTCTGCTCTTTTCTTTATGGTCCGTTTACGATGGGGAGGTGCCCGTTTTTATGGTGGGTTTGATCGACCTGTCTGATGAAGAATGTTGGGTTTGACTAGAAATTGATTGTGGGCTGGACAAACTGAAAAATGGGCTTGTCATCATGATTCTGCGTTTTTTCATGAGAATATGTGAATGGTCAATTGTAAATAAGGAATGTTTGCCTGAAGCATAATATTTGGTATAAAAAGGGATGACTAGCTTTGTAAAGTTGAGCAGTCTCCTGAGAACATACACCGTGTTGTACTTCTAGGATACCTGTTACTGGCTGCACCCAATAAATCTGATCTTTGACGTCACCAAGAAGTTTCTGTGTTTCTGTAGTCTGAGACAGGAGAATCCGAAGTCTTCGGGTGTGTCCCCTGGTACCGCTGGGTTCTAAATAACCCGGTACTTCAGTAACTGCACAAGTTGTTAAGCTAATCTGAATGCAAAGCATAACATTGTTGCAGACCACTACTTTTGTATACTTTTGGTATTTCTATACCACAAAGCTAGTCAAAAAGAATGTTTCTGAGATTTATTTCATACAGTGCCCGCATCTCGCGGTAGAGTTTAAAAAGTAATCTTTCCAGAGCAGGAGAATATTGATCTGATAGTTGGGACCAGATTTATGGATGTTTTGCTTTTGGTGTGCTTAAGTTTTCTAATGCAGACTTGATTCAAAATCTTTTCAGGATTTACAAACCAAAGCAAATTGGTATTTGGTACAAGACTCATCCAAAATGGGAAAAGTTTTCACTTTTTTCTAGGCCTATTATTTTTTGTACTGGAAGGGGACGCTTCCGGTACAAAACCTAAGCTAGACTCTCGCAGACACCTTTGCACCATAGTACAAATGTGTGTGCATGGTGCTCGGCTGCCTAATGGTGCAGTGGTGCAAGGGTGAGGGGTAGACCTGGCACTTTCCTGCTCTCACCCTGTTACGCAATGCTGCAAATGTGTGCTGCGCTGCTTTCAGTGACACATAAGTAAACCAAGGCCTTACTTTAGAACTCTGGGCATTGTAAAAAAATTCATGGTATTGAGGAGGTGATGCTCTAAATATTTCCCTGCCAGCAAATTCATATTCCTAAACAGATAGTGGGACCCTGCAAGGGAATACTGGCAGTCGGGTAATGTGCCTGTAACATGGAATTGTCAAGGTGTAATGATTTATTAGTGATCCACAGCCACTCTAATCTATTCATTAAATCATCTATGAGCTATCTGCCCTTGTCCTGAAGTTGGCATAAAATCCTGCTATTTCATAATCCTCTGAAAGACCTTATGTAAACATTGTCTAGTAATCCATTCTGTAGTTGGTCTAACATAATCCTAAGTAATCCATGCTAAGTTTTTTAATCATCGTTAAATCGTCCTAGAGTAATCCACACTCTTCCTGAAATTATTTTGGGATCATTCCAGAGTAATCAACTTCCATCCTAAAGCTCTAATAGGATCATCCAAGAATACTCCACAATCATCCTGAAATTGTTGTAGAATCATTGTAGAGTAATCCAAAGTCATCCTTAAATTGTCTAGAGCCCATCCTGAAGTAATTCTCGCTCATCCTAGAGTTGTCAGTTAGTATTCGTGGAGTTGTAAAAGGTAATCACTCCCTGCCAATGGAAGTCATCAGAACACCATCCTAGAGTAGTTTTTATGATTACAGTAAGAGTCATCCCATTTAAATATTTTCCCCTATAGGCATACTTCAGGATGGTTTGGGATGACTTCCCAGATAATTACAGGAATAGCTCAGCTGATGTCATCAGATGGCTTCAGAATTACTCCAGGATGATCTTCCTTTTTGACCAGGGTAGGGAGCAATGGAGGCAAGAGCAAAGCCAGAGATTATAATAACACCATATCCTATAAAGGTGATTGCTGCACTACAAGTGTCCTATAAACATCAATGTGTCAATAGCTAAAAATAGGACAGTTAGGGTAACAGTGAAAATATGTCAGGTTTTCTGTGAAAAATAGGCAACAATTTTAGAATAACTAAAAAAGATGTTTCCTTCAAAGCATATCAACATATCCACTAGAAAAAAAAGTACAATGGTAATACATTTTGCCGACCGGTTGAATAATAATATGTGTGGGGCACTAACCTCCGGTTCAAAATAGGCAGATGAGCACATGCAGCCATAAAGAAACCTGAGTATTTCCGGGTGAGTGACGGCAGTGGCAACGTAACAATATTAACATATCCTTTAGGAATAATTTAAAAGTACAATGCAAATAAATATTGTCCACCGTTTTGAATAATAATATGTGTGGGGCACTAACTTCCGGGCTTAAACAGGCAGACGAGCTCACATAGCCACAAAGAAACCAGAGTACTTACGGGGGGAGTGACGGCAGTGGCAACGGAATAAGCAATGACCCTGCTTCTTATGGGTGGATTTCCAGGTCAACCAATGTAGAATCAGCGTGCTTTAGGAATGCTTAGAAGCCCACAGCTGGTTCGAAATAATGAAAAGGGTAAGCTAATCACGGGATTTGTGTTAGATATTTAAGAAGGAAATGGCATGCCATTGCATTTAGATGACCCGCAGTGGAAGGACGTTTTGGCGGCCACGGTATACGCTGTTTCAAAGTAACGGACGAGGGAATTGAGACAGGAGAATAGCCTCATTTTAAAACTACTTCCCCCTCCCTTTCTAAAGCCTCAAGCCGTTGCTGCAGGCAGTATTAAGAGCTATGCTTTTCTCTTTTTAAGCTTTTATAGTTTATTTGACCCTTGCGATTCCAAAAAGAGAATCAATCTTCCTGAAGACCTTTCCAGCTGGTTTTTGGCAGTAGGAGGGAAAGAATCGTCTTTCAGGTACGATAGGTAACGCTATTAAACTAATATTTTTGATTTGTGAAATAGAGAGACTAATTATAGGTCTTCTCCCTAGATTGGAGTGTGAGGACTACAGGGTTAAAGAAATAGTGACATAATCAAGAACATTGCCCTACAATTAAACTGAAGCAAGGATTGTTACCATTAACTAAATGAGGTGAGAACAGGGAATTATTTGTATAATTATTGGGCAAACCTGTTATAGTATGTACATTACTGATATAGACATATATACATATATCTTTTAGATTATGGGGGTAGAAACATGCACAACAAGTTACAATCGTTAGAAGTGGCAACAAAATGATATACGTTAAAAACAATCTCTATTTATTTGCACCATAAGCCTTTCTTTTAGGTTCTCCTAGGATAGGCCTGGTAATAAACAAGATAGGTTGAATAAGAGCAGGGGACTGGTCACTAGGTACATATGGGAAGTAGCCCATATGGCAAAACTAATTGATAGGATCTGAGATGCTGGCTAGAATTTGAATATTATGTTTAAAATAAGGCAGAAAATATTAACAGATCATGTATAACAATTGAGCTATTAAGTATAAAAATGTAATAAATGAGAAGCCTTGAAAGTCCAAATGTGCTGTTGTTAATAACTAGCCCTTTTATAGAAAGCAGTATGTAAATATGTATCTGTCAACAGGACTCAGGGTAAAGGCAACCATACAGTGCCACTCAAGAGAGACTTATCACTTGTCTTGATAAAGATGGATAATTATTAGTACCATCGAAACGCGTCGACGCCTTGCATAACACAATCCGTGGAAACAGCTCATCCCACAGATAAGGACTATATAGTGAATCTTGTATTTGTATTTGAATTATTCCAACTGGATGTGCTTCTAATGACAAGTTGTATTGTCTGTATCTGTCTCTCTGTTGTATGGTTGTCATAAGTTAGTGAAGTTATTTTGTGATCAAAACCTGGTTTATTTTCATCTGTTTGATTTTTAACTATTGTATTGTATTATGAGTACACATTTTGAATGTATGTAACATAATTTTTTAATAGTGATTAATTTAATGTTGTTGCATGTGCAACCAGTTTTTATGAAGTAAAACAACATTTCTATTAATAAAGTCAGATTATTTGATAAATAATCCATAGTTGCATAGGACATTTCTTATCCAGTGTACTCTAACAGGTGTGTCACAAGTGTTGTTCTGGTAGTTTATAGACTCAGTAATAATAATTCTTCCAAGGGATTTTTCCACTTTACTTGTCCAAATAGATTGACCGGGTGCCTAGCCTGCTTCCATTCACTGAATCTGGTCTGAATGTAAGTTTTGGTGTTTTCTATGATGTTGGTATTGAATGTCCCCCCCTCAGGCCAGGGAAATGTGTGGGCTTTGCTATGGACATGCCACTCACGGCAGTATTTCTCTAGTTTCCTAGCAAAGGCAGTGAACCTCTCTTGCATGTGGCTTAGTGGAGTCTCCATGATTAATTGGGGAACATGTGGGGGGCGTAGCCTGAGGCGTCAAGATGGCAGTCGCACTCTTAGAGTTCTCTGGACCCCCATCCGTCATCCAACTTCCATCCGCCCTTAACAGCTACCATCACCTAATATCCTCGGTGCTTCTGGACTCCCCTGGCTGCCCTGACCTTCCTAGAGGAGCGGGCGTCTCTCCGAGGTCTGGCAGTGCCTCCACCGACTTGCTCCCTCCTGACTGCGAGGCTTGCGACATGGTGGCCCCCGTTTGACCAGCGGGGCGGCCTGGCGCCGGGGCCCTGGGCGGCGCTTCCGGCTGCCTGAGAAGCTCTCCACCCTGGGTCGGGGCGTGGGGCTCCCTGGTGGCCTAGCCCGTGTGTTTCCTGAGATGGTTGGGAGGCCTGGGAGGCCCGTTTGCACACTGGCGGAGACTGCCCCCCCACCCGACTACTGACCGGCCCTCTCTGACTATCCCCTGTCCGGCCCTGGCGGCTTCCCCTTGGGCACCTTGGGACCCTGGGGCTACCGGGCCATCTGGCGCATCGGACCGGCCAGACGCCTCCCTCCCGGACCTGCTACCCATGAGCCTGGAGGCGTAGGGGTTTCTCACCTGGCCACCGTCGCTGTTTCTGGACCTTCTCCGCCCCTTGATCGAGGTTTTGGTGGTGCCGGGGGCTATGGTGGGCGCCGGAGCCCGTGGATCGCAATGCTGAGGCCCTGCTCCGCTTCACTGGAGACTGCCCGGGCCTAGTCCTCACCAACAACTTGCCCTGTTCGGTCGCCGGAGGGTCCCTCGCCTGCTCTGTCAATCGCTGCGGGAGGAGCGGCGTCCCCTTTCCTCCCCCTGTCTCTTGGCTCTCTGGACCTTCTTGCCCGTGCCGCCTGGGGGACCTGAGAGGCTCTGGGAAGCCGGGAGGCCTAGCCCATTGGAGCGCGCTTTGAGACTGCGCCATCACTTCCACACCGACGTAGGTCCACTGCGACCATGGTCAGGGGCAAGACCACACAGACACCGATTCCCCGACCCAGGTCCGCATGGATCAATTCACCAGACCAGACCGTGAATCCACTGCCAACCCCCTGCCTGTGCCCCGGGCTGCGGGGGGGGGACTTGTCCACAATCCTCCAGGCGATTAGCACATCCCAACCCTCCGTGGAAAACAAGATTGGACAGTTGAGGGTGGATGTGGCCCTAATCCGTCAGGACCTCCGAAATGCCACGGCGCGAATCACTGAAGCGGAATTCCTTATCTCCAGGACGGAGGATGATTTGACCATCCTGAAGACTCAAGTGGCCCGTCTTCAGACGCTGACGTCGGAGCTTCATCACAGGGCGGGGATGCCGAAAACCGAGCCCGGTGGAACAACTTGCGCCTCCTGGGATTTCCAGAGGGAGTGGAGAAGGGTGCCACCGCCGTCTTCCTCGAAACCTGGATCCGCTCCTGGATGACGGCGGAGAAGCTCTCCCCCTGGGTCGCGATAGAACGGGTCCATCGCTCACTTGCCCCCAAACTGCCTCCTGGAGCCCCGGCCAGGCCTTTCATTCTTTGTATCTTCAATTTCCGGGACAGAGACGCCATCCTGGGGGCCGCCAGAGACCTGGGTCCCATGCGTTTCCAAAACTCTAAAATCATGATCTTCCCGGACTACTCCAGGGAGGTTCAATCCCAGAGAAGGTCATACGATGAGGTAAAACCAAAGATCAGGGCGCTGGGGCTGCGGTATGGTCTCCTCTTCCTGGCTCGCCTCAAGGTCCTCTTTCAAGACAAGACTTTCTTCTTTGACAGCCCACAGGCAGCATGGACGTGGCTCACAGAGGAGTGTCCCCTCCTGCCCGGGCGGGCCACATCCCCTGTTCAGGGGCCCACAACCCACTTAAAAAATGAGGTGCCCAAGCCGTGGCGGCGCCGACCTGGCTCCCGTAGGCATGGCAGCCGTCAAGAAGAGCCCTCTCACTCACCGGACGGGAGTTCCCGACGGTCCCCATCTCCGCCCACAGACCGGGGTGCCCGCCCTCTGCTGTGTCCTCCTCCTTGGTCATCATTGATGGGGCTTCTGAGTTGAGTGCGAGTCTACGGAAGGCAAGATCAGACTCGGACTTGTCCGGCAGCCCTGTGATCCGTCCTACCCCAAATGATGCAGAGGCCTAAACCTGTGCCACTTGCGACCTGGTCTTCGTTGGCTGAGTCTGACCTGCCGGGCTTCCTTGCCCGGTCACCTGGGCCCTGCTCACTGCATGGAGAACTGGCTCCCTGGGAGATTCTCTGTGAGGGAAAGGGCTCAAACTGGCTATGCCCTCTTACTTGATGCTCTTGTTCTGCCCTTCTCTTTGTCCTTGCATCACATCCCTTTGAGTGCGAGCCTGTGTACGACAAGATCGGACTAGGACTTGTCCGGCAGCCCTGTGATCTGGGGCACCCCGAATGGTGTGGAGGCCTGAACCTGGCCCACTTGGTATCTGATCCTTACTGGCTGGACCTGGGTGGCTGGGCCTGGCCGGATGCCTGAGCCTTACTCAATGCCCGAAGGGCTGGCAGCCTGGAGAGGTTCCCCTTGGGGAACGGGAACCCAAACTGTCCTCATTCTCTTACTCTGTGCTCTTGCTCTGTCCTCCTGTTGCTCCTGCTATTATATCCTTCCTGTCACTTGAGAGACTGTTGCTAATATCCTGAACTGCACTTACCTTGAAGCTATTTTGTACAAAGCTGTTGGCATTTATCCGACGATATGGAGGGTGTCCTCCCTAGCAGACTCTTGATTGGTGCTACTGCTCCCAACTAACCATTTTTAGTTTAGTGCCTTCCCCTAGCGGGGTTCTTTTCTTTGGGTGGTTAAACTCTGGGGCGACAGATGCTTCCCGTTTTGAAGTGTAGGGTGGGGGGAGTTGGGGGGTACCCGGGAGGTAAGAGCCCGTTGGCTCCTATTGGTTTGTTGTTTTTAGCCACCTACAGCCGCTCCTCGGCCTATGTTGGTGCTACCTGCGGGTGGCTGATTGCAGCTCCACATCTTGATGAAACTCAGTGGGTAGATCCACACCTGACACATACCTTCAACCACCCATTGTCCCTGCTATATTGGGCACCTGTGGGCTGCCGCGGGGGTGACTGCGGGCGGTCGCCCCCTCTCCCTTGCTCCATGCCTGGCCCTCCGGTGCCTCTGCTACACTACCGTGCTTCCCTGATTTCCTTCTGCCTCGGCGCGGCGCAGCGGCCTTCTCCTCCTGGGTGCACCCCCCAAAGGTCCCGTGATCCCCATATCTCCCCTCCCCTCATGGCAGATAAGCTGGTTAAACCCCTACACGTTCTCTCCTGGAACGTCAATGGTCTCCTCGATCGTATTAAGCGCACGGCCGTTCTTCGAGCGGCTCACCACCACGCGGCGGACGTCCTCCTTCTCCAAGAGACCCACCTCTTGGGAACGCAAAGCGACTTCCTGGCCCGAAACGGATTTGTGATGGTCTGGCACTCTGGGTTTCTGCACGGTTCCCGAGGGGTGGCAATTCTGCTCCGGAGAGGTTTCCCCTTTACCCTGGTTAAGGCATGCATTGACCCATAGGGGCGTTATGTGGTGATATCTAGCATGGTGGAGGGCTGCCCTCTGAACATCCTAAATCTCTACATCCCGCCTGCCCTCCTGTCAACGACGCGGCGGTGCCTCACACAGGTTCTTTCCTCCTTCCCACACGGCCTTACGGTGGTAGGTGGGGAATTTAATGCTGTCATGCAGCCCCAGCGGGACACGACCGGTACCCCTTCTGCGTCCCCTATCTCCTCTGCAGTGGCCCTATTGGGCTGGGCTTCGACACTGGGGCTCTGCGACGTGTGGCGAGTCTGGAACCCCCGTGCATCGCAGTACACCCACACGTCGGCCTCCCATCACACCCACTCCCGCATCAACCTTCTCCTGCTCCCGGCCACTGACTGCCACCTGGTCTCGGGAGTGACCATCATGCCCAGGGGACTGTCTGACCACTCCCCCGTCTCCCTCCGACTTGGCTCCCCGCCGACGGGTCCACGACCGGTATGGCGTCTCAATGCATGGTTCCTGCAGGACCAAGCACTGGTGGACACACTTGAGCAGGAGCTAACCCACTACTTCCCTGCCAATGAAGGCTCGGTTCCCTCGCCTGGAACCCTGTGGGAGACTGGCAAGGCTGTGATTCGTGGAGTAGCAAGGGGGCTTGTCCACGCCAAGCGGACGGACCGGCTAGCCCGGCTCAAGGACTTGGAGTCCCAGGCTGCCCAGCTGGAGGCTGAGCAGACCCTCACTGGCCACGAGGACCCCACTCTGCAACTGGCACTGATCCGAGAAGAGATCCGCCAGATCTCGCTAGACTCGGCCCAAACGCTCTGGCGGTCGTCGGTGGCGCGGGTGTATGGTTGGGGTGACAAAAATGGCAAACTCCTCCATAACTTGGTCTCCTACCCCCAAGGTCCACCGCATTATTCCGGAGGTCCGTGCACTGGATGGCACCCTTCAGGTAACCTCCGCGGCCAAAGCCTAAACCTTTGCGGATTTTTACGCTCGCCTCTATGCAGCGCGGCCGGCTGACGTGCCATTAACTACCCTCCTGTGCGGGGCTGGTGTTCGTCTCCCCTATCTTGCTCCTGAAACCGCAGAGGCCCTAGAGAAGCCTTTCACCCTTGATGAAGTACGGGAGGCTAGCCCCCTTCTGCACTCTGGTAAGACGCCTGGCCCAGACGGGTTCCTACAGGAATACTACGCCGCTCATCGAGATATCCTGGCCCCTCAGCTGCTGAGCCTCTTTCGACACGTAGTGGAAAATAGCTCCTTTCCCCCTGAATCGGACTTGGCCACTATTGTGATCATCCCCAAGACCCAACCACCCTCCACGTACTGCGCGGACTTCCGTCCAATTTCACTTATCAATACCGAAATCAAGCTCTTCGCCACGATACTGGCCCAGCGGCTCAAGCCCAATTTACAGGATCTGGTCCTCCCGGACCAATGTGGTTTTATGCCGGCTAGAGGCACCCGCCACTGCATCCGTCACCTCTACCTGGCCTTGGCCCACCGTGCCCGTCTGAGCCCATACTTGGCACTCCTCTTTCTTGACTTTGAAAAGGCCTTCAACGCGGTGGGCTGGGCATACCTCCAAGACGTGCTGGAGGCGATGGGCTTTGGCCCGATGTTCCGCCGGTACATTGGAATCCTCTATGCCAACCCCAGGGCCTGGGTGCTGGTCAACGGGGCACTCTCGGAGGTGTTCCCGATCTGTAGAGGCACACGCCAGGGGTGTCCTCTCTCCCCACTCCTATTCGCGCTAGCGATGAAGCCCCTGGCAACGCTCATCCACCAGGACCTCCTCATCCAGGGGTGGACCTGGAACGACAGCCACGTGGACAAAATAGCCCTTTACGCTGACGACGTGTTCCTATATCTAGCAGACCCGGCGACTTCGGGCCCCAAATGCTTGCATGTCCTCCTTGACTTTGAAAGAGTCTCCGGCCTTCGCCTCAATGCGGCGAAATCCACCTTGGTCCCACTGCATCCCTCTCGGGAATGTTACGATTGGCAGGCGCCACATGGTTAAATACCTGGGGATATGATTGACCCTACTGCCGGAGCTGGAGTGGGCACTGAACATCACCTCCCTGGTAACCCGGATGAGGTCTGACCTTAAAAAG
Organism: Lissotriton helveticus; assembly: GCF_964261635.1. Classification (NCBI taxonomy): domain Eukaryota; kingdom Metazoa; phylum Chordata; class Amphibia; order Caudata; family Salamandridae; genus Lissotriton; species Lissotriton helveticus. The sequence continues at coordinate 2,056,173,246 of NC_136061.1, forward strand.
TGGCAAACACTTCCCCTCAACCCACTGGGACGAAGCGCCCTGTTCAAAATGATGGTCCTCCCCCACTTCCTCTATGTCCTACAAAATACCTCCATTCCCCTCCCTCGCTCCTGGTTCCGCGAGCTCGACGGGGCCCTATCCCGATTCCTTTGGAGTGGTGGAAGACCGCGGATTTCCCTAGCAGATAGTCGTATCCCCTCCTTTGACGGGGGCCTGGGGATGACTCACCTATATCTCTACCATCTTGCCACCAAACTGATAGTCATCCATGACTGGTACACGGGTGGCTGGTCCAACCCAGTGTACCACGTGGAACTAGAGGATATGGATTTCTCACAGATCCAAGCGTTCCTCTACGGATGCCCGGTGCCACAATCCATGGCGCCAATCACTAGAGCGGTCCTCCTGTCCAGGCGCGCCGCCCTGCGACACACGGGATGGGACCGTAAACTCACTCGTCAGACACCGCTCTGGCATGGCACCTGGCTCTGGGAGGTATCGTCCCTGAACGGGTTCCATCGATGTGACCTCATTGGCGTTTCGGTCCTTGGGGATGTCTGGGTGGGGGACCATATCCGTGCCGTTGCAGACCTACAACAGCGCCACGCCCTCCCTCATGCCCAGCACTGCAGATGCGCTACTCCATCCATGCACACCTCCCCTCACCGGTCACCCTCCCTGAGTTCAGCCCACTAGAAGCGCAACTGACAATGGGGAATCTGGGCAGGGGTGGGGTATCCCACATATACCACTCCCTCGTGAATAATGGAGCTGCATCGTTAGGCAAGCTGCGCAGCCGCTGGGAGGGATGGGTGGGCCCCCTAGATGAGGCAGACTGGAGGGACGCCCTAATGGCTCCACACACCCTGACCACGTCCTCCAGACTGCGTAAGTACAGACATACTATCTACATGCGGCTTACTTCACCCCAGAGAGGCTCTTCCGGGCCCGATTGCGACCTTCCCCAGACTGCCCGAGATGTGGACTATCCCCTGCTGATTTTTACCACATAGTGTGGCTGTGCCCGGGGCTGGAGAGGTTCTGGAGAGGAGTGGAGCGGGAGCTACCACAGCCCCTGGGCTGGGAGGTCCCTCACGACCCGTTGCGAATGCTGCTGGGGATCTTTGATGGCCTAGACGGGTCCACGCCTACTGGGTACGGCGGTGGCAGTGGCCAAGAGGGACATAGCACACCACTAGTCACGAACCGCAGCACCCACTGTGGGGGGGGTGAAGGAGGGGGGTGGATTGGTGTGGCACCTAGGAGGAGGCCCTATTCGAATCCCGGGGTTCTCCAGGGCTGTTTCCCAAAATATGGGGGAAAAGTTTCAACATGATCCCGCCATAAGTCCACTTGTAAAGATTGTCTTAAGGTGTGTTATTACTGTGGTACACGTTGAAATGTTGGACTGGAGTGGACTGACCCCGCCTATCTGTGTTACTGATTTTGACCCGCTGTCCATGTTGATTTGTTAGCTGCTGACAATGAACTCCTTGCTGTTTTATATACTCAATAAAGTTGATTATCAAAAAACAAAATTGGGGAACATGTTTTAAGGACTTTGCAAATTTGGATTGTCGTGTGAGTCTTCAAATAATTACAAATTCTACTAGTTATGAGCTCTATAAAAAAACAATGCATTGAAAAAGGACATTTAACATTAAACAAGATTTTAATGCAATAAAATAGTAACAACCTGAAACAGAATGCAATTGTTAGTTCAGAGCAGTACGACCTTATTTACAACAATAAATTAACAAACAAAGGTTAAAATCTGATCTTGAAAACATTGGTTATTATTTCATAAAGCAGAGACTTACTAATATGATGTAACATTTAAACATGCAGAACATTGCAAAATATGACAGCACAACAACATCAATAAATGCATAAAAAGGGAAAAATCTACAAGTGACTAAGGGCCACATGTATCAACATAAGGAATTGTGATTCCTACATTGCGATTTTTAAGTATTCACTATTTAGGAATCACAATTCCTTATGCATGTAGGAATCATAAAATAAATTGTGATTCCTAAACATGACCAAATAGCGATTCACAAACTGCGAATCGTTATTAGGTAATTTCACACCATTCATTCCTATGGGCCTATAGGCTCATATGAATGAATTGGAATGCATTTGCAAATTGCGATTACCAAAATGGTATTCGCAAATTGGGAATGCAATTCCAATGGTGCCAGGGGCCTAAGGTCCCTCTGATGCACCCCCTCCCCCAAAAGGGAAGTGTGTACAAGTGCAGCACAGACATGCCCTAAGGGCATGTCTGTGCTGCAAACCACTTTGATAAATGCACTTTTGTGTTTTTTTCAAAGCATACGCAAATTACCATCAACTTTAAGTTGATGGTAATTAGCGTTTCCTAAATGCACAGTTTGCATTTAAGGAAGACTTGATACATTGCAATTAGGGAATCACAAATTGTGATTCCCTAAATGGATTCGCAGTTTAGGTCATTGCAATAAATTGCAATGACCTAATTTGTGAATTCAAAGCCTTTGATACATTGGAAAAGGCCTTTTTCCGGTCACAAAGGAACCGGAACAAAGCTTGATACATGTGGCCCTAAGAGAGAAAGAGGTTGACAGAAAAGAGATTGACAGAAAAAAAGATGACTTTGTCCAAAAATCCTTAGCCCCCTCCTAGCGCCTAAAGCCGGAGGAGAGGGGATTCTCTGTATATTACACAAAGCTAGGTGAGCCTGATAGTCTGTCACTATCAGTTCGGAAGACAAAGGTAGCCATGTTATGTGCGGGGAAAAGCAGTAACCTAACAACTATTGGTCTTCTCTGGCCAGACACAACCTTTGCCTATTTTACAAAAGTCTAACTATTCATTTCAAATTACAACCTATGTCACACCTAGCGGTGGTGCATACCTACTACCTGATATCCAGTGGTCTAAGCACAAAAATCCACCTTTTCACATCTTTTAATTCCCCCCACTGTTAAGTGACTCAGGGAGTCTCTAAGAAAACCAATTTGACTAAATACTAACATTGAGGTAGTGAGCCTACAGAACACAACAAGGATTGGGGTGTCCCTCCAACAACTGGCATGTGCTTCCATACACCAAATTCTCCTCTGGGACTCCATGCATATGTAGTCCTCATATGCTATGCACCTCTTATTGTCATCGTCATAATAAAAGTTACACCCATGTTCGGCTGAAGTGGGCACAACAGAAATTCTGTTATGTGTGGGCTTCAGTTTCACACTTTGATTGATTCAATATCATAACCTATTAAATAATAGTGTTAGAAGGATATACAGCCTGATTCATGTACGGGCCGTTTTGCGTGGCCCTAATAGCGAATCATAGCGACTCGCTATTGAGGACACGCAAAACGGCATTCATGTAGGAATTGCTAAATCAATAGCGATTCCTACATGTTCTCTATTTGCGAGTAGCAATTTGCTACTCGCAAAAAAAGGAATAACTCCCCATTCATTCCTATGGGCCAAAAGGCCCATAGGAATGAATGGGGAGTATCCCTTATTTGCGAGTAGCAATTTGCTACTCGCAAATCAGATAGCGATTTTAAGGGTGCCAGGGGTGTCCAAAGGACACCCTGTAGCACCCCTAAAATGCACATTTGAACAGGTGTTGCGCACACACATGTCCAAAGGACATGTGTGTGTGCAACATGCAACTTAGAAAAATGCTTTTAAAAGCATTTTTCTATGTTTTTGCTATTTACCGAGAGGTCTGACCTCTCGGTAAATAGCGGCCCAATTTTGCTAAATCGCAATTTTTGCAAGTGTCATGAATAGCATTTAAGGAATCTCTAATAGAGATTCCTTAAATGCTAATCCTCGCATATTTGCTAATTCCTCATTAGCGATTTTTGCATTTGGGATTGTGAATCCCAAATGCCAAAATTGCACTCGCAAAAGGCAAGATTCTGAGAATCTTGCCCTTTGCGAGTGCAATTTTGCTTCATGAATCAGGCTGTTTATTCGCTGCTCTAACTATAACTTTAATTTGGAGGCAAGGAAATAACACTCCTTTCCTAATTGTTTGTCATTTTTTGTGTTCAAATGAGTTCCTTGTGAGCAATTGTATGTTAGCTGAACACTTATACACAGCACCGGCCAGTGTGTATGGGTCACCCTCTCTGTCTAATGCTAAACTGCTTCTGGTAAGTTTTTGCCCTTTCCCTGGGTTTGCTTCTAATCTGTCTAGGGAACAAAAGGCAGGCAGGCCTTAGTGTCAGTTAAGTTAGCCAGTTACAGCGCAGGCATCTTCAGAAGTCACTTAGGGGGTGGGTAACTCCCTCATCCAACCCTTTGAAGTTCAGGAAAGGCTGAGTACAACCCCCAAAGCCATCATGCTCAGGACGCAACACGCTTGCTCAAGCCCAAAGCCCTTTTGTCTCCTGTCTGGAAGAAATACACATCACACCATAGGAGAACCATTAACAGTCATGTCATGTGAGCCTAGGCACTGTCAGAATAGAGACATTTGGTTTAGGATGAAAAGGTGCATTTTTCGAATAGTAACTTGAAATCTGACTTCACCACTAAAGAGGATTTGAAATTATAATTCAAATGAGTGGGAGAAGTATTTTTCTATCTGCTCCCAAACTGAGGTTTTCGCTTTAGAAGTGTAATAAGTAACCCAGTGTTCGTCAACTGGAGGACTTGCCTTGCTGCTCTGAAAAACAACTATAGGTGGTATTTACTGTCAGGACATGTAAAACGTAAGTGCATACATCCTACTTTTTAAAGACCATTCACCCGCCCTTTAAGCCTTTAGGCCCTACCTTAGAGCTGATATAAGTATTAACAAGCACTTGCACAGCCATTAGGTTTCACCTATGTAAGCCCTATTAGTGTGGTCAATGTTTTATACATTGCACAGTAGCACTCCACATTGTGGGGCTTGTGATGTTGTAATGGGACAAAGAAGACTCCATGCCCCGGAATGGATTGCGAAAAAAGGGACTTGTAGTTCTATTTTATAATGGGGCAATAGGAACTAGAAGACCCCGAAGGAAAAGGTAAAACCTGCTCTAATTTTGTAGTTAATTAAGCGTATTAGTCCGGTACTTGAAGTTCTACATCTACTGTGGTAAACAAACCCCAACCCAAAATGTTTGCCCATGCACACATTACAACTGTATGTCTCATACAAAAGGGCTGCCCTCCTTAAGAAGACACTTTTGCCTTCAACTTTGTTATTGAGGAGGGATGCAAAATGCTGATGTAGGGCTGCACACCCTCCAAGCAGCTGTCAAGGGTCCAAGGAAGGCGCAGCTGCAATCAGACATATATGCTGCAATCATAGACACTCATGCAGCACGCACAACACCAAAGGGCAAAGGCTGACTTGTCTGTTGCAGGGAAATATGAACAAGCCGTTTAAAAAATGCAAGCGGGTAGGGCAGTGACAACGGGGATTCACCTGAGCAGTGAGAGGTTTACAGTTGCTAAACCTGGAGGGGAAAACCAAGCCTGTGCAGCACCATTGACGAAAGCACAATCTATCAGAGTCCAAGGGAAGACTGCTAGAAAATAGTTTTTAAAAAGCTTTGACAAAGCTAAATATTTTCATGAGGGTGGGTTAAGGATAGCCTGAAGTGGGCTTTGAACAAACAGTGAGCAGGGGAGATTTAAAAATAACGGAGATTGGTGGATGGATGGCGTGGGTTTTTAAACAATTGAGAGTGGGAGGAGGGTGGGGATAAAGAAAAAAAAACAATCACAAAAAAAAGAAAAACCTTCAGGAGCATGCAGTGGTAGGACACTGGCCACTGGATTGGTCCAGGCTCCACAACAGCACAAAGAGTCAAACCGAGGAGGAAGACTGAGGTAAGGAGCAGGCTTTGACTAATGAAGCACAGAAACAAGAATGACTTTGGAGCCAGATAATGGTAAGTAAAGGTAAGTAAAGGATGGGCTCTAAACTACTTTTAAGGTGTTTTTCATGCAAGCGAAACCTAAAATTTAGGCTGTGCAAAAGAGTTATTTTTACACGTTGAAATAGCAGTTTAAGACTGCATTACACGATGTTCTGGCATGCCTGAGTCACGTTTTACAGTGCTACTTTGGTGGGTGGCATAGCAAGTGCTGCAGCCCACTGGTAGCATATAATTTACACTTCCCAGGTTCATGTCATTTACTATGGACTTATAAGTAAATTAAATGTGCCAATTGGGTGTATACCAATCTAACCATGATTGAAAGGGATAGCACAAGCACTATACCACTTTTTAGCAGGAGTACAGTGCATAGAGTACTGATGCTAGCAAAAATGTGTTCTGTAAAAACAATTGGGTAGTGAGTGCAAAAAATCTGGGGATACCCAATGGAAAAGATGGTAATTCCCAACATGTGCCCACCTCAGCAAAATACTGAGAGAACTACCCACCCTTATGGGAGTTAGCATCGCTAAGGTGGAAAAACCTAGAAAGACTATTAGCATTGGCGTGGCCAATCCCAGGGCAATGTTCCACCATAAAGTCCATTCTCTTTAGCAAGATGTACCAACTCAGCAGGTTTAGATTCTAACCTCTCATCTGCATCAGCCACATTGGTGGTCTGTCTAACCCCAGAACTGAGTCCTAAATCAAGTACAGTTTCAACTTGATCAGTGTGCCGACCAATGTAAATGTTGCTCTTTCTATTTCACTCCACCTCTGTTACCTGGGAAATAGCCTCCTGCTGACAAAATGCTAAGGGTTGGTCTAAGCTATTATCATTTAGCTGTGATAGAACAGCCCCAATGCAATTGTCTGAAGCATCAGTCTGAACTGTGAATTCCTTGAAGAGATAGAGTGCCTGGAGAGCTGGTGCCATGCACATGGCTTCCTCCAGGTTAATAAATGGTTTGTGGCACACCTCCATCCAGATCACCACCTAAGGCTGCTTCTTGGAAGACTGCTCAGTTAATGGGGTTAAGCAGGCTACAATTATGCCATACCTCTTAACAAATCTCTTGTAATTTCTAGTGAGGCTTAAGAAAGCTCTCATCTCAGTCTTGGTTTTGGAGGGTTCCCAAGCCTGGATGGTCTGTATTTTGAGCTGTAGCAGGCTGCAATTTGCCCCCCCCCAACTTGCTACCCCAAGTAAACAACTGATCCTTGTCACTTCCGGCACTTACTAGCCTTGATAGTCAGCCTGCCGGCTACAGCCCCTGAACCAAAGCCCAGAGGAGGTGAAGGTGGTCATCCCAACCAGAGCTGAAGACAGCAACATTGAAGTCCCCCAACTCAGCCAGGACCTGGTTGACCAACATGTGGCAGGGACATTCTTCAATCTAAAGGGATTCACTCTAAATTGAAGGTGACCTCCTGAAGTGTGAAATTACAACCTTTTCCTTGGTCCTCTTGGTTAAGGTAATCTAACTGTACCCTATGTCAGATTAAAGATACTCAGGAATTTAATATATTACAACTGATCAATGAGCTCATCAGCTCAGGGTATGGGGTACACATCAGTCTTGGTGACTGAATTGAGACCTTTTTGATCAACACAGACCTGCAGTTCTGGAGTGGTGCCCAGTGGGACAGACTTGCGTTCCAGTAGCAGTGGAATAGAACAGGGCTACATGAGAACTCACGTACCCAAAACTCCAGCATTTTGAACACCACATGCTTAATACTGGCTCTCACCCTGTCAGACAGCCTGTAAATGTAGGCATACTGTCCCCTGTGTCTATGTTGTGGTTCCACCAATCAGTGAGCCCTGGGGTTAGTGAGAAAAAAACAAAGTGTACAACAATTGGTGACAGCCTCGCTATTGCGCTGTGGTCAGGGTAAGGTAAAGGACCACTCTTTGCCCTAATCCATCTTGCTCATTTGCAGACAGAGTGTCTAGGAGGGGCTCGCTCTCCTCCTCCTCACCGTCTTCTGTAACCAAGAGCATAGTGATTTAGAACCTCTCAAAAAAGGGCTTGAGTTGGTTATCATGTAGATGACTTGAGGTCTACCAGGTAGGTGACAACCGCTTTCTGCTCCTTTACCTCATGGAACCCAGTCAACCAGTCTATTAAGATCCGGGGCTCAACAGGCTGAATCACTCACTCTTTCTGGTTCTCTAGTTTTCAGTGGCTTCTTTTCTGAAGCGCTTCATTTGACATCAGAAGGCCATCATGTAGCTCACTACATTCTGGGGGGGATTGGGGAGGGTTCTTGGGAGGTTACTCCCATCACTCCTTTCCAAGACTGAGATGTCTATGCATAGAATTCCCATAAAGAGGTTCAAAGTGACTCAATACTACTCCATTTGGGGACACTTTTCTGTATATAAAGAGAATGCATGGAAAGAGGTCATACCATATATGCCTCATGGATTCTGATAGGCCCAAAATGATACACTATAGGACCTTTTTTAATCTTTCAGCAAACCCATTGCTATGGGTGTGGAACACTCATAGGTTTCCCCACACTTTTCCCTCATGGACTTAATGTAGGTAGATATATAGTTGGTGCCCGAATCAGACACAACCTACTTAAAGAAACATTCACAGGTAAATATCCCCATCAGTACTCTGCCACTGTGGGCACAGTCATCATCCTCAGAGGAAGGGACTCATGGTATCAGATGACATGGTCCACCAGGATGAGGACGAACCTATACCCTATACTTTGGGGTCCAGAGACCTAACAATGTCTATGCCCCCCTCTCAAAGTGTGCCCCACTACGGACAATGGAAGTGGGGGACCTTGTGCTTTTCTCCTAAGTTCCAATTGGCCGTGTAGGTAACACAAGACCCACAGAGTGCATCTGATTGCATCCTTATCTGGGTCTAATAAATGTGGATGACATGCCAGTCAAAGTTTTGGCATGACCCAAATGTCCTACACAAGGAATGCCATGAACTATGGCTCTGTAGCACTGGGGAGGTCTACCAACATCCAGGTTGCCCCGACCTTAGTGTCACTATAAAGAAGCAATTCTCCCCAAAAATTGGGTGATCACCAGAGGTGTTGCCAGCTGCCAGGGATTCAGCCTGGTGCTGTAGGCTCTCAAGAGAAGGACTTCTTTTGTGTCAAGCTGCTAGAATGTTAAAAACATGTTTGCATCGTCATCTGGATGCTGGAGTCACAGTGGCCCTTATTTTGCTAAACTTAAGCGCAGCATTTGACACGGTGTCTCACACCGTGTTAGCACAAACGTTAAGATCATTAGGCATCTGTGGCTCAGCTTCAAACTGGCTCATTTCTTTTCTTGCCAATTGCACTTTCCAAGTCTTTTCTCCAACAGCCAGCTCTGATATCCATTCATCACCCTTTGGGGTACCTCAGTTCTCCATTCTTAGCCCTTTACTTTTCAACTTATACGTCAGACCTCTAGCCGATATTGCGGAAGAGGTCAGGTTGTCCCTGTTTTCTTATGCGGACGACTCCCAGATTATCTTCTCTCTCTCTCTCTATGGAGAGTGCGGCCGGGTCGTCCCCCCTCCACCTGGGCTTGAGTGAAATTGCATCATGGATGCAGTTAAACTATCTCAAGCTCAAGGGAGAGAAAACCGAGATCTAGATACTTGGTAACAATAAAGATCTCTGGGGCCCACACACTGACCCAGTGAGATGGGTGCACTTCCTTTACCCTCCTGCCAAGTCTGTTAACTTGGGTGTCATCATTGATGACTCGCTTACTATGCATCATCAAGCTGTCAAGGTGGCAGCCATATGTTTTATCATCTTGAAGTTGCCAAAAATGATCATCTGAATGCTATCTGAGCCCACCCAGAGAACAGTAGTCCAGGCATTAATCACCTCAAGACTGGACTACGGTAATGTTCCCTACTTAGGATCCAACAAGGAGGTGACTCATAGGCTGCAGATGGTTCAGAACTCCACCGCAAGACTTCTTTGCCGGGTTCCTAGGGCCACCTCTGTCTCTGGCCACCTACGGGACCTGCATTTTATTTTTTGCAGAGTTTTATATAGCGCGACTAGACCCGAACCGAATTGGCTCAGGGTGGAGCACCAAATCAATTTCAAAGCCCTGAGCTACATGTTAAAAATTAAAACAGGGGCTGTCCCTCAGTACCTGCAGTTTCTGCTCTGCCCTTATGTCCCTCTTCGATGTCCTCGCTCATCCACTCATGGGAAGTTCTCTGTGCCCAGAATCAGACTATCCCGGATTGGTGGTAGATTGTTTGCATATCTTGGTCCCTCACTTTGGAATGCCCTTCCCACAGCTATTCAGAACGAAACGGTGTATGCCCAATTTTGCAAATCATTGAAGGCTTGGCTTTCTAACCAATAATCCTGTAAGCGGTTATACAGTCTCTGATCTGCTTTGGCGCAGGGAAACCCTTTTTGGGTAGCTGTCGCGCCGTATAAATTAACTAAATGAATAAACATGTTTAGTTAGTGACGTTTAGCGTTTCTCCTGACAAGGATCGTGTTTTTACTTGAGAGGGGGTCACAGCCCTCTCAACTAATAACCCAATATCTTACAAAGGCCTTCCAGGGTTTTGTTCTCTGTATATGTCTTGTAATAAGAGCGGGTGGAAACACCACCAAGCACCTTACAGGTAAGTGAAATGAAGAGTCAATCGAGGTAGGTTGGGAAGCTCTTTATTAACGACTAGTCCCGTCCGCTCCCAGGCAGCAACTGCCAACCCTCACACATTTCGTGTTCCGCGCAGGGAACATAGACATGAGGAAAGGGTTCCATCAGATCAGGGAAGAACCCAACACACCTCCCTTCCTACACCAAAGAAAAGAAGAAGAAAAAAAGAAAAAAGAAAAAGAAATCAACAAGGAGAAAGGAGAGAAAGAAATGAAAGGAAACAAGCAAAAATGGAACAAAGAAATCAACACAAGAACAACAAGAAAAACAAGGCATATCAACACAGGGCATAGTCTTGAAATTTAGCTGGCACAGATCTCACCCTAGTAGAAGATCTTTTGCGGGCAGAAGAAAACCACGGACCACACCTGTTGGAAGGAATAGGGTTAGAGAAAGAACCACCGGAACGAGAAGATAGATCAAGAGTAGCACGAGAAGAATAGTTAGCAGAAGGGTCAACAGAAACACCCATCTTCTCGCCACATACACGACTTTGGATTGAGGAACAATAGAAATAGCACACTTGTTCCACACCTTTCCATTCTCCAACACCACCACCCATTCTTTTACCTCTTTGACTCTTGCAGGAGCAGAAAAGCGAGAATCATCCTTGCGAATAAAACCGGGCTTCTTGACTCTCACCCAATCACCCACACACACAGGAGAAACGTTCTCAGAGGCAGTGGCATATTTGGACTGAACTGCCGTTCTGACGTCAACGTCACCACTAAGCTTAGTCGGATCAATCATTTTCCTGAACATCCAATCCTTGTTCAATTTAGAGCCTGCAACTCTTCCCCTAAGCAACGTAAAAGGAGATATTCCAGTGCTAATATGAGGAGTAGTTCGGAAAGCCCATATCATGTCCGCAACGGCCACACGCCAAGATAAGCCATTCACCAAGGCTATCTGAATGTGGTCCTTAATAACGCGGTTAAAGCGCTCAACAAAACCATTGCTGCGGGGATGGTAAAGAGATGTAAAAACATGCTTGATGCCAAGTTCCCTAAGAAAATGTTGCATCTCCCGCGAGACTAGTTGAGTCCCATTACCTGTTACCAGCTCCTCCGGAAACCCCTCACAAAGAAACACTTCCTTAAGGAAACCAATAACAGAAGATGAATTAACACACTCAACAAACTTGACTTCAGGCCACTTAGACATATAGTCTACTAAAACCAAAGCATACAAGGGTGACCCACTAGAAATTCCAAATGGTCCAGCAACATTAAAAGCCAGCTTAGGCCAAGGCACATTTTTAACAGGCACAGGATCAATAGGGGACGGATGAGTGACTTGAGACTTATCACTGAGAACGCAAGCACAACAGTCCCTAACAAAATGCTCAATGGATCTATCCACACCTGGCCACCAAAGGTTTTCACAAATTCTGTGTTCCATCGCATGAATACCCTGGTGACCTTCATGAGCGAGATTCGAAATCTTTGCTTGCATGCACTTAGGAACAACCAAAAGACCACCCCTATGTAAAGTCCCATCCACCAAGGACAACTCATCACAAATCCTCTTAAAAGGTATTAACTCAGGAGATAAGTTGTTGTTGACAGGCCAACCATGAACCAAAAAGTCCACAACCAACTTAATTTCCTCATCCTCAGATAAGGCACACAACAACTATTGTTCAGAGAGCGCACCATTAGCAACATCAACCACAGCACCAACAGCACATACCACATCAAGATCATCATCAGAATAAAGAGAGAGATCATTAGCCAGAGGAAGACGAGAAAGACAGTCAGCAATGTTGTTTTTGACACCAGATACATACTGTTTAACGATAATTAAACTCCTGCAATCTGTATTGCCATTTAGCAATTCTGGGAGTGGCACGACCACCACCCTTAGTGGTGAAAAGGTCCACCAATGGCTTATGATCAGTCCTGAGAGTGAACTCATTGCCCCACAGGAAATTCCGAAAATACTGAATGCCCCACCATAAGGCCAAAGCATCCTTCTCAATGGTGGAATAGGAGCCTTCAGCACCACGTAGAGTCCTGGAAGCAAACGCAATTACCTCCTCATGACCGTCACTTCTTTTCGGCACTAAAACCGCACCTAAACCAATGTTGCTAGTATCAGAAGAAACAATACATTTATCATTGATATTAAATAGTTTCAAAGGGCGAGCTTGAACAATCTCTTTTTTCAAGATGCTAAATTGATAAGCACATTTGTCACACCAATCAAACTTGACATCTTTTTTGAGGAGTTGCCTTAAACATGAAGTCTTGTCAGCAAAGTTTCCAACAAATTTCGCGTAGTACTCCACTAGTCCCAGAAAGGAGCGCAGTTGGTCCTTAATGGAAGGTGAAGGAGCATTTTGGATAGCATCTAAAATGTTGACCTTCGGTTCAATCCCTTTATTAGAGATGTGATGCCCTAAATAATCAACTCCCTCCCGAAAAAATTAGCATTTGTCCTTCCTAAGCGTTAATCCATAGGATTTTACAGTATCAACAACTAGCTTAACCCTGCTGTCATGTTCAGCCTCGGTGGGTGCAAGTGCCAAAATGTCATCCTGGAAGACCACGACTCCCGCTGTGTTCCTAAACAGATTACCCATTAAACGTTGAAACACAGCGGAAGCTGATGCCAGGCCGAAAGGCATGCGTTTGTAACGAAACGCGCCCTCCGGTGTGACAAAGGAGGTAAGATGTCTGGACTCCTTGGAAAGTTCAACCTGGTGATAGGCGAAGAAATGTGAAAGGATGAAAAATACTTGGCCCCGTCAAGCGTCGCCAACATCTCATTAATATTCGGCAACAGTTGGTGGCCAATCCAAATATTGGCATTCAAATCGGACATGTCCACACACATCCTAAGAGATTTATTTGCCTTGAGTGCAAGAACAATGGGGGCCAACCATTCTGATCCCTCAATGGCCTCAATTACATCCATTCGACACAACCGTTCAAGCTCCTCTTTCAGTTCAGCACGCAAACTTAAAGGTACTTTGCGCACCTTGTACGCAATGGCTTTAGCGCCATCTTTTAAAATAATTTGATGTTGAAAACCTTTAAGTTTACCAAGACTGTCACAAAAAACTTCAGGATACATCTCAATCCACTGATCACCAGACAAGTGTTTCACCACCACGTCAGAGACGTTAGAAGATGAAGGGAAAGAATAAAACTTAGAAGCTTCACGCTTGGATGAAACCATGTCAGGATGATTAGGATCAAGGATGATCCAAAATTCCCTTTGTACTTCCCATCCCAATAAATTTGCACCATCTTTAACAACAAACACAGGGCCAGAGGCTATATCCCCACCGAATTTTAGCATCAAATGTACCTAAGATTTCTACCCTTTTCCCTCCATAAGCAAAAATCTTGTTATCAGACTGCTGAAACTGAATTGTCACCTGGCACTCCAAGATCTTTTATATTAACAAGGGTGAAGGGAGATCCAGAATCAGAAGGAAAATTCACACTCATGCCATTTACACGTATAAAACAAGTGGGTGACTTCCTTTTACGTGAACTACCCATGGATGCAATTTCAACAACACCATCTGAATGAGTAAACGATGAAGTTAACATAAGCAACATATTATCATTCTCTTCACTAGAGTCTACAAAGTCTTCCTCAATAGACTTAACTTGAGCCGCACCATTGTTGGACGCTGGATAAGACACAGAAGCTTTGCAAAAACGAGCAAGATGCCCCTTATTGCCACACTTGAAACAGGTTTGATTCAAAGCATAACAGTACTTCGCATTTCCAAGATGATTCCTACTACCGCAACGAAAGCAAAAAAGTTGTGACTATCCGACTTGGATTTGAGCGGGGGTAAAGTAGAAGAATTACGCGAAGAGTTGTCAGGAGACGCTTTTGTGACTTTGGCACTGAGTTTAGACGAAAGAAGTTTCACCTCGGAAGATTGAGAAGAATTACTCATTTCCTTCATGCAAAACTGCAAATGCTCAATGCTTTTGGCAAGGGTGATAGCAGTTTCAAGATCATGGTCATCAGAAGATAAAAGTTTCTCCTGAATTTTCTTGTTGCAAGTGCGTTCAATTAATTGATCACGTATGATCTCATCCCTGAATTCTCTGTAGTTACACGTGAGAGATAAAGTCCTGAGAGCAGAGACAAAATCATCAATGGACTCACCAGAAACTTGAGCACGTTGTAAAAATCTGTGGCGTTCAAGTACAACATTCTTCTTAGGATCAAACCTTTTTTCTAAAGTTTTTATAATATAGATGCATAGTCATCCACAAGTAAAGAATCGCCATCTCCACTACGAGTGCTAACCACTACCAGAGTCAAAGTTTTCACAATACTCCTGCCCTCAGCACCCAAATTGTACATAAGAAGTGCCCTTTTCTTTTTGGTAGTGAATGTGTCACAATCAATGGCTTCTAAATAACTTTCAAACGTGTCTTTCCACTGTTGCCATGGCATTAGAGGAGAACCAGGAGACTGAAGAAATGGTGGAGGGGCCGCAATATGATACATAACTGGACAAAACGTGGGTGAGTTGCTGCCCATGGTAATAAAGACAAAAATGCACAGTTCACAAGATCAAAATATGAAGGTGAGCACAAAGTTCAAAACCTGAGCAAAGTAAAAAAAAATGAAGTTGTATAATGTATAAGCTAGAGCCAGGTTCCCTTCATAGGTATGCAGATAAGTAGTGAACTACTGACACCAATGTCCTGCTTTTCTTCACAAAATGAAGTTCACAGTTCTCCACACAAAACCAATGTTACTGTTTATAAAAAGAAAATAGTGAGAAAAACAATACCTCATTATGAAATGGTTCCACCATGAAGAAAACAAACAGCTTTACTCTCCAAGATTTACCAAACAAAGATGTCCACCACTTCATGCTGATGTTATTTCGAAGGAAATAGGGCTTGTTGCGGAGGTGTCCAGAACGTGGCTTCACGCTGATTTCAGCAGGCGATCGAGCGTGAGACGAGTAGTCTTGCCGCTCGAGATCACCGGCATGAATTACAGGAGCTCGCGCATCACATAGCTCGCGCAGAGCCAAAGGCCTTACCACCAAAATGTGAACAGCACTGGAGCAGCCCCAGCCTGGACCCCGCATACGCTGTAGGACAGCGCATGACGTCCAGCACAGCCACACAGCAGGGGAAGCTCCACCGGAGGGTCGCCGGCACGACGGCAAGCCAGAAGATAGAAGCAGTGTGGTGAAGGCAAAGCCAGAACACAGAAGGAGAGCAGGAAGCAAGGCGGAAACGGGAGGGCAGGACTGGTCGATCGTCGCCAATGAAATGAAGAACCAATCGAGGTAAGTTGGGAAGCTCTTTATTAACGACCAGTCACCTCCGCTCCCAGGCAGCAACTGCCAACCCTCCCACATTCCGTGTTCCACGCAGGGAACATAGACAAGAGGAAAGGGTTCCATCAGATCAGGGAAGAACCCAATAGTATGACATCAGGATAAGCAGGTAAGAGTGCCTTGGTAGCTCTGACACGGTTGTGGAGAACCTCCTTGAGAGCTAGCTTTTTCTTTAGGTTTGGATTTGTCCCAGTGCCTTTAAACAAAATCTGGGTTCTGCTTGGCATTATCCTTGTCAGAACTAGACTGGCTAAGATGTAATTTATTTGTTCTGGCCCCAAAATTATCACATCCTATAGAGATATATACCTCAGCAATAATTACAGGTAGCTCACATCCCCAGCCAACTGGTGCAATTTTTAACTGCTGATATGCTCTATATTGAGCTTAGGGTACAACTTCAGTATATGTATGAAATGTCTGTGTATTAGCATCCACAGCCATAAAATTGACCCAAGAGAAAAAACTTCCAAGCAATATGCATCGTGGGCTTCAACCCAGAAGGTTAAATTACCACCTACATTGCCAAGGCCATATAACCCCATTGCCGCGGGGCTAATTCCCACGTGGAGCAGGGGGGAGGGGGGCCACGTGTGGCGCCGCGGTGCTGATGACGATCTTGGCTCGTCATGCAGCATGGTGGCGCTGTGCTGATGACGAGCTGAGCCATGGCCCCGCCCGCTCAATGGAACGCCCAGCACAGCGGGGGAATTATCCCCACGTGGGCGTTCCGCAGAGGCCATGACGAGCTCAGCTCTTCATCAGCACAGCGCCACAGTGCTGCATGACCAGCTGAGCTCGTCATCAGCATGGAAGAGGATAAAGTCACAAGTATGTGCACTGTATGTCTACAATTAGCAGCTATAGATACCGCTTTAGTAATAAAGTAAAGGAAACAGCAGAAACACTAATATGGATATCCTTTTAAAGGTTCAAGCTTGAACAATCATCAAAAAAATAAAGGTACTTCCTAAATTACTGCGGAGGATTAATACCTGAAACCACGGACAACTCTGGTAAACATGTATAGGGTACCAATGGCACACACCAGTACTACTCACGAGACCTGTTAAATAAGTACCTGACCAATATTGGCAGCATCATGTTGCACGGCTTCTGCTGGTAAAGCAAAACTGTGTGTCAGGACTACAGTCTCTTTAAATGTCTGTACCTGTTGGCCCAAATCCTGGCTTGTTCAAAATGCCTCACCTGAACTCCCAACCTTCCCAGAGTAGCTGGTAATTTTGGCAATCTTGAAGATGGCCCTCTAGTCCCCAAGGACACCATGGAGGCAGACCTTGCCTTTTCCTTACTCACTGACTCATGCATGCCCATGGTAAATACAAGAAAGACCCAAAGAAAGTTTCCAATATATTTGTTAAAACTATCATAGTCTATTATGAAGCAAAAGTGCTGCGATTCAGGCAGATGCAACTAAATAAGCTAATTTGCTTAACTAACAGGGTGTAAAAACAAACATCATATCAATGTAAGAAGCCTAAGCAACTCAGAATTATTTATAAAAAAAAATACTTCTGACAGCCGCTGCCCATGCAGGTAAGAGCGCTGGGGCGGGGGGAGGGATGGGGGGATTTTGACAGATGACCACGACGAGGGAAAATATATTACCTATTTAATTTTCCTCCGTGGTTGTCTGTCAAATTCCCCCCCCCGCAACCCGGCCCCACGCCCCACCGCTCTTACCGGCGTGGGCCAATGCCGACTTCTGATGTATTTTTTATATATCAATGGCTCAAAACAAAACAAGTGTAGGGTGAATATCATACACATATTTTATTGATGATCACCAAGATATTAAAAACACGTTATTCCATATCATTGTTATCATTGTACACATATAAATAGCATCAATCTAATTACTCAAACATCCCATCATCCTTGTCCTCATTCATTCTTCTAACCCAAACACTATAGCAACAAAACATACAAATCTGTGCAATATAGGATTCTTCATTGCTTATATACAGTTTTGATAATGTTTACAGTCATCCTGATTGTGCTTTTTCATAAAGATCTGTAGAATAAATAGATAAATATTTTGAATCTATTAGTGGCTTGAATCTATGAACATTTCAACACAGGGCCCCTTCATCAGGAAAGCCACTTACAACTTGGAGTAGGAAACATATTAGAAAGAGCCCTAAACAGAAATGATTTAAACACTTCAATATCTTGAAAGGTAGGTTTGTTGCATCAAAAAATAAAAATTAAAACCTGGCAAAAATAACATATACCTACAACCCATAAAGCTTGAAACCCGAATGTGAAATAAAAGAACGTCCTCATGTCGAGAACCCACCACCATCGTTTGGGTTTCAAAAAAGGTAAAACTTAAAAATTAAAAAGGGAAAATGAAATAAGAGAGTATGAAACAGAATACAGATACGAGTGAGAACATCAGGCTGCATGTTACTGACCTGCTTTATAAAAATCTTGGCACCGCTATGAACCGTCAGAATATATACATATTCTAAAGAAATTAAAGCATTAAAAGCTGATCAGTGATGATACTGTGAATTGAAAAATAAAATTACATTTAATAGATCGCATATGTAGATGTAGAATCAGAGAATCGTAACACAACTAGCATCTAGAGAAATATAAGATTTGCATACCCGGGGCTCGTGGCAAAGAGCCTAATATGCACATAATATGGCTCGACTAATATGACAACCAAGCCTATCTATGATGATACAAGAATGCAATTACTTCACTGAATAAAGCGACAACCTATGTTTCTCACTATCGTGCCATCAGTGCAAAGGTTATTCAAATGTGAGTTTCCCACATACCAACTCATTATTTAGATTACAATGTGCATGATTAAAAGGAGATCTCCAGAAGAAATCAGACATAGTGGCCTTGATGAAAAAAGCGATGTGTGTTAGATAACTATGCCAGATGACAATGGGGCTTTGGGGGGGGCGGCCGACCAACGAGAGGCATGCCTCCCCCGGGGGGTTTTGGGGCCCGGAGGGGGGGGGGTCACGGAACATTCCTCCAGGTTGTTGGGCTGTTTCCGGGAGGTTGGGCTGGTATTGGGCTTCCCCTTCTGCTGGTTGGGCTTGGGGGGGCTATGAAACCGGACATTTTGTGTCACTGCCCACCGTTTTGGTGGCAGTGACACGGCAGCCGGTGGAGGGTCGATGGGGCTCAAGTTTTTGATTGTGGTGGTTGTGGCATTTGGGTGGCGCGTGGTCGGCGGTTGCAGTACAGCGGAGCGAGCGTGGGAGAAGTGAAGGAGTTGACGGCGGTCGTTGAGGTCTCTGGTCCGTGATGGCGGGTTTGGGTGATCCGAGAGTCCAGGAGGCGTAGAGGCTGCTTGGCAAAGCGGGCCGCATGGACATTGTCCAGCCTGACGTGCAGGTAAGGACGCTGCGACGCGCTGCGAGCGACGCCGCGGCAGCTGTCTTGGGATGTGAGCCCCCACGGTCGCGGCCGCGAAAGGCTCCGGGTGGGGGGGGATCGGGGGAAGGCGGGCAGGGGGGCCAGGCGGCGAATCGCTCGACAGGTAATGTGAGGAGGGGGGGCCGAGGTGCGAGGCAGCCGGCGCTGCAGTTTGTGGGCGGGGCCGGTGGCCAGGGGGGTGAAGGGGGAGAAAGCACTGTGGCAGCAGGAGTGCCAGTGGAAGCCCAGGGGGAGGGGCAGGGGGCATGCAAAGGAGATCCGGTGAAGCCTGAAGGTGAGGACGGGCAGGGGTGAGAGGTGGGGGGGTCCCCTTTACTCATCGATGAATCAGACCTGGAGGAGGTGGGGGAGGGGAGCCAGGAGGGTGGGCGGAGTACGCTGGACTCGGGGTCGTCCTCAGGGGGGGGGGAGCGTGGTGGGCCCGAGTCGGTCTCCCTCGAAGGGGGGAGGGCTGGGAGTGCAGGCAGGGGGGTGGGTCCAGGAGAGGCAGGAGTGGGGGGATGTTGCAGCGTGGTGCATGGGGTTGCAGGGAGCGGGGGCAGCGGTGTGGGGGAGCGGTGCAATCAGTGGAGGAGAGGGGGTGGATTCTGGCGCGGAGGGTTGGGGTGGGGTGGGTGAGGCGCGGAGGGCATTTTGGGGAGGGAGTAGGGGGCGTACAAGGGGGGCAGTGGGGGGGCAGTGGCGCCCGGCATTCCGTGGGATGGGGGCAGGGGGCGCAGCGCGAATGGGGGGACGGTGCCCAGTGGGAGGGTGAGGGGGGACGGTTTTTCCCCGGCATGCTGGACTCCACTGTTTTCCCTTGGCAGGAACTGATGGCGCTCGGGTAAGCAGCATGCGGCTCTAATCCACCGAGAGGATGGGCCGGCTCTGCCTTGGACGGGCGGTCGTGCTCCAATGCGGGACTTGGCCTGGGAGCCCAACGGACGGCAGCAGGATAGGTCCCCGTTGGTCCCCTCCCGAAGGGTTGAGACGGCCGTTGGGAGTCAGGGTGTGCGTTTTGACTCGGTGGAAGCTGCTTCTGGTTTATGTGCTGTGGAGAGGAGGGAGAGTGTGGAGTTGATTGATTTGATGAGGGTGTGCCGTGTGCAGGCTGGTTTGAGTCGGCCGATCCCCTTGGGGGGTGGCCGGGAGATGCTGGCCATGAGTGTGGGTGATGGAGAGTCGGAGGAGGATGGGGAGATTAGGGAGGGGGACGGGGAAATGAGTAACGCTGTTGGCAGTGTATTGCAGGTACGATCACGGGCAGGACGCGCCCAGAGTGACGGCCCCCTCTGCTCCACTGGTTAGGTGGTGGGACCCAGCGCGTACGCCGACCTTGATGCCAGGTAAGGTGGGGAACAGAGCGTGGTGTGGTTTCGGGTGAACGGCGCTGCGTGCAGGTGTCCGTGGGGACAGAGGCTGGGGGGACGACTGGGGGTGACTGGTGAAGGGGCGGTGTATGAAGGACATGGGGTGGGCACGGACGGGGCGGAACCTTCGGAGTCAGGGCAGTGTCGGGTTGGGTGTGACCGGGAGAACCGCGGAAGGACGCACAGAGGCGGGTGAGTCTGCCGCCGGGATTAAGGAGAGCAGCCCACGGCAGGGGTACCCAGAGCGAGGGGCGCAGAAGAGGGGGAGCGGGGGCAATAGGAAAAGGCTCATACGCCGGTTAGGCTGGAGCGGATGGAGCCCTGGCTGGGGGCGTATACGCGGGCGGATGATGCGGCTGTTTTGCGTCGGGGTTTTCGGGAGGGGTTTCGGTTGGGCTATGAGGGCCCGCTGATTGCGCGCTGGGCGGACAACTTGAAG
Source organism: Lissotriton helveticus (assembly GCF_964261635.1). Taxonomy (NCBI): domain Eukaryota; kingdom Metazoa; phylum Chordata; class Amphibia; order Caudata; family Salamandridae; genus Lissotriton; species Lissotriton helveticus. The sequence goes on from NC_136061.1 coordinate 2,056,194,348, forward strand.
TCGGTGAACGCGCACAAGGGGATTGTGTGGGAGAAGTTGTTCGAGGAAGTGAAGGAGGGCCGGATGGTGGGCCCTTTCGCGGCTCCACCCTTGCCGGACCTGCTCATCGAATCCCAAGAAGGAGCCGGGGCAGTTCAGGCTGATACAGCATCTGTTGTGGCCGGAAGGGTCGTCAGTGAATGATTTCATCTCGTCCGAACTGGCGTCGGTGTCATACTCGTCCGTGGATGTGGCGCAGAAGATCGTCGCGGTGGTCGGGCCTGGCGCCATGATGGCAAAGTGTGACATTAAGTTGGCTTTTCAGCTGCTCCCGGTGCACCCGGAAGATCACCAGTTACTGGGAATACAGTTTTAAGGGGGCACTTTCGTCGACAAGGCGCTACCCATGGGATGCTCTATCTCCTGTGCCTTGTTTGAGCGTTTCAGTTCCTTTCTGCAGTGGGCTTTTTCCAGGCGCACAAGCTCGGAGACGGTGACTCACTACCTGGATGACTTCTTTCTGGTGGGGCGCACCCGGTTCAACGGACTGCCACCGGCAGATGGATGGTTTTATGGACCTGATGGGACATTTCGGAGTCCCCCTGGTGCCAGAGAAGACACACGGTCCCAGTACGGTGTTGTCCTTTTTGGTATAGAGCTCGACTCAGCGGCCATGGAAGCACACCTACCAGAGGACAAGCGGTCGGCAATGTTGAGTTTGGTGCGCGGCATGCTGGCTAAACCGAAGGTGACGGTGCGGGAGGTGCAGGTCCTTTTGGGGCATCTGAAATTTGCGTGCCGTGTGGTGCGAGCGGGTCGGACTTTCTGCAGGCGGCTGGGTCTGGCGCTGTCCGGGTTATCTTTGCCACATCATCATTTGCGTTTGTCGGCAGGGACGAAGGAGGACTTGCGGATGTGGATGGCGTTCCTGGAACGGTTCAATGCCGTTTCCATGGCGCCCCCGTAGGATTGGGAGTGGGACGTCACGCTGTTTTCTGATGCGGCGGGGGTCGGGGGTTCGGTTTGTACTGGGCGGGCCGGTGGTGTGCGGAGCAGTGGCCACCGCAGTGTCAGATGGGAGGCCGCAGCATTGCGTTCCCAGAGTTGTTCCCACTGGTGGCGGCAGTCACGTTGTGGGCGCGGGAGTTGGCGCAAAAGCGAGTTTTGTTCAGGGTTGACAATATGTCGGTGGTACAGGTGGTAAAGAGGCAGTTGGCCAGGGACCCCCAGGTTTTGAAGCTGATGAGAGTGTTCGTGTTGCGTTGCTTGGAGAATGACATACTATTTAAGGCCCGACATGTTCCTGGGGTGGACAATGACATTGCGGATGCCTTGTCTCGTTCGCAGTGGCAGAGGTTCCATGGGCTAGCCACGGAGGCGGAGGAGGACAAGACAAAGGAGATGTGGTCGGTGGGAGATGCCGGGTCGTTCAGCTGGTGAGGGCGTCGCTGGCGGTGTCCACTTGGAAGGCGTATGTTCAGGCCTGGGAGGAATTTCGGCTTTCGGGTGCGGTTAGGCATGGGGACAGGTGGCAGCGGGAGGAGCAGGTGGTATGGTTCATGCTGGCTTTAATGGACAGGGGCTTGTCAAGGGTGATGATTGCGTGTAAGTTGGCGGCAGTGGCTTTCATGGGTAAGCTGTGGTGGGGATATCCCCCGTCGGCAGGGGAGTTAGGAGCGCGATTGCTGGAAGGCTGAGCGAGGGAAAGAGGGGCACGAGAGAGTCAGCGGTAGCCCATCACGAGGCCGTGTTGCGGAACTTGTTGGCCTCTCTGCCGTCGGTGTGCTGGAATGAAGGGGAGACGGTGTTGTTTTCGGCACTGATGTCTTGGATGTTTTTTGGAGCGTTTCGGGTGCCGGAGTTGGTGGGCCAGAAAGGGGGGCCGGGGGTCACTTGGGTGGATGTGGAGTTGCGGGCCCAGGAGGGTGACGGCGGGTCAGGTTTTGGGGGTCCTGCAGCACGCCTTGCGGTACATGGGTGAGGACCCAAAGGCTTTTGGGATGCATTCCTTTCGGATTGGGGCGGCGACCGAGGCGGCGTGGAAAGGATGGGGGAAGGAGGAGATCAAGCGGTTGGGAAGGTAGAAGTCGGACTGCTACAGGACATACGTCAGGATGCGGGGGTTAGAGGGGGCGTATTCAGATGACAGTTGTTCGCGCTCTTACATGTGTGTCTTTTCAGGTGCTGTGGCAGGGCCGGCTGCGGCGGTGCTGGACTTTTGCATTGTGGGACACCCCTTTGTCCGACCGGCAGAGAGGGCTGAATGGGACAAGCACCGGAAGCTTAACCTTGACTTGGATGATGGATTGTTTAGGTGTCATTGGCGGGGAAAGGGGGGTATGCGTTGGCACGAGTTGATGCCATTGTTGAATAAGGTGGTGCAGGGGGGAGTGTGTCCGGATGTGGTGGTCATCCATTTGGCTCAGAATGACCGGGTGGTGTGCAAGGGTTTGGCGCTGGTCAAGCAAATGAAGAGGGACTTGTTAGAGATCAGGAGGCAATGGTCAGGATGTCATGTGATTTGGTCCAAATTCATTCCCAGGAGGTGTTGGCGAGGAGCAGAGCAACCAGGGGCCATAGATAGGACTCGGCGAAAGATCAACAGGGAGATGAGGGATTTCTGTGCCAGGGAAGGAGTGGGGAGGATGGAGCATCCGGAGCTTAGGTATGGGGCAGTGTATTTTTTCAGAGATGATGAGGTCCACCTTTCGAGATATGGGATGGAGTTATACATTGTGCAGTTGAAGGAGGCGCTGGATGTGGTGTTGGGAGTGCGCAGGTACCCGAGGGGGCAGGAGTCCTATGGGGAGGTCGAAAGTCACTAGGCGGCTTTCGAGTGGCGTTTCTCCTAGTTTAAAAGGGGAGACATGGCAGGAGGTCTGGGCTGTCCGGCAGGGATTGGGGAAGACTGATGGCATGTTTGTGTTGGGCAGGCAGGGAGACATGTTGCAGGGGGGATGTTGTATTGTTGTTGTTCTGTTGGGGAACCAATTAGGGGCGGGGGGCTGTCAGGCAGGGCTGTATTTAGTGAGAGTTAGTTTTGTACGGCACATGCCAAGGATTGTTATATTAGGGTGCACCTGCTTCCAATAAAGTGGCCTTTGTCACACCAGTATTGTGTCTGTGGTCGGTCTCCTCACCCCCCTACTAGTGGGCCCCAATGGGGCTTTGGGGGGGTGGCCGACCAACAGGAGGCATGCCTCCCCCGGGGGTTTTTGGGGACCGGATGGGGGGGCACGGGACACTCATCCAGGTTGTTGGGCTGTTTGGGCTGTTTCCGGGCGGTTGGGCTGGTTATGGGCTTCCCCTTGGGCTGGTTGGGCTTGGGGGGCTATGTAACCGGACATTTTGTGTCACTGCCCACCTTTTTGGTGGCAGTGACACGGCAGCCGGTGGAGGGTCGCTGGGGCATGAGTTTTTGCCCGCCCTCCCTCCTCTTTTTTCCGGTGGGCAGTACAGGGGGGGGGTGGTTTTTTTTATGGGGGCAGGGATGTTTTGTTCGGAGGGGTTTTCTCGGGAGCTGGTGCATTAGGAGTTGTACGGTTGTGGGGGGTTTTTCTTGTGTCGCTGGAACAGGTGCTGGTGTGCAGAGCCATAGGTGGCATTTCTCCTAGTTTAAAAGGGGGGACATGGCAGGAGGTCTAGTCTGTCTGGCAGAGGATGGGGAAGACTGATGGCATGTTAGTGTTGGGCATGCAGGGAGACATGTTGCAGGGGGGATGTTGTATTGTTGTTGCTATGTTGGGGAACCAATTAGGGGTGGGGGTGCGGGGCTGTCAGGCAGGGCTGTATTTAGTGAGAGTTAGTTTTTGTACGGCACAGGCCAAGGATTGTTATATTATGGTGCACCTGCTGCCAGTAAAGCGGCCTTTGTCACACCAGTTTTGTGTCTGTGATCGGTCTCCTCCCCCCCCTACTGGTGAGCCCCAAGCAATTATAGATGCAACTGGCCCCTTTGTTCCGTTCCAACATGCTAACCAACTAAAGTCATGCAGGGCATAGGCCTCAAAATCGTTGCTTGAAACAGCACAGGATTAATAGCGTTCTACAAGAATAAAATCCGGTCTGTAAAAAAGTTTAAAGTGGACCAAATAAAAGGATTACAAGACAGAACACAAGGTTCACTATGCAGAACTGTATGCATATCTGACTTAATGATCTTAATGTAATGCTGAAAATGCATAGAAGGATCGGGGTGAAAATAGCTTCAGGCTTTAAAAGGAGGCTAAGCCTCGGTCGTGGCCAGAGCAAAAATGCCAAGGGTAGCGCAACACAGCATCTACCTTGTAAACTAACGTCCGAGACTCACGTTCTTAAATCGGAAATGCGTCATCACTAGACGCCCTGAAGAGACGGACGTGCTTACATGCGCATATGGATGAAAAAGGAGACCCGACATGGGCGGCTATATTGAAATGGAGTTAACTAATTGTGGTAGCATTCCATCTCATAAGATTAAGGCATACAAATAACCTACCAAACATCTGCAAAGACTTTTTCGAAGTCTAATTTGGACCAACAAGGTATATATTTAAATATTCCTATCACACTCAATTGTGAGATTCCTGTTAATGAAAATAAATGAAAATTAGCCAGATTAAAGTTTCTTATCTAAATCCACATAGTGTAGCTTCTATGACAGCCATCTTGAACACAGTCTGAATAAGAAGAGGCAATAAACAATATAAACAGGAATTTGGTTAAATATCCCACGTTATGTTAAAGAACTGAAGCTGACTTTGGGAAGTGATCCAAAGTGACAGGCTCATGTGCCTTAGTTTCTATCTTTTCCAGGAAGACCCATCTAATCTCTTTTGATTGATGGTTCATCTCGAAATAGTGTTTGACTAAGGGAGCCGCCATTATTTTAATGTGAACGGCCATGCAACGTTCTGTGAATCTGGTGGATAAAGGGCGAACAGTCTCACCCACATCTCCTAACTCACATCAGCATACAAGTAGACACACTATGTTCATGGGTTTGCTACTTCTAAAGGTTCTAAAATGTACTGTGTAGTTGTCGAAAACAAAAGTGCCCATCTCAATAGCTGAACCGCATGCTCAACATGTTGGTTTTTTTTTCTTGTTTTTCTTTTTTTTTTGTTCCTCATCTCCACCATGGTACTAATCTGTCAAGATATACAAACAGGGTAGTCTGGCTCATAGTGTGACTGACACGCTGCCTCATCCCAAGGCTGGACGGGGCCATGTTCGATGTACGCTTCCGTCAGCACCCCTCAGCAATGTCATTTAAGCCATTCCACCTTAAGACCCCGCTATGTGTGCGTTAGACAGATATTTACCAATAGCCAGTTACCACCATTGCTTTTGCCACCGGATCGCTAAATAAAGAGCGAAGATGTGTTAGCTGAAGAAGTGTATCATAGCATTCGTAATCATTGGAACTGGGGAAAAAAAAAACAAAAAAAAATAAAAAAAAACCCGCTCATACTCATAGGACTAGTATCTGCCAGAATGCTCTTTTATTTGTTGTTCCAGTCCTGGACATGTCCATCTTTGATGTTTGCAACATTGAGGAGCGCCAATCGTAGAAAGTCGGGGGAGAAGCCTCTTTCCACCGCTTGCATATTTCTCGTCGGGCCAACAACATGGAATAGAACAATAGGTTATTATTTGGGCTGCGTTTCTGCTCCATGACTCCGAATATTACCAACCGAAGATCTATTACTACGGTGGAGCCTGTAAGAGATGTTAATTTGTTACCTATTGATTGCCAGTATGATGTTAACTCTGGGCATTCATAGAACATGTGTGTGTCTGAAGCCTCTACTAGGCCGCATCAGGCACACGCGACCGGCTCCGCTCTTGTGAATTTATTCAATCTTTGGGGGGATTAGTATGCCCTATGCAAAGTAAAAAGATGATTTCTGCGAAGCCAAGCCGGTTTCACTAAGTCCCAAAGAACATTGCAGGATGTTAACCATAATTCATGTAAATTAACAGATGGCAACAGGGAACCCCAAAGTTGATCCGGGAGATGGAATTCACCGTCTATTTCCTCCAAGATTAAATTATAGAAGAAAGAAACCTCCTTTGGTCCTGATGTCTTATCCAGTAGAGAAGATTCCAAATAACTGCTGCCACCTATGGGCAAATGGACGCGTCTAGATGTCCGACCCGATAGTGCTTGTGCCCAGCTTGAAATTTGTAAGTACTTCAGTCTAGAAAGATTGGGGCCCACTTTACTTACTAAATGTTCCCAGGATAGCATAACCCCTTCTACAAACAGGTCGCCCCAGGTTGAGATGTTAGCATCTTTTAGTGGATATATCAATACATCGTTTGCCCAACCAAGAGAAACAGGGAGGTCCCATATGGGAGAACGATTTGAGTAATATCCTATTTTGGTGGCAACTCTAAGATTATACCAAGTTTTTGCTAGACCTGACAACACCTTCAATTTGATTTTTTTGAAAAATTTGGGGTCTCCAAACTTAAAAAGAAACCCCCTCTGCCCTATCCCTTTGCACTGAAGTAATGTTTTAAACATAAATCTGATGCCATGATCTGATAGAGTTTCTAAGAGCATTCGGGCATGCGACATCTGAAAAGCCCAGGTGTAGATCTGGAGGTCCGGGCCTGCCAATCCCCCCTTCTCCCTGCGCCGCCTTAATTTCTTCCACGCTATTCTTACACTTTTCTTCTTCCAAACGAAAGAAGATATATCCGACTGCATCTTCGCTATTAGTGAGGTTTCAAAAAATAGAGGGATACTATTAAAAATAAAAGTTAATTTAGGTAAAATAGTCATTTTCACTAGATTTGAGCGACCTAAAAGTGTCAAAGGGAGATGGTTCCAAGATCTTCCTACATTCCTTAGCTACTAAGTTAAAGTTTGTGGAAGCAATTAGGTTTATATCTTTAACAATTCTTATACCTAAGTACCTCATGCTGCTACAGAGTTGCACTGGAAGCCCTGTTGTTATACTATTCCATTCCATAACCTCGGTCTTGGAGGCGTTTACTTCATAACCGGAGATCTTACCAAATTCCAGTGCTAGCTTAATGGCAGATAGAAATGCGGAACTGATGTCTTTTGTAATTATCATGATATCGTCCGCATATAGGGACACCTTCTTTTCCCAATCTCTATATTTAAAAGGTATAATGCTGCTCTCATCTCGAATTTTTTGAGCAAACGGCTCAATATAGAGGTCGAGGAGGACAACCCTGTCTAGTTCCCCGGGTTATTATAATAGGTTCTGATAACCCACCATTTACCATAACAGAAGCTGATGGCCTATGGTACAACAGCTCCACTGCTCTGCGAAAGGACCGACCCACTCCAAACTTTCCCAAGGCCTCCGACAAGTACGCCCAATTGACCGTGTTGAAGGCCTTGGTCGCGTCCAACGTGAGAACTGCCAGGGGTAATGAAGAGCTAGAAGCAATATCTATCGCTCCAATCAAATCATATGTCAGCTCATAGAGCTGACGACCCCTGACAAAGCCCTTTTGATTTAAATGCAGGACTGAAGGAGCAACCTGACCTAACCTCTTAGCCAAGAGAAAAGTAAAAACCTTGTAATCGGTATTAAGTATTGAAATGGGGCGATAAGAGCCACAATCGGTGGGAGCCTTGCCTGGTTTCAGGATAAGTGTGATAGTTGCATTATTCCAAGATATGGGTGGTAAATCTCCGTCCAACAAAATTTGAATAAATAATATTGTTAGGAAAGGAGAAATATCTTCCGTAATACGTTTATAAATCTCTGCGGGCAAGCCGTCTGGCCCGGCCGCCTTGCCATTTTTGCTGTTATGTATAGCCATCACTACTTCTTCTTCCGTTATAGGCTGATCTAAAAAAGCTGTTTGCTTAACATGTTGTTGATCGATAATTCACAACAATTGACTTGCTGCCATCAATGGTTTTCTGAACAAAAGGATTAATAGTTTTGAGGCGATATTTTACAATGTTCTCTTTCAGGTTTTATTTCAGTCATAGGTCTGGGAATTTTTTGACTTTGTTCAGCACCTCCTTTCAGTATGTGCCAATTGCTACATGTGATCTGTCTTACTTTTTTATTAAGGACAGAATGCCATATGACACATACTAACTTGGGTTCAGCAGGTTGTTTTTGATTATGTAGCAAATTCTCTCTGTCGTAATATCTGGCTCTCTTTTATGCTTCTCTGACAAGTCTCCTGGGATACCTTCTTGTGATAAATGTGTCGTTCGTTACACCGGAACTGGTTACATAGTCCTGAAAATTGTTACAATTTCTTCTTAAATGTAAGAATTGTCCAAAACAGATACTCTGCTTCGGAGATCTAGGATGAAAACTATTAAAGTGAAGCAGAGTGTTCCTTGCAGTAGGTTTGATATGAAGGTCCACTTTGAACTTGTTCTGGCTATGTCGAATTATAATATCTAAAAGTCAACCTGATGATTGCTTCTATGAGCAGTAAATTTGATATTGCGGTCACACGGGATGAGCCAAATCAGGAAATCATCTAGTTCTTCTTGTGTACCACCCCAAATAAAAAAGATGTCATCAATATAGCGGGCCCAATGTGTCACTGACTCAAAATATGGGGCCCCCTCCTTGTAAATAAACATGTGCACGAATTTAGCCATGAAAATAGTGGTTACTGTCGGAGCGCAAGAGGCACCCTCACTGACTCCTTTGACTTATTTTGCAAATGGCTGCCAAATTCGAAAGTATTTTCTTCCAATACTATATGTTAACATTCCAGGAAAAAGGATATGGGGCCCTTAATATGATGTTCTTTTATGAACCAGCGGACTACCTCTACTGCCACCTTGTGTGGAATGTTACTGTGTAGGTATTTGATATCCAATGTTACCAAGGTCTCATGAATGGCATTGTGGATAAAAGCTTCCACTGTGCTAATGATCTCTCTAGTATCTTGAATATAAGATGCAACTAAACAAATTAATTAGCATTACTAACAGGGTGTATAAAACAAACATCCCAACCACGGCAATTAATCTATCTGGATAAGCCTACCCTTAGTGTGTGAGCACAGGGATATATTTGCGATCTCTGGAATTGGATTAAAACCTAATTTCTGGTGTATTTAGTTAGGTGGTCCGCATCATGAGTGTAAACTTAGTTCATGCAGGGCTGCATGTCAGGCACTGTGGTCATTCCAGAACGGTCCATTCTGCTGGAATGCTGCTTTCTAGCCCCCAGTGGAACGGAGCACAGTTCATATGATGAAAATACTATGTTGGAAAGATGCAGGTTTGCGACCATATTGTGTCTAACATTAAGAGCTGTTTCTAAATGAACAAAGAAAAAAGTGCACTAGATTTTTATGTATTGGTAGCAACCCTGTAATATAGGGGCAGACTAAATTCCAGAAAGAGTTCATAAATAGCAAACAACTTCTATAGCATGTTCCCAGAACAATGTCACGAGAACAAGTGTATTATATGTGACCATGAAGGGCAAAGGCAAGAAACGTCAAACTAAGGGAGCACCAAAGTGAGCCCAAAAGGGATCTCGCTATAAGAGTAAGGCAACACAGTGATTTGTGCTGCATTGCCTTACTCCAGATTTATGGAGCCACTCAGAGACACGCAAAGTGGCCTTGCATGGCTTCATAAATCACATGTAAGGTTTGTGTTGCTCTTGCACCATGTTCCTTGGTGCAAGAGCAACACAAACCTTACATGTGATTTAGGAAGGTTGGTGCAAGAATGACGCAGACTGGCTTATAATTAAACCCTTTAGATTTAAAAACAGCACACAGCAATAGGAATTAAGAGGTATTATTAATGAAAATAGTGGTGCAGCGCAGTACATCAAGTCACCTTGCTGAGCTGTCCTGTGTCACAAGGAAAGAGCAATAATGCATCGTAATTAAGCAATACGGTGCAATCCTGTCCTTTACCCTTGCTTTAGTGCTGTTTCAGCAGTCTAGCCCCAACACAAGTACCCTGGCACACAGAATAAAGATATTTCCCCTCGTTACGGCTCACCTGGGGAGGCATATCTTTTTGGCATAGTTCCAGGTTCAGTAGGTTTGGTAAATTTGGGAATGTATAAAAACGATGGGATTTTTGTGGGAACACCCACCGCAGTGTCCATGGAACACCTCCCTTGCTCAGAGTAAGGCAGTGCACCGATTTGCATTGTATTGCCTTACTCCAGATTTAAGAAGCAATTCAAAGCCACGCATGATGCCTTTATGTGGCTTAATAAATCTGACTTAGAAGCTTTTGTCACGCTTGTACTCATTTGCATGGTGCAAATATGACGCAAACCTCTCATAAATATGCCACCAAGTGCAGAGATAGCCAGGAGGGGATAGATAAGACTTGTGCTGGGAATGGGGGCTTCTAAAAAGATGTGATTTGTGATTGTTCCGATGAAGAAAATCAGAGTTAAAAAAGCATAGAAACATGAAGGAGCAATAGTCGGATTGCTAAGGTAGGTACTCCGGCAATAAGCAAGAAGCCTGTATTGGAGTTCCAGCTGTGGGATGCTTTTCTGGTCAGCGTGGTGGGAGATTTAGGCTGTGTCTGTGCTGTTAAGATTCTGCAAGTGGTCCGGCCTTTCTGAGGCAGATGGACTTCTATTAACTCCCTTTTATCAATGGGCCGAGGTTGCATTCCCAGTATCTCGCTGGGCCAACCTATTAATGTATGCAGATGGAGCTTGGGAGGTGGGACCTCACTTATTTTCATCTGTGGTTCACTAGCGTGAACTAATCCCTGCACAAAGTGTCCTGGTAACATTTACATCTTTTTATCTCCGTGAAGTTACGAAAGAATGACTCTTTTACAGAACCCTCCAGCTCCTTCTTTTTATAATACTTAAAAGACTGAAGCAGTGTTTTGCGAAAAGACGCAATCCACAAATGTGGCCACTTCTTTTTAGACTCCCTGTACCTATTTTTGATGCCAATCCAACCCTGCACACGAGGTGATTAGAAATGTTGTGATGCCATTTGTCACAACCCTGCAAAAGGCACTCTCGAAGTACCAGAAGAATTGATGAGGAACAATTGAGATACAACACTTGAGATAAACAATATTATCATTGCTCACAGGAAAGTCTGCGCACGAATGGAGCGTTTTCGTCAACATAGCCATTCTGCTTAAAGTCACTTTGTGAAAATGAGCCCCTGGGGCTCCATATGAGGAGCTTGTCTGTGACTTCAAGGTCACATGTGTACAGATTTTGAGTTAAAAGCACTTTTTGAAATCCTTTCAGTTCCTTCCCAATGAAATAAATTGTTGATCCTAGGCTGCGCTCTTCCTGCTCATGACATGACCAGACAAAAAGTAATCAATAGCTTGATGCTATTAGCACAGAGAACAGAGATGAAGTTCAACAGCCCATTTTCAATGGGAAATGAATGGCAGACACAAAAAGTATTTCGAAGGTAACTTGTCAGCTGCTCTGAAATCGTATGGAAGCTGCACATACCCACACAAGTTTGTTCTCCTAAAGAGTGCACTTCACATACAAAGTGGTCCTTGGCAAAATCAAGAGGCATTACAGAAGAGGTGACATACGCTTTGGGGGAATTTATTAAAGAGTGACAGTGGGAAGAAGCATGTGACATGCTGACTTCATTTTTGCCTGATAGCTATTCACAAAATAATTGCTGTCAGGGATAAATGGTTTTCATACTGTGTAACTCTATAACACGGGTCTAGAATTACAAAGTAGTAGATACCATAAAAAGTGTGGAAAGTAGGTAAAATAAGGTGTGAGATGACTTGTGAGTTTGTGAAGGCCCACAAGGATGTGTCCCCAACACCCTTAAATCACTCAAAACTTCATGGAGGTATAGGACAAAAACAAGTAAAAATAACATATTTGATTTGCTCATCTGGCTACAACTAAGCATCAGGGAAATGACAATCCATAAAAATGCAACATTACATACTCAGTAGAAAATGTGAGATATTGTGCATCGAGTAGGCTTACAACGGAAATTTAAAACAAGCATTTGCAATGCAATAGGTCTCGCACTACTCAAGTTTAAGCTATTGGCATTGTAAATGACAAGGCGTTTTATTTTTGTTTCAAAAACCAAAACAAATAAGGAAAGAACATTAAACAAAATAGTGCTCACCCACTAAATAACGGAGACCGTGTAACAAGCCAAGTAAAAAGTCCAGTCGCTATGGGTGATAATAAATGCTGACAAGGTGGTACCAAGGCGCCACTAAAAAGCCTAAGTACGAATCAGAAGCCAGCATTTTCGAAGGACAATGACAAAAGCCAATGACAAATATGGGCGGAGAGTGGGCGGGGCTTCCAGTGCATACCCTAATACAGCATGCCTCACAGGGCAAGTAGTGCATGTGCGCTGCCGCTGGCTCGACCTAAAAACTATAGTCTATAAAACCGAAGCGCCTGCTTGTCTTTCTTACTTCAAACAAATGGTTTACTTGATATTCAGTGAAAAAAGAATGCACCAAGGGGTAACAAGAGTAAACTGGAACAGCCCAGTGCAAAAAATAATGATCTATGCAGTTACTAACTCAAGGAAATTCTAAGTGCTCTAGAGGGGGTGTTGATGGATAAGAACAGGGTGATGAAATCACTGGTTAAGAGAAGGGTGGGAGAGTTAGCTGCTATGAAGGGGTGTGGAGTCAGTGGCCATCGAGAGGGGATGACCAGTGGCTAACAAAATGGGGAGACCCAGTAGCTAGGAGAGTCACTGGCAAAGAAGAGGTTGAGAGTCACTGCCTAAGAGAAAATGAAGCACTAACAAGACAGAGTGTCCATGGCTAAAAAAGAATGGGTAATCAGTGTAAAAAAAAAAGGGGTGATAATTTGTCAGGGACATGATGGAGCCAGAGAGTGGCCACGGACAGGGGAGCATTCGAGGGGGCTCAAGGACATGGGGGCCCAAGAGGGGTACAGGACATAGGGGAGCCACAGGGGGCTCAGGGTCATGGGGGAGGCGGGAGGAGGTCGTAAAACTGTTTCCTAGGAGCACTCCAGATACACACAACCTTAAAGCATAGCTACTTGGCACCACCTTTTCTCAATGTAAGTAAGTCTTAGTCATTTTTGGAACCATGAAATGTAGCCAAAACTAATCTAAACAATGTGGCAGACAAGTCATTAATGAACAAGGTCATTCTTGCTGTGAAAACACATTTGCAGACCCTCTCTGTGTTAGTGGGCCTACACCTTGCAGAGCTCTGACAGCATCGCAACACTAAGTGAATTGTAATGTGCAGTTTGTCCAGAATTAGTTTTAACCCTTGAAGATCCTTTGCCAAGACTTACGCTTTTGCTACCAGCAAGCAGCAGTATCGCTGTGCCTCATTCATTAACCAAGACATCTTAAGTTACTGGTGGTGGGCCATGGGAAGAAATCAAGTATAACACCTCCATAACATCGTCTGACATTACATCATTAAATGTAAGTTATATAAAATAGGAAAATTGTACATATTAGCGGAGTTAAAATACGGTAAGTGCAACCTTAACATAAAAAATTTAGATTGGGAATGCCTTCCCTCACTACTCACTTCGAAGACTATATAATGTCAGGGAAAGATTACTTTGAAAACCTTTATGGGCCTGAGTGCAAACCAACACCGTCACATCTATTTAAGAAAGGCACCTGTTAGCAACAGGCCAACACACAAGGCAAACCCAAACCACTTTCCAAAACCTACAGTATCTTGATACTTGGGTGTGCAACAGGGACAAGCTATTTTGTAAGGAAAGATATAAAAAGTAATAACATTGACAACATTGTGACCTACCACATGTTCTCTCTCTGTAACCCAGGCAGGGCATCAATGCTAGGTTTTCATATTGGATGTATGACATTACAACGCATGCTTTTACATCGCATGCTTTTACAACGCGAGTTTTACAACGCATACCATTACAACGCATAGTGCTTTGGGGCGCTGGATAGTAAATAGTTTAATTTACTATTCCAACTCCAGTCCCCGTGGATAGTAGGGAAGGTGTTGGATAGTAAATTAAATCTATTCCCTATCCTAGAGCGCCCCCCAGCACAATGCGTTGTAATGGTTTGCGTTGTAAATACCGCGTTGTAAAGGCACTACGTTGTAAAAGTTGCGTTGTAAAGGTTGTACACCTTTCATATTACACATTATGCACATACATATATAGCATTCCTCAAATCCCCAAAGTCACATATTTACTCTAACTCCACGCTGCTACAATGGCTTCTGTAGCCTATTTAGAGAATACAAAATATATTTTGATGTAACTACAACATATGCCTTTGTTTTGTACATGTACGATACCAACGTGAGCACCCAGGTTTAACTTTATTTAAACAAAAAATTACAGAAGAATATAAACACCTTCACTGCCTCTTGTTATGTTGACGGGGTCGCCGTGGCATGCGATCTCGTCAGATGAAGGGGGCAACTTGTAGGGAGCCTACGTGGCAAATGAATACCATGAGCCAGGGATGCAGTTGTGTGGCTAGCGCGGTAGTACGCCTAACTGGCCTTACGTACGCACGCCACAGTTTATTTTAACTTGAGTCACATGACCCTACGCAGCGTACCCATTACGTAAGGGGTACGACACAACATTCCTCCCCAACAAACATCAAAAAACAATCAGCTTCTAACTTCAGCTCTCAGCCGCTCTTGGCAGTCCACAGCACTCACTGGGGCGATCTAGAAACATTGACCATTACAAATGGAAACAGTCTTACGTGAAGTAGTCCCGCAACCTGCAGGTCGGCTCAAGATTCTCTCGAAGTCGATACTGGGAACAGCTACACCCATTGGGTCCTCTCTCCTTGGGTCCAGACTGTGAGTCACCTTGATCCTCCGAGAGTCCACAGGGTCCTTGGCCTGACACTTCATTCTCGGACCCCACCTCCGGAGTTGAGGCTCTGTCAGAAACCTCGTCGTGCGTCGGGCGGCTCTTCTCCCAGGGCTCCATTCATTTCTGTCTGTCTCTGGGGCGCCAGGGGATTATCCCTGGTGTTAGACCTGTTCGACGGCGGGGCTCGCTGGAATTTCTTAAAGTATGACACGTTTCAGGTCACTGTCTCTCGGTTTCGAGTTGTAATGATTCTGGTGCCCTTCACATTGACTACAGTCCACGGATCCTTCTCATAGGGCAGTCGGAACTTGCCACTGGTCTTTCTATTCTTAAGTAGTACAAGGTCACCTCTCGCTAGCTGCACTGGCTGGGCGCTGACGTGAGCATGGGCCTTGAGGCGTTGACCTTTTATGTGAGCTTTATCCAGCACCTCTGGTTGCCACTGGGGATGATGTGGTATAGAGTCAGTGATTATTCGCCCCATGACTAGATGTGCAGGGGCCACCCTCGTATTGGTATGGGGCGTCTGGCAGTAGCTCTGTAGAAAGTTGAAAATGGCCAACTCCACCTACTGACCTTTGTCATTGGCGATGCGTATTACCTTATTCAAAGTTCACATAAATCTTTCTACTCCACCATTCACCTGCAGCCACAGGGGTGTGATCCTCCAGTTCCAAATACCCAGCGCAGTGAGGTAGGTGGCCAGCTCCTGTCCCTGGAAGGGGGGTCCATTGTCCATTCTCAACTCCTGAATGAGGACGTGAGTCACCATGATTTTTTCCAACTTTGGAATTAATTCTGCGGCATTTGGTGACGCTATGACCTCGACCTCCGGATATTTGGAGTGATCATCAATGGCTACAAAGAGGTGTCAACCATCAGGAAGGCTGCCAAAATCTAAGCTGACGCACGACCAGGGTTTCAGCGGTCTCGGCTCGGCAATTATCGGGGCAGGGCAAGGAGCCTCCCTCATTGCCTGGCACCACTGGCAGGAGCGGACGGTGGCTTCCACTCGCTCATCCATGAGAGGGAACCATACTTTGGTCTGTGGCCGAGCCTTTGTCTTGACCATCCCTTGGTAACCAATGTGGGCCAGCTGGATGATCCGGGCAGTCAAAGCCGATGGGATCACTAGTCAATGTGCCCTCATTAGGCATCCTGTTGTGTCCTCAGTAAGTTCCTCCCGGATGTTGTACAAGCTGTCCATATTACGCTGAGCTTCTACAGTTAGTATTTTCCACTCCTCCTTGGCTCTGTACCAGCTGCCATGTCTTAGGGCCAGTTTTGCTAGTTGTAAGCAATCGTCCTTGTTCGTCTCCTCTCTGAGATCATTCATCGATAGTGGAAGGGGGCAGGACCGTGCGGTGACCCACCTGACTTATTCCTCGGTATCAGCGGCATCCTCCTTTTCCTGTTCAGTGGCTGCTCTTGGGTGGAGTGACAGATAGTCCGCCAGGTTTCTGGACCCTGGCTGATACTCTACTCGACAGTTGTAGTTTTGCAATTGTAGCATCCAAGCAATCCTAGGCGATGGCTTGGTGAAAGTCCCAGAGAACAGAGCAACCAGGGGTTTATGATCCGTTGCCACAACAAATGGTTTGCCGTATACGTAGAGATGAAAATGATGGCACCCCCAGTGTATTGCAATAGCCTCTTTCTCTATCTGGGCTCCGGTGGCTAAGGCCACCGGAGCCCAGTCATCTTCTGTGTGCCACCGTTGAAGCAGTACGGCTCCTAACCCTGTTGACCAGTGTCTACGGCAAACAGGGTCATCTTCCCGGGATCGAAGAATGCTAGGGTAGTCGCCTCAGAGAGCATCCTTAATGTTTTTGAATGCTTTAGCTTGTTCCTTGTCCCATCTCCAGGGGGTGGCGTCTTTGGTGAGTTCCCTCAATGGTTGGGTGAGCGTCGTGAGATCACAGATAAACCAAGGAAGCTGCGTACTTTGGTGACATTGGTAGGAGCAGTCGCATCTTTAATGTCCCGGATTTTGTCAGGATCAGGGTTGACTCCCTCCGCAGAAAAGGTATATCCAAAAAATTGTAGTTTCCTCTTGAGGAACTCATGTTTCTCCCGGTTGAGAGTGAGCCCAGTGTCCTATATTCGGCGGAGCACTTGAGTCAGACGTGAGTTGTGTTCTGAGATGGTCTTGGAGTGAACCATGATGTCATCGCTGACATTGATGACTCCAGGTATGTCTATGATCAGTTCATGGATCACATTTTGAAAGACTTCAGCCTCACTTGATACTCCAAAGCTCGAACGAGTGTATCTCCAAAGCCCCACATGAGTTTAGAATGTAGTTATATTGTGGGAGGCCTCATCCAGTACGAGTTGATGGTACCCGGATCTTAAATCCAGCTTCGAGAACCAGCATGTTGACGCCATGTCCCCGATCAGGTCATTTATGGTGGGAGTGATGTGGCGTTCTCTCTTAATGACAGCATTCAGGAGCCTCATGTCCATGCAGATTCTGACTGCGTCGGGCTGCTTGGGCTTCGGGTGACGACAATCGGGGAGACCCACGGTGTGGGCCCAGCCATATTTTTGATGATTCCCATGGCTTCTAGCTTCCTTAGCTCTTCTTCCACGAGTGGACACAGATTGAATGCCGCTCGCCAGTGACGTAGGGCTACCGGTTGCACTGTGGGATTGATGTGAAGATGCACTTCCTTGCCTTTGAACTTTCCAATTCCTTCAAACACGTCCACGAACTCCGCCAGGATGTGGTGAACAGACTTTTGGTGCACTCCGAATGCAAAGGTTACTACTCCCAAGTCCTCCGCAGCCCGACAGCTGAGTAGCATGCCTTGACTGTCCTCTGTTACATACACATTGGTGGTGATGGAGTGTGGACCGTGTGAGATTGGGGTCCTGAATCGGCCTCTTATCTTCAGTGGCGTGTCCTGGCCAGCGAAAGGAACAGTAGCTCATGACATTCACTGTACCAAATATCACCACAGCCACTTTAGCACCCACTTTTTCTTAAGCCAGCCTGACTCTTCAAGCATCTGGAGGAAGAAAAAACACTTGTTTTTTTAGAATTCCACAAGAAGGTTAGAGTAAGAACTCGTCTGCTTTGCAAAAAACAGCACATTAATAGTGAAGGTCACAAAGAATTACGAAATGCTAACATTGCCATTGTGTTTGCTCACCTTAATTCAAGTTTGTCCCAAAAACCCCTGGAAGGCTTTCAAGTCAAGGTAAGGACCATTATAATAGGGGTTACTTTGTGCTTTCCGACCAAGTCAATACAACGTAATGAAAAACCGGGAATAAAACCTACAGAAAAGTTAATGAGTTAACTATTAGTCAGTGTTCTAGCTCCAAACCCTTCCATATACAAGCAGCTCGGGTTATGTTTAGAGTTCCAGGACTGTGGATTCCAAGGTACATGAAGCAATTGATCAATTTTGAAATTCTGCTGTTTAAGACTGTGGGAGGAAGTGAGGCACAGTGGTGTACTTTTATCAGTGAAGCAGGAACATTATGGTTCTAATCCCCAAATAGCATATTCTAGTGAACCTGAGCAAAACATGATATATGCCTGGGCACCAATTTGCTAAAGTGAAAAATTGGGTGTGTTTCGAAAACAGACAGTAAAAACTGCAGATAAATGCATGTGAACGTATGGCTTCAAATCATTAATCTGATTTTGCATTCCTGGGAGGTTCACTTTGGGATCAATAATGCCCAAACTATATTTACCCACATAACTGGGAACTCCCTGCTTGCAAGGGGAAGTTGTACACTATTGATAAAGGAAACTAGAGAACATCAGAAGACCAGGGTTCAATGTAACAAATCTACGCTTCACTTTTAGTGCCAACCATTTCTGTGACCGTCTGGAAAGTTTGAAGGCACTCTAGTCCCCTCACTAGTCCAAGGGCACTTTAACCTACGTTGAATCATTCCACTCGTCCATAACTCTTTTTTTATGACCACCTTTCTACCACATGAGTTACAAAATGTCTGATCTTCAGCTGTGAACAGAATGGTATTAGGGCCCCAAAGTCAAACCCCTGGTTTTCATCTCTTCCTTAAGAAATTCTAATTAAATGTCACATGTATCACCTAAACGGGAGAAAACTAGCTCAAAACCAGGAGTCATACTTACATTCTTTAACCTTCTGTGCTTCTCTTCCTGCCTACAAAGAAATAAAAAACAAAAAAACACTTTAACTCATTAAGTTCGTCGGACGGTCCCCAGCAGTCTGACGTCACAGTGGGCGTGTGTGGAGGACGGCCGGGGGCCGTCCGAAACACGCCCACTAATTCATTTCCCAGCACCGCGGCAGAATTTGCGCTGCGGTCAAGGGGATAAAATGCTTTACAGCAGCGAACAAAACAACAAACACAAGAGCAGAGATTATATCTAATGTGTTAGAAAGTGGTTATGACACTCTGAGCCGCAAGGATTTTTCGCTTTTTGAGCACCTATTTGTTGAGCTTTTACTGTGAGTGAGCCTCATAAGTTGGGACTCACCCACAGTGAACTCATGCTGAAAGAGACTGCATGTGGATTTTACTAGTGTCCCCCTAGCTTGACTAGGCAGTTGCACAGCAGTTGTAGTAAGGGACACCAGGCTGGTTACATGCAGACATATGTGTACATGCGTGTGCACACGTCTAGGGGCTGTGCAGGGGAGATTCCTGGCATACGCAGCCAAGTAGCAGGTGCCGATAGATTGGTATGGTAGAACTTATGCAGAGTTGGGTGGTGACATGTAATAGGCTTTATACACTGGGAAGAAACAAGCCAGGGAAAGTCAGTGTGTTTTAGGGCCATATGTATCAAAAAAGAGTTTTGTGATTCTCAAATTGTGATTTTTAGCGAATCCTAATTAGAGAATCACAAAATACAATGTATGTAGGATTTGCAAACATTTTTAGGAATCCTACATATTCCTTATTTGTGAATTGCAAATTGAGATTTGCAAATAAGGAATACCTTCCCATTCATTCCTATGGGCTAGGAGGCCCATATGAATGAATGGGCAGACATTCTCAATTTGCGATTACCAATTAGAGAATCCCAAATTGAGAATGCAATTTCAAGGTTGCAAGGGTGCCAAAAGGACATCCTATTGCAACCCTGAAATATGCATGTGTGCACATTTCGCGCACATACATGACATTTGGCACTTTTAAAAAATTTAAAAAGGACTTTTTTAAAGAAAATCACAATTTACCACCAACTTGAAGTTGCATTTAAGGAATATAATAGAGAATAACAATTTTAGCATTTCTCTATTTTGCGATGGCTTTTTGGGATGATATATCCCAAAAGGCTTTTTCCAATTTGCAAACGGGCTGATTCTGAGAATCAGCCTGTTTGCAAACGGGAAAAGGGCTTGATACATATGACCCTTACTGTTTTCACTTCATTATTCTCCTATGGGGATTAGGAGCCAGAGGCTAGTGACACTTTACTATGGCCTACAATTTCCAGACACACACTAAAGTCCACTGTAACCTGTGTGAAAAGTATTCTGCAGAGTCTAAAGTCATATTTGTACTGGTTTTGGGTCATCCAGAATGTTATATTTCTCTGAGTCAGCTCATCACCCGGACCTGGCTGGGGGCTAACCCTGCCAGGCTGAATTAATGATCTTCCTCTCCAAGATGTGGCCTCAGAGGCCCAGCTCTGTCTAACAAGCATTCCAACGGCGAGGGCCTCCACTCCAAGCAGGAAAGATGGGTGGAGCTAGAGGTTCATCCATCAGTAGCTGACACGTGGTGCCAGACACCAGGCCGCTCTGGAGGGAAGGCAGCGAGGGGGAAGGGGCTTTCAGAGACCATGTGGCACGAGACCGTGGACTTCGCCATCTTGAACCAACCCAATGGCCTGAACAGGAAGGAGGGAGCAGGAGCAGAGAAGTAATGTGCGCTGTGTGATAGGGCAAACAGAGACTTCCTGCCAGCCCCCTCCCTAAATCTTAATAAAGAACTTGCACAGGAAGAGGAGCTCTCTCTGGGGTGTGGTCTGTTGAGGCAGAGGGTGCTGGAGCCTGGCATAATGGTCAATTGGAAGGAGAAACCCTCTGACTGACTGTCCCAGGGTCCTGAACAGCGCCAGGAGAAGAGAACAGGACCAGTGAACAGAAGAAGGAGACTCTGCGAAGGGAGATGAGAGGCCCAGGAGGAGAGCCGGGCGAAAGACTGGTGCAGGGAGCCAGTGAAGACAGCTCCCTGCTGAATTCCCCCTCTTTGAGACCCTGTGGGTGAAGGAAAATGCTCCCAGAGGTTGGGGTGTGCCACCAGGAGCATGAAGAGGCCAGAATTGTGAATATCGGTCCCCTGGGGGCTGAGAAAGGCCTTTGACCTCTGCCATGATCGATGACGAAGCGCCTAGTGCTCTGTCGCCGGTCCAAGATGGGCCCCCAGGGTGGGGGCTGCTCCCAAGAAGAGGAAGTTGGGGAGCGCCGTCATGCTCCCCGTGAAATTATTCCCCAAGGGGGGTGCCAGGAGCCCTCCCTGGCCCCTCAAAGACACCAGAAGTTGACAGCGCTCCCCGTGAAATTATCCCCAAAGGGAGAGGCAAATGCCGTCGCGCTCTCCTCAAAGTAAGCCCCGATGAAGGCGATGAGGAGGAGGGGGGCGGGCCGTCATGCATCACCCCTCGAAGAAGAAGCTAAACCAGGGAGCGCCGTCGCGCTCCCAATGAAGATTTTTTATGGGCCCAGGATCCCAACTCCAGGCCCGACAAGAAGGGAGGCTGGGGGGGCGCCATCTCGACCCCCCCCCTTGAAGGCTGCCCAGGGGCCTGGGACCCCATCCCCGGGCCCCCAAAGTAAGGAGGAAGAAGGAGGAGTGACGTTGCACTCCCCGCGGCAGCCGGAAGGCTGGGGGAGTGCAGTTGCACTCCCCCGAAGACCCGCCAGGCTGAGACCGCCTCTTGCCTGTCCGCCGGGCAGACCTACAATGGAGTGCCGGCTCCTGCAGCGGCACACGAGGGTGCTGGCTGAGCATGGAGCCGGCGGGAGCCACTGGGGGTGGGCTCCCCAGGTGGATATACACCGCACAGGCAAACTGAAGATGTCAGGGGTCCTGGTAAATGTAAATGTAAATGTCAAGGTATTTGTAGAGCGCACTGCCACCAAGCGGTTTCCTGGCGCTATTACTCATACCGCTGTGGAACCTTTGCTGGCTTTCCCTGTGAAGTGCCCACTCCTGGGCACCCCCAGGGTGAAGCCAGGCATCCTAGCGCTGTTGGGGCTGGTGTGGAGGTTAAGCAAGCTATTGCCCAGAGTTGCAGCGTGGGGCCCAGGATTAGAATAGGTACCGAGGCGAGAATGATCAGGTCCGAGGAAATTGAGCCCAAGACCCGCCGAGGCGGGAATTGAACCCTGGTCCCGGGCCAGAACTCTGCATCAGGGTCTGCCGCTCTAACCATTGAGCCACACTCCTCCACATGGGACCGGGGCCCCGAACGTGAGCAGGAGCAGCCGGAGGTGGGCTCCCCGAGCTGCTTGAAGACACAACTCACCTGCAGCATGGGGTCCGGGTGGGGCTGGACCTCCAACGATGTCTGCATAAGTGGCCGGGGGTGGGCTCCCCAAGCCGCAAGGTAGCACTCACCTGGGGGTCTGGGTGGGACAGGGCCCCTCACTGAGGAAGTAATGAGGTTGCGAAGCGCCAGCAAGAAGAGTAGCTATGCTCTCCCCAGAGCAGCGGGGGAGCGGCTGCTTTAATATGCAAAAGTTCCCATAATGCCTTGCAGGGCAGGACCGGCCTGCAAGGGCAAACAGCATTTCCTCTGCTTGTCGTAGTCCCAGGAGAATGGGGCCACCACCACATGTGTGCAAGGGTGCAGGGTGAGCTGCAGGAGAACACAGCCTCCTTCAGCACAAAGAAAATGAGTCCCTCCCTAAGTCTCAGGGGGACTTGAAACGAATAACCCCTCAGCCAGCATTTTAACACATCCTGGGCTGGAACTTTTGTTCTACACCTTGGGGGGAGGGGGTATTGAGAAGTGTTCCAAGGAGTGAAGGGCTCAGTTGGGGATATTTGGAAAAATGCATTCCCTGGAGGTGAAGAGGTGTAATTGCACCTGTAGTGCATTTACTAATGTTATTTCTTTCAGAGTGACTGGAAGACATCTGTGCAATGTGAAATACCTGTGTAAGGTGGTGTCATAAGCAAAGTGGGGTTATGTTGCCAGACATGCCTGCTAGGGTGTCTGGCTGTATATGCTTAATCCTATGAGTTTATCTGTGATGCCTTTAGGGGCTGTAATTTCAGCGCATTCTAATGACCAACCAATGTGATGAGTACTGTCATTCTAGAGTGATGCATAAACATGTATTCTTGCTGCTGCGCTTAGGTGAAGAACTCAGACTGGTAGCCCTTAAGATGTAGAGGTGTATACTTCATGATCAGTAGGAAATGCTCAGTCAGGGTTGTGTGTCATCAGGGCAGGTGTACCTATTTTAAATGCTTGTTGAGGTAATGGGGTGGGTCGCCGCTGGGATGATGCCAATGCGCAGGGCCCTCGTTCCAGTTTATGTTCAACTAACTGCATTTGGGGGCAAGATGATGTGCATACATGGGAGTGGTGGTACCAGACCCCACCCCCCTGCA
This sequence comes from Lissotriton helveticus, assembly GCF_964261635.1. NCBI lineage: Eukaryota > Metazoa > Chordata > Amphibia > Caudata > Salamandridae > Lissotriton > Lissotriton helveticus. The sequence goes on from NC_136061.1 coordinate 2,056,217,696, forward strand.
GGAGGGGTGGATATGTTATGTAATGTCAAAAAGTAATTCCAACAGCTTATGTATATTTGTAAATTGTTGCATAGTATTGAGTAGTGTGTGTGTTTAATAAATGTACTCTTCGTTTTATAAAGCAAAGTACAGACTGCACAATCAATTATTGAGTGTTATTGCTGCGCACCTGTAATGGCTGTTACTAGCCCACACCACCTCCCTTGAGTAAGCCTCAGACTTCTCTGCAACGCTACCCTCTGAGAGACAGGCGCTACAATTGGGTGTTAGGTTCCCAGTGAAGGACAAATGTAGTCATGTTATGTGTGCAGGCCTCACAGATGCTGCCTCGTTTTCCAACATAATATATCTGGAAGAACTGACGATCTGGCCTCGCTGGGAGCCATGGGGGCTGCTTGCCTGTTCGCAATGATTTACTAACCTCAACTCACACGAACAGAGCAGACAAGCACAGGAGACCCCACCTGCAGCCCAGAGCACGCCACTCACGGCTGGCACATACCCTAAGGGTTGTAATACCCACAGCCAACGAGCGGCTATCGAGCATGGATTCAACCCCTATAGAAAGCTCAGGGTACACTGGTCTAGTTCTGCTCCCCCTGCCGGTTAAAAGTCCCGGGCAGGCATCCATGCCTAATGCGAAATACCACACATGGCAGAGTAATCCCGCTCTGGACAGGGTGATGAACGGGGCATGTCTGCGTGCACCTGGGCAACATCACAGAACTTTCAAGAGCCGCAAACAAGGACTTTCATTAAATGCACCCCAAACGCATTGTACTTATTGGAACATGCCACCACGTTTTCAGCATGCACTCATGCCCCACGATTATTATACAAACGTGTGGCTATTATGGGCATCAAGCACCCATAAATGAGGACATAAATAATACAGCATTCTACCCTGAGACAGTGCACCACTGAGGAGTGTGGTGGAGAATGGTGAAAGCAAAGATAGAAAAAAAGGGTTAAATGGGTCTCCTCCATGCTCGACCACCGGGTCACTGGGAACCCTCGTGTCGGTCCTCAAGCCTCTTTTCCGCAGTTAGGGTGAGGTCCATGTCACGTGGAAGCCCATGGTGGGAAAGAGAGCACAGAGCCGGAAGACCTCACTCTGCGAGGACACATCATTGTCCCGGCTCAATAAACAAAAAGTACACCAAACGTGTAGCATCCAAGTAAAGGGGCCAGTATCATGGGAGCATACATATGACAACATCGCCCTACTAAGGAGGGACTAACAAGCCTCATAATGAATCAGAAGACCGCATTTACAAAGGACAAACAAACAAGCCAATGAAAATTAAGGGCAGGAAAGTGGGCGAAGCTTCTCTCCCTACTCAACTACCCCAGCTCTTCGCACAGTCGACCTAAAAAGTGCAAAAGTGATTTCAAATGTACGTGTAAATATCCACATTTACATTTAGACTTTTTTGTGAATTGAGACTTGATGCCTAAGTTAAAACATTTTCTAAGAGGGGCTGCAGTGTTACTTTCTCTCAGTCTCTGCCTCTCTCTGCCATATTCAGGAAAAGAGCATTGAAATATGGGAGGAAATGTATGATTTGCTTGATTCTATTTGAATACTGTTTTTCTATTCACAAATATTTCCAGTACTACATGTAGAAAACTGCACCATATACGGTTTTCCAAGAGTTCCACTTCAACTTTAATGCCACATCTCCCACAGAATCTTATTCCCCCTGTGCATATATCTGGATAGCTTAGATTTCAGCACAGGGGATATGCAGCCTTCTGTTCAAATATACATTTTTTTGTCTCCATATGGAAAATATTTTCAAGGTGGGCATCTCTTTTTCTACACCCCATCACATCTGGGTGTGATCTGTTGCACTTTCCACCCTATAAGTGGAGGCTGGAGTAAATCTCCATCCATTTCCTGACTTGGAAGAGGTGGTATTGGTGTTTGGAAATACCCACAGAACTGCGCATTCGTAGGTGTTGCCAATTTTCCAAGAAAAAAACTCAAAACCATGCTTTCAAACAGGGGCTATGGTGCGGAGCGTCGCCCCACTGCCTTGTAGCCCGGCAAACAAGCATTGGCATAGCCAATAGGCCTCGCCTTTGGGACCTTATAATTGTTTAACCATGCAAAAGTTAATGTTGTTGCACCAAGGATACAGTGCAGCATAACTAAATACTTATAAGGTCCCAAAAGAGAGACCTATTGGCTATGATAATGCTTGTTTTTTAGGTTTCGCTGGAGGGCGGAGCTCTTAGCTCCGCCTCCAGAGAAATCTGTAGTCTTCACAGTAAGGGCACTTGAATACGCCCTCTGTTGCCCTCTGTTCCATTGGCTAGCTCCATAAATGGAGGCTAGCCATTGGAACAGGGATCTGTCCGTCATTCACGGACCAGATTCGTGGGCGTTCCCTCGATTTTTTCCCTGGGCGTTCCTTCTGTGAGTCATGCGGCGGTGGGCGGAGTTGTTTTTTGTTTTTTTCGGCGCCATGTTGCTCTCATTCTGCGGCCGACCGACGTTGGAGGAAGTCCAGGTGGGTGAGAGCTTGTTTTTCCATTTCCTTGCCTTCCCGTCCCCCCCTCCCGCTGACCGTGTGCTTTTCCCGCCCCCCCTCACTGTCTTGTGCCCCGTTCCCGCCCACCCCCCCCCTCGCTGTCCTGTGCCCCGTTCCCGCCCTCCCCCCCTCGCTGTCCTGTGCCCCGTTCCCGCCCCCTCCCGCTGTCCGTTCCGCCCCCCTCCCCGTGTGCCCGTTACCGCCCCCCTCCCCTTTCACTCTCCGTTGCTTGTTTTTTGTTATCTTTCTTTTCTTCCGTCGCTCCGTTTTCCCTTCTTCTCTTTCTCCCGTCAATCGCTTTCTTTTTCTCTCCCTCCCCAGCTCGGCGGCTCCTTGCGTTCCTCCCTCGTCGTGTCCCTCCCTCCCTTCTCTTGTAGCGCTCTCCTTCACCCTCACCCTAAGGGCAGCCCTGCCTTCCTCTTGCTGACCGGAGAAAGTCAAGTTCAGTGTCGCCGCGCCTGCTGCGGGCGAGTACCAGGATTTCCCCAGGACCGGGTTGACACCTGCCACTGCCCCCCCTTCAGTCCCGGGCAGTGCGTACTGCCAGGATCTCTCCACGCCCCTTTAGAGCTGCCCCTCCTTCGGGACACAGTCCTTGTCCGACAAATAAAAGCGCACGCCTCCGCGAGAAGCGCAGCTCGAGTGAAGGCGGCGACCGCTGTCCCGGGGCTGAGTCAGTGCTGGGAGGAAAATGCAGTGAGGACTCGCTAGCCGAGGCAGCGCAGGGGCAGTGAGGACTCATTCACCAGGCACTGCTGCGTACTGTGCAGGCAGTGCAGCGCACCGGGTCTCGTCCCCAAGGCAGTGCACCAGGGTCACCACCGGATGAATGGCACAGGGCTCCCCTCATCCCTGCAGCATCTGTACTCGCCCAATCTCAGGGGGGACGGAGCCCACCGGGTCTCTGGCCGCCAGGAGCGTCGGCACTTTCTCTTAAGCATCTGAGCACTATCTGGAACTGTGTGCTCCTGGAATGCTTGCATTTACCGGATCTCAGCCTTCCCTTGGATCCTTGCTCTGTCCTTTCACCACTGCCAGGGAGAATCCTCACCCCTTGGGATCTGCTCCTCCCCCCCCCAACAGGACTACACCTCACTTCGAATAGTCATCTGGTCTTTCAAAGCCAGGAAGGCGCCTTATATCGCTGGATCTAGTCTTCCACAGTGGAAACGCTCTCCATATCCCTGGAATCTGCTGTTCCACCAAATAAAGACTCCACTGGAACACCTCGTTTCCCTGGGATCTGATCTCCTACTACGGGAAGGCAGTTCCTAACTCTGGGATTCGGTCTCCAACCAGAGAAAGACGCCTCACTTACCTGGGATCTGCTTTCATATACCAGTTAGACACCTCATATCTTTGGGATCAGGTCTCTGGCTGCAGGCAGACACCTACCTTTTCTGGGGTCTGCTCTCCCACCCTCAAGGAAGGCAGCTTACCTTTTGCAGGCATTTACTGTCCCACCCCCTAGACTTCTTGGTGTCTGTTCTGCCCCAGAAAAACTGCTGGTTTCCCCGAGCTCTGGTTTACTACCGACCAGGGAGGCCCCCCTTATCTCTGGATCTGTGCTGCCACTCTTAGAGGCAGAGGATTATAGGGGCATCTCTGTGCCTGTATCCCCCACTTTTGATCCTGATGACGATGCACAGTGGAAATCGGTGAGTACGAGAAATACTTTGCCCTGTAATACGACTTATTCACCCTGTTATATTGTAATTACATGGATATAGCACTTACTTCCCCGATGAGGCATCAAATTGCTTTTCACTGAATAGCATGCTACCCCAGAACCCAAAAAGGATTAGTGGTGAATTAGTATAGGGAGATATGAAATTAATTTTTTACATTGCTAATAGCTCTAACTTTTCCAAAGGCGAAACCGTTGCATTGTAAATGCTTGTTCCTTTTTGGAATGAGTTTTCCTAGGGGTGTCCAGCAGTACTAGAGAAAGAAAAATGTGCTCCCATCCGAGTACTGAGTGACAACAGAGGTGTCATCAAGGCATGAAGTTCGCTTACTTTTAGTAAGGATTGATAGAGGTTTGATGTTTCAACTGCTTCACAGCGCTACAATTCCTAAATCATTTTTGACGGATGAGGGCGGCAGAAGAAACTGTTTTGGTTTGTCCAAGGGCTTCCCCCTCACAGCATCTGAACCATTTTATTGTGTTTTGTAAGCACGCGCGTGTATTTACTTGTGTGCTTTCCTTGGCTCGTGAACCTTACCCTGTCTTCTAGAGAAAAGTGCCTCTCATCAAAAGCAACCTAAACACGCGGAAAGCGCCCCTCGCACTGGCGGTGCTAGTGGTGTGAAGGTTGGATTTTCCCATTGCTCGATGGGTGGCGATTATACCGATGGCGGGTCAATGTCACAGATAGCAGGACAGTGAGACGCATGGATCACAATCGCCTATCGTGACCTCCTTCGCTTTAAAGTGCAGTTCTGGTGCGGGAGAAGTACCCAGACACTCATTAAAAGTATATTAAAACGACTCCGGAGGGGTTTCAGCAAGTAAAGAATATAAAGCGGAGCCCTCTCGAAGTGTGTGCTAAAGTGCCAGGTCACCCAAAATTAATGCAGCCCAGGAGATCGGGTCACAGCAGTTAAACAATACTGCATAAATCGTAAAGCTGTTACTCGTGAAAGCCTTTCAAGTGGCCATCGAACTGCCATTTTATTTTGAAAAATTAATGTAGGTTCGGCGTTATTTCTTGTTTACGTCTGCCCAAAATTATAATATTTCTGGTACTTACATATACCTACAAGCAACACACAAAGATATAATACTGTTTTATTGTTTAAAGATGCGTATAGATTAACTTCTGTTCATTGACTGTAACGGAATAACTTTTTTAAAGCTTTTACATACCTTTGAACAAATATATATTATATAACAACTACGAAATTATTGTAAAATCTCAATTTGTATATATTTTAATACATTCACGTTTGGTATATATGCACCGATAGACATCAAAAAATTGTTTTTTACTTCCAAAACGAAACACAAGTCTTGCCCACTTTATTCTTTATGTCAGTTCATAATCTCTTCCTGAACTCAGGCAATTCCAATAATGAAAGATTGCCTTTAATTCGACATAGCTACCTTCCCTGTGCTGGGCTGCAACAACAAACAAGTTCAAGCAGCGAACCACGTGCGAGTAATTGCACCCTATTCCAAACACAGTCGGGCAGATTTACAAGCCCCTTGCGCCACTTTTGCGTCACTTTCCCCATTTTAAAAGTGACGCAAAAGTGGCGCAAGGGGCTTGTAAATAAGCCCAAACGTAACAAGTGGGGCAGGATTGCGCCTATGTTGTTTTTTGTGTACTTTTTGTACGGCTTCCATTTCAGTGGCAGGACGACCCCAGAACTACTCGTCCGGGTGAGAGGGACAGGATACTACCTCCTAGGGGGCGATACCCCAGAAGACAGGGAAAGCTGTAGTGCAGAGTGTGAGAGAGGTAGTGAAGGGATAGAGACAGAGCATCTGAAATAACTGGGTGGTGGGACAACCCCAGAACCACCCGTCCGGGTGAGAGGGACAGGATACTTTCTCCTCGGGGCGGATACCACAGCAGACAGTGGGAGTTGTAGGGCAGAGTGGCAGCGAAGTGATAGAGACAGATAGTAAAAAGCCAGGTTGGAAGCTCATTGGACCTCTACGTGACGGGACACCCCTTGACCCTCCCGTCGGGATGACACAGGAGTGGAGAGTCACTGAGGGGCGGGACATCTCTGGAGACAGCAAGAGAAGCAGGCGGAGTCTGAAGGTGGTAGTGAAGTGAATTGGATAGATAGTGGAAAGGAAAGGTAGATGCCCCTCTGATCTCCACTCTGGGTGATGGGACACCCAGACCCTCCCGCCTGGCTGACAGTACAGCGCCTCTTAAGGGTGGGACATCTGTAGACACAGAGGGAAGCAGGCAGAGTGCGGGAGGCAGTGAAGTGACAGAGACATAGTGAAAGGAGTAATGCTGCTTGTATAAAAAGGATGACCAGCAGCTCTTTCCACGGGCACCGGTTACATTACACATTCATATTTTTTGTAGACACAGGGAGATAATCGGCAGCTGTATTAAAGGCTGTAAAAGCATTAAAGTAATGTCCTGAAATGCCGATTACTTTCCACATGTCTACAAAAATATGAAACTTTGATTGTGTAACGTAACTGGTGCTTGTGGAAAGCACAACGAAAATTAAACAAAAAGTATGCACAGTGAGCTTCTGCTCATGTGTGGCTTTAGGCAAACAAAGGGGGACCCCAACACGGATCCCCAGAGCGAGAGAAGATGGCACAGCAGTTACAGCTGCAGACTTTGGAGCTGGGGATCCGTGTTCGAGCCCCGGCCTCGGATCAACAAAAGATAAAAGAAACGTCCTCCTGGACCCGCTACTTAAAAAATAATATTATTCAAGAGAGTACAGTAAAGCTTAAAAAATAATACTATTGGAGAGAGTACAGTACAGTGTGATATCACGCACTACAGCCGCAAAAAAGTGTAAGCACAAACTCGCGCAAGGGGAGGGGTGAGAGGACTGGGACAGCGCAATTCCCTTGCGAGAGCCAGGCAGCAACGCGTGTTAATTGATAACATAGGCGCCAGCTGCTCGCTCCCGCAAGGGAATAGCCAAACGTGCATGTGTTGCCATTGAAGGCAATGGAACGTGTGCACATTTTTGTGCGAAAAAGTTAACCCATGGCTAAAGGTCTCTTTCCAAGCAGCGCATGCGCGCTGCATATGCGAGACCTAAAAAAGGAAAAATAAAATGATAATAACACAATGTTAATATTATTTAATTTTTCTGGGATGGGTCTGGGCTGGGCAGTGCAGGGCTGAGGAGTGGTGGCACCCTCCTAAGTGTCCATGAATGTTTGGTCTGTCCACTAGGGACAGCCAAACATTTATGCGCACTTTGCATGTACTCCACCCAGGCTGCATTACAGACTGGGTGGAGAACATACCCAGGCTTCCATGCCCCATTTGAGTGCTGAACCACGGAGCTCAGACCAATCACAACTCTGCATTGCAACATTTGGAATGGCTTACGGAAGCCTGAGTGCTTCCTGCTCAAACAGAATCCAGGAAGAGGACGGAGAGGACGGCAGAGAGGGGGCAGCTGGCCTACCAGCTGGCCGGCATGTAAGTTATCTATGTTTTAAAAAAAATTAACCCCTTCCACCTCTTCCCATCCCACTACTGCTCAGCGACTGCTTTGAAATGCCCACTTTTCAGCTCTTGAGTGAAATGTATTGTTGCATATTTCTCTACTCTTATAGATTTTAACAATACGCATAAGTAAATGCATATTTACCTGGCAGGATTCTGTTTGTGAATTCCAGGCACGATTAAATATTGTATTTTCAGTCGGAATTTATGGTTGTGAGCGTAAATGTCTTTGTGAATAGGCCCCTCTGACCGTGCTCCATTTTTTCAATTTGAATTATTTTGCTCACTCATTAAGTTATGGTTTATTTGAATGTTAGTAGAGGATAAAATACAGCACCTGAAAAGAGAGAAATTCAAAAGATAATCTTAACTCCCACCTCTCTTCCATGTATGAAAGGTGGAAATGAGAAATGTGTATTTGAGTGTGCAAGAGTATGTCGCCCTCAGTAAGTTGCTATACTGAGACTTGAATTTCAATTATAAGTGGGTGCTGTTTCTTAATGCTGCAATGTATTGCTATTTCGTAAGAGCATCATACAGTAAGTACATGGTTACAGTTTGTTACTGTGCTCATGAGGTGTTATCGTACATTATTAAACACTATTGTAGAAACTCCCTCTAGTCTCTGTCTTTGTTGTCACTAGAACTGAACCCCCTCGATGACTACAGAGGCCTATGACATGTTCAGTCATCATGTCTCCTCTCTCTCTCTCTCTCTCCCTCTCTCACACACACACACTCTCTCTATCTATCTCGATATATATTCCTTTCTTTCTGTTACTCTGGTTTCCCCTTTCCCTGGCTCGCACTCTGTTTTAAGTTCTCGCACTTTTTCTTTCTTTCTCTCCTACTATGCTTTTTCTCTCCCCCCTCCCCGCCCCCTTCCTTTATATGTCTGTTAGCCCCGCTCGGTATTTCACGCTATTATAACTAGTACTCCTCCAGCCACAGCTGTCGAACCCACTTTGTTTCCAACATCAGAGTCACGTTGAGGTCAGCACGCAGGCTATAAAAGCCTCCTCATCTGGTCATCTGGTCATCTGCTCATCTGGTGCTGTATCATCTTTCAGTGACCCAGCCATGTGAGGTCACAGTCTTTTCAAAACTTGAAGCAAACCCTTCGCCTTTTAAAGCAATTATTACAATACATATATTTCTCTATTATTTATTAGGAGTTTGAGAAGTCTGTTACCACAGATTCATCCTAGGAGCAGAAATAAAGGACAGCCTTGCTGGTTTGACGTCATAATTAGGATTAGGGCTAATTTTGAGTCGAAGACTGACCTCAACTGTTATTACATGAGACTCAGCAAAGCAGGAGTGTATATTTTTGAAAGGCACCCCGAGTGTACAAATACGTTCGCTCCGTTAATGGTGAATTACAAAATGTTGTATTCCCCTAAGCAGGTCTCACAAACTTTCTATGAGACTTTCATGCTTAGTAGAAGAGAGGACCTCTTTCCATCTACTTACATCTGCAGCAACGCAATGAGGGATTTATTTCACCGGAAAACTAAGGGGTAAACAGAGGATTATATTATTCATCATAGAACGCTAAATCAAACATTTTCCAGCAAAACCAGGGAAAATAGTGTCCTTATTTAAAGGCAGCGAATTTGACGACCAAGCAAAGATGTCTCGCCACGACCTTGAACAAGCCCCTGCATTTCAATATGGAACACTGTGTTCAAATTCTGAAGAAAATATTACAATTCAGAACCTCATTGTATAATCTGGAGCGGCAAAATAGCGGTGGAACCCATTCACCTGGAATACTGATGAGTCGCAGGAGATACAGATTCCTCATAAAGGCCGGTGGTTCGACATAGAATCCTATGCATTATAAATGTTAGCTTTTGGCCTTCAGGTGCAGCCGCGGTCTCCCAAGTTTCCCTCCGCCTTGAGCACTGGCCACGAGTACTCCCTCATTCAATGACTACATGGAGAGCATTCCACCCCCGCTATCTGATCTCTGTCATCGTCTTCCTTCATATTCAACCCTGCGACATACTAAGGGGCACATTTACGAAGAATTGGTGTAGGGCTGGGCTGCAAGTTATTTTGCGGCGCTGCCCTGGCCAGTTTGAAAGGGCAGGAATGCACCATAATTACAAGATACTTAGCATTCATATTCGTTTAGCCAGCACCGCAATGCAGGCACCCTTGCACCTTGGTGCAAGGGTGTCTGTGTTGTTGGCATGATTGTTTTTGTACAGGAAAGGGCACCTTCCCGCACAAAAACAATCATGAGAGGCATTTTCCTCTTTCCATGTGTGCTGCAAAATGCAGCACACATGGAAACAGGAAAAAACAGGAGGAATATAAATATTTCTCCTCGTTATGCCTGTTCTAGGGAGTCACATGGTTTTGGTGCTGCCCCAGGTTTACGAGATATTGTAAATCTGGGACAGCGTCAAAGTACATGGGGAACACCCATGGCAACACCCATGGAACACCTCTTTGAGGCAGAGTGTGGCAAGGCAGCGACTTGCACAGCTTTGCCTTACTCCCTATCTCCAAGGCCATGAAAAGCCACGCAGGATGGATTTATGAGGCCATGTAGATATGGCTAAGTCCTGTGTGCCGCCTGAATGTTACAAAAAGTGACCTTCTGGTGGTGCACAGGGCTTGTAAATAAGCCCCTAAGAGCATACATTAATGGCAATGACCATGCTGGCACTTTAAAAGAGCAAAAAGAACAGATGATGGACAGAATGCTGAACAAATCAAACATTGTACTCCAGTAACAGATATGGGATGAATCCATCATTTTTTTGCTCACCACCCCACCCCAGTTTAGACCTAGCCATAGACAAATTATTCTCGATCCTGCTCCCCACGGGAGCAGTCCAGCTCGTACTGTCATGCCAGGTCCTCCCTGGACACGAAAAAAATCATCCTGGGACAGGTTTCTGGGTATCACCCCTCATCAGCCAAGCAAACTGGAATACACCCCAAGTGCAGATAATGGGGCTCGTGCTCGCCATGCCACTGCATTCAGGCTATCTTAGCTGATGAAGGGTGATACCCCAAAACCAGTCCTGGGATATTTGTTTCCGGTCCAGGGAGGACTTGGCCAGGCCGTTCGGGCTGGTCTATTCCCATAGGGAGCAGGGTCAAGAATGATTTGCATATGGCTTGGTCCAAACTTGGGTGCCGTGGTGAGTAAAAAAAGATGGATTTAGACCTAGATCTCTGTACTGGGAGTGAGTATTCGACATTGTTCAGCATTTCATCCATCATTTGTTATTTTTGTATTTGTCACTGTAAGTGGGGCAGGGATGCCCAGATGTGGGCCCCTGCTCACCATGTCACTGGAACCAGGCTATCCTGGTTGATGAGGGGTGATACCCAAAAACCGGTCCTAGTATGCGGGTTTCTGGATCAGGGAGGCCCTGGCCTGGCAGTTTGAGCTGGACTGTTCCCATGGAGAGCAAGGTCAAGACTGCTTTGCATTTGGCTGGATCCAAACCTTGAGAGGCATGGTGAGCAAAAAAATAATGGATGTAGGCCCATATCTCAGTGCTGGGGGGGTGAGTTTTTGACATTGTTCAGCATTCCGTCCATCATTTGTTCTATGGCATTTTAAAAGAATGATTTACTTTGGAGCAGCATTAAACATTGCACAACTTTTATAGTCATATCCGGTTTTAGTGGATTCTCATTCAACAACAATTTAAACCCTGTTTTTTAAAATTGATAAGTTTATAGTTCGTCATGTCCATTAATCGGGGATTTTCATTCAACGAGGATTAAGCGTTTCTTACAAACAATAAGACACATTGCACGAGAAAGATCACAAAACCAGAATAGAAACAATTTCAGAGTTGAAACAATTTGCAGGTGGTACTTGTATACATTGATTGATTAATATATAGACTTTGTCCGACCATCATGTTCTTTATCTAATGTGGCCCACATTCTCCCCTTAGGAATGAAAACACAATATGTGGTATTTCCAGCTAGAGCCTATAGCTGCATTATGAGGCACTCATAAAATAAGAACGTTTTCCTATGCTGATTTCTACTGTTGCGTCGAGATGAATGCCCTAAAGCCCTGAAACCTGCAGATCTTCGTGTCCCATTTAACACCGCGTAGCTACTGTGGGGCAAACTTGCCTGAGTGTCATCTATTTTGGCATAATCATCATGGAGGGGTGACTGTCAACATATTAATGATAAAAAAGATATGGATCTGGAATAGAAAGCAATTCTTCTACAGCATATGATTGCAAAGGAAACGCTCATTGCTTTTGTTGCGTGAAAGGGAGGGGGGCACAGGAGTTGAGCTGCCCCAGGGAAATTGCAAAAGTGCAAACCTATGAATATTTACTACTCTACTCCGGGAGTCAGCTCGACCTTTAGCAGACAAATAAAAGTGGTAACAATTCTATTCACTCTTAGCCCATGATGAATTTAGAATGCAGCCGGCTGTCAGTCTGCGTAGACACCGCTCAGCCCTCCACCTCCCAGATGAAGGAAGCAGAAAGGAATCATAAGGAAATGCAAAAGGACATATTAGTGAAAAGTTTATTCTGCTGAACTAATAAAGATTGCATCTCAAACAGAAAAATGAATGTGTGTGCTGAAAGACCTCCTAGGGGTCAGAAACAGAGACTATTTTCAACCAGCAGGTAGAAAGCAACACTAGCTGCCAGGAGGAATAATAAAAACACAATTCACGATTCCAAAACGGGTGCCGTAAGCAGTAGCGTAGCAAGGATGCCATCCGCCCTGATGCAAGCAGGGCAAATTGACCCTTTGACTGATGTTGGGGTAGTGAAATGCAGAAATGGTCAGGGTTCAATGGCCCCTAAGGGCTTTGGGCCCCGGTTCCACTGCACCTGCTACACCAATGGTAGCTACGCCCCGGGCCATAGAATGAAATCTGATATCACAGAACTCCAGTCTTTTTATTTCCAATATCCTTGAAACGTTGAAAGAAGGCAGCACTTTCTTAGTGACTGGTCCATCGTTATGAACTATTTCCATAATCGTTGTGTCCATATACTCAAGGTTTTCTCTTAATGAAAATCGTACACATTCAAAAGCTCTCACCACTCGTTTCTGTCACCTGTTACCCAGTGATATTTCTTAAGCCTCCTTCTGAAAGTCAATACAGAAAACCATCAGCCAGGAAGGTTGTATTCAATCCATTGTCTAAGGGGCTAATTCACTAAACTTATAACGCAAGTATGTGATGCTTACGTGCACAGGAAGATGCTGCATTGTCATGATAAGTACAGATTGTGAGCAATATAAAAGCAACTTTTACTAAACCATTTACAAAATATTGCATTTTTTTCCCAAAAATCACATATTTTAATAGACAGATGCAAAAATATGTATATATTTCTTACTATAAACTCCATTTACAAGGGTGTGGCCTGAAGCGTCGAGATGGCGGTCGCACTCAAGGAGTGCTCCAGACCCCTCCGTCGCGAATAAACTGCAGGGGTCACCCAAGTAACCAGTAGGCTTTTGGGTATCTTAACACAGAAAAAACAAGGTAAAGCCTACGGAACAATGATACATCTATCTGTTTATAAGACTGGATACCATTAATTATCCAATCTTGGATTCATCCTTCTCCACACAATTTAATTGAGATAATTATGGATATAGAGTATCTCCAGGTAGAACGCCATACGCAAAGAGCAATAAATCTCAAATGTATGGTTCAACTTTTTCTTTTAATTAAACCACATTAGACCTTAAATATTGGTCTCTTACATTGAACAAAACTGTACACAATTCATATATACAAACAAAACACATATACATCTGATTTACATATATATATATACACTTTTTTTTACAGAACCAAACTCACGGTTCTTGTTGCCCCACTTTTTTTAACAAGGATGTCAAAACATAGTTCCTTCACATGACATTCCTTCACTTTAGATCACCAAAACAAAACAAAACAAACACATAGGGAGTATACGAGGTTTAGCCATTTTTGACCTCTCTTTAACTAACACTCTCTAAAGTGATTATTTCAACAACAATGCTACTCAAACAGATTTCTTGTTTTGGAGTCTTCAAAATCGTGTGTGTCGACGCGTTTCAGCCTCTGTTTGATCCAGGCCTCATCAGGACTACGAGGGCAAATGTACTAGAACCCTAAAAAAACAAACTAAATTTATATTCATCATAAATTAACTGGGATAACACGTCACACTCCCATGCACCTATCCCTTGTGGCTCTATTTACAATGTGACTCTATTTACAACATCAAATGTCATATCCTAAGGTGTATGGCATCAATTAGATTTAGTGAACACCTTGTTCCGTGAATCCAAATCATCGTGAATACAAAAGAGGGAAAGAAAATAGACCCTCCACCAAACCAACGTGTTGAAAGCGCAGTGCTTATATATACACACAACCCCTATCCTAATGCAACAAATGTTCTGGACCAAGGTGCCCTCCAATGGTGGTGGAATATACATAGCATACCAGGTCCGAATTAACTGTTGCCGAGCCTTCTTACTCGGGCACTTTCAATCGAAAACAGCTAAAAAACAAACCATGTATTACCATTCAAAATACCCAAGTCACAGTGAGACAGACTCTACGTTCTCGCCAGCCACCAGGCTTACCTTCTAATTTGAAATCCTTCAAAATGGGCATTCAACCCCACGGAAAATCAAGCCTGCAATACAAATATCTCCGCGTAAAAAGTCTACTCCGAGTAATTTTATAAATCACTACAGTTAAACAAGAACACAAGGGGTAGCAGCGGGAACTTTATATCCATACCTCTTGAGACTTTCTTCGGGTCCTTTAAATATCCACGACGGTAACTAATCCCAATAACTATTCCCAAAGAGCACTAGCACTTAGCTCAGGAAGCCGTTCGCGTTTCCTATATATAAACAGCGATGACGGACTACCCCTGAACAGCCCAACCTCGCGTCCCAATTACTGCAAGGCTTGCGTTGTTACGCGAGATTACGTGAGATTACGTGGTAACGGACTCCCCAGTAGTTCAGGGTCACAATCTCACGATAGTTACACGGATAGAGCTAAAAAAAGAGGAGGACAATATTTCCGCATCCTTACGATATTCAAAAATACATTCATGGATAGTAAAGTACATAAAATAAAATTTAAAAGTAAAACAACTATTTACACTACATAGAATACCTTATATCCCGTGTGATGCCATCGCCTTTCACAATCTAATTTGTACAAAACAACAAGCTAGTCATATACAACAATCTATTTTCGTTCAACCATTATATGCATATCCCGATGTACAAATTATACGCATTACAGCCAAGCCTATAGATATCTTTAACCCCACTCCCAGTTATAGTAGTAATGACCAAACCTCATCTCTGTCATTTAGACCTGTTCTTGCTGTCTGGTATTTTTCAATTAATCGAGCCTCTCGACGGTCCAATTTCTTTTCTGTCTCCCTTCTGTTAGTGCTGATTACCGTACATAATACTGACCATTCCATGTCAGTTTCAGAGCGGTTGTTTCTCTGATAATGCAATACCAACGGAGCCCCGGCGGTATTGCATCTTACTCTTGATTTATGTTGTAGTATTCTTTTCTTAACTTCTTGTACTGGTTGCCCTATGTAAAATTTGGTGCACAGACATAATATCGACTCCACAATATCGAATGGACAAAATATCGAGTTAAAAATATCGAATATGATAAAATATCGATAACAAAAATATCGTTGTTTAAAATATCGATTACAATAATGATAATAAAATATCGAGTACAAAAATATCGACTCAAAAATATCGACATGACAAAATATCGATTAATAGTGAAAGGAAAAAATATCGATATTATGTTGAAAAAAGGTAAAAAATATAAATAATTTTTAATAGTAATATAAATTGTAGTTAATGTTTAGGAGCGGGATGTTGGGTTAATAGGGGATAAGGGTGGGGAGTAATTTAAAATAAATAATACATTTATATATGTTTGTAAATATTTTTATTATTTAATTAATTGGGAAATAATTAATAATAATTACTCAATTAATTTATATAAATTTCTATAAAATTTTAATTAGTAATTAATTGGTAATTAAATAATATTAATTAGTTAATTGGAAAGTAAATAATATTAATTAGTTAATTAATTAATATAATTGGAAAAACATTTTTAAGTAGTAAATTGGAAATAGAATATTATTAATTAGTTAATTAATTAATATAATTAGTAATAACATTTTAAGCAGTCATTAATTGGTAATTAATTATTATTAATTAGTTAATTGGAAATTGAATAATATTATTTAGTTATTTAATTAATATAATTGGTAATAAAATTTTAAGTAGTAATTAATTGGTAAATTATTATTATTAATTAGTTAATTTGAAAATAAATATTTTTTATTAGTTAATTAATTATTATAATTTTGTTTTAATTTTGTATTACTAATTAATTGGTAAATAATTAATATTAATTAGTTAATTACATTATTTAGAGTAATTGTTATATATATAAAAGTTGTTATAGTTTGTTACATTATTGGGGAAAAATTCATTAATAATTAAATGAAATTAATTACAGTTAATGTGCTAAAATATTTTCATCGTTGTTATTGGTATAAATTGTACTTTATGTTTAGGAGCGGGATGTTGGGTTAATAGGGGATAAGGGTGGGGAGTAATTTAAAATAAATAATTAATTATGATATGTTTCTTATACATTTATATTATCAATTAATTGGTAACGATAACATTTTTTTTTTAAATAAATCATATAATTTTGTACATATTTATCATTAGTAAATAATTAGTAATTAATTAATATTAATTAGTTAATTCAATTATTATTTATACACATTTTTTATTTAATAATTTGTTATTATTAAATATTTGTTTGGGAATAAATATTATAAATAATTACATTCAATTAATTACAGCTACTTTGCTAATATATTAACTGATTATTTATAGTTAATAATTCATTAATAGTTAATTAAATAATATCAATTACATTTGGGTACAGGAGGAAATTTTTGTGTTCAGGGTCAGTTTTCTCTCTTTAGGTAAAGGGGTATTTTTTTGTTTCTGGCTCAGATTTCAGTTTTAGGGTAAAGGGGTATTTTAAGAGTTCAGGGTCAGTTTTCAGTTTGTGGGTAAAGGGGTATATGTAAGGTTCAGGGTCAGTTTTCAGTTTTTGGGGAAAGGGGTATAATTAATGTTCAGGGTCAGTTTTCAGTTTTTGGGTAAAGGGGTATTTTTAGTGTTCAGGGTAAGTTTTCAGTTTGTGGGTAAAGGGGTATATTTAAGGTTCTGGGTCAGTTTGCAGTTTTTGGGTAAAGGGGTATTTTTAGGGTTCAGGGTCAGTTTTCAGTTTGTGGGTAAAGGGGTATATGTAGGGTTCAGGGTCAGTTTTCAGTTTTTGGGGAAAGGGGTATAATTAATGTTCAGGGTCAGTTTTCAGTTTTTGGGTAAAGGGGTATTTTTAGTGTTCAGGGTAAGTTTTCAGTTTGTGGGTAAAGGGGTATATTTAAGGTTCTGGGTCAGTTTGCAGTTTTTGGGTAAAGGGGTATTTTTAGGGTTCAGGGTCAGTTTTCAGTGTGTGGGTAAAGGGGTATATTTAAGGTTCAGGGTTAGTTTTCAGTTTTTGGGTAAAGGGGTTTATTTACGCTTCAGGGTCAGTTTTAAGTTTGTGGGTAAAGGGGTATATTTTTAGGTTCATGGTCAGTTTTCAGTTTTTGGGTAAAGGGGTATTTTAAGAGTTCAGGGTCAGTTTTCAGTTTGTGAGTAAAGGGGTATATTTAAGGTTCAGGGTCAGTTTTCAGTTTTTGGGTAAAAGTTTATTTTTAGGGTTCAGGGTCAGTTTTCAGTTTTTGGGTAAAGGGGTATATTTTTGGGTTCAGGGTCAGTTTTCAGTTCTTGGGTAAAGGGGTATTTTTTGGGTTCAGGGTCAGTTTTTAGTTCTTGGGTAAAGGGGTATTTTTAGTGTTCAGGGTAAGTTTTCAGTTTGTGGGTAAAGGGGTATATTTAAGGTTCTGGGTCAGTTTGCAGTTTTTGGGTAAAGGGGTATTTTTAGGGTTCAGGGTCAGTTTTCAGTTTGTGGGTAAAGGGGTATATGTAGGGTTCAGGGTCAGTTTTCAGTTTTTGGGGAAAGGGGTATAATTAATGTTCAGGGTCAGTTTTCAGTTTTTGGGTAAAGGGGTATTTTTAGTGTTCAGGGTAAGTTTTCAGTTTGTGGGTAAAGGGGTATATTTAAGGTTCTGGGTCAGTTTGCAGTTTTTGGGTAAAGGGGTATTTTTAGGGTTCAGGGTCAGTTTTCAGTTTGTGGGTAAAGGGGTATATTTAAGGTTCAGGGTTAGTTTTCAGTTTTTGGGTAAAGGGGTTTATTTACGCTTCAGGGTCAGTTTTAAGTTTGTGGGTAAAGGGGTATATTTTTAGGTTCATGGTCAGTTTTCAGTTTTTGGGTAAAGGGGTATTTTAAGAGTTCAGGGTCAGTTTTCAGTTTGTGAGTAAAGGGGTATATTTAGGGTTCAGGGTCAGTTTTCAGTTTTTGGGTAAAAGTTTATTTTTAGGGTTCAGGGTCAGTTTTCAGTTTTTGGGTAAAGGGGTATATTTTTGGGTTCAGGGTCAGTTTTCAGTTCTTGGGTAAAGGGGTATTTTTTGGGTTCAGGGTCAGTTTTTAGTTCTTGGGTAAAGGGGTCTTTTTTGGGTTCAGGGTCAGTTTTTAGTTTTTGGCTAAAGGGGAATTTTTAGGGTTCAGGGTCAGTTTTGGGTTTTTGGATAAAGGGGTATTTTTTAGGGTTCTGGGTCAGTTTTCAGTTTTTGGGTAAAGGTGTATTTTTTAGGGTTCAGGGTCAGTTTTCAGTTTTTGGCTACAGGAGAATTTTTTGGGTTCAGGGTCAGTTTTTAGTTTTTGGGTAAAGGGGTATTTTTAGGGTTCAGGCTCAGTTTCCAGTTCTTGGGTATAGGAGTATATTTTTGAGTTCATGGACACTTTTTAGTTTTAGGGTAAAGGGGTATTTTTAGGGTTCAGGGTCTGTTTGGGTATATGAAGTGTGAGAAATTTTTTTCTAAATATTACAAATATTTGAATTTTTTGAGTGACAAATAGTTGCTATTTTTTATACTAATAATAACTTTTTTGAACTACTCAGCTAAAAATATACTAAAAAAATATGTTTATAATATTTATACAATATATATAAATATTTGACAATTTTTACACAATAACATTATACTAAAGTAGCTATTCTAATTTATACATGGTCAGTCTTCAGCACCTTTCCAAATAATATTTTTACTTGAGTAGAAATATGAAATAATAATTGGTCAGTGTCCAGCAATTTCTGTGATAATACTTTCACTGGAGTAGGAATAGCAATTATTAATTGGTCAGTGTCCAGCACATTTGCATATAAATTTATTTAGTGTGTTATTATATTACAAGACAATGCAAAATGGATGTTTTCACAAAACTTTATTACAATTTTTTTTCTTCATGTGTAATACAATACAATCAATATCAAATATAACATTAACATTTTTGGAAATGTTGTATTTGTAGAATAACACATTATCATTTATGTACATGTTTTAATTTGTGACACAAACATTTTTAACAACATTTTTTATGTCAAAACAAAATCTTATTATCAATCACTTTCTGTTACAAGTATTTATATTGAAATAAATAAAATACCAGTTATTTTTCTGTTTCTTCCATTTATATATAATAATGTTAATATTATATATTAATATTATTAAATATTTAATTTTAATATTTACATTTGTATAAAGTAACATGACAATTATTATATTTGCTCAAGATATGGAAATAGTAATTAAGACATTTTTTTACACATATTTCTGACAATGTTGTTTTTAAATTATACATAAAAATATATTATGTTGTCAACTTTATAACTGTAAAGGGGAATAATATGTATAATAATAATATCTGGTATTGGTAAAAGATTATTTATGCAATTATATACTTTTATAATACTTTGACATTATTATTACAAATTTATAATTAATTAATAAAAATAATAACAAATATATTTATTATTATTATTATTAATTAGTTCACTTAAACATTTATCTTTTCTTTTCAGAAATACATATATTCAGAGAAATAAAAATACTTTATTTAAGGCAATTATTTATATAGTAAATGGTTATAAATTTTATATTAATAATAATAAATAAGTTATATTATGTATTATTAATAATTATTAACAAAACAATTAATCATGTTTAGTTATAAAGAAACACAATTTTTTTTCCTATAAATGTACACAAAAATATTTTTTTTACATATATTATTTCAAGTGTTACATACTTATTTAATATTATTAATATATATCAATTACTATATATTAATTATTATTAAATAAAAAAATTTTTTAAACTGTTTAAATTATAATGAGTCTACTGTATTAATTTGTTTCAATAACAATGTGTATGTATTATATTTTTTGACTATAACATTGTATTTTCTATGATACCTTCTCAAAATTGGTTTAAGGGGACTACTTTTTTACCGCGTAAGGTTATTGAGCTTCATTCAGGACTGGAGAAGCTCGCGGTTGGGTGTTGCTTCGTGTGGAGAGAGGTAAGGTACATTTTATATACTATTTATGACTGAGTGGTAATGTTTGAGGGTATATTCGAACTGTGTTGTGTTTTTGAGTGTATGTATGAATTGTTTATGTAGCGTTTAGGTGTAATGTCGTCGTTATAGATGCGTCGTGTATGTTTTAGTTCTAGTGTTATTTGAATTGTTAGGAAATGTCTTCTTACATGGTTAATGTTAATTGTGAGTGTATTTACAAATTTTAAGTGCTATTTGTGGGTGGGTTTCGTTATGTATGTTTTTTTACAGGTTCCGGTTCCTCGCATGAAAACTACATGGAAGGAAGCGTGTTTTTTTTCTGAGATACTAATGTATAACTTATTATGGTTATATTTTTACGTGTATCTCCTATTTTTCGTGTTTGCCAGGAGCGGATTTTAATAATTTTAAATTTTTTCGGGTTTTTTGAGGGTTTCGTATTGGATTGCTACATTGGTATGCGTCAACGTTTTTTTTTTAAGTTGTGTGTATATCACTTTAAATCATAAAGTGTCCACACTACTGTTTTCGGGATTTCCTGGAGCGTTTATTTTATTTTAACATTATTTTCGGGTTTTTGATTGGTCCCATATTGGATTTCTCTTACTTTGTAATGGATTGTATGGATTGTATTTTGCTTCATTACGTCTCTGTCATCTACAACAATTGTAAGTAATTATATATTTCTATTTATTGGGTGGGAAATGTCGATCTTTATGTAATGTGTATGTGTGATGTAATTATAAATATTGCATATTTGTTCTGAAATAATGTTCAAATTTTTGATAAGTTTGTAAAACAAATATGTATTATTTATAATTGCTTTGAAATGTTTATGATTGTTATATGTACCATTATTGTAAGAAGATATTAGTATATTTTGTAGACATTTTTATAGTAGGGTTTTAGCTATTATTGACAGATATTCTAATCCTCTAGTTGTAGGGTATAGTGTGACTTGACTTTGCAGTAGTCGGAACATTTGTTTAGTTTGTTTACTTAGTTTTGGACCAATTTGGGTCAATGATTGTTCCATTCTTAGTTCTTGATAGCTTTGTTCTTTTATCAAAGCTTGTAGTAGGTTATGGAATGTGGGTCTGGTTCTGCTTGTGGTAGCTTGGAAAGCATTATGCCACCCTTCTACACTGTTGTTGGTTTTTGCCTCTTGGTTTAAAGTACTAAGATAGACATTCCACCAAGGGATTTGGAACTTGGGTTGGCGTCGATGTCCAGATCTGGGCAACCTTCCCACCCAAGTATCTTCGAAATAATCCAGTAATGGGGTTAGTTTCTCTTCATTTCTCTTGTAATATGTGCTGTCAATTAATAAATTATAGTGTTCCGCTACATCGGTAACAGGAACGTAGGCCAGTGCTATCAATTTTTTAATTTGATAGGCAAAGGTGCTATCTGTTGAGTACAAAATACTTAAAGTAGATTTTTGGAGATGTCTCCATATGCTCTGATTGAAATGATAGTAACAACCCTGTATTGCTGTGTGGGGAAATATTTTCAAAATACTATTAATCATAGCTAATTCAAAATCTATAATTATTTTTTCTGGAAAATTATTATTGATTTCATTTTTGAGAACATTTAATATTTCTGTGTAAGTGTTTTGCTGTTTGTTTGGTATCAAACAGTAAATAAAAGGGATGTTATAGTTATGGTATAACCCGTGGATGGAATATAGTTGATAAAAAGGTTTTGGGCATGGTTTAAATGTGCCATCCATCATCCATTGGGGACACTGTTGTATTTTTCTTAAATTACTTGCAGTTGCAAACATTATGATTCTGTTTGTACTGCTTTCATTGTCAAAAAGGATAAATTTGTCTTTATTGTGTGTGATGGACATTTCTGGCGAAATAATAATTTCCTCAAAAGTAGTAGGGTTGGGTGGGGTGGTGGAAGTGCGTCTTTTACTGTATGCAATTGTGCGTTTTAGTGAGTCAATAGAGGGTAGTTGACCTGAAGCATGGGCTGGGACTTTTAACAGTTCCTCTTTAAGGATTTGTGTTGTTGGTCTATCACTTTGTGTGCTAGCAGTCTTTATACTTTCTAAAGCATCTCTTATTTCAATTTCTGTGACATTGGGGGGATGATTGTGTTCCCTGGTAAATAGTACATTAGTTTCCTCTGTAGTAGCCCTTCCATAACATTTGTTTGAGTAATATTTTGTACATTTCCAGAAAACTTTTCTACCACTTTGTCTTTCCTGACTATAAACATAACCCATATAACATAACAGTAATTTATTTTTCTGTGACATTACAAATTCTGCACCTTCTGTCATTTTGTTTTACTTGTTCTAGGAAAGAGTAGAAAGAAACAAAATCAAATAACATATATTTCACTTAGTGGTGCAAACATAATTAATGTTGAATTTATACTTACGTTTACTAAAAGTAGTAATCACAAATGCAGAACTGTATTTTGAAGGACTTTCTTGTATGTATTTCTTTATTTACTGTTGGTATGAAAATATAGAAATGCTAAGTTAATGTTTATACATAACACACGTTTTTCCTAGGAGAAAGCAGTTTTTTAATTTGCTTAGTACTACATTTGATGTGAACATTACATATACTTACTTGTTTAAATAGTTGAGTTGTAGTATTTGGTGGAGTACATCAAGGTAGTCAAGTTTAGATCTGTAGAGAAGATAGAATAAATACATGTCACATATTATAAAATTTATTTTTAACCGTTGGGAAATAGGAAATATTTAAAAGTATACTAACTTCTAAATATGTACTTTTCTTTGCTGTAGGTAGAATAGATGTATGATGTATTCACAATATCTGTAGAGGAAATATAAAATACATAACATGGTGTTAAGAACATAGTTCTTGTTTTTTTTGAAGTTTTAGACTAATTGATGTATACTTACATTTTTAACAAGGGTAGTCTTGTCTTTTGGTATAGTTGATGTTGGATGTTTATATTGGATCTGTAGGGAAGATGTAATATGCAAGATATGTTGTTTAGAAACTAGCATTTTACATTTTGGTTGTTTAATAACAAAAACATATATACTTACATGTTTAATTAGTGTAGTTCTATAAATTTGTAGTGTTGAAATCGGAAAATCGCTGAATATCTGTGAATAAAATATTTTAAGTAAAGTATGAATCTAGTGAAATAGTGTTTAAAAACAGCTGTTGTTGTAGAACAGAGCATTAATATATACTTACTATCTTATTTTGCAGGGGAAGAAATAGGAGCAGGTATTAGGATTTTGTTTGTAGTAGTTTCTATCAGAAAAGTAGGAGGAGATAAAAATGACATAAGTGGAAGAGTTAGGAGATATAAGTAAAAAAGTAGACTACTAATTTAGATTTTTAAATAATGCAATGTAACTTACTTGAATGATTAGCTAGTGAGCTGGATCTTTAAAGATGTTTGTTCAGGAACAAAATCTTCATACTGTTGGCATCTTCTTTCCATAGAGTTAGCAGCAGCAAATGGTAGAATGGATTTATCCCTTTTATAGTATGTGTATTTTGTGTGCTTTGATTTGATTGGTTGTAGGATGAAAGGAAGAATTGTATAGGCTAGTTTGGATTTTTTAAAGTTAATTGGTGTGTTTGTTGATGTGAGAATAGTGGTATGTGGTGGTTTCCGCATTAAAGCAGGTTAGTTGTTAAATAAAATAGATGTGTAAGTATAAAAATATTATGAAAATTTTAGTTACATGTAAAGATTCTTTTTCTAATGATATAACGATTTTAATATAATGTATAGGAAATGATGATAAATAGTAATGTTATAAAAGTAACAGGTATTATATGTAAAATGTTTTTTGTATAGAGCAATGACTTTTATAGACGAGTAATATGTTATTTTAGACATAAAAGGGTACAAACAATAACTCGATATTTGTTTAGAAACGATATTTTTGTACTCTATATTTTAGTAGTCGATATTTTGGTAGTGTTAGGTGTAATTTCATGAACAACGATATATTAGTAGTCGATATTGAATAAGACGATATTTATGTACTCGATATTCAAAGTACTCGATATTTTGTAGTCGATATTTTTGTATTTTGTGTAATAAGTATACAAAGTCGATATTTTTGTAGTCGATAATTATTCAACGATATTATTGCTAGTCGATAATGTGACCGTCGATAATATTTCAGTGATCCGTAAAATTTGTCACACGGACACTTAATGCAATATACAGTACCTTTAGCGTTACAATTCGAGAAGGATCTTTGGTGATGAATTTTCCCATTAATATCTATCACCTTGGAATCCTTCATTGAGTCGCAAGCCAAACAATTGTGACAACGATAATGTCCAACAACGGGTGGCAGCTTAAGCAGAGTCCGGGTATCTCTCAAAGGTGTTATAGTGCGAGGGGCCGATTTCACCAATTGGTTCCGAATATTTTTGCCTTTTTTAAAAGCAAACAACGGCTTGGGTATACCCAAGTTTTAAATTAATTTCCAGTTGTTGAGGATCAATTTTTTC
Organism: Lissotriton helveticus; assembly: GCF_964261635.1. Lineage (NCBI taxonomy): Eukaryota > Metazoa > Chordata > Amphibia > Caudata > Salamandridae > Lissotriton > Lissotriton helveticus. Next base: position 2,056,242,462 of record NC_136061.1, read on the forward strand.
ACCTTATTGGCTCTCGGGTCATATGTTAGTACACACGTGAGAGGTGTCTTTTTCTCATCATGTGTCTTAGGTAAAAACAATGTTTCTCGAGGAGTGTACCATGCCCTTTTTAAAGCTACCTTCACTAATCTTTTGGGATAACCTCTCCAAATCAGTTTATTTTTAAATTTTTCAGCATTGAGGAAATAATCCTCTTTCGAACTGCAGTTCCTCCTCACCCGGAGGAACTGACCATAGGGGAGGTTTTCTTTCAAAGATCGTGGATGGCTGCTGGTGAAGTGTAATAAGGTATTTTTATCTGTAGGTTTGGTATACAAACTAACATCTAACTGACCTTCATCGTGTTGGACATATACATCTAGAAAATTAATTTTTTCTTTGTTACATGTCACGGTAAAGTTGAATTCTTGAGTTCGTGAATTTAACCAATTGTGAAATTCCGATAGTTCGATTCGGTCCCCTTTCCAAATTAGAAAGATATCGTCTATATAGCGACACCAAAATTCCACATGATGTTTAAATGGGTTGGTGTCGCTATATTTCCACTTATCCTCAAATTGGGCATGACCAGATTCGCTATCTCTGGAGAGAAACAACATCCCATAGCAACTCCTGAGATTTGTAAATATAAATGATCCTTAAAACTAAAGAAATTGTTTTTCAGGCATAATCTGGCCAAACTAGCTATGAATTCTGTGGGTACTTGGTGCGGACGTTCTCTTAAATCCAACACCACCTTCATCACCTCCAGGGCTTCATCCTGTGGAATATTTGTATAAAGTGATTCGATATCGAAGGTGGCCAAGAGTTGTTCATTGGGCTTGAAACTCAACCCCTCCACCTTCGATATCAAATCCATAGTATCTCTGACATAAGCAGGAATATTCCTAACTAAAGGAAGTAAAAATACGTCTACGTACTTGGCTAACGGCTCCAGGATTGACCCACATGCCGCCACAATGGGCCTTCCGGGAGGGTCGGTCAATGATTTGTGCACTTTAGGTAATACGTAGATGTGAGGGGTTTTATCATTGGACTCATCGTTAAGAAACTCAAATTCATTTTTGCATAACCATCCCCCTTCCATAGCTTCTTGGGTGATTTCTAAGATCTGTTGTCTAAGTCTGGGGGATGGATTAGTCTCCAAAGGTCTATAATGTAGTTGATTGGATAACTGCTTTAAAACTTCTTGATCGTATTTAGACGTTTCCCATAAAACAATTCCCCCACCTTTGTCAGCCGGCCTCACAGTTACTTCTGAAATGGAAGAGAGATTTTTTAATGCTGTCAACTCTAATTTACTACAGTTGTTATTGTAGTACTTTTTTTATTATTCTGCAAATCGTCCAGTTCTCGTAAAACCTGGTTTTCAAAGATTAAGATCTCTGGTGGAAGTAGCACACTATCCGGTAAGAATTAGGATTTGTTCTTTAATCCACTGATGTTTCTTTGTTCAATAGTTTCTCGTTCTAAAAAGTAGGCTTTAAGTCTAACCTTTCTGAGAAAACCTAATACTTCTGTCTTAGTGTCTACAGGATTTTGTAGTTTAGATGGTACAAACATAAGTCCCTTTGCTAAAATAGCCAGTTTATCACTTGTAGGGGTGTAATTGGACAAATTGTAGATGGGGATCAACACACTTCCACCTTGATTTAACGTCTCTATGTCTTCCTCCGTGTGCTGAAGGTGTCTGTCTCTGGATTTGGATACTGTTCTGTTGGTTGGTACATTCCTTGTTGAGGGTACTGTCCCCCTTGTTGATTGTACCCCCTCAGTCTCGACCCACCTCCCCATGGTCTGAACCTCCCTCTGCCTAAAAAAGGGGGTCTGGATCTAGAAAACTGGGGATAGGGATAGTATCCACTATGTGACCCTTGTACTGAATCTGAGGAGGTGTCTTAGAAGGTAATAAATTTGTTTCTGGACCTTCCTCTGTACTGTAGGTTTAAAGAACTCGGATTGTTATTAATGTAAAAGTCTTCTTTTAAATAAGGATAGACTTCTTCAGATTTGAAGTTCTTTATATCTTTTCCTGCTTTGGTAAATTTTAGATTGGTGTTATAAACAGAAAACTCAGAGATAGTTTTTTCAACTGCTTCCAGTAGTTTTTTACAGTCTTTAATGGTAGGATCCCCTACAATTTCTTGTTCCAAGGCTTCTATTTCTTTGAGTTCCTCCTCATATACTCTTAGTGCAGTCTCAACCGAAAGGGCCATCCAATCTACGGAGCATTTGGTTCCCACTCCTCCAAATCTTTTAAGATAGGTTTTGTCAGTAGTAAAAATCACCGGAATATTTTTTACCTGTAGACCAACAGCGGTAGTATTATTTTTCAGATGTTCAGATAGTACTTGTGCATGCAAGAGTGTCCTGATATTCTTTTTCTTCAATTGTTTTAATCTTTCTATCTTATCAATATTAGCCAGACCCCTCCGTCATCCGCTTCAAATCCTACAACCCTCGGCTGCCATCCATACCTCCCATCGGTGCGCTGCCATCCCCTGAAGTGGATCTGATACACCGGTGGAGCAAATTGCTGCCCCGCTGAGCCTGGCGCCTGCTCTGAATCCAGACTCTGCGAGACTCCCGGACTGCAACATGGCGGCTCCCGCAATTGGCTGCTTGTGGCCCTGAGACATCCTGCTGGTAGTGTGGTCCATACCCTGCTTGGAGCCCGATGCGGCGGGTTAGTTGTCTCGTAGAGGTGTCGCCCTGCTGGGCCCGTGACCCGTCCTGACTCCGGAGCCCCAGAGGACCTGAAGGGACAGGATGGTGGCTCCCGGGATCCACAGCCAGTGATCTTGACCATACCTGCAGCTGGCTGCAAACTGATCCACACACAAGGGTCCTCTTATAGGGAGGCGAACGAGGGACCTGAGTGACTCCACTTCCAGGAGAACTGGTGGCAGAGATCCTCCTGAGGCCAGTACCATCCTAGCTGGTACCCGCGGCCTAGACTGATTCCTGCGCCACAGCGGCGTCAACGTCGGGTGAGTGAAGATGGTGACAGGGGCTCGGCTGCTGTATCGGGCAGCGGGGGAGAGGCCATCGTGCTCCAGGAGATCTCTGTGCCATCGTCTGCCTGTCCCTGCTTGGCTGCTGTGGTTTCTTCTGGCGGGGAGGGGCGTTGGGCTGATCGGCTGCTGGTATCGTGCAGCGGGGGTCCTGGGAGGGATACCTGGAGGGACACCCGCCCCCCTCCTCACCCTAGCATTCAGCTATTCTTTTCCACCCCTCATTGTCCTTCCCCTGGGCTGCCCCCGGGGTGGTGGCCTGGTCATTCGGCCATTGGAGTCGAGCTGCGGGGCCCTGGATGAGGCTCCCCAACTCCCCCGGTGTGTCCACTGCATGGACATGTTGACCTGCCTGTTGGGCCCTATGGCCAGGCCGGACCACATGCTGGAGTGATCTCCCTGTCTGCCTGCCCGAGAGGTTGAGCTTTGGTCATGGACTAAGGAGGCCTGCTTGGTTAGCCCTGGGCAGTGGTGACCGCCGATTGCTTCGATGGCCTCCCCCGGGGGCCTCTGTCCCTGGGGTCTCCCCGGATGATCCTCTGAGGGGCAGAGTGAGCCCATGTGGGATCCTCTGACGCTGACCTCCCCAATTGACTGCCCTGTGTCGTGGTGTCGTGATTGACCTGGGGCCAACATGACCTGCTCCCCGTACTGTGTCACACCATCCACTCTGGTGTCGATTAGAGGCTCGGCCGTGGTGTCGCACGGCAGTGACCCTCGGTGGGCCCCCTGGGTGTGACCCCTGTGGCCCCCAGAACAGTGGTGGCTTGCTCCCGCGTGACGGACCACTGCATTGGCTTACCTCGGCCAGCTCTGGGGGTGGTGGCAGTGCCTGGGCCTGCTATGGCCCTCTGAGACCTTGTCACCCACACTCTCGACCCTTGGGATGATGGGGAGGCCTCTCTCCGTGCATAACCTTGGATAACACCGCACCACCACCTGCATGGGGGCCTCCTTCTCCCTCGTGTCCAAGATGGAGATAAACTGTGTGCCCAAATCCACTGGGGCGCCGACGCAAACCAAAATAGACCAATACACCACGAGGGACCGTGGCCCGGCAGAGGGAACCTTGGGGGGGCCCCCCTTCCGGGGTCTGACTTATCAACCATCCTACAAGCCATTGGCATGTCTCAGACCTCGGTGGAAAATAAGATCAGCGAGGTCTGGGTTGATGTGGCCCTCATCCGCCAGGACCTGCAAAATACCACAGCTCGTATTTCTGAAGCAGATTCCCGCATTTCCACGGTCTAAGATGACTTCAACCAACTAAAGAGCCAGGTTACCCACCTACAGATGCACACAAAGGAGCTGCACCGTTAGCTGAAGATGCGGAAAACCGGTCATTGCACAACAACCTTCCCCTGGTGGGCTTTCCGGAGGGAGTGGAGACTTGGCTGGCCTCTTGGATACCCAAAGACACGCTATCACCTTGGTTGCTAACGAACGGGCACACTGTTTCCTTGCCCCTAGGCTGCTTCCTGGGGCCTCGCCAAGGGCATTTATAGCCCGGATCTTGAACTTCAAAGACAGATATGCCATTATAATAGCAGCCGGGCCCAGGGTGCCCTGAAGTCTCAGAATCATGCCATGATGCTCTTCCCAGACTACACTAAAGAGGTTCAGGACCAACGCTGCTCATACAACGAGGTCAAGCAGAAACTCTGTAATCTTGGCCTGAGATACGGGGTCCTCTTGCCTGACCATGTCCAAGCCGTCTTCCAGGAATAAATGCTCTACTTTGAGACTCCACAATCTACCTGGACCTGGATGACTGAGGCGAGACCTCTCCGAGTCCGTCTTTACCCTCAGCCGGACCCTCCAGACCGTCTGAGACCGATCCACTCCCCCGCGGCAGCAGAGGCGAGCACGCGCTCCTGTAGGGGCCAGAGACCATGTACGGGGTCATCCGCGTTGGTTGGCTCAAGAGCCCTGGATATCAAACATGATATAGACCACCTGGCCTCCCCGGACCACAGCAGAGAGGGTTCCATGGAGAGTACACTCCAAGACCCTGAACCCTCTGAGGTCTTGGACCCTGAGGCCTCAGACACTGATCTCTCCAAAAGCCCGACACTTGGAAGCACAACTTGACGCCAGGGAGACAAATATTGAAAACTCTGATCTGGCAGCGACCAGACACGACATTGCAAGCTGTGATGGCAAACCTCGAAGACTGCTAAATCTGATAACATGGAGAGGTCCACTATCATCGCATGATCCCCAGCTAACCGTTTCAGTTTAGCTTGTTGTTGTTGTTAACATTTTTCCTTTCCAGGGCGACAGATGCTTCAGTTCTGGAAGTAGAGTGAAGGGGGAGAGGGGAGGGGACCATTGTCCCCTGGGTTGTTTTATGTTCTCACTTGACAAGAATCTCTCCTCTAGCGACTGATGATATCCTCGTGTTGACTCATCAGCCTGATGCCAAGCGAACATGTACCAAGCAGCACTGCCCCACTTGCGCCCCATTGGGGCCCACTGCTCTTTACCCCACTCATCTCACACACCTACCACGAAGTATTCATCCACCTTAGGTAGGCCCCTCCATGCCTTGTCCTGGTATGTGAATGGACTGCTGGATCATATCAAGAGAACAGCAGTACTTAGATACGCCCAGCGCCACCTGCCCAACATACTCCTACTTCAGGAGACACAGCTCCTTGGTACTCAATGTCCCTATATGGCTAGATATGGGTTCGATAAAGTGTGGCACTCCGGCTTCGAGTGCGGTTCGAGAGGATTTGCAATTCTAGCTCTACAAGGACCCGTCTTCACCCCTGACCATGTCATGATAGACCTTCAGGGCAGATACGTGATTTGTCCGGGAAGTTAGAGGGCAGCACCATTAATCTAGTATCCATATGCGTCCCACCTGCCACGCTCGCCTCTACACTGCAACACCTCACGGATGCACTCTCCTCTCTCCCCCGGGACAGACAGTGATTGGGTGCGATTTCAGTGCCGTCATACAGCCAACCCTGAACGCGACGGGTACACCCTCCCCAACAAGGCTAACCCACACGTGGAAACTGACAGATTGGGCGGCCCACTTGGCTTATGTGACGCCTGGACGATCTGGCATCCCGAGGTCCCCACTAAACCCACACCTCGGTGGCCCACCTCACGCACTCCCGCATTGACTTGATACTGCTGCTCGCCATGGACTGTCACAAGGTGTCCAACATAACCATCCTTCCCCGAGGAATTTCGGACCACTCAGCCATATCCCTGGACTTGGGCGGAACTTCACAAGCGGCAAGGGTGGTATGGAGACTGAACGCATGGTTCCTGCTGGAAAAGGCAGTCTAAAAAGGCCATAGCGGAGGAACTATGTCACTATTTTCTCACTAACCATGGCTCAGTACCCTCCCCGAGTACCCTCTGGGAGGTGGGTAATGCCACCATTCGTGGATTGATGAGGGATTGGGTACATGCAAAATGTTTGGCACTCACCACCCACCTGACCCCCCTGGAAGCCCAAGCTATACAGTTAGAAGTGGTCCAAACCGACACCCCTGATGTCCATTGAGACAGACAACTTATGATCACTCGAGCCGAGATCAAACAGACCTCCATGGACTCAGCCAAGATTCTGTGGCGCTCATCCGCGGCCCGAATCTATGGCTGGGGGGACAAAAATGGTAGTCTGTTGCACAGACTGACCTCCTACCCTCTTGCCAACAGGATAATCTCTGAATTCCAGGACCCCCTGGTGCCATCCAACATACTTCATCTGCCATCTCCCGAACATTTGCTGACTATTTCGCCTGGTTGTACTCCGTCCATACACCAGAAGCTGCCCTCCCTGCTGTGCTCAGCCAAGCAGGAGTCCAACTCCCTCGCCTTTCAGGAGTGGAGGCGGCTTACCTGGACCTTCCCATTACCCCGCAGGAGATACATGGCGCGATCTCCCTGCTGAAAGCTGGGAAAACCCCGGGACCTGATGGTTTCCCAAAGAATACTACGCGACATACCGGGATTTGTTGGTTCCCCATATCGTGAACCTCTATCAGCATGTGGCTGAGGTCAGCTCATTCCCCCCACACACTAACGTGGTGACTATTGTCATGATCCCCAAGACCCAACCACCGTCCCCTAAATGCGCAGACTATTGCCCAATCTCCCTTATCAACATGGATATCAAAATCTATGCCAAGGTCCTTGCCTATAGGCTCCTCCACAAGATGGTCCAGGTTGACAAATTTGGCTTCATGCCAGAGCGGAGCACCAGACACTGTCTCCGTCGTCTCCTCTTGGCCCTTGCCCACCTCCAGGTCCTCTTGCCCTACCTTGCGCTCCTCCTTGTCGACTTCGAAAAGCGTTCAACACAGTGGACTGGCACTATCTGGAGGACGTCTTGCAGCTGAAGGGCCTGGGACAACAGTTCTGAAGCCTTTTCGAGGTCTTCTATTCCCGCCCCAGAGCCAGGGTACTGACCAATGGAACCCTCTCTGAGACCGTCTCAATTCAAAGGAGCATGCGACAGGGCTGCCCCCTTTTGCCTCTCTTATTTGCATTGGCAATGGAGCCCCTAGCCTGCCTCATTCAATCCGATCATCAGGTGCAGGGATGGTCCTGGACCACATCACATTGACAACATCTCCCTATACGCAGATGACTTCCTGCTTTACCTGTCAGACCCGACCAACTCTGGCCCCGATCCCTTGAGGACTTACGAGCCGTTGAGAACGTTTTGGGTTGTGATCTTAACCCGCAGAAGTTGATACTAGTGCCCCTTCACCTCTCCCGATACTGCTTTGACTGGCAGACCAACATCCCTATCAGGAGGCAATCCTTCAAGTACCTGGGGATATCAGTCACCCTGCTTCTCGAACTGGAGTGGGCAATGAACATTACCCCGCTGGTCAACAAGGCCAAAATTGATTGCAAGCACTGGCAGACCCTGCCGCTTAACCCAATCGGGAGGATAACGCTGTTCAAAATGATGCTCCTCCATCGCTTCCTATACATCATCCAGAACACCACCTTTCATATACCACGTAGTTGGTTTAAAGAAATGGATGGGTTAATCCCGAGGTTTCTGTGTGGTGGAACGCGACTCCGGATAGCTCTAGTCCATTGCAGGATCCTGCCCTTCGATGGAGGTATGGGTATCACCGACCTTCACCTATACTACTTGGCCACTATACTTCTTGTAATCCATGACTGGCTTACCTGGGGTGGTTGGACCCGGCATACATGACAGAACTCAGAAACATGGAATTTTTCCAGATACTAGCATATCTATACTGGTGTCTCATACCCAAGGGGATCCAGCCGATAACCAGGGCAGTCCTGGTGGCGTGGCGCACTGCCCTTAGACTTACGGGGTGGGAAAAATGATTCACACAGCACATGCCTCTCTGACATGGTACATGGCTAGGGGAGTTGGCTGCACTCTCAGGGTTCAGGCAATAAGAAACGCATAGGGATCTCTTTGCTTGGTGACATATGGGTGGGGGACCACATTAAGACATTCCAGAACCTACGTGAAGGCTATGCCCTTCACGCTACCCAGTTTTACAAATATCTACAACTTTGGTATGCTCTCAACACACATATCTCAGTAGGCACATCCCTTCCTGAATTTTGCTACCCGGAGGCCCAAGTCATGCTGGGGAACCTAGGAAGAGGAGGGGTCTCCTGTACATACCGCACCCTCGCTATCAACCGACCGGCATCCCTGACCCCAATCTGGACCCAATGGGAAGGTTGGGCGGGCCTCCTGGAGGAAGAGGACTGGCGTGACGCCTTCATGGCCCCCAAAACCAGCACAACCTCAGCCAGACTCCGCCTCTTTTAATTAAACTCCACACGGCTTACATTACCCCTACACACTTACACAGAGCAGGACTACGCTCCTCCCTGGACTGTGAACGTTGCGGACATGCCCCAGCAGACTTTTACCACATGGTCTGGACATGTCCACGCCTCGCCCCCTACTGGTCAGGCAAAGAGATGGAACTCGTGCAGGTCCTGGGATGGCCGGTTCCCCATGACCCTGTGTGCCTTCTCCTGGGGGTGATGGAGGTCCTCGACGGTTCGCGAACAGACTGAACCTTCCTCAGGACAGCAATTGTGGTGGCCAAACAAGACATTGTGGCCTCATGGGCGCTGGTCAAACCTCCATCCTTGGCAAAATGGTGCAGGGGAGTGGAAAGGTGCGCCACACAGTAGGCGCACCTTTGTTTGAGACACAGGGGTGCCCTGCCAAATTCAACATATAGGCCAAATGGTTGGGCACGATGATCTAATAATACGACACCTCCCCCTCAGGTACGGGGATGGGGCAGAGGTGTGGCGATGGAGCCTTTATCTAATACTTTGTACATACCTGTAAGTCATAAACATGGTCAGTGCTTGTATTCTCAACCATATGTTCTGTGTTGTTGATGTGTTTGCTCTTAAAATCAATAAAATTGATTATCCCCCCAAAAAAATTCAATTCACAAGTGTATAAATTCTATAAGTATGTTGGATTCTTACGAAGCGGGGCAGAGCCCAAACATGAGGTGTCCCGGTAGATGGGCAGGGGTGTATAAATCGAGATGGTGATGAAAACCCACAGATCACAACTTTGTGAATATTCAACAAGCTCACAAATGAATTTTCCAACCCAATTTACTTACACGCAGCCTCAAGAAGGGAGGAATTGCTATGAATAAGCATAGGTGTTAGTATAGCCCATGAAAAGTAAGCATGACCATCAATAATTTACATTTATTTTGCATGCATAGTCTTGCGATTTTGTAAATTTAAGCAACTTGTTTGAGAAAATCTATGTGGATTGGGTCAGTGAGGGAGGTACAACTTGATAAGGGACATGGACACTGGGTCAGCGAGAAACTGACCAGAGATATGGGAGGTAATTCAATAGCACAGAGAGACATGGACAGTCTGGATGATTTAACCAGACACTGGGATACAGCAACAAGGGAATAGACCCTGCCATAAGGAGGCGCAACATGGTCACTGGTACAAGAAGACACTGACACAAATTTTGGCTAAGTCAGAAACAGATGCAGGTTCTTTGATATATAGACACAAGAAGTGGGATCCGGAGACATGACAGTGAGACAATGGCACTGGAACAGGATGATGAACTGGTAACGGGTGACCCAAACACAATCATAAGAAGGCAAAGACAATGGGATGATGAGAAATGTATGTCTGTGCTGGAGCAGCAGGGCACAGACATATGCACAGTGAAAGGGATGTACAGAAATGTATGCTGGGGCAGAAAGTCAAAGAAAGGAACATCAGCACAGTGAGCATGGAACCAACGTTGGAGAGACAAAGCCGCAGAAACTGGGTTAGAAAGGCATGGACCTGAACTAGGGCAGCTCTGGGACATGGCTACAATTACATTAGAAGCGGGAAAACAGATACCAGCATGAGGAGACACAGACAATGAAGCAGAAAAGCAGATACATTGGGAGTGAGGCACAGATAACTCTCAAATAGCAAATCAGACTTTTCAAACAAGCCCAAGACAGCTGTTAAGACATAAAGAATGTAAAAATGGCACAAGCTGGTGTGTTATAAATACTGGGTATCATAACAAAGCAAAACATAACATAAACGTGCTATGTACATAAGCTTTTGCTATGCAGTGCAGGAAGTGAGATGGACTTTTGCCTGTCAGAGAGAGTAGCATAGGATTTTTAATGGTTATTTCCTTCAAGTGTGGCACACGGTAGCAGACTGAATGGATTCCCAGGTGGCAAATATATTTGTCTTGTCACCAGCCAGTATTTTGTACCAGGCCAATGTGTGCTTTTTCAATTTTTTTATAGTGGCATGCATGTATTCATGCTTTGAAAAAATGTCTTCACCAACTCTTAGGCTAAGTTTAGAACATCATGCTGATGGGCACTTTAGTAAGAGTTGTTAGTAATCTCTGGGCGTTGTAAAAAAAACATGATATAAACTCAGTACTTCTCAATTTATCTGCCTCATTGGGAGAGACATGTCAGTTCTGCTGGGATTCAAACTGTTGACATTCAGGTTCAGGATCTTTTTCATTTCAACTCATCCTACTTCCTAAAAAAAAGTCTTCCTAATTTTCCACTCTATCATGGAACTTGCATTTTTTTAACACAATATTTGACTGTCAATTTATTATTTGAAGTACCAGGTAGGTTTTAATGATCCTACTTTTTTCGAAATAATTTGTTCTTTAATATTGTTTCGCACATTTTAGTTATAAAATTATTAATAATTAATCCTAAATTGACTCTAATTGTCATGATTACCTTATCTGAAATCCAAACATTAACCTAATCCAAGCCTAAGACCTAAACCCTTTTCTCCCACCATCATACAACACAAAAACTCATTCTAAGTTTAACCTTCATTCTAAACATAACTCTGACCCTAACTCTCTCACTGAATCTCAACCAGACTCCAACCCAATCTTGACCCTATATTTGACAGCACCAACTCTTTTAAGCCTCAAGTGAAGACTACTGCTGGAGTCTGTTTTGCCTTCCTGACAGTTCTTAAAAAGACTGTTAGAACAGGTATAACCTTTGACCGAATAGGGCCCTTGCTTCTAAGTCAGGGAAAGAGGATTACACTGCTGGATAACCCCTGCTCACCCCCTTGGTAGCTTGGCACGATCAGAAAGGCTTATCTCAGAGGCAGAGTGTTAAGCATGTGTGAACACATACAGTAATGCATTGAAAACACTACAGATGGACACCTTACAGGTTTTATAAAAAAAGTATTATTTATATAGACTTATCACAAGACCACATACGACAAAAATTCACAATACTGTAATCACTAATATTTCTTCAAGATGTTAGAAATATTTCAAAATTATTCACTTAAAAGCAGTCCTTAGCAACAGATAACCCCAACGTGAGTTATCACGACATCAAGGTCAAAGAAATCCCAAAGTACAGCGCCGACCACGAGGTGCCCGGAATTGGGCTCGGAGTCAAAACAGACCCACAGAGAACAGTACCCGGGAAACTTGAAAAGAAAGACAGCTCACGGCGTTGGGGAGGGGCGGCGTCATTGGCTAATTGCAGTGTCGGTTCCTTGCTTCGGAGGAGAAGATGCGTTGGTGTCCTGGACGCTTGTGCGGGCAGGGGAGGTGTCAGTTCCTGGCCGGAGAGGAGGTGATGTCACGATGGCGCCGAAACCACGGTACCGTCCGTCACGGCTTCAGTGCAGATGACGGCGTTGCTCACCGGTGTTGCAAAATTTCTTCTGTAGCAGCTAGAACAGCAAGTTCCAGATGCAGGCAAACAGAAGGGGTGAAGTCTGGTATCCCTGAGACTTCGGTCAGGAAGCAAGCTCAAATCAAGCCCTTAGAGTAATATTCTGCAAGATGATGAAAGTCCTTTAGGAGTTCCTTCTCCTCTCCTTGGCACTGAAGACACCACTGTAGGCCAACCCAGCAACACAGCACACTGGCAGGGGGTCTGTACAACTCCTACAGCTTCCTTGGTTCTTCTCCTTGGCAGAGGTTTGTCTTGTTCCAGAAGTGATCTAGAGTCCTGGGGTCTGGGCCCCAATATTTATACTAGCAAATCCTTTGTCCTCTGAAGGCAGAGGGTCCAGTTCTGTGCAGTCCTGGAGCACTTTGTTTACATGACTCCTTCTTTCCCTTGGTAGGGTGGGCCAGGGTTATCAGACACACCACAGGAGGTGGAGCCAGCATTGTGGAAGGCAGGCACAGTCCGATTCAGGCCCAGGTGCAACTCCTCCCACCACTCTACATGCAGATGGATCTATTCAGCCCTGTGCTGACTCATCCTGTCTCCTGGCATCCCCCAGCCCCTGTCACTCACAAAACCAGACACACAATACACAAGCTAGCAGTGGCAGGCTTGATGGTTAGGTAAGAAAATACCTACCTACCTACCTGCCTACCTATTCTCAAACACAGAATGTTAAAACCAACTTTACTAAAATATGTACTTTATCACTCTGAGTTCAGGCATACTAAGCACGGATTTCTACCATGTCCCCTGGGTCAGTTAGGATTATAAGATGTTATAATCAAACTGTCGATTCTGGCCTATGGGGACTGGTAGCCTTGCAATAGTGAAAAACGAAAATGGCTGTAAATCACTATTAGGACATGCCACACATACCAGGGCATGTCCTACCTTATACTTACAATGCACCCTGCATATGGGTCTACCTTAGGGGTGTCTGATATGAAGAAAAGGGAATGTTTAGGGACTGACAAGTGGGAGCACTTACTAAGTCGACATGGCAGTACTAGACTGCACACAGGCTCTGCAGTGGCAGACCTGAGACACAGTTTACAAGCTGCTTCTGTGGGTTGCACAACCAGTGCTGCAAGCCCACCTGCATCATTTGATTTACAAGCCCTGGGCACACATGGTGCACTGTACTAGGGTCTGACAAGTAAATCAAATAACCCAATCATGGAGTCACTAATCAATACATCAATTTAACATTGGGAGCACTTGCACTGTGGCACTGAATAGCAGTGGCACAGTGCCCAAAGCATCTAAACAGCAATACAGATCAAAAACAGAGGAGGCAATCAGTAAAAAATGGATGGGAGACTCACACCAATGATACCAGGTCTAACAAAGATCCTCAAGTGTTTGCCTGAAAACACATGGAAAGACATCATCCATACCCTGATCACATTAAGGCTGGATTATACAAACGTCCTGCTCCTCGGATCTCCACAAGAACTGACAAACAGACTGCAGCAGGTACAAAATTCTGCGCCACTCCATCAGGAAGGGCATAAGTACACTATAGTGGCTACCTTGGTAGCCAAAGAATAAGTACCAAAGCCCTTTTATTTACGTTCAGGGCTTTGCAACAGAAGTTCCCACTATATATTATAAAGAAGAACAAATAGTACCAACCACTCAGAAACCTTCTTGCGCATCCCTAAGATACATATTGAAGAGCTGGAGGCCGAGCCTTCTCATTCCTGGCTCCTAAGCTGTGGAGCTCTCTTCCTGATCACCTTTGAACCATTACTTCAAGGCCTGCTTGAATACCCATCTCTTTATGGATATATGATTTTGTTCTTGTCCTTCTACTTTCTCCGCATGAAATCTCTGGGTCCATACTGGGGTTTAATTAGACTCAGGTCTTCTTCAGCATCTAGAGGAGGGACACTCCAGTTGGAGCAGCTGTTGGCCCTATAAAACCCCATCATCTAAACGTTTGTATTGATAAAATGACACAGATTTAAACATTCTGCAACATTGTTTTCCAATAAAAATAATTTTCTATATATATGTTTTGAAAATTTGTGTGTAATGATATGCCAGTGTATGCCTCCTTACACATATTTCTCTACTTACCTATAGCTACAGCATTTTACCTGAAAATTAAAAACATAGACAACCTTCCAATTTGCTTACCTGGCATCCAGTTCTATCCTTGCTGAACAAAGTGCATGGAGAGCCTGTAGCCCCATGGGTGCATAGTGGCTGTAGAATAACTCACCCATACAGTGCAACTGGATTACTCGGATAACTCTTTATAGAACTAAAGAGAAAGCGAAGAACTAAAATGCTTGAGCTATTGATGACATTTTGAAAAGGAGAGGGAATATAAACGCACACAAATTTTCAGCCTCGATTCGTTTTAAATCGTGAATTTTATTGTTTTCACAGCACGTCTGAACTAAAGCACAAGATAACCTACTGATGGCACAAGAAAGCTACTTTCCTTGGATAAACCTTCAAATTGGGCCCAAATTGCCAATGTAGAATCTTGAAAAAGAAATAACATGAAGGCAGTTGATCCGTGAAAATACTATATGTGATTTGAACAGGTTACATTGTTTTTTGGCTGCAAAAGTGATGTTTGCCAAGAAGAAACATTGAAGTGAACATGGGACTAGATGTGCAAAATGACTTTGCAGTCACAAATCCTGAATTTCACTAAATCACTTAGCTTACGGCCACAAAATGCCTTTTTCTAATATACAAATTCCATTTTATGTGTAGAAAAAGTTTTTACAGCTTGTATAATGAGTTTTACAATTCATATTGAATGGCAATTTTGTAGGGGCATAAAAGTGGTCTTCCATTCAAAATTGCTACTTATTATGTAATTTATCAACTGGATGCAATCGCCATCACACTCGCAAACCACTAAAGAGTTACCAACACCTTGAAGGAGAGAACAACTGATCTACAAAGGGAAAGGGGTCTTTTTGGGACCTCTTCCCCTTGAGAATATTGTTGACAGCCTCGGTTACAGTAGGATGTGGTCCAGGGCACCACTGCCTTCTCTTGTTGATATTTTCCCAAATAGAGCATGGGAGTATATTGTTAATTGAGGGGTGTGTGAGCTCTTCTCGAATAGGAGCCACAATCCGTGCCTGGGGTAACAACAAGTGTAACCAAATTAAACTGGCTGAAGCCTCTGGTAGTTTTACACAAAAGGAGTGAGGCTTAATTTAGAGGCAATGTGTAAAGTATTTATGCAGCACTCAAGAAATGATACAGTGAAACCACAACACAAAACAAGTAACACACACATTTAAAAAAGAAAATATATAAACATTTACTAAATACCGTAAATAAAGTGAGACCAGAAGGACAAAAATCCAGACAGTAGAACCGGAGATATGCAATTTCAAATATTTAGGTAAGTATAACACAAAAAAACATAAAGTTTTGCGCCAAGAGTCCAGTTTATGGTGGAGGAGCTTGCGAGGAGCGAGAAGAGCTTTGTGAATGGTCATCGGTGTAGCACAAAGACGAGGCCAGGCATCTCAGATGTTCATACTGTAGCACAAGGATCCTGTCGGTCGTCGCAGACGTTTGTTGCTGGAGCTTCACGTTGACTATCACTGTGGACTGTTGTCGCTGTAGAGCGAAGTGGAGATCACGCATTGCTGGTCATCATTGGCAATCACTGTAGTGAAAAGAGTAGGGTCCACCAGAGCTTCACATTGGTAGTCATCGTGGACAGCATAATCATAGCATGAAAGAGCCCGTTCATGGTAGCTTCAACTTCTACAACTACAGCTTCGGAATGGCTTCCCTTTTCTTGAGAGGAGTGCACTCTGATGCCAACCAAGGGCCCAGAACTGGGGTGGCACCTCTTTGGGATCAGGGACTCACCCCAGCAAGGCTAATAGGGTTCAGGCCGGTCCAGTTGCAGTAGGTAAGATGGACAGTAGCAGGGAGGCCTCTGTAGCTTGTTGTGTCCCTGTACCTCAGAATCGGAGGTCTCTTGTAGTCACTCTGCCTGGTATGAAGGGAGCAGACCCAGTCTTCCTTTTCAGACACCAGGGCAGGCCTCAAGCAGCAAGGCAGTCCTCGGGCAGTAGGTCAGTCCTTCTTCTGTAAGTGTCAACGGGTCCAGTAGTGTACTCAAGAGTGGGTCTGATGGTCCAATTCTTATGCCTGGTGCCAGTGAAAGGGCATATCCCCCGGAGGCACTATGGGAGGTAGAGGACAGCGATCGGTGCAAAGTAACCAGCTAGACAAATACGCCTTTACTAAAGAACAGCCAGACGCGCCGGCTCTGGCCCCGGGCACTGATGGTGGCCAACAGACAGCAAAACCCAAAGAGGTCACGTTGCAAGATGTGATTACCACCCTACAACAAATGCAAACTTCCATCAGTACTATATCTTGCGACATAACATTGCTATGGCAGATACCCCCAAAATGAACACGAGAATGTCAGAGGTAGAAACACCACTGCGGCTCTCTCGACTGACACTGCGACGCTGCAACGACAGGAGCGTCACCTGGAATTAGCCACCAAGCAGATGGCAGAAAAGCTTGTTGATCAAGAAGGGCGCCCGCAGCACAGCAACATTCGCTTGGTGGGGGTACCGGAAAGCATAAAAGGGCCAGCATTGGATCTCTTCGTTGAAGACTTGATACAAACCCAATTGCAGCCATGTGGACTCTCCAACTACTTTTTGGTGGAAAGAGCCCACCGGGTACCAGGAGGAAAACCTAGACCAGAAACCCGTGACCTATTCTGGCACGTATATTCAACTTCAGAGATCGGGATGCAATACTGCAGGTGGCCTGAATTGCTCCCCCCTGTGGGAGGACAACAGTACCGTGACACTTTACCCTGACTACACAGCGGCGGTGACAAAGCAGAGACGGAATTTTTCAGACATCAAAAAAGAGCTGCGCAGTCGAAAACTCATATACAGAATGCTCTTCCCAGCAAAAACTGAGGCAGAAGGGTGAGCTGGAAGAAGCCAAAGACTGGTTGGAAGGATGGCGCCCAGCGAAAGGCTATAACAGACAAGGGGCGAAACAAAGGCACCAACTTACTAAATTGCCCTAACAACAGAGACTGAGACTGAAGCAGGGGCGGACGCCGGCACAAGGGCCAACATTGACTCAGAATGATACCCCACATAATAAAACTAAGAACTACAGGATCACTCCACGACAGCGTTGCTGCACCTTGACAAGAACTTTGTGTAAAGGCAGGATTGCAATGACCTACAGATAAGGAGTCAGTTTGTTGGGGCGACTTTAGATGCCATGGGCTAAGGGACACACACCACAGACAGCGCACAATGGCCTGGTTGAAAATTGGAGCTTGGACTGGAGGGTTGGATGGTGCAGAATGTTCGCAGAAGACTATGAGGACACAACGGGAATGAACGGGGGCACAGAGTGTCTCTCCCTCTTACACAAGTACAAAGTTATGGTACTGAAGCACTCTGCTGAGTTGGGGAGGCAGGTAGTTTTAAATCCGCTGTGCAGGGAGGCAGGGATGGGGGAGGAGGGATGGGTACAGTTAATTGGTTTAGTTTTAGTTTCAGGAGTGATTTTGACGAAAGGTGCTATAACAGGGTTCAGACCAGGAGACATAATGGAGACTACAATACGTATAGCCCAAGGATGGCTAAACATCAAAGATGATGATGACAAACACAAATTCGGAAAGCAGTGTTTCAGATCCCCAGACACAGGCCTCCCGACCGTCTGGCCTCCCGTTGAGGGTGCTATCCTGGAATGTCAAAGGTCTAAGAGATCAAATTAAATGGGGCCTAGTCTAGCAATACCTCAGACGTAAAAACCCAGAGGTTGCACTCCTCCAGGAATCCCATCTGAAAGGGACGACCTGTAAAGCCGTAGGCAGATGGGGCTTCAAAATGATAGTACACTCTGATTTCACCTTCGGTTCCAGAGGGGTAGGGATCCTACTAAATAGACGTTTCCCATTGATTATACATGTTACAAACAAGGATGACCAAGGGTGATCTGCAGCAATAACATGTCAATGGGATGGAAGAATATACAACATAGTGTCAGTTTACATCCCACTGACGTCACACCAGACTGTTTTTCCGGACCTGGTAAAATTCCTACTCGCACTCCCACGTGGAGAACTAATTATGGGGGGTGACTTCAATGCCACTATGAATGCATCCATAGATAGACAACCCGCAAGAGACCATAGTTCGTAGAAGCTACCGGACTGTTAGATGTCTGATGGACTAGATACCCGACAGAACGAAAATATACATTCCATTCTGGAGTACATAATAGCCTCTCCAGACTAGACTACATTTTTACCTTAGCCACAAGGATGCTAGGAATGACAGAGATTACACACCTATCCAGGGGTATATCGGACCACTCACCTGTACTCATTGCATATAGAACCTTCACCACGCAAAGGCAAAGACTGTTCCCAATACACCCCGGGTACCTTAAAAATCATAAAATTAGTAGGGACCTCCTCAAGGCGACAAAGAACTATTTTGAAGAAAACCAGCACTCGGTCCCCTCTCCAACGGCTTTATGGGAGGCTTACAAGACAGTGCTCCGTGGGCACGCAATCTCCCTAATTACGGGACAAAAAAAGACACAGCAAAGCCACATTGATAATTTTGAAATGGGAATATCCATGGCAGAAGCAGCAAATACAGAAGACACCACTGAGGAGATGACACAAAAACTAAATTTTTGCACACCAGGCATATAAAGCCCGCATCGCCCTTCAGTGACACCGGAGCTGCCTGCTACTCTGCGGGGGGCGCACCGACCTGGGATCTCTGCAATCCCCAGCTGTGGGGACTAAAGGAGCACGCTGCACAGGACTCCAGTTCCCAGGAGTCCGTGCCTGGTCACACCTGTGCCGATGCCCGCCCACACGCCCATTAGACCCACATAATATCGCACGAACCCAGCTGCGCGGGATGCGCGCGGGACGAGCCGGGCGAAGCCCGGGCAAAGGGCGGGCCATCTGTGGCCATCCGGGGGGGCGGTCAAGGCAGGGCAGGGCCCTCTCCATAACTTCTGATATACCAGACTTGCTGTTGCCCTGAACCAACCTGCAAAACTTGCACTACAAGAGAGGGCTAGGGGTGTTCTCTCTCAAAGTCTGGACTAAGTTTTGCTAAAACAGCTTATACATATAAGAGGTATGGGGAAACGCAAATCCATGGGGGGGGTGGTAACTCCCGAAACACTGAAAGGGAAGGAAGCCCAAAAAAGGGACTAGTTATGCCGCTGCAAATTGTGTAATTGATCAAATTAATAATCTTGTGGAAGATTGCAGGGAGATCCTTGTGGACGAACAAGGCCACACCAGAGAGGCCTCTAGAGATAAGAGTGGAGCTCTATCAAGACCAGCTAATGATGCTACTGACCCCCCTCTAATACCTGCCATGTTTCGGGCAAAAAGAAGAGTTAAATATGGAAGTAATAATGAAAATATTAGCTGGTCAACTACAACGGGTGAGGCTCATTGTCACGTGGGTCATGATCTGCCCCCCAAAGTTCTGATTGAGAAATGTTTATCTCCCTCTGTTCCTTTGATATCCTGTGGTAACAGATTTGCAGTTTTGGCTGATATTCACGATGAGCCCCCATCACACAAATGATTCAGGCAGTAGGGGCTGAAGTGGCATGTACTTCCACTGCGACACAATCTGCAGCCAGTTTGGCTGCGGTACCTAATTCTAATATTAGCAGGGGTAAAATAGCATCTGAAGAAGTTAATATTTTAACCAATCTAGTTCTCCTTTTACAAGACGAAATTGAATCATTAAAATCATTAATTATAAACTTAACAACTTTGGTTAGTATTCTGCCAGAGGGAGGAATAAATACATTTCCCAATGTAATACTTACTACATGAAACTTCTTTCCGACAAAACCAAGCATAGTAAATAAGGCACATCAAACACAAGTAAGGGATAAGCACACAGATTTAGCCTTGGTACCTGCTACCGATACTAGTAAAAGTGGCCGCATAACCATGAAAGCTTCAACCGGTGTGCCATCAACACCAAGATGTAGAGTAATGGGCACTGATTCGGAATCAAGACAGAAGCCTAGTACTTCGGTAGGGGGGAGAAAAACTATACCTAGGGTACTTGATAGTACAAAACTATCAGATGACAACGCCTCTAGGAAAAGGGGGGTTACCTACGCTAATAACGCCCATTGCCCAAATAAAATATATATGAATAATGTCCCTAAGCTGGAAAAAGTGACAAGTGGAAATAGAGAACACCCAGATTCCCTAATTAATAAAGCTATTCACTGGCTGCGCCACGTTAGAGGCTGCCGCTTGGTGATTAGGGAAGACATTCTGGAGGCAAAAAGGCTAAGCGCCCCACACGATAAATATGACTCTATTGAGTTAACCCTGAAATCAGTGCATCTTGCTGAAAACCTTTTTGCATTGGAGTTTAGAACTAGCGCACCGGCACACTCACTGATCCAGCTAAGGAAATCGTGTTCTCCACCCCAGGAGCGTTCTCTTCACACACTGAGTAGTGTGGGTAGGCGAAACGGCTCCGGGTTGGATAATAATGATTGACATACACCAAACTTAAATCAATACATTAGTGGTAATTTGGCGGCCTTCTGTGGGGAGAAAAATACAGGGGTAATAGTGACAGCCAGAAGGGAAATTATGGGTGTTGACTACCCTCCTAATATTAATATTAATAAGAAGATAAGTCTGAATAGTGGGGAGAATCCTACAACTTATCCAAACCTAGGAACTACAGGTGAGGCAGAGTTGGTGCCATGCAGTATCCCTGTCATTGCCACTCCCATAAGAACAATTGACAGTAATAGGGTTGGTGTGGGTAAGCTAGTCTCATGGAACATTGCCGGGTTGCGTTCCAGACAGCAATCTCCTGATTGGTTAACATTTGTTAACGAATTCGACGTCTGCATCTTCCCGGAGACTTGACTGTGGGAGCCTCATTTTGCCCATAGTTATCTGAATTACTTTGTCCCGGCAATGAAGGGACCCAAGGGGCGACCTATGGGTGGCTTGGTCATATGGGTCCGGCAGAGTTTATCACTCCATATCAAAGAGGTAGCCACCGGAAGTAAAGACATCCATCTCATTAGAGCCGACCTGGGTCCCTTGGGATGGCTTGATATTTACAATGTTTATGCTAGGGGTAATAAGGGTGGGAGGTCAGAAGTTTTTGTGGCTTTGGATTCCCTCCTAGAAACTCACTCTGCAGATAATAACATTGTGATAGCTGGTGATTTAAATCGAACCTTCGAACCATTGGCTACCTATGATGTGTTTCCTGGCGACGATGAGGATAGGCAATGGGGTGTCCCCAAATTGGATTTGAAACCTGTTACTCGCTGGTCTGAGGATGTTATTTGTATAAATGCAATTTGCTATGAAAGGGGTGTAAGGGCACTAAACGGGAGGACTGAGAGTGATAAGGTAGGGGCAAATACCATTGATAATGGGCGTCATAGTAGCAGAATTGATTATGTCCTCTGTAGCATGAAATTGTGGAAACTGGTTGGTGATATGGAGGTCAAATGGAGAATTGAAAGTGACCATAACCCATTGTGTGTAGAGCACAAATGGTAAATATCTGAATATGTGGAATTGAACCTGGACATGGAAAGCCCTCCTACAACTGTCCCTACAAATGATTTGCGTAGGTTAAAATGGGTGCATGTCATGGCTAATCAAGAGGTTATGGATGGCATTGGGGCAGAGGCTGATAATGCCATATTGGCGATTGAGCAAATGAATGTAGTTGATCCTGCCTCGGACGATGTAATTAAAATCCATGATAGCCTCTTCTCAAGTATCAGGGATCACTTTTTGAAACATACAAAGAGGAATAATGGTACAACCCCCAACCCGGCTAAGTGGTACAATGCTGAATGTAGGTACGCTAGATTTGCCCTAGGTTCAGCCATTAAGGGGAGACAAGTAGAGACCATTTGCATCCCCAGAAAGGAGTACAGGAAATGTATAGCAAACGCCAAGAAAGCGTGGGACGAGCTCCATTGGCAAGATCTAAAGGAGGCCAGTGATAGAAAAGATACAAGGCAATTCTTGAATATTGTAAAGTGGGGTAGGGGTGTATATCTGACCCTCTTAATAACAATGTATCACAGGAAGACTGGGTAAATTATTTCAAACCCCAGTACGCCCAAAATCAGCTTGACAACTTGATTGATGGTTTCAGGCTTGCCTATTCTAAAGGAAATTCCTTCAGTATCAACGAAGTTAAAATGGCTCTCGCTACAGTGGCTAGTGGTAGAGCACCAGGTTTAGAAGATGGTGTCCCGGCGGACGTCTTTATTAATGATAAAGAGCACTGGAGCAAGTACATTGTTCTCTTCGCCAATGCAGTGGCTCAGGGTGCAGCTGTCCCGATATCATGGCAGGGCGCAGTCATAATCCCTGTATTTAAGAAAGGAGACAAATCACAGCCAGGAAACTACAGGCACCTATTTTAATGTTTGCAGATGATACTCTGATTTTATCGAAGACCCCGAGTTGTCTGCAGCACGCCCTATCCATTTTTGATCAATTATGTGGGGAGCATGGCTTAGAAGTTAATGTGGCCAAAACTAAGCTCATGGTTTTTAACCCTCACCGTAGTTTTAAAAATAAACTTACCATGAATGGTCGCCCTCTAGAGGTGGTTAATGCATTTACGTGCTTGGGGATTCATGTGTCAAAGGATCTTAGATGGTCTCAACATGTAGACACTGCAGTACTAAGGCATAGGCAAACAGTAGGAGCACTTGACACAGAGCATAGAAAATCCTTAACTAAACCAATAAAACCAGTGCTTCAGGTGTATGAGGCTAAAGCCCTCAGCTCAGCGCTTTACGGCGCTGAACTGTGGGGTTTTGAGAAATTACAGCCACTCCAAACTTCGGAAAAAAAGTTTTTCCGTCTTATTACTGGTCTTCCCAAAAGTACTCCCCTGCTCCCGCTTAAGTACGATCTTGGCAGGAAGGCTATTGTAGACTCAGCCAGGCTTTGTTCAATTTTACATTGGCGTAGGCTCTGGGCTACAACTGAACTTTCACACTATGCAGAAGGATTTCTCGACATTATTAAAACTGATGTCTTCCACAAAGTTAGTTGGATGAATGAACTTAGAAAAGCGCTGGGTGATCTAGGTCTCCAAATGCTATGGGAACATCCAGAGACAGCTTTATTCCCATCAAAAAAAGTCCTAAAGGACATCTATTGGGAGAAGGTGGCCAATCGAAATTGGAGTGGCACTAGCTCCTCGACTATGGCTGGAGGTTTTCTAGAAGCAAAGCCCAACCCCAGTCTAGAACTTTATTGGGATGCCATAACTATACCAAGGGATAGGAAGCTCCTCTTTCAACTCAGAGCAGGTGCCCTACCCCTTAGATCTTTGACAGGCAGGTGGCGTGGTTCATCCACTAGCAATTGTCCTGCTTGTGGAGCACATAAGGAAACAACTGGCCATTTTTTATTTGCTTGTTCGGCCTATGTAGAACCAAGACGCATTTGGTTAACTCCATTGTGTAAGTCCGTAGGTACCACTAGTAGTACTGTAGCCTTAAGAATTATATGCACTAGCACTTTACTGCCTATAGCGCTAAATATCTAGGATGGGCATGGATTGTTAGACAGAAGTTTTTAGATCATTGATTCTGTCATTTTTGTAAACTATTACCGAATTGGTAAAATAATGTATTAAAAGAGTATCTGCATTTTACATGTAATTTTTATTATGCAATTTCACTATGTTTTTAAATCACCTGCTTGTACATTACATTTTTTAACTACTTTTTTATTGAATTATATTGGAGATTGTATATGCTTTTATGAGTGAACCTCGAATAAAGCAAAATTTTACTTGACTTGATAAAGCCTACACACGGGAAGAGACTAATAATACACTCACAAAACACAACACACTGTTTATGAACTAGTTGATAAAGCAGGAAAGTTATTGGCTTTGTTAGAAAAGAAGGGGAGGCCAAGTAAATGGGTAGCGCAGATCCAACTTGATGATGGACAAGTAACAACTGCTCCGCAGCAAATTACCGAAGCATTGGTGGCACATTACTAAAATATTCATACAACGACCACCACAGCCTCAAAAGACGACAATCTAGCATTCCTCAAAGATATACATATGCCCACACTAACTCCAGATGCAGTAGCTGCTCTGGAAGACAATATAATACCGGTGGAACTCACACAGGCAATAGGAGCACTACACACGGGGAAGGCCATAGGGCCCAATGGAATTCCAGTGGAACTCTATAAAAAAGCAGCACCCCAGCTCGTACCACACTTACTAGCCATGTACACATATAGTTTAGAGAAGGGAATCCTTCCTAGAGATCAGCGCCTTGCCACCATAGTCGCGATACATAAACCTGGCAAACACCACAGGAGTGTATGTCCTATTGACCGATCTCTCTGATAAACGTGTAAGCGAAAATATTAGCTAAGACACTGGCCACAACATCACAACCACATCTCACCAGGGTAATCCATCTGGATCAATCCGGATTCATGCCAACCCGCAATACTACGCTCAATCTGAGGAGGCTGCATAGTGTTATAGAACGTAAGTCCACCATAGCAGAGGACGCAGTTATTCTCTCACTAGATGCACGAATGTCATTCGATTTAGTTGAATGGCCCTTCTTTTTTTACAGTCCTCGGTCATATGGGATTTGGGACAAAATTCTGCGCATGGATCCAATTACTATATGCTCAGCCGCTGGCACAAGTAGTGTTGAATGGCCATATATCGGCTGAATTTCCATTAGGACTGGAGACAAGCCAGGGTTGCCCACTATCACCACTCCTGTTTGCGCTAGTGCTGGAGCCCCTAGCCGCATGGATAAGACAAGACCCAGAGATACGTGGATTAAAGTGGGCATTGGACTGGGAAGACCAAATCTCACTATATGCAGACTATTTATACTTTTATATTTAACATCCCCAGCACACTCCATTAATTGCCTCTTAGATATCTACACAGCTTCTGGCCGTTTCTGCATATATCATAAACTGGGCAAAGTCACTTCTTTATATCTTGCACGGTTCCCAACCGCGGTTCCCACGTGATGTGCACTACAAATAACAGACAATGGCTTTAAATATCTAGGGATCTTCATAACGCATGACCGAATACAGTTCATTGCACAAAACCAAACACAGCTCTTGACGAGATTTAAAGGAGACGTCAAACACTGGCGTACACTGCCACTGACATTGCTGGGAAGGGCAGCACTCTTGAAAATGATGGCACTTCCTAGGTTTCTATATGCACTACACAATACACCGTTCCCAGTTCCCCCACCATACTTTGCAGCAATAAATGCAGAAGTGACGACTCTGCTCTGGTATGGCAAGACTACCCGTATAGCTATGCAAAAACTTACAAGAAGTTGGTATGATGGTGGTATTGCCCTCCCAGAGATATAAAAATATACTATTGGGCTTCCCAGCATACTGAATGGATAGACACCTACTGAGCGCTAGGGAGATTATGGGAGCGCTTTACAACAAGAATAGAAGAAGCAACCTCACAGGCCCAACAGCACACACAATACACGTATGATTCGAAGTGCAGAGAGCACTAGGACGGGAGGGAGTAATAACACAAGCTATTCCGCTATGGGACACAAAGAGACTGGGCAAACTGCGTAATACCAAAGGATTTAGCCAATGAGATTGGATAGGAATATAAAAAGTTGGAGATCTATGGAAGAAAGGGGAAATGGTCACATTTGCACAGCTGCAGGCCACTTATGGATTAGGACAGACAGAAATATATCAATACATGCAGGTCAGGCAAGCACTCCTGTCTTTGTACCCACCAAGAACACAACCCTTAGACTCCTCACCATTAGAAGATAGGCTTCTAACAGGTCTCCTCCACAAAAAGGCAATCTCACAAACCTACCGGAAAATTGTGAACAATCGGCCGGGGTAAACAACCTTTACAACGCAACTTTTACATCGCAGAGCCGTTACAACGCAACCCTTACAACGCAAACTATTACAACGCATTGCTCTGGGGGGGCGCTATAGGAAAGGGAATAGGTTAATTTACTATCCAATAACCTTCCCTAGTGTCCACAGGGACTGGAGTTGGAATAGTAAATTAAACTATTCACTATCCAGCACCCCAAAGCACTATGCGTTGTAATGGACTGCATTGTAATACTTACGTTGTAAAGGCATGCGATGTAAAAGCATGCGTTGTAATGTCATACATCCATCGGCCGGACCCCACTGTGGCATTAAAGGCCAGACGGGAACTAGAAATAAGTGGACAACAGGATGTGGGAGCACACCACTTACTCAGTCAAGGTTTGCCCCTGGCATTCTGGGAAAAACAGTCTCTTGTAGCTCGCTCCGATATTTACGAGTATTTCGCCAAGGTTGGCACAGATAGTGCTGATCTCTAGACACATGTTTCTGGTTTATTAACCGTCATCAGTAGAGAATACAGTCTTGTATTTTGAGGTTTGCTGAATAGGCTGCCAAACATTATATCAGGTCCGGTACCTCTCACTGGCTCGCAGGTGCTTCATCCACGAGCTCGTTAGCTTAATGACTCACAGGAGTACTTTAAATAGACAACAGAATGTGGGAGCACACCGATTACCTCTCAGGCTAGGTTCGCCCCTAGCATTCTGGGAAATACAGTCCCTTGTAGGTCGCTCCGATATTTTCGAGTATTTCGCCAAAGTTGGCGCAGATAGTGCTGATCTCTAGACACGTGTTTCTGGTTTATTAACCGTCATCAGTAGAGAATACAGTCTTGTATTTTGAGGTTTTCTGAATAGGCTGCCAAACATTATATGAGGTCTGGTACCTCTCACTGGCGCGCAGGTGCTTCATCCATGAGCTCGTCAGCTCAATGACTCGCAGGAGTACTTTAAATAGACAACAGGATGTGGGAGCACATCACTGACCTCTCAGGCAAGGTTCGCCCCTGGCATTCTGTGAAATACAGTCTCTTGTAGCTCGTCCGATATTTTCCAGTATTTTGCCAAGGTTGGTGCAGATAGTACTGATCTCTAGACACGTGTTTCTGGTTTATTAACTGTCATCAGTAGAGAATACAGTCTTGTATTTTGGGGTTTGCTGAGTAGGCTGCCAAACATTATATCAGGTCTGGTACCTCTCACTGACGCACAGGTGCTTCATCCACGAGCTCGTCAGCTCAATGACTCTCAGGAGTACTTTAAATAAACAATAGGATGTGGGAGCACACTGCTGACCTCTCAGGCAAGGTTCGCCCCTGGCATTCTTTGAAATACAGTCTCTTGTAGCTCGTCCGATATTTTCGAGTATTTCGCCAAGGTTGGCGCAGATAGTGCTGATCCACGTGTTTCTGGTTTACTAACCGTCATCAGTAGAGAATACAGTCTTGTATTTTGAGGTTTGCTGAGTAGACTGCCAAACATTAATAAGGTCCAGTACCTCTCACTGGCGCGCAGGTGCTTCATCCATGAGCTCGTCAGCTCAATGACTCACAGGAGTACTTTAAATAGAAAACAGGATGTGGGAGCACACCGCTGACCTCTCAGGCAAGGTTCGCCCCTAGCATTCTGGGAAATGCAGTCTCTTGTAGCTCGCTCCGATATTTTCAAGTATTTCGCCAAGGTTGGTGCAGATAGTGCTGATCTCTAGACACGTGTTTCGGGTTTATTAACCGTCATCAGTAGAGAATACAGTCTTGCATTTTGAGGTTTGCTGAATAGGCTGCCAAACATTATATCAGGTCCGGTACCTCTCACTGGCGCGCAGGTGCTTCCTCCACGAGCTCGTCAGCTCAATGACTCACAGGAGTACTTTAAATAGACAACAGGATGTGGGAGCACACCGCTGACCTCTCAGGCAAGGTTCGCCCTTGGCATTCTGGGAAGTACAGTTTCTTGTAGCTCGCTCTGATATTTTCGAGTATTTCGCCAAGGTTGGTGCAGATAGTACTGATCTCTAGATATGTGTTTCTGGTTTATTAACTGTCACCAGTAGGGGTTTGCTGAGTAGGCTGCCAAACATTATATCAGGTCTGGTACCTCTCACTGGTGCGCAGGTGCTTCATCCATGAGCTCGTCAGCTCAATGACTCACAGGAGTACTTTAAATAGACAATAGGATGTGGGCGCACACCGCTGACCTATCAGGCAAGGTTCGCCCCTGGCATTCTGGGAAATACAGTCTCTTGTAGCTCATCCGATATTTTCGAGTATTATGCCAAAGTTGGCGCAGATAGTGCTGATCTCTAGACACGTGTTTCTGGTTTACTAACCGTCATCAGTAGAGAATACAGTCTTGTATTTTGAGGTTTGCTGAGTAGGCTGCCAAACATTATATATGGTCCAGTACCTCTCACTGGCGAGCAGGTGCTTCATCCACGAGCTTGTCAGCTCAATGACTCACAGGAGTACTTTAAATAGACAACAGGATGTGGGAGCACACCGCTGACCTCTCAGGCAAGGTTCGCCCCTGGGATTTTGGGAAATACAGTCTCTTGTAGCTCGCTCCAATATTTTAGAGTATTTCTCCAAGGTTGGTGCAGATAGTGCTGATCTCTAGAAACGTGTTTCTGGTTTATTAACCGTCATCAGTAGAGAATACAGTCCTGTATTTTGGCGTTTGCTGAGTAGGCTACCAAACATCATATCAGGTCCGGTACCTCTCACTGGCGCGCAGGTGCTTCATTCACGAGCTCGTCAGCTCAATGACTCACAGGAGTACTTTAAATAGACAACAGGATGTGAGAGCACACCGCTGACTTCTCAGGCAAGGTTCGCCCCTGGCATTCTGGGAAATACTGTCTCTAGTAGCTCGCTCTGATATTTTTTAGTATTTCGCAGATAGTGCTGATCTCTAGTCACGCAGTTGCTCTGTTGAAATACTTCATAGTGACAAGCACACTAAACACAGTGACACTCACACTATTGTTGATTTGCTACTTGTCATACATTCAAGTGTGATACATTTCAATGCTATTATTTGTGGTGATAGATTCCACACTCTCATTGTGGCATCATCTTATTCAAGCATACCAATTTTAGTATTTTGGGGTCAAGTTTGTGAATGTCATGGGTGATAACTGAATTGTTTTAGTTAATTACATTAACAACTTTAAAATCTTTCAACAACAATTTACTTTTATTTATTTATTTATTTTTTGTATCTCTGTTTACAAATTGTGAGTATGCAAAACGTCACTGTAGCTCCTTTTTTCTTATCAGATCCAGACACACCTCCCATCAAATGGAAAAAATAGAAAGTTGTCTTTGAGAGATATGCGAAAGAGTGTGGTCCTACTCTTAGTGCGTAGAGAAAAATGTCGTTACTTCTACATTGTTTAGGATCTGAGGGTCAGGATGTATCAGATCATCTACCTGAACTCTCGGCTAATGACGCAAGAGGTTTTAATGATTATGAAATCTGCATAAAAAAACTTCACTTACATTATCTTCCCAAGTTCAGTACGATATTAGAGAGGTATGAATTTGCAAAATGTATGCAAGCAGAGAATGAATCGATAGAAACATATATCGCTCACTTAAGGAAGCTTGCTTCTTCGTGTAAATTCGACAATTTGACTGATGAAAGGATACGTGACCAATTTATGTTTGGGTGTAGTATAGAAAAGGTCAGGGAAGAACTCTGGTTACGTGATGAGCCATCATTGGAAGAGGTGCTAACAGTAGCAAAGATAATAGAACATTCATTGAAATGTGTGGCAATCATTAAAAGAGATACTAATAAGGATGTAGAGGTTCAAGTTGTTAAGGGAAAAATCTGAGAAAAGTGACAAATCCGTTTTTAAAAATAAGAATGAAACTTTGAAATTCAATTTAGACAGAAAATGTTTTAGGTGTGGGAAATCTGATAATCATGCCAATGATAAAAAGTGTCCAGCAATGAATCAAACATGAAGTAAATGTAAAAAAAGGACATCTCACAGCATATTGCAGAACCAAACCAAAGAGTAAAAAAGTGTGAGAGTGAATCCAGTTCTGAGGATACCGCATGTGGTCAAATAGTGATTCATGTTGTTGACAATCAAAAGAAGAAACAGAGTCCACTTGATGAAATTTTAATTGATGGTGAGTCTACAAAAGTTCTTTTTGATTCAGGTGCGAAAATTACTTTAGTATCTAATGAGTTTTATGTTAAGAAATTAAAAGGTAAAGTTGAATTGATGAAATCTGATATAATTCCACTTGCTTACGGCGGAGAGCCAATTAAATTACATGGTAATTGTATTGGCGTAATAGAGTACAAGAACAGGTTGACCTCAGGGAAAATTTATGTTTCTAAGAGAGGTGACAGCTTGATAAGTTAGGTACATCAAAGCGACTTAGGGGTTTACCTTGATCCCAATTCTGATCCCCCTATTCAACACAGAGAGGACATTAGTTCAGTGTATAAGATGTCTGATGAAGAATTTGTACATTAATTAAAATCTGAATTCCAAAATGTTTTCAAAGATGAATTAGGATGTTTAAAAGGATACTGTCATGAGATCAAATAAAAAATAAATTCAATTCCAACATGTTCCAAGGTAAGAAATGTTCCCATATCCATTAGGGAGGACATGAAAAAAGAAATTCAAAAGTTAATGGAAGGGGGAATTATAGAAGAAGTTGAGGGCACAGAATGGTTGGCTCCGGTCGTCGCAGCACGCAAGGCCAACGGAGATCTTCGTCTCTGCATAGATTTGAGGAACTTAAATAAAAACGTGGTCGTTGATAGATATCCATTACCTAACATTAATAAATTATTAGTTCTACTTGGTGGTGCTAAGGTATTCAGCACAATTGACTTAACATCTGCATATCATCAGATGGAATTACATGATTCTTCTAGAGACTATACTACTTTCATCACGCAATTTGGGACATATAGATTTAAACAAATGTCTTTTGGCTTAATATCAGTTTCTTCTGTGTTTCAGCAAGTGATGGAAAAAGTTTTAAAGGATCTTCCTGGTGTGTGTGTATATCAGGACAACATTCTGGTATTTGCCAAGGATGTGTGTGAGCATGATTTAAGATTAAGAAGTGTGTTAAAAAATTTGAGCTTACATAATCTTACTGTTAGAGCTGAAAAATGTACGTTTAGATCGTACTCAATCAATTATCTTGGTCACCATATAACAGGAGATGGCGTCAAACCTAAATCTGAATTAGTCAATACAATTAATAACCTGAGTGCTCCATCAAATAAAAGTGAACTGATGAAATTTCTAGGCATGATAGAATATTATGCAAAATTTGTGAGGGGTTTTGCATCTTCAACTGTTAACATGAGGAGTTAAATATGCAAGGGTGTAGATTTGTTGTGGTCTCCTCAGTGTGAAGAAGAATGTAATAACATTAAAAACAAACTCAATGAGGCTCCATCTCTTTTTTGATCTTTCTGCTAATCCATTCTAATCACTGATGCAATTGAAAAGGGGTTAGGAGCCGTTTAGCAACAATCTAGTTCTTCAGGCATACAGACTGTAATGTTTCTGTCTGGGTGTTTGAGGGATCCAGAAAAACGTTATTCTGTGGCGGAGAGAGAACCTCTAGCTGTAACCTGTAACCTGGGCTATAATTTTTTTTATATTCTATAGGGAGTAGAATTTGAGGTTCATTCTGATCATAAACCGCTAGTTGAGATTTCTAATAAAAAAGGTTTAGATTATATTTCAAGTAGGATATCTAAATGGATAAATAGCTTACAGGAGTATAGTTTTTGTGAGAAGTTGGCCTGGTAAATGATGCTCACTAGTTCTAGTGATCACCTTGTACCATGCCAAGCAACCCTTATGATGATTGGTTGTAAGTCAACCTTATAGACCAGCTATCCTAGTAGCGTGGACAAAGCAGTCTTAGGCTAAACTCTGTAAAGGCATGTGAAGCAAGCTGTTTTACCATACACAATCCCCTTGAATATCAAATGAAAGGACACCACACAGATATATATTGAAAATATATATATATTTATTCACTACAAATATCCCCTATACTCTTTATGAGCACAGAAGCAAATGCGTTAAAACAAAACACAGTTTAAATACACAAAAGTTGCACAATATGGATGAGCCCTAGTGGCCACTTAAACCATACACTAAAATAGTGGTATAAGAACCACCAATTGGAAAGGACATAGGCCTAGTGCCTGGGGAATCGCTGGAGCTGTTCGGGACTAACAGTGAAAAAGTCGGGAAAGGCCCGCGGGACTCGGGTGCAGTGCTTAAGGTGCACGCATGGACCAATGCAATGTCAATGGTGCGTAAAAGTTACAAAGTTAGTGTTTTAGGAACTTTCCGACTGACCTAGAAGGACAAAACTTTAGATCTTGGCACTAGAGGTGTGTACCAGTGTAGGAACATCGGCGTTGCTGAGTTACCTCACCCACAGGAAGCGGGTGCACAGGTGCCAAGTAGTGTCGGGTTTCGTCACGCAGGTCGATGGTGCCTGGAGATGAAGATGCTGCAGGCGGGTCGCCGAGAAGAGTTCTGGTGGATCCAAGGGTGGATCTGTAGATGTGGAGACCTGAAAGCAGAGGGGACAATGTTCAAAGTCACTAGTCAGTGACTACCGTGGAACCAGGATGGAACCAGGCAATGTTGGGTGTAAACAGGTGAAGAGGTGCAGTTTGTCTCCGCAGCCACGTGGACACGAAGAGGTCAAGGATGTCCAGGAGTCGATCACTAGCTGTCCCACAAAGGCTCTAGCTGATGGCGGTATCGGCAACTTGATTGGAGCAAACAGGCCTTGGCTAATGCAAGCCATGCAGAAAGTGGAAAAAGCTTGTTACTCGGACCAGCAAGGTCAGAGCGGGGGCTCCTTTTCAGGGGAGCAAGGGCCAGTCTGACGCAATCAGACCAGTGGTGTTGTTTGTAAGTTTCGTCGCCAAGATGGCCGCTAGCCACGTGGCAAGTGGCCGGGATGGCGCGTCGAATGGCAAAGTGCAAAAGGGCCCCACGCAGATCGTGGAGATGCTGGGGAGCTGATCCTTGGTGCAGTTGCTGCTCGTTAGTGGGGCTTCTCAAACCCCTAAGCACAGCATCGAGGGTGCCTCGGGTGCTGAGCAGTCAGCTTCTCGGGTGTCTTTTGAGATGGCCGGTCCCACGTCTCTCGGTGCCTCCACGGGTCTCTTCTTTGCAGAGACTGTGGATCGGGCTCTGAGATGTCTGGGAGTCTGGGTCTCGTCGGGCTCTGGGCTCGGGCTCTGGCAGGAGGTGGTGGCAAAGCAGACGTCGAGTTGCTGGTTGGTGCCTGTATTCACAGGGTGGTCACTCCTTGGCCACAAGGGAGATTCTCTTCAGTCTTCTGTGCAGCAGAATGTCGAAGTCCAGTTTTCTTCTTAGTTTCAAGTCGAGTTCAGGATGATCTGAAGTCTTGGGACACAGCTGCTACTCTTATTCTAAATCTAGGGGCCGAATTACCTGCTAGGTCCCTCCTCTGGGTGGGACCAGGAAGGGGGGTGGTAACACCCCCTTTCCTTTGTCCAGCTTCGCGCCAAGACTGGGGCTGGAGAGCCCCAGCACCGGTTTGAACTGGCATATGCACAGGGACACCTTGTGTGCCCCAGGCATGTCTCATTCTATTCAGCCCTGTCCTACCCAATACACAAAACCCTGTCTGTGGTGGTGCTAGCACCTCCCAAGGCAGGAAACCCTTTGTCCAAGCCACCCTCGCTGGAAGGACTCCCAGCAGCAGGAGGTCAGACTTGTGTCTGTGGTGGCAGCATCCATTTTGTGATGCTGAGGCTCATGTTTAACTTTACCCGGGTTTCAGGTTATGTACATGTTGTGTCCCTCTAGAAGGGTGGAATGCTGCCCCCGTCGCCAGGACTGGCGAGGGGGTAGTATTCCAATTCGTATGACACCTTACTCGACATGTTTTGATAAAGCCAAACCAAAGATAGCATTTAACCGCGAGGTTCATAATGCACTTAAGAGTATATGGTATGGCAGTATCATGGAACAGCTTAAAGGACGTGGTTCCAAAAGCTGCAGACAGGCTCATGCTAGAGCACCATCTCACATATTTCCAAGCACTCTGCCTCCAGGATTGATGAGGCCTTCCATAGGAGTGGCTGATAGGAACATATGTGTCCATTTTAGGTTAGATATAGGTATACTATACCTAAGTAAAGGGTGATTACACCGACTTACCCCAGCTGAGTGATCAGCCAGTTGTGTCAAATATGGAGGCCAGGCCAGGGGTGGCATAATACATGCTGCAGCCCCTGGTAGGCCTTGGAAGCACCTATGCCCTGGGTACCTGGGGTACACTGTTACAGGGGCCAATAAGGTGAACCAGTTCCAATTTCGTAATACACCTAATGGGCATTGGCATTAATTTAGAGAGAGAACAGCAGGCTGTGGGACTGATTAGCAGGCCCACAGCCTCATTAAGTCATAAACCAGTGAAGCAAAAAGCAAAAATTTGGGGTGACCATAGGATAGCAGACCCTACTCTCCTACACAACCCCCCCAAACGCAGGGACATTAGACTAACCTTGACCAGTTGTGTCTTCATGTTCTAAGTGGAAGTACCTGGAGAGACCATCTGCATTACCATGGTCAGTCCCTGGGCGGTGCTCCACTGTAAAGCCCATCCCCTGTAGGGAAATGGACCACCTGAGCAGTTTGGGGTTTTCACCCTTCATCTGATTAAGCCATAAGAGGGGCTTATGGTCGGTCTGAATCTTGAAGTGAGTGCCAAACAAGTATGGTCTCAACTTCTTCAGGGCCCACACCACAGCAAAGGCCTCCCTTTCAATGCCTGACCAACGTTTCTCTCTGGGGGTTAGCCTTTTGCTAATAAAAGCAATGGGCTGGTCTTGACCATCTACATTAAGTTGTGAAAGCACAGCTCCCACTCCCAACTCAGAAGCATCTGTTTGGACAATGAACTCTCTTGAGTAGTCAGGACTCTTCAGGATAGGAGCAGAGCACATGGCCTTCTTCAGGTCATCAAATGCCTTTTGACAGTTTACTGTCCACTGAACCTTTTTGGGCATCTTCTTGGATGTCAGATCATTAAGAGGAGTCACAATGGACCCATAGTACTTAACAAACTTCCTATAGTACCCAGTCAGGCCCAAGAAAGCTCTGACCTGAGTCTGGGTAGTTGGAGGGGACCAGTCCTTTATGGTCTGGATCTTACTCTCCAGTGGTTGAACTTGGCCTCCACCTACAAGGTGGCCCAAGTATACAACTTTACTCTGCCCTATCTGGCACTTTGTGGCCTTGATACTAAGGCCTGCCTTTTGCAGAGCCTCTAGCACTTCCTTCAGGTGGACCAGGTGATCCTCCCAGGTGGAGCTGAAGACAGCAATATCATCCAGATATGCTGCGCAAAAGTCATCCAACCCAGTAAGGACTTGATTCACCAACCTTTGGAAGGTGGCAGGGGCATTTTTCAAACCAAAGGGCATCACCACAAATTGGTAATGCCCACCTTGGGTAGAAAATGCAGTTTTGGCTTTAGACTCCTCAGCTAACCTGATTTGCCAGTAGCCAGCTGTCAAGTCAAATGTGCTCAAATACTTGGCCGAAGCCAATTTGTCTATGAGCTCATCTGCCCTTGGAATAGGGTGTACACCTGTCCTGGTGACAGCATTGAGTCCTCTGTAATGCACAGAGAACCTCATCTCTCTCTTGCCATCTTTGGTGTGAGGTTTGGGGACCAGAACCACTGGGCTAGCCCAGGGGCTCTCTGAAGGCTCAATAACACCTAATTCCAGCATCTTTTGCACCTCAGTCTTTATACAGTCTCTGACATGGTCAGGCTGCCTGTAAATCTTGTTTTTCACAGGAAGACTATCACCAGTGTCCACCACATGGGTACACCAGTTAGTCTGACTGGGTGTCAATGAGAACATATGTCTATATGACTGCAAAACTTGTCTACAGTCATGTTGCTGATGTTCAGTGAGGCTGCCATCTGAAGCCACACCATCAACTGAGCCATCCTCAGGGTTCTGAGTCAGCAGGTCTGGGAGAGGGTCACTCTCTTCCTCCTGCCCCTCATCTATAGCCATGAGCAAGCCCATGTCTGCCCTGTCAACATATGCCTTCAATCTGTTAACATGGAGCACCCTGTGGGGGCTCCTGGGAGTTCCTAGATCCACCAAGTAGGTAACCTCTCCCTTCTTTTCAATGATAGTATGGGGTCCAGACCATTTGTCTTGGAGGGCTGCTGGGGCCACCGGCTCCAACTCCCATACTTTCTGTCCAGGCTGGTACTCAGTCAAGACAGCCTTTTGGTCATGCCAAGTTTTCTGTAATTCTTGGCTGGCCTCAAGGTTTTTGGACGCCTTCTCCATATACTCAGTCATCCTGGAGCGGAGACCAAGTACATAGTCCACTATGTCTTGCTTGGGTTTTCTGAGAGGTAACTCCCATCCTTCCCTCACCAAACACAGGGGTCCTCTTACAGGGTGCCCAAACAACAATTCAAAGGGGCTGAAGCCAAGCCCCTTTTGTGGGACCTCTCTGTAAGCAAACAGAAGGCAGGGTAGAAGGATGTCCCATCTTCGCCTGAGCTTTTCTGGTAATCCTTTGATCATACCCTTTAGGGTCTTGTTGAACCTCTCAACCAGCCCATTGCATTGTGGATGAAAAGGAGTGGTGAACATGTAGTTGACACCACATTCCTTCCACATAGCTGTCAAGTATCCTGACATGAAGTTGGCACCTCTATCAGATACTACCTCCTTAGGAAACCCCACTCTGGAAAAAACTCCAAGTAAGGCCCTGGCCACAACAGGAGTGGTCCTAAGGGGAATTGCCTCTGGGTACCTAGTGGCATGGTCCACCACCACCAGTATGAATCTGTGCCCAGATGCTGTAGGGGGATCCATTGGACCTACAATATCAATCCCCACTCTTTCAAAGGGGACCCCCACCACAGGTAGTGGTATCAGGGGGGCCTTTGTTGTTCCACCTGCTTTGCCACTGACTTGGCAGGTTACACAGGAGCGACAAAACTCCTTTGTATCTTCAGACATGTGAGGCCAGTGAAAGTGAGAGACAAGCCTGTCCCAAGTCTTATTCTGGCCTAGGTGTCCTGCTAAAGGAATATAATGGGCCAAGGTTAGAAGGAAGCCCCTAAATTGCAGAGGTATAACCAACCTCCTGGTTGTACCAGGCTTGGGGTCTCTATCCTCTGAATAAAGGAGCCCATCATCCCAATACACTTTATGGGTACCTTGAGCATTCCCAGCAGCCTCAGCAGCAGCCTGCTGTCTGAGGGGTTCAAGAGAAGGACAGGTTAACTGAGCCTGCCCCAAGTCTGCCCTAGAAGGTCCCCCTGTCCCCAGAAACTCAACCTGATGAGGTTCCAGTTCTTCAGGGACAGTTCCTTCAGGGGTCTCAAGATCATCTTCCTGTGAAGGCTGATCCTCACTTGTAGGCAGTTGGGAAGGCACAGCCTTTACCCTCCTGTTCTTCTTCTTGGAAGGTGCTTGGTCCAGTGTTCCAGGATCCAAGACCTGAGGTTCAGAGAGGCACTTTTTGGCCTGAGACCTGGTCACAGCAAGGACATGTGATGATATCCCTAACATCTCTGCATGAGTCCTGTACTCAACTTCTGACCATAGAGAGCTCTCCAGGTCATTGCCCAACAAACATTCAACTGGGAGATCAGCACTAACCACAACTCTGTTTAGGCCAGTTACCCCTCCCCAGGAGAAATTCACAATTGCCACACTATGTGTAGTAGTGACATTGCTGGCATTGGTCACCAGGTAATTATCACCTGGTATGTATTTTCCAGGGTCCACAAAGTTAGGTGTCACCATAGTGACACTGGCACATGTGTCCCTGTATGCTTGAGCCACTTTTTCATTAATCAAAGGCGTCTGCCTGTACTTGCCCAGATTACTGGGACTGACAGTAGTGGACAAATCTATTTCCACATCACAAATCAGAACAGCCTGTGTAGGGGTTCTGACTAAGCCAGACTCTCCCTCAGTTCCCAAGGTGATACCTACTACCCCCTTAGTTTGTGGACCAACACTGCTGACTGTACTATTGGGTGCAGGTGCCGTAGGGGCTGCAGTGTTGGGGGCTCCACCCTTTTTACACTCACTGGTCCAGTTAGAGGTGTTTTTACAAGTACTACACCACGGTTTTCTTTGACCTTCTTTCTTCTTCTACTTGGAAGTTTGGGACCCACCCTCAGTATTAGTTTGGGGCCCTTGTAGGCAGTTGGGAAGGCACAGCCTTTACCCTCCTGTTCTTCTTCTTGGAAGGTGCTTGGTCCAGTGTTCCAGGATCCAAGACCTGAGGTTCAGAGAGGCACTTTTTGGCCTGTGACCTGGTCACAGCAATGACATGTGATGATATCCCTAACATCTCTGCATGAGTCCTGTACTCAACTTCTGACCATAGAGAGCTCTCCAGGTCATTGCCCAACAAACATTCAACTGGGAGATCAGCATTAACCACAACTCTTTTTAGGCCAGTTACCCCTCCCCAGGAGAAATTCACAATTGCCACACTATGTGTAGTAGTGACATTGCTGGCATTGGTCACCAGGTAATTATCACCTGGTATGTATTGTCCAGGGTCCACAAAGTTAGGTGTCACCATAGTGACACTGGCACATGTGTCCCTGTATGCTTGAGACACTTTTTCATTAATCAAAGGTGTCTGCCTGTACTTGCCCAGATTACTGGGACTGACAGTAGTGGACAAATCTATTTCCACATCACAAATCAGAACAGCCTGTGTAGGGGTTCTGACTAAGCCAGACTCTCCCTCAGTTCCCAAGGTGATACCTACTACCCCCTTAGTTTGTGGACCAACACTGCTGACTGTACTATTGGGTGCAGGTGCCTTTAGGGGCTGCAGTGTTGGGGGCTCCACCCTTTTTACACTCACTGGTCCAGTGAGAGGTGTTTTTACAAGTACTACACCAGGGTTTTCTTTGACCTTCTTTCTTCTTCTTCTTGGAAGTTTGGGACCCACCCTCAGTATTAGTTTGGGGCCCTGTTGAAGACTTCTGGTCTTTAGCTTCCTGCTCCCCACCCTTCTGGTCTGTTTTCTTTTGGTCACCACCTTTGGTCACCACCCTGGTTCTGGTTCTTTTGCTTAACTCTGGTTTTAACCCATTTGTCTGCCCTCTTTCCCAATTCTTGGGGAGAGGTCAGATCTGAGTCAACCAAATGTTGATGCAACTGCTGGTTCTGACAATTATTTAAAATGTGTTCTCTCATAAGCAAATTGTACAATCCTTCATAGTCTGTAACCTTACTTCCCAGCAACCAGCCCTCCAGAGCCTTAGTGGCACATTCAACAAATTCAGACCAGTCCTGAGTCTGTGTCTTCTGGGGTGCTCAGAACATTAACCTGTACTGTTCAGTGGTTAAGCCTAACCCATCTATCAGAGCATTCTTCAGGACCAGGTAGTTTCTAGAATCCCCATCACTAACTGTGAGGAGTCTGTCTCAGCCTCTACCTTCAAAGGAGAGCCACACGATTGCTGCCCACTGCTCCTGAGGGATCTGCTATACTCTGCAGGCTCTCTCAAGTGCAGTCATCCATTTGTGGATATTATCCCCAGCTTTGTAGGGGGGCACAATCTTAATCAGTTTTCTATTGTCATAGGACCTGTCTTTATCCTTAGGGATAGTGCTGCCACCAGTGGATCCTAATCCACTCTCTCTAGGCTATCTTGCACTAGCAAGTTTCTCTTTGGCCAGGGCAACTTCTAGTTCTTGCTTTTGGATCCTAAGCTCAGCCTCTCTCATTTTGGCCTCATGTTCCCTTCTCTAAGGGCTAGTCAACCCCCTTCTGGAGTTACCATGAGAACCTCTAGAAGCCTGGGAAGTATTGGATTCACCTGAGAGATTCCTACTCCTACTTTGCTCCTGGTTAAGTCCACTTGGGAGTCTGAGTGGGTTTGACCCTTACTCAGTCCCAAATTGGCTTAAGTTAGCCTGGCTCAGTCTCCTGACTGGCACCTGACTAAGTCTCTCATCATCAGAATCACTTTCTTCCTCCTCCTCCTCCTCTTCCTCATCCTCAGGCTGAGTATCTCCAGTGTTCTGGTCTTCCTCATCTATCTGGACAACAGGGACAGGGGTGTCAGTATTATCATCTTCAGTGGGAGAGCCTCCTTCAACATTCCCTGTGGGGTCTGTTTTAGAGGTCTTTAGAGCTTCAGACTAGTCTAAAAGCTCTCTGCGGTGTGCTGTGGTAGGGGCTGGACCCGTCTTGAGACCTCTTAAGGTACACAGCTGCCTCATTTCTTTAAAGTTTAACATAGCAAATTTGGATGGTGCCCTTGGAGGGTCACTCTCAACAGGGATAGGTCCAGTGGACCCCTCTGCTCCAGACATTGCTCTAGTGTGGGTGGATATGTTGCAATCTACCTACACTGGTGTTTACCTACTAAACATATCTAGTAGTTGTAGTCAGGGTGTGCTACTCCCTATCCACTACAACAACTAAGTTCATTAGAACTTAAGTATACTAGTCTTGTTTTATATGTACCTAACAGGTACCTGTATGATCTTTCAAATGATACTCTCAAAGATTGTAATGGTAAAACAACAGCAATCAATCAATCAATCAATCATGGACATTTATATAGCGCACTACTTACCCGGAGGGTCTCAAGGCGCTTGGGGGGGGGGGTGCTGCTACTGCTCGAACAGCCAGGTCTTGAGCTTCTTCCTGAAGGAGAGGTGGTCTTGGGTCAGGCGCAGGTCGGTCGGGAGGGAGTTCCAGGTCTTGGCGGCCAGGTGGGAGAAGGACCTTCCTCCTGTTGTCGATCTTCGGATGCGGGGGACGGCGGCGAGGGCGTGACTGGCTGATCGGAGGTGGCGTTTGGGAGCGTAGAAGTTGATGCGGTTGTTGAGGTAGCTCGGGCCTTGGTCGTGTAGGGCTTTGTGTGCGTGGGTGAGGAGACGGAAGGTGATTCTCTTGTTGACGGGGAGCCAGTGCAGGTCTCTCAGATGTCCGGAGATGTGGCTGCGTCGGGGGATGTCGAGGATGAGTCTGGCTGAGGCGTTCTGGATCCGCTGGAGTCTCTTCTGGAGCTTGGCGGTGGTTCCGGCGTAGAGGGCGTTGCCGTAGTCCAGTCGGCTGGTGACGAGGGCCTGGGTGACCGTCTTCCTGGTCTCGGTGGGGATCCACCGGAAGATCTTTCGTAGCATGCGCAGGATGTTGAAGCATGACGAGGAGACGGCGTTGACTTGTCTGGTCATGGAGAGGGAGGAGTCCAGGATGAAGCCCAGGTTGCGTGCGTGGTCTGTCGGTGTGGGTGCGGTGCCCAGGGCGGGGGGCCACCAGGAGTCGTCCCAGGCGGAGGGCGAGGAGCCCAGGATGAGGACTTCCGTCTTGTCTGAGTTCAGTTTCAGGCGGCTGGTCGTCATCCAATCGGCTACATCTTTCATCCCTTCGTGAAGGTTGGCTCTGGAAGCGGCGGGGTCGTTGGTCAGTGAGAGGATCAGCTGGGTGTCATCGGCGTAGGAGATGATGTTCAGGTTGTGTTGGCGTGCGATGGGCGCGAGGGGGCTCATGTAGACGTTGAAGAGGGTGGGGCTCAGCGAGGAACCTTGAGGGACGCCGCAGATGACTTCGGTGGCCTCTGACTTGTACGGTGGTAGGCGGACTCTCTGTGTTCTTCCGTCGAGGAAGGAGACGATCCATTCCAGTGCCTTTTCCTGAATTCCGACGTTGCTGAGGCGCTGCACTAGGGTGCGGTGGCAGACAGTGTCGAATGCCGCGGAGAGGTCTAGGAGGATGAGGGCCGCTGTTTCTCCGTTGTCCATCAGGGCTCGGATGTCATCGGTGGCAGCGATCAGGGCGGTCTCGGTGCTGTGGTTGGCTCGGAAGCCAGACTGTGAGGGGTCGAGGGATCCATTCGTCTCGAGGAAGGCGGCCAGCTGTTTGTTGACGGTCTTCTCGATGACTTTGGCTGGAAACGGGAGGAGCGAGATGGGGCGGTAGTTCTTGAGTTCGGTGGGGTCCGCTGTTGGTTTCTTAAGTAGAGCGCTGAGTTCGGCGTGCTTCCAGCTCTCCGGGAAGGTGGCGGTGTCGAAGGAGGTGTTGATGATGTCCCGCAGGTGGGGTGCGATGACAGCGTCGGCCTTGTTGAAGACGTGGTGAGGGCACGGGTCGGTCGGAGATCCGGAGTGGATGGAGTTCATCATGCGGACGGTGTCATCGGTGCTGATCGGAGTCCAGGCGCGGAGGGTGGTGGTGGGTGGCGTTGCTGCGGTCTTTGTGTGCGATGGTTGACTACTGAAGCTGTTGTGTATGTCTGCGATCTTGTTGTGGAAGTAGGAGGCGAGGGAGTTGCAGAGGTCTTGCGATGGGGTGATGTCGTTGTTACCGGCGTTGGGGTTGGAGAGCTCTTTCACGATGTTGAAGAGTTCCTTGCAGTTGTGTGCGTTGGTGTCCAGTCGGTCCTTGAATGCAGTTTTCTTGGTGGCGCGGATCAGTTGGTGGTGCTTCCGGGTGGCAAGCTTGAGGGTGGTCATGTTGCCCGGTGTAGGTTCCCTTCTCCAGACTTTCTCGAGGGCTCGGCAGTTCTTCTTGGAGCTCTTGAGTTCGTCGGTGAACCATGGGGCTTTCTTGTTGCCGGGTCTGCTGGGCGGGGTCCTCAGAGGGGCGAGTTCGTCCGCGCAGTTGCTGATCCACTTTGTGAGGTTGTCGGCGGCCTGGCTGGGGTTCGCTGAGCTGGCGGGAGGGTGCTGACTCAGGGAGGCGGTGAGCTGGTCGGCTGTGATCTTGTTCCAGCTTCTTCGGGCAACCTGTTGCTGGTGGTGGTGGGTCGTCGTTCTTCTGAAGGTGAAGTGGACGCAGCTGTGGTCCGTCCAGTGGAGTCCTGTGGCGTGGCTGAAGGCGATGTCTTTGCTGGATGAGAAGACGGCGTCGAGTGTGTGTCCGGCGAGGTGGGTGGGGGTGGTCACCAGTTGCTTGAGTCCCAGGTTTGCGAGGTTTTCCAGCACGGTGGTGGTGTTGCGGTCGTTGTTGTTCTCCAGGTGGAAGTTGAGGTCCCCGAGGAGGATGTAGTCGGCTGAGGGGAGGGCGAGCGGGCTGATGAAGTCGGCGATGTCCTCGCTGAATTGTGTGCGTGGTCCCGGGGGTCTGTAGATCAGGGTGCCTCTGAGAGTGGTCTTCGGGTTGACGTGGATCTGGAAGTGCAGGTGTTCGGCGGGTGCGATGGTGTCGTCGGTGTTGGTCGTGATGCGGATGGTGTTCCTATGAATGATGGCGATGCCACCTCCTGTCTGGTTGACGCGGTCTCTCCGGATGATCTTGTAGCCGTCCGGGATGGCGATGGCGATGTCGGGTGCTGAGGAGGCGTGCATCCAGGTTTCCGTGAGGAAGGCGACGTCTGGGTGTGTGGTGTCGAGCAGGTTCCAGAGCTCGACGGCGTGTCTGTGGACGGAGCGGGTGTTGAGCAGGATGCACTTCAGGTGGCTGCTGCTGGAGTTCGGCTTGGTGGGTGCTGGTGCCGCGCAGGTCCGGGTGCAGGAGAACTTGCAGGCCTGGCAGATGAAGGGACCGTGGGTGCGTCTCGGGGTGGCTCGGTAGCATCCAGGGGTTCGGCCGGCGTTGAGTGCGTTGAGGGCGGCGGCGTCGTACGTCCGGCGGGTGGGCTGGGGTCTGCGGGGGCCAGGGGTCCTGGCGCTGGGCGCGG
Source organism: Lissotriton helveticus (assembly GCF_964261635.1). NCBI lineage: Eukaryota > Metazoa > Chordata > Amphibia > Caudata > Salamandridae > Lissotriton > Lissotriton helveticus. The sequence goes on from NC_136061.1 coordinate 2,056,286,367, forward strand.
GCCAGGCGCGGACGGGCGCAGACGGGCTTACCTTTGGCGCACCTTCGGCGCTCATTCGGTGCTCCCGCTGCGCGCGTCCGCTGCGCGGTCGCTCAGGGGGCGTCATAAGAGGGGAGCCGGGAGGGAGGGTGTGCGGGGAGGCGGGGATCGCGGTAGCCAATCGGCGTGCGGGGGGGCGGGGTCTCGTAGAGATCCGGCGGGAAAACCTGGGGGCTCGGCGGCGGCCCTGCGGTGGCTGGGGCGGCGCTGGGACGGCCCTGTGGCGGCTGGGGTGGTTCAGCGGCGGTCCTGTGGCGGCTGGGGCGCCGTGTAGATCGAGGCACAGGCAGCAGGTAGGAGGAGCAGGCGGGGGGTGTGGGGGCGACCAGGCCGAGGGCGCAGTGGTCGCTCCTGAGCAGCGCTGTGGGTCCCCTTAAGAGGGGAGCCGGGAGGGAGGGTGTGCGGGGAGGCGGGGATCGCGGTAGCCAATCGGCGTGCGGGGGGGCGGGGTCTCGTAGAGATCCGGCGGGAAAACCTGGGGGCTCGGCGGCGGCCCTGCGGTGGCTGGGGCGGCGCTGGGACGGCCCTGTGGCGGCTGGGGTGGTTCAGCGGCGGTCCTGTGGCGGCTGGGGCGCCGTGTAGATCGAGGCACAGGCAGCAGGTAGGAGGAGCAGGCGGGGGGTGTGGGGGCGACCAGGCCGAGGGCGCAGCAAGCTCAAATCCCAGCCGCTGCTCACCAATGTGAGAAGTTGGCCTGGTATATGTTGCTCACTAGTTCTAGTGATCACCTTGTACCATGCCAAGCAACCCTTATGATGATTGGTTGTAATCAGCCTTATAGACCAGCTATCCTAGTAGCGTGGACAAAGCAGTCCTAGGCTAAACTCTGTAAAGGCATGTGAAGCAAGCTGTTTTACCATACACAATCCACTTGAATATCAAATGAAAGGACACCACACAGATATATATTGAAAATATATATATATTTATTCACTACAAATATCTCCCATACTCTTTATGAGCACAGAAGCAAATGCGTTAAAACAAAACACAGTTTAAATACAAAAAAGTTGCACAATATGGATGAGCCCTAGGGGCCACTTAAACCATATACTAAAATAGTGGTATAAGAACCACCAATTGGAAAGGAAATAGGCCTAGGGCCTGGGGAATCGCTGGAGCTGTTCGGGACTAACAGTGAAGAAGTCGGGAAAGGCCCGCGGGACTCGGGTGCAGTGCTTAAGGTGCACGCATGCACCAATGCAATGTCAATGGTGCGTAAAAATTACAAAGTTAGTGTTTTAGGGACCTTCCGACTGACCTAGAAGGACACAACTTTAGATCTAGGCGCTAGAGGTGTGTACCAGTGTAGGAACACCGGCGTTGCTGAGTTACCTCACCCACAGGAAGTGGGTGCACAGGTGCCAAGTAGTGTTGGGTTTCGTCACGCAGGTCGATGGTGGCTGGAGATGAAGATGCTGCAGGCGGGTCGTCGATGAGAGTTCCGGTGGATCCAAGGGTGGATCTGAAGATGTGAAGACCTGAAAGCAGAGGGGACAATGTTCAAAGTCACTAGCCAGTGACTACCGTGGAACCAGGATGGAACCAGGCAATGTCGAGTGCAAACAGGTGAAGAGGTGCAGCTTGTCTCCACAGCCACGTGGACACGAAGAGATCAAGGACGTCCAGGAGTCGATCACGAGCTTTTCCACGTAGGCTCTAGCTGATGGCGGTGTTGGCAACTTGATTGGAGCAAACAGGCCTTGGCTAATGCAAGCCACGCAGGAAGTAGAAAAAGCTTGTTACTCGGACCAGCAAGGTCAGAGCGGGTGCTTCTTTTCAGGGGAGCAAGGGCCAGTCTGGAGCAACCAGACCAGCAGTGTTGTTTGTAAGTTTCGTTGTCAAGATGGCCGCTAGCCACGTGGCAAGTGGCCGGGATGGCGCGTCAAGTGGCAAAGTGCAAAAGGGCCCCACGCAGATCATGGAGATGCTGAGGGGCTGAGCTTCAGGGCAATTGCTGCGCGGTGGTGGGGCTTCTCAAACCCCAAAGCACAGCGTCGAGGGTTCCTTGGGTGCTGCGCAGTCAGCTTCCCAGGGGTCTTCCGAGATGGCCGGTCCCACGTCTCTCGGTGCCTCCACGGGTCTCTTCTTTGCAGGGACTGTGGATCGGGCTCTGAGATGTCTGGGAGTCTGGGTCTCGTTGGGCTCTGGGCTCGGGCTCTGGCAGGAGGCGGCGGCAAAGTAGACGTCGAGTTGCTGGTTGGTGCCTTTTTTCACAGGGTGGTCACTCCTTGGCCACAAGGGAGATTCTCTTCAGTCTTCTGTGCAGCAGAATGTCGAAGTCCAGTTTTCTTCTTAGTTTCAAGTCGAGTTCAGGATGATCTGAAGTCTTGGGACACAGCTCCTACTCTTATTCTAAGTCTAGGGGCCTGATTACCTGCTAGGTCCCTCCTCTGGGTGGGACCAGGAAGGGGGGTGGTTACACCCCCTTTCCTTTGTCCAGCTTCGCGCCAAGACTGGGGCTGGAGAGCCCCAGCACCGGTTTGAACTGGCATATGCACAGGGACACCTTGTGTGCCCCAGGCATGTCTCATTCTATTCAGCCCTGTCCTACCCAATACACAAAACCCTGTCTGGGGTGGTGCTAGCACCTCCCAAGGCAGGAAACCCTTTGTTATGTTATGTTATGTTATTTTGGTTCTTTTATAGCGCATGGCTACTCCATGGAGTGTCCCGGCGCTTAGACAAAGACCCGAAGGAGAGACAATCCAGGGCAGATGCAGAGCAGCAGAGAAAATTACTGGGTAAAAAGCCATGTCTTCAGTTCCTTCCTGAAAACCAGTAGATTGCTGATTTTCCTAAGGGAGACGGGCAAGGAGTTCCAGCAACGTGGTGCCAAGTATCGAAAAGAGCGGCCTCCTATTCTAGCCCGTCTGATGGGAGGAACAGAAGCCATGGCCAAAGAAGCCGATCTCAGAGTTCTGGAGGGCCGATAAAAGGCAAGACGCCTTCTGATGTATCTAGCCCCTGCAAGATGAAGTGCCTTAAAGGCGAGAGTCAGCGCCTTAAAAGTAATCTGTCTCGCGACAGGGAGCCAGTGAAGCCTTTTAAGCAGCTCCGATGCACTCGCTCTTCGATGAAGGCCGAAAATGGCCCTTGCAGCGGAGTTCTGCACTAGCTGAAGGCGCGCAAGAAGAAATTTTGGCAATCCCAGATAGAGCACATTCGCATAATCTAGGCGGGAGCCTATCAAAGCATGTACTGTGGTCTTTCTTGGGTTAGCAGTAATCTACAAAATAGGATACGAAGTTACTAGCACCCCTGTGCATCTCCCAGACAGTGAATGCCTTCCCTTTAATATAAAACTTAGCCCCACACTCACCTTCTCTGGTATGCTCATATACCGCCCGCCAGGGACACATGGACAGTTTCTGTCTAATCTTGCTCCAACAGCTGCAAACCTTGCACTTAGCTCCGCTAGCTTTACAATTCTGGGCGACCTCAACATCCATCTTGATGACCCAAATGACCCAAACGCCAGAGAACTATCCACTAGCCTAAGGGCCCTCGAACTACACCAACGTGTCCTTGAGCCCACTCATCTAAAGGGCCATCTCTTGGATCCCATATTTAGCAACTGCCCCAACCTTCACATCGGTAACCTTTCCCCCCTCCCTTGGTCTGATCACTTTCTCATCCCTTTCACCTGGACCCTCCCCAATCACCCCCCTCCCAACCCTCCGACGATTCAACAGTCATGCAACTGGTCTAAAATCCCCCAACCTGAATGGCAGGACAACTTACAGTGCACTAAACCCGTCAATACTTCTAACCCCATCCAGGGCAACGAGAATTACAATAGATGGATTACCAGCTCCTAGACTGATTACTCCCACTAAAAAGTACCTATCCCAAGCGGGGCAACCCGACAGCCCCATGGTACACGACTGATCTCCGGGAGGCTAAACGCGCCTGCAAACGAATTGAGAGGAAATGGCGTCTCGATTATCTTCCAGCTGACAAAGCGACCTATAGAACAGCTATCAAAAACTATAAAGCAGACATCAAACTAGCCCAGGCTAAATACTACGAAGAAAAAATCAACAAGGCAGCCTCGAAACCCAAGGAGATCTACCGGATAGCTAAATCCCTACTGCAACTTCCCGAGGCCCCAAAGGTTCACCACAATACCCAGACCCATTGTGAGGAGATAGGCGAGTTCTTTTATCATAAAATAGAAGTTATCAACTCCTCTTTCTCTCACCCCACCACCTCACCCTGCGATATCCCCAACATAGGCCCTACGACAGTCTCACTTAACTCTCTCAATAGCATCCCGTTACTAGACCTAATCAATCTTGAAAAGATTATGGGACAGGTCAAATCTGGATCACCCACTGACCCAGCACCCCCACGGGTTCTTACCCCGATAACTAGTCAGATTTCACCCACCATCCAGGACCTGCTCAACTCCTCCCTCCTTACCGGCGTTGTCCCACCTCTATGGAAGAGAGCTATGGTCAAGGCACTATTAAAGAAACCCAGACTCGATCAAACCAATCCTTCTAACTACCAACCTATTTCCCTTCTACCCTGGCTCAGCAAACTTCTCGAGAAGCATGTCAACTCTGTCTTGACTCACTACCTGGAATCTAAGAATATTCTGGACCCCATCCAGACGGGTTTTAGGCCTCTTCATGGAACAGAGACTGCTCTGATAGCAGTGACGGAGGAGGCAAGAAGGATCCTGGACGGTGGCGGGTCAGCAGCCATCGTCCTACTCAACCTTAGTGCCGCCTTCGACACTGTAAATCACGACATTCTACTCCACCGCCTTGGTCAGATAGGAATTTCAGGAACAGCTCTCACCTGGATGAGATCCTTTCTCACAGACAGATCCTTCCAGGTATTTGAGAAGGATTTCACCTCCTCAACTAAACCTCTTAATTGCGGAGTGCCTCAGGGCTCCTCCCTGAGTCCTACCCTTTTTAACACTTATCCAGCCCTCTGGCTGATGTTGTCCGGCCCTTTGGTGTGAAAATTGTCACCTATGAGGACGACACACAGCTGGTGGTAGCGTTGGACCCACCACTCAATTCCCACCACAGCTTACATAATTGCTTGGAAGCAGTTGCCGCTTGGATGTCGGGCTCCTGCTTAAAACTAAACGGAGATAAAACAGAGGTAATACTCCTGGGAAACAACATCATTAAACCCATTGACTCCATCTGGCCCCTCTGTTTAGGCAGCCCCCCGCAACCCAAAGAACAAATCAAGAGTCTAGGCATCTGGCTAGACCAAACTCTTACATTTAACCACCAAGCAACCAAGCTTGCTGCCACATGCTTCGGGCTCATGAGACTACTTCGCAAAATTCTCCCTCTCCTGCCACTCCACTCAAGACGGATCATGGTCCAAGGACTAATTCTATCCCGCCTCGACTGCGGAAACGCCCTATACCTTGGGGCTCCACAGTCCACACTCAACAGACTTCAAAGCATCCAAAACTGCGCGGCAAGAATCCTCCTCGACATCCCTCGTCGAGTCTCAGTCAAAGCCCGATTGAAGGATCTCCACTGGCTCCCGGTGAGAGCTAGAATCGAATTCAAGAGCATGTGTATCGCTCATCGCTCCTACTGGGGAACAGGCCCCACCATCAACCGCCTCTTGGTAAAAGCCTATCTTCCCAACCGCCCTCCCAGATCTGCGACCTCTCACCTCACCTCAGTGCCACGTATCAGAAGAGCCAGATGTGGAGGTCGGTCGCTCTCCTACAATCTAGCCAAGATCTGGAACTCTCTCCCCTCTCACTCAGATCAGAATCCAATCTGCTGACCTTCCGAAAGCTTCTCAAAACCTGGATTTTTAATAAAACATCTACCTAAATCTTCCCACTGATCCTCTAAATCCAGCGTATCCAGCTTAAACCTATTTCCACTGCAGCGCTGGGACGCCTCTGGGTAGCCATCGCGCTATATAAATTCTCTTTCCATTCCATTCCATCCCATTTCTGTGCTCCAGGGACAAGATCGGAAGGAATTCCCTTAGCATTTTTAAAATGCCAAAGCATTTCCCTGTGAGCTCGCGAATCTGAGGCCCAAAGGAAAGGCCATCATCAATCTGGAAGCCAAGATTCTTCGCCTTGGAAGAGGCATCTGCCGGAGGGTACATGTCAGGAGGCCACCAGGCCTTCCATCTCGGACCAGGAGAGCAGCCAAAGAAAAGCAATTCCGATTTATCGGAATTACATTTCAGACTGTGCTGTTTAAACCAGTCAAAGACCGCTCCCAGACAGTACCTGATCCGCATACCATCAAAGTCAGAGCCCTTAGTGCAGGTGAAAAGGAGCTGGGTGTCATCAGCGTAGGATACGACCTGGGCACCGAACGACTCCGCCACTGCCGCCAGAGGGGCCATGTAGATATTAAAAAGGGTGGGGCTCAAGATAGAGCCCTGAGGCACCCCCACCTCCAATGGCGGCATGTCGGCGGAGAAAGGTGGCGCCCAGACCGTTTGTCGGCAGCCGGCCAGAATGACTCGAACAACTTCAACACCACTCCACGCAATCCGATCTCCTAGAGTCCTAAAAGGAGACCGTCATGGGGAACGGTGTCGAAGGCCGCCGACAAATCCAGCATAACTAATATGGCCTTTCCACCTAAATCCAGAACTTCCCGGATGGCATCAGTAACTTCAAGGAGAGCAGTCTCCGTACTCATGTTGGTGCGAAAACCCGACTTAGTATCGTGAAGGATGTTGTTACTCTCAATGTAGTCAGAGAGGGAGATGTGAACATGCTTCTCAACCACCTTTGCCAGAGCCGGGAGAAGGGAGATCGGCCTATAGTTAGCATGGATTAGATGGTCCAAATTGGGCTTCTTGACAAGCGGCAGGATCAAAGCATGCTTCTAGGCCTGGGGAACCACCCCTGTGCTTAAAGACATGTTGAGCCGGGTTAAACAAGGAGTTTTAGGCTGGTGCTACTTTTCCAAGGCATTTAGCAGGACATGGATCCTGTGGGGAGCCAGACTTGAGCTGGGTGAGAAGGTCAAGAGAGGCAGGTAGGGACAGAGGGGGAAACTCAGAAAGAGAGGGGCCTTCCACTACCAAGGATGGAAACCGAGAGAGCCTGTGCTCGGATACAGATACTGAACTCAGAGGGAAAAAAGTATCTTGAATAGCCAAGCCACCCTCGCTGGAAGGACTCCCAGCAGCAGGAGGTCAGACTTGTGTCTGTGGTGGCAGCATCCATTTTGTGATGCTGAGGCTCATGTTTAACTTTACCCGGGTTTCAGGCTATGTACATGTTGTGTCCCTCTAGAAGGGTGGAATGCTACCCCCGTCGCCAGGACTGGCAAGAGGGTAGTATTCCAATTCGTATGACACCTTACTCGACATGTTTTGATAAAGCCAAACCAAAGATAGCATTTAACCGCGAGGTTCATAATGCACTTAAGAGTATATGGTATGGCAGTATCATGGAACAGTTTAAAGGACGTGGTTCCGAAAGCTGCAGACAGGCTCAGCTCATGCTAGAGCACCATCTTACATATTTCCAAGCACTCTGCCTCCAGGATTGATGAGGCCTTCCATAGGAGTGGCTGATAGGAACATATGTGTCCATTTTAGGTTAGATATAGATATACTATACCTAAATAAGGGGTGATTACACCGACTTACCCCAGCTGAATGATCAGCCAGTTGTGTCAAATATGGAGGCCAGGCCAGGGGTGGCATAATACATCCTGCAGCCCCTGGTAGGCCTTGGAAGCACCTATGCCCTGGGTACCTGGGGTACACTGTTACAGGGGCCAATAAGGTGAACCAGTACCAATTTCGTAATGCACCTAATGGGCATTGGCATTAATTTAGAGAAAGAACAGCAGGCTGTGGGTCTGATTAGCAGGCCCACAGCCACATTAAGTCATAAACCAGTGAAGCAAAAAGCTAAAATTTGGGGTGACCATAGGATAGCAGACCCTACTCTCCTACAGTTTTGAGTTGAGATATTTACTTGGCATAAACAATGGAGTTGCGGATGTGTTATCACGTCTGGTTTCTTCAGATTCATATTGTGAAGAAAATATAGACGATGATGATGATGAATGGGTTTATTTAGTGGATCAAGATATCATATCGGAAGAGAAATGGTGTGAAGAAATTCCTCGTGATTCCACTTTAAGTGAGGTGATGTTGCTAATTCAAAAAGGATGGACTAGTGACAAATGTGGTTCTTTAGGTACCAAACCTTTTTGGATTTTGAGGAACGAACTATCCATAGACAAGGGTTTATTGTTTTATGGGACTAAATTAGTTCCTCCGTGCAGTCTTAGAAAGGAACTTATTGATTTGGTTCACATTTCTCATACTGGTATTTCAAAGTGCAACAAGCGATTGCACATGTCTTATTGGTGGCCAGGCATGGACAAGATGACTGAGAGGGTTATTAGAGATTGTATTCCATGTTTGCTTAGTGACAAATCCATGGTGTTGAGAAACTGTCCTAGTAGGCCCTGGCAAGACATTGCATTAGACATAATAGAACCAATTCAGGGTAAGGGCCAAAGTACTTATGCTTTAACTATAATTGATATGTATTCAAGGTGGCCAATGAATTTCTTTGTATCTAGTATTGAGTCCAGTTGCATAGTCTCATGTTTGGAAAAGGTATTTGCTGAAGAAGGTTTTCCTGGAACCTTGTTGAGTGATAATGGAGTACAATTGATTTCAAAAGAGATGGAGGATTTTTTGACCTCTAAAGGCATTGTTCATAAAACTTCATCTTTATATCATCCCGAGGGCAATGGTATGATCGAGAGATTCAATAGAGTTGGTAAGGAATCCATAATGTTGGCTAAATCTCAATCTTTGGACTGGAGAAAAGAAGTTCAGAAAAAAGTGGAGGAGTATAGGCTGTCTCCACATTCCACCACTGGTAAAACACCTTTCCTTCTGTTTAGAGGCAGAGTACCCAACACTGTTATTGATCCTTCTAAGGTAAACAGGTACGAGTTGGGTAAAGGTAAAGAAAGTTCATGTGATGGAAGTGTTGCTCAAAAGAAGGATGAAGAAAAGGCTAAACAAAGGAAAAAATATTTTGATTTTAAAAAAGGGGCCAAGAATACTAATGTCCAGGTTGGTGATTGGGTGATGATTACGCGTCCTGTTGTGTTGGGTGGTTCTCTATCTAAATTCTCGAAACCAATTAAAGTTATCAAAGTGTTCAACAATGCTATTCAGACATATGATCATTGGATTTGGAATTTGAATAGAGTTGCAATAGTCAAGGGTAAATTTGATAATTTAAACAAGGATGACAAAGTCTTAATTAGTTCTCGTTTACCATCTAATAAAGATGATAATGTCTTCTTGGATATAGGTCGATCATCTAGGAGTATCAAACCGCCTTCTCGCTATACAGAATTTATATAATTAGTTCATTTATGCTGTTTCTTGTATACATTGTTTTCTTGGTAAAGAAGGGGGATGTGTAGTATTTAATGTATAATGATATAATACTTTCATTTTGTTAATGGCAATGTGTTGGAATGTTATCTATGTAACATAGTTCTATTCTCTAATGGTTCCATGTCTTAGGAATGTTCAGTGTGAGTTGAACTTCATAACTGGCTTGTGGTGTATGGGATCTTTCTCCTGGATTAAACTGCATTTTATCAGCCTTCCTGTGTCTTCAGTGATTTACAACTGGAATGCTTCAACGTGTTTCTGGTTTATCAACTGTCATCAGTAGAGAATACAGTCTTGTATTTTAGGGAACACTCTTGAAGCAAGCAAGTAACTGCATCTACCCCTATGCCAGGGTCGAAACTTGCTGGGCGGTAAAGCGGTGTGCTCCCACCCCTGTTCCTGTTTAATAGTACTCCCATGAGTCATTGATCTGACGAGCTTATGGATGAAGCACCCGCATGCCTGTGAGAGGTTCCTGACCTGAGAAAGATGTTGGCAGCCTACTTAGCAAACTACAAGTTTGAAAGACTGTAATCTCTACTGATGACGGTTAAAGAATCACAAACACGTGTCTGGAGATCAGCACTATCTGAGCCAACTGTGGCAAAACGCTTGAACACTCTCGAAGCAAACAAGTAACTGAAACTGCATTCACCACAATGCCAGGGGCGAACCTTGCTGGGCGGTGAAGCGGTGTGCTCCCACCCCTGTTCCTGTTTAATAGTACTCCCATGAGTCATTGATCTGACAAGCTCATGGATGAAGCACCCGCATGTCTGTGAGAGGTACCTGACCTGAGAAAGATGTTGGCAGCCTACTCAGCAAACCCCAAATTTGAAAGACTGTAATCTCTACTGATGACAATTAAAGAACCAGAAACACATGTCTAAAGATCAGCACTATCTACGCCAACTGTGGCGAAATACTCGAACACTCTTGAAGCAAGCAAGTAACTGAAACTGCATTTACCACAATGTCAGGGGTGAACCTTGCTGGGAGGTGAAGCGGCGTGCTCCCGCCCCTGTTCCTGTTTAATAGTACTCCCATGAGTCATTGATCTGACAAGCTCATGGATGAAGCACCCGCATGTCTGTGAGAGGTACCTGACCTGAGAAAGATGTTGGCAGCCTACTCAGCAAACCCCAAATTTGAAAGACTGTAATCTCTACTGATGACGGGTAAAGAACCAGAAGCACGTGCCTAGAGATCAGCACTATCTAGTCAACTGTGGCGAAATACTCGAACACTCTTGAAGCAAGCAAGTAACTGAAACTGCATTTACCACAATGCCAGGGGCGAACCTTGCTAGGAGGTGAAGCAGTGTGCTCCCACCCCTGTTCCCAACTAGAAATAAGTGGCCTAGATGAAGCTGACTGGCAGGAGGCTCTGGCATTCCCTAGGGAGGCAGCCGGACTGTCAAATCTTAGATTGGTGCAATAAAAAATTCTGCTTCGCAGAAAACACACCGAGCACACACACCACTTTGTCTCAGGCAGTGTGGAGAACCAGGTACATTATACGATACGATCTGGCTCTGTCCAGAGATAGCGAGATACTGGAGAGCGGTAATGCACCCGCTTTCACAAGTCACAACAGTCAGGATTCTCCCAGAACCCAAACGTTGCCTTCTCAACATATGGGAACCTATGGGCTTAAACAATACAGCCCAGGACTGGGTAAAGCTAGGAATGACAGGGAAAAACAAAATATAGCACAACGTTGGGGGTCCAGACTTAACCCTACCCTCAGTCAATGGTGAAACAACATGGACATAACAATGGTGGCAGAGAAGTCAGTCTAAACCTACCAGAGATGCCCTAAAAAATGGACAAGGGTATAGGGAAAGTGGAACGCTTATCACGGAAATATATGTGAACTCCCATAGGAGGAGTCGGGGTCAGACATTAGTGAATACACACATTTCAGCATATGGGGAATGCCAATATGTTACAGTCTGTCTATTGGTCCAAATGCTCGAGATGGACTAGTCTCTGAAGTTGACCTACAGCACGAAACTCTATGTAAACTGTGTCATCCTTGTATAAGAACCGTGAAAGATTATTATACTATAAGGTACTGCTATGATAAACGAAATGTTAACAACATTGTTTTAAAGAAAAAAAAGACTCCTCACCAACCACTAGTTGGTGACATGCTTGAATTATCTTTATCGTTTCTTTAGCTTTAATATAGAGTAATAAGACAAAATAAAAACAGTGTGAGATGCCTAAAAAGGATAAATTGGCCTAAGGCATCTATATAATAAGTAAAAAAGATTTTAACTTGCATTAATTCACTCACTTCCACTGCGTTCACAACATCATCCCGCTCCGCTGTAATCCAGGCGTTGTAGCACACCCGAGTGACATTCGGTCATTCGGGTGGGACCCCTATGATGAAGCATATCACCAACTAGTAGTGAGTGAGGGGTCTTTTAAAAGGAAATACTTTTTTCCTTTTTCTCTACTTGTGTGTGTCTCTACATCACTTTTGTGCTGTGGGGAATACTCCCTATTATGTTTACTAAACAAGAAAATAGCCACTTTCTAAAAGTGCTATTTTCAAACACACAATTTAAAAACCATCTTTACTAAAAGATGTATTATTAAACACTGAGTTCAGGGATACCAAACTCTACTTTTCTATCTTATCCCCATGGGAAGATATGCATTTAAAATGTTACGAAGCATTCCCCATTCTGTCCTATGATGCAAGATAGCCTTTCAATAGTGAAAAACAAAATGGCAATATTTCAGTATCAAGACATGTTACACACACCAGTAAATTTCCTGCCTTTCACATACACTGCACCCTGACCAGGGGGGTGCCTTGGATCTACCATAGGGGTGTCCTATATATAAGAAAAGGGAAGGTTAGGGCCTGGCAAGTGGGTGCACTTGCCAAGTCGACATGGCAGTTAACAAACTGGGCACAGGCACCACGGTGGCAGGCCTGAGACCTCTTTTCAGGTCTACTCGTGTGGGTGGGAAAGTCAGTGCTGCAGGCACAGTAGTAGCATTTAATTTACCAGCCCTGGCACATCGGTGCACTTTACTAGGAACTTACCGGTAAAACAAATATGCCAATCAGCGAGAGCCAATCACATTGTCAATTTACACAGGAAGCCCTTGCACTTTGACACTGATCAGCAGTGGCAAAGTACCCAAAACATCTAAGCTGGCAAAAATGAAATACAGCACAACATCAAAAACACAGAAGGTAGAAGCAAAAAGTGAGGGAAACCTATGCCAAGGATTTCAGGTCTAACATCCTTGATCTGCTGACCCTACCTTTTGTCTTTTCCCTATTCCTTTTGGTTTCTGTATTGTGCTTTGAATCTCTTTTGGGGGTGGGGTTGTAGGTAAAACATGAAGCATCCAAAATAAGGTGCAGATACATTTTTTTAAGATTAATGCATGGAGTAGAGCAGCTGTATTTGTCCCAAGTCATCTACTAAGCTGCATTCACTTTCACCCATTTTGTCACACCGCCTGCAACCTGCTTGAGGCTTTGTGAAAAACTGCCTGTCTGTTACAGTACCTATTCCCCTCCACTTTCTGCCTGGTTTTTATGCAGTTGAATGAGATGTACTGCATCCCTGCTAACCAGGTTCCCAGTACCAGTTTTCTTTACCTAAAAATGTACCACAATTAGCACCACTTCAACTACCTCTGTAAGCGTAAGCCCCTAGTAAATGGCACCCCTGGTACCTAGCTAATGGGTACTGAAGAAGGTCCTCTGCGACTGCAGCTAAGACTGTGCCACTCCAGTGACCCCAGGGGTAAGGCCTTGCACACTGCCATCGCAGACTGCATGTCTTGGTGCAGAGAAAACCCAAAAAGTCGGCATGGCACACAGTCCTATGTGCCATGCCCTCACAAATTGCATTAGATATAGGTAAGTCACTCATACCGCAGGCCTGACATCCCGAAGGCAGGGTGCACTATATCCCATGTGGGGACATATCTGCATGAGCAGATTTGACGATGCAATATCTGAGTGAGTTATGGTAATTCCTATTCCTGGCCATAGGTCTGCACATTGCAAGGGAGCACTTTGTCGTTTTGTTACCTTTTGATTCCTTTTTACATTGGCGAATGTGGTTATGTGGTTAATCCAGCTTTTAATCTACTGAAAGGTAGCCACTAAGTCAGAGAAGTCCTGGGGCCCTTCCCCTTTGCTTCGCTCTTACTAACTATGCTAATTATCTAACACCTTATCTTATGTGACTCATCTTTATCATACATTTACATGTTTCAACCTATATCTATTCCATGCCGCCTCAGGACTTAGAAGACAAAAGAATTAAAACCTAGAAGTGAAATCAACAAACTCAGACAATGTTGCTATTATTAAACAACTTCTAATCAGTGCATTCCCTAAACACACTAAGAAACAGAGATCAAAGGTGCCATAAGCCAAGAAAAAACACTATAGTTTAACCTGATATTCTTGGAAACGAGCTCTGAACACACTGAACGTACGAGAGACATTGGCTAGTATATGACGACTTGGCGGTAAGTCATGTAACTAATGTGGAGGATGGAATCATGTCAAACTTCATCCGTAAGTGTTACATAAACCCATAAAATGCATTAGTTGTGACCACATACCTGAAACACATGAGATCGAGGTCAAGTTCATGACGAGCATGCCACCAAAGTGTAACTTATACAAAATCATCACCTGAAACAGTCATGTCAAGGACGATAGTTCATCGAGGTAATTTAACCCAGGTGTCACTGTGTGAAATTTAGTAAATATCTTTCCTTTTTTATTGAGTATACCTTTTGCGTTGTAATAGGTTGATGGCACAACCTTTTGAAAAACTAGACAAAAATTTGGCTCTATTTCCTTCCGTATTATAATAGGTTGATGATATAACACATTGATAAGATAGATAGAATTTGGTCCTTTTTTCTTATACAAGTATTAGTCTCATGCCAGAGATAAATATATGAAAATTATATATATATTTACCTTACTTTTGCAGTATGTTGGACATATAAAAACCCAGCGTACTACAGATCCTACAACAACAAAAACTAAAGTGATGTATATTAGGATAAATATCATTCTACATGCTTAAGGTAGGAAAATATTCATGAACTATAAAACAGCTTTTCCTTGTGCACAATAGAATTCCTAAATAATGATAATTTTGTATATACTAAAAAAAATTGTTTAGAAGGCAGGTACTTATACAATCTGTACACCCTCTTCTTTTCCATAGAGACCTATGGCATAGGATCTCGCTAACAGCACTAAAGAAGTGACTTATTTCAACAATAAGCTACACAAAAGAAGAACCAGTAAAATCTTCTCCTAAGCATATAAAGAAATCAAGATAGCTTTTTAAGTGGTAAGTACTAGCAAATATATATTTTTTGATAATAGCTGGGTTGTAGATGACCTTATGTATAAAAATAAAAATGCAATAGCTTCGTGTAAAATAGAAAACTGGACCAACACTAGCGGTAGTAGGGTACTGATCCCTCTGAATTTGGAATACTGTTTAAAGTTACAATCTTAGTTAAAGAACGCTGATCTCCTCAGATCCTTACTTTGTGTTATAGGACCAAACAGTGAAAACCCACCAGACCACATAATAACTCTAGAGTCAATCATTCAGTTGAAAACAAATATTAAGAGTATAATATTTACTGATTGTAGAAAAAGTTTGAGCCTGAAAATAGTCAGAGAGGAAATGCTTCAGTGGAATTGTAAATGGTGTAAATTAAATTATGGGACAGTTGAGAATCATGTAAAAAGTTTGTAAATATTGTTTTTTTAAGATGAATTGTGTTGATTATGTAATGGTTGCAATGTGTAAATAATGTATATATTTATCATTTGTAGCCCTGAAGAAGTCCTTGTCGGACGAAACGCGTAGGCATCGGCTACAGTATGTTTTTATGAAGAAAGAACCTTTTATTGAAATAAATAAAGAATTTACCACTATACCACTGAAGATTCATCATTCATCAGGACTCAATTGTTATAATAATGGAATAATTTGAAATAACATTGTTTACTATAAACTGTTATGACTTTGCTGAAGAGCTAAAGATCATCATTACTTTGTTAAAGAGTGCTGCACATGTGAGGATTAAGAAAAACCACTATAGTTGAACCTGATATCCTTGGAAACGAGCTCTGAACACACTGAACGTACGAGAGACATTGGCTAGTCTATGACGACTTGGCGGTAAGACATGTAACTAATGTGGAGGATGGAATCATGTCAAACTTCATCCGTAAGTGTTACATAAACCCATAAAATGCATTAGTTGTGACCACATACCTGAAACAGATGAGATCGAGGTAAAGTTCATGACGAGCATGCCACCAAAGTGTAACTTATACAAAATCATCACCTGAAACAGTCATGTCAAGGACGATAGTACATCGAGGTAATTTAATCCAGATGTCCCTGTGTGAAATTTAGCAAATATCTTTCCTTCTTTTATTGAGTATACCAAATGAATAGATCCTCTTCTCTTGTTACTTTGTCCTACAAAGATGACTGACCAACCGATATTGTCTTCTGAATGGTTCAAGTCTTTGTAACGATTAACAATAGGTGCCCCCTGCACCTGACGTTTAATGCGAGATCTATGTTGCAAGATTTCATTTTGACTGGTTGCATTGTTTGGCCTATGTATATGTTTTCACATGCATACTTTACATGATAAATCACATTCTTGGTGTTATAATTAGAGAATTCAACTTTATTTGTATAATACTATTTAATGTATCCTACTTACTATTAGTAATAAATTTACTGGCCGAACAATTTTGGCACTTAAAATGGCCAAACATCTGCAGTAAATCTAACATTTCGGACACATCTTTTTGTTTTAATTGTTGGTCTTGCTGCATTGACTAGTTCTTGTCGCAAATTCCTACCTTTTCTAAAGGAAAACATTGGTTCCCGAATATCAAAATCTGATCATATATTCCAACTTGTTTGTATGATTTGCTTGGCTTTGGATTTTTAGGTTAAGTTGCGTCAATGGGTTAGTATTCGTTTTACGAGGAGTATACCATGTCCTTTTTAATGCTCCTTTAATAAGTGAGGTGGCATATTGTCAGACGCTAAAGCACACACAACCTTGCACTAACCTGGAAGTTTGGACCCAGCGGGAGTGATGTTTTAGACAGCCCGACATCCCCCAAATATGCTCTACAAGGAGAAAAGATGAACTGCTAACTGGGAAATACGCCAAAGGGACTAGGGGTTGGAATAAAAGATAGCCTATGATTTGTTGTGTCATTTTATGTCATCTCCTGGATTCTTCTCCAGGTGCGTCGGGAAGTATGAGAGACTTGAGTTGGGATGAGTCTCACCTAAGTATGGAAATGAAAATCTAATTATCAGTGTGTTCAGAGCTCTTTTCTACACACTCTTGCTCTCTTTGTATATTAGCAGTTTTTAAGCACACCACCTGTCACATAGCTGAACAGCATAAACCAAAAGGATAGGTACGCAAAGAACAGCTTGAATGTCCATGACTACTTATGTCCATAGAGGCCTTATGGTTAGAACCAGCTCAAGTCACCCAGGCCCTCACATGAGCCTTTATAATAACCTATATTTAAGTACTCCATGTCACAAGCTGTAAATGAAGGCTAAATCTCGTTACTCAGTTTGTTCATGCCAGCTGGAAGCAAATCGTTAGTACTTTGTTAACAAGTTAGTCATGCTAGGTCCTCACTGACTTAGTTCTCAAGAGTTCTGTTCTTCTGTATTCGCTTGGTGTTCCACAGTGCAAGCGGTGACTGAATGGGAATGCTTGGAGGCTGGATCTGGATGTCCCTCATAAAATGTTATTGGGTGCGATCTCACGCTAAAGCAGGATGGCCGCACGAAGAAGCTAGGGCAATATGGTCACCATGACTTATGGATCTAATGTGAGCTCTGTGTTGGTTTTGTCCCAGGGCATTGTGGACAATAGAGCTCAGACAGAACTTGCATGGCATACTACTTGCATACCAAGTGAAGCAAACATGGATGCACATTTAACATCATAGTGTAACATCAAAGAGCTCTAAGCAGACATGAATTCAGCCATTTTGCCAAATACATTTGTGCACTTTTTGCCACATACATTCATAGGAGCGCTCTCTGGTTATGTTTTTTACAGCGCTTTCTGGGTTAGGTTTTTTGTCCCACACTCGTCTTCTATATCAGTCCACTCCACCTCTCTGATCCATGTCTTGGGGGCCCTGTTGTGGTGTAAACTGCGCCAGCGGCCAATGCAGTCTGCCCAAGTGAGTACTCTGGATAGGGTAACTTGGATCTTGGTATGGGGTAACCCAGCATGCATATGAGTGCCCATGACACCTTTATGCATCAATATGTCTACCAAGACATTTACGTTCCTAAAATAGCCACTTTATTAGTGCAGTTCTGCAATACCAATTTTGTATAGCCTGTCTGTAAGGATTATCTGTCACAAAGAGCCACTTATTTTCAAAAAAGGCCATAAACAAATTTGCTATTTCTCGAGCAATGCTAACACCATTAGAGATGCCTTTAATTTGCGTTCTTGAAGGAGAACTATATTTTTAAGGCAAATAGACACAGGATTAGATAAAAACGCTGAAGGCACTTGATGGGTGCGTACCTTTCAAATCATCACCTCAGCGAGGACTGTGATTGCTTCATCCTGAGGGATGTTGGTATACAGGGCCTCCCTCGATGTTGAAGGTCACAAAAAGGTCTTCTGAGGTGCCAAAAATTTCCCCTTCTATTTAATTAATGAGAACCATGGAAGCTCTCACATATGCATCAGTCTTGTTGACAAAGGGTTTGAGAAAAAAAAGTCTATGACCTGGGTCAGAGTTTCAAGAAGGGAACCACAGCCTGAGATGATTGGTCGTCCTGGAAGATTACTGGATTCTTTGTGGATCTTCAGGAAAATTTAAATAACAGGCATATGAGAGAACTTCCTGTTCAAAAATGCATATTCTTTTTGACAAATCCACCCTTCCTCTAATGCTAGTAGTGTGGTTTTTTAATCTTGGCAGCTTGTTCTACAGTTAGGTCTTCTTTGATTTGACGGTAATGATTTCTATTACTTACTTGGCGTAAAACCTCCTGATCATACTTATTGCTGTTTAGTATTACTATCCTGCCACCTTTGTCTCCTGTTTTGATCACATAACTACTATTTTTTGCCAATTGTTGTATTGCTTGGAACTCCTATTTTTTTCAATTTGATTTATAATGTACTTGCCTACTATTAAGCTGATCAATTTCCTTTGGTATAGAGTTTTCAAACACCAAAATTTGGGGTGGCATTATCGAAGCTGCTGGGCAACAATTGGATATGTTTTTAAGACCTCTAGAATTGTGTCCGACAGCATCATCAATGCATGAAAAGAAGATTTTTTTGTCAAATTTTCCAGAAGAACTAGATGACCTTGGTTTTAATCTCAATGGAGTCTTGCAAAGATGAGGGTACAAATGGAAGCTCTTTATTAAGAACTGATTTTTGTATCTCAGACAGATGATACTGTAAGAGGTTCATATAACACCATGTTTTCTTTTTAATCTTTTTGTGACCATCTATCTTCTGTAAAGACTTCTTCTTGTTCTGAATTCCCTGTATCTTGAATTGGTCATCTTCCTCCTCCACTCTTTCTCTCCTGCTACCTCTACCAAAAAGAGGTTAGGCGCTGGGATGTGGGAAACTGAAACAAGTGGATTCTGGGCCTTCGTGGCTGGAGTCTGACGAAGTTTCAGAGAATGTTATGAATCGTTTACAGTATCAACCTTGATACTGAAACCTCAGATTTGGGAGAGAGTTATACTTATGGGTATATATTTTCTATGTTATAGTTCTTAATATCTCTAGCAACCTTTGCAGATTTTTGGTTCTCAGTAAAGGTCTTAAATTCAAAAATAGTTTTTTTAGACCATGGCTTCTTGTATAAAAGGGTCCTCCTCAATTTATTTTTCTATACTTTCAATTTCCTTCAGTTTGGATTCACTAATCTAAAGTGCTGTCTCTATAGAAAGGGCCAGCCTATGTCTTGAGTAATAAGTGCCTTCTCAACTAAATTGTAATAAATATTGTTTGTCATAGTTAAAGATTACCAGCATTTTCTTAACTTGTAATCCTAGTGGGATGGTGCTATAACTCAGATGTTCTAGAATAACTTGAGGATGTAACTGAGTTTCAAAGTGTTTCTTTTTTAAGTGTTTCAGATGTTATAAAAGTGTGTCTATGTTTATACTAGAGACAGTCTCCTTTTCTCCATTCAACAAGGAGGGATTCTCCAAAAATGTTGTTTGCTGGTCTTCGTAATAGCGAACCATATAAGGCTCACCCATGATCATGACAGATATTCAAAGGGGCATATTTATGAGGGCTTGCATCATGCTTGCACCATGCAACATGGCACATGCACAACACAAACATCTAAGTCATATATATGAAGCCATGCAAAGTAACTTTGCGTGGCTTAGAATTGGTAAAAAATATGGAGTAATGCAATGCAGCGCAAATCACAGTGTTGCATTACTCTGCGCTAGGGAGGCATGGCATGAGTAATATGGTGGGTGTTCTCACACATATCACATGGTTTTTGATGCATTCCCAGATTTACCAAACCTGGTAAACCTGGAATGCTCCAAAAAGATATGCCTCCTCAGGAGAGGTGTAACAAGGAGAAATATCTTTATTTCTCTTTGTTTTTTTCCTCTTGTAATTTGTGTTGGTTTCTGTAGCACACATAGAAAGAAGACAAACGCCTCTATGAATTATTTTTGTGCGTAAAGTTGCCCCTTCCTGCACAAAAAGAATCCTACCCACAACACTGTCACTCATGCCTGAGTTGGCGCTTGGCTGCCCAAATGGCACCAGTGGGGGAGGAGACAGGCATGTGCCGTATTGGATAAATACAGCACATTCCTGCCCTTCTCTTGTGATGCAGCACAGTTCATTACGGTAACTTGATGCGCTGCCCAACACCACAATACTCATAAATGTGCACCAAAGCATATACAGATGCAACACGGCACCAAATATTGTGTATAACTGTGAATTTTAAAAAATCTAAATTGCAGTAAACCCCAGCACACCTCACAAGGACAAGATGCAAAAATAAGATGAAAAGGAAGTTGTCACCCATTTCACCCCACGTAACGTAGGGAATTGAACTAAGTATAAAAAAATGGTGTACTGGATAAACAAATGTATGTACAACACACTTCATCCACAATTAAAAAAAACATTTTCACTGGGTAATAAATCTAATCACATCTTGCTCATTTTAAATTTGATTACAAACACCTGCCTACACATTCAAATACACTCCATGTTATTAATTTACATCTCTGAAACACAACATAAAATCACATAAATAAACACAATTAAACATCCTACTATATACAACAAATTGTTCACCTTGGACATGGAACCTTTTTCATAAGTTCACACAGCGTAAGGGAATCCATTGTTCTTTTATTCCATTTTACTTTTTTATACATGGTGAATTCAGTTTTTTTTCTACCAAGGTAGATTATGGCTTGATTGCTGTGATTTATTACTGATTTATATTAACCCTAGGCAGTGTTTGTGGAGTGCAAAAACAACTATTCCTCGCTATGTGGAGTACTGCAAGCGGTGGAGTGCATGAGAAAAATGCAGTTCATTCTAATTTTTAGTGGCAGGTGTTTCTCCGTGCTGTGTAATTATTGCGAACGGCACCGTGCACAGCGCAAGCGGGCGCTGCTTCATTTTTGCCGCTAGAGTAGATTTTCTACTCGAGCTGCAGCTTTCTCAATGCAAAAGGACTGTTTCTCAATGCGAGCGGTCACGAGCATACATGGCCACTCGCATTGAGAAATCTGACTACCCGCGTTGAGAACTCCCGAATGAGGAAAAAGCGCACAGGAGGTTAATTTTCCTTGCTTGCGCACGTCAACCTATCGCTGACGAGTGCGAGCAAGGAAAGAACTCTGCTACGCTACAAGAAGCAGAGTTTTTGGAAGCAGAGTTCACCTCCCAGGCTTAATTTAGATGCACCTCATCATTGAGCAACTCATTTGGATTTCACAATTTTGTAACCCGATTGAAATACTCATGTTCCCAGAATCGGATAATCTGGGACCTCTTCCACAATGTATGCATGTCACATGAAGTATGGTGGTTCGCACACAGTTAAACTATCAATATAATGTACAGGTGTCTTTTAATTCTTCTAGGATTGTTAACTTGATCACAGACACAATTTCCAATGAATGAATATTGGGATTTGTAAAGAACACCGCTACATGCTTGAGTGTCCCGCTGCTAGGACTAATGCTAAAAGGAGGGGAGAAACCGGCTTAGTCTTTGTTGTTCCAGTCGTTTGAGGAAGATCTTTGTGTCGGGGATACGGGAGTAGCCCTTACTTCCCCTGCTTGTGCACTTTACCCTGCAGCCTTGGCCTAGTGCCTCCCGACTGCTGGCTCCATCCCATGGCCCCGGGTTCTTGCTCCATCTTGCTCTTTGCACTGTTTGGGCAGTCAGTTTGAGTTCGTTTTACTCTACTTTATTTGCTTCTAGTTCATTGTTAGGCCATTTTTGGCAGCTTCCCAGGACCCCATCAGCACGCTCGGCCCCATGGTCTTTTTGCAGTTTTTTCATCACTGTAGGTTTCCTGAACACAGCCTAACTGACATCCCTGCACACCTCCCAGGACTACTTATGCAGAATGCTGCACAGCTGCGGTGAGTAGCCCTTAACTCCCTGGTTTCAGCACCACTCCTTGCCTCCCAACTTTGGTCTGGTGCCGTAGTCTAGTGCCCCTGCCTCGAGTCCTGAGACCCCCTGTTCGATCCTGCAGCCTAGAGTGCTCACTCCTTCTTGCTCTTCATACTGTTTGGGCAGTTAATGTTGTGTTAGTTTTACTTTACTTCTTTTATTTGCCGTTGTAGCATAATGTTGCATTGTAAACAACTTTTGGCAATTCCATGGGTCCCATCAGTGCGCTCGGTCTGCCCTCTTCCCACCGTTTTACCTCACTGTAGTTTTCCTGATCCCAGGCTCCTGCCTCCCCGACTGCTCTGCCCACCTTACAGGACTACTTATGCAGGCCGCTGCGTGTCTGCACCCCCAGCACGCTAAAGGCGTACCTAAGGCAAGCCCGTCTGTGCCTGTGTGTGCCTGGACAGAATCCAGCACCATAAACCCTGTCTCTCCTGCCAACTGTTACCACACCACTGCCGAGCTATGTGCCTGGCCCCCGTAGGTTGCGATAACTGCTGCATTTCCTACCAAAAATGAATGGAATGGCTTTTGCCTGCCAGACATGCTGATTCTCCTGCAGCACTGATACCCTTTCTGCCCCTACACAGCTGACCTGCAACCCTCCAGGACAGCTGCAGTGCATGTTTCTCAACCTTCTATCCCTATGCAAGCACACCACTGAATTCTGGTACACCATCACAACTTCCACCCCAACGTGATGTTCATCATTGAGACCTGGCTCACACCGTCCTGAACATCCGACATCTTGATCGCAACACTCCACTGCAACAAGATGATACACAGAGACCATGCCAGCAAACATGGAGGAGGCCTTGCCATCATACAAAAGGAGACCCTCCAATGCACCACCAACAAAGATGACATTTCATCAATCATGGAATATTTCAACTTCCAAATTCTGATCAATGCAAACACCACCATCAGAGGAACCCTTGAATACTGACCATGCCTTTAGTAAAGCAATCTCCTATCTCATCATCCCAGGCTATCAACTTCAGGCTTCAGGCACTACTTCTCTCTCGGTGACCTCAATTTTCACCTCGATGACCCCAATGACACCAACTTCTCCAACCTCCTGGAAAGCATGAGTAACATCGGACTCACACAACTAGTCACCAGCCCCACTGACCATGCATGACACACCCTAGACCCCATCCTAACAGCCAGCAACAGAATCAGTGATGTCACTGAAATCATCTTGATGTACCACAACATTGTCCACTTCACTAATGCAGTAGTCCCACAATCCACGCCCCCGCTTGCTGTAGATGGAACTAACATCACCAAGACCCAGTGGGCCATTTCCCTCATTGCTAACAGACCCCATACATACAGCAACCTTGATAGAGACATCCAAAATTTCTCTGACTGGATTTCCAACTGAGCAGGCATCATCGCCCCCTTGAATATGGCCAGCACCTGTGTTCCAGCAAACATTTCAGCTGGTTCACCCCCTAACTTAGGGCCTGCTAACACAGGTGCAAATAACTAGAGAGACAACAGTCACCCGCATCAAGGCTAGCACCAACCACACAAAAGAATTCTTCAGCATTATCAAAGAGTTCTCTCACTCATCTGTTGCCAAGACCACAATCTACCCTTCGCAAGGCCTCTATGACTCCCTGGAAGACCAGTTCCACGATAAGATATCAGACATCTACAGCGACTTTGATCCCAAGCCATCCCACCGATTCAACTCCACTCACCACACCAATCACCTCAGCAATCATTATCTCCATCCACTCTGGAACAGCAGCAGACCCTTGCTCCAACCACGCCTTCAACCTGAGACAGAAGGAAATCGGCAGGACTCTCACCACCATCTTCAACTCAGCCATCTCTACTGCCACCTTCCCCAAAGTCTGGAAACACACAGGTGAAATCCCCCATGAACGCACCTTCCATCGACACCAGCGACCTCATGAACTACCGACCCTTCTCACTGCTCCCTCTCCCGACCAAGGTCCTGGAGAAAGCCATCAACCGTGAGCTCCCCAAACACCTGGAAGGAAACAACCTACTTGAGGCCTCACAGTGTCTTCTTCTTCAACCATAGCAGAGACAGCCTTAATAGCCACAACTAACGACATCAGAGCACTCCTTGACTGTGCTTAGACAGCAGCATTGATCCTCCTTAACCTCTCAGTGGGCTTCAACATCATACCCCACCACACCATCATGACCAGACTCCACCACATCGACATCCGAGGAAACGCACTCAAATGGATCACCTCCTTCCTCTCAGGATGAACACAGAAAATCCGCCTTCCAACATTTACCTCAGAGCCCAAAAGAATCATCTGCTTAGTCCCCCAGGGATCATCCCTCAGCCCCACCCTCTTCAATGTCTACATGACTCCTTTCACTGAAATCATCCACATCTTCAAACTCAACCGAAGACCCTGCAATGCATCCTCCTCAACGTCCAATCCCTCCACAAACACACCACGGAAATCTGGAACTTCCTCGACAGCACTACCTGGGATGTGAAATTCTTTACCAAAACCTCGACCAACACCACCTCGGGACCGGACATCGCCATCACCATTCCCCAAGGATACAAGATCTCCAGGAATTACCCCCCCACCTGCCCAGGACGAGGAATCGGCATTATCCACAAATCCACCCTACACCTGAGCACACTCCCCGACGAGCCCACAGACCTGATGGAACACCTTAACCTTAAGATACTGGCCAGCCCTACCTCCACCCTCCGAGGAACCCTCATCCACCGACCCCCTGGACCCTGCAGACTTTTTACCAACTCCATCACGGACATTTCTCCCCGCATGCCATCGCGTCCACCAACTACACCCTACTGGGAGACCTCAACTTCCACCTCGACAACCAACTGGACCCCAGCACCACATCCCTCTTGGACAACCTCCACAACATTGATTGTGACCGAACTCACACACTCAGCAGGACACACCCTCGACCCCCTCTTTACAACAGGAAACTCCATCACCTTCAGTCACACCAGCGAACTCCCATAGACTGACCATTGATGCGTCCACTTCACCTTCAGAACACCCACCATCCACAGACTGGTCCTCAACCTGCCAAGACACTGCCACATCTCCCAGCAACTGCGCACATGCCACAGACTCCCCATCGAAGCTAGAGTCACCTTCAAGATGCTAACCCACGTTCACAAGGCCCTCCACAACACCGGACCAGCATACCTGAACAGCCGACTCAAATTCCACGCACCCCAAAGCACCCTACAATCATCCCAGCTCTCCTACGCCGTGGTCCCCTGCACCAGAAAGAACAGATCGGGAGGCCGCACCTTCTCCTTCCGCGCGGCCAGAGCCTGGAACGACCTTCCGCTCCACCTCAGACAGATAACATCACTCCCCATCTTCGCAAGAAACCTCAAAACCTGGCTCTTCAACAGATCCCCTCCTTGATGGACTGGAACCTGTAAACCCTACCAACACCCCCACTACCCACCCCCCAGCGCCTTGAGTCCCTTACGGGTGAGTAGTAACGCTTAACATACACCTGATTTTGATTTGTTGTGTCCTGAGGCGGACTGTTGTTCTCTATTTTTAAAATATTTGTGTTCAGATCTACTCTGTTTTAAAAATCACTCTCTATTCCTACCTGGGCATTGTAGAGCGGCACTCGGCACGGGCAGCAGTCCTTAGCGCTACCACGCTGCCTTGACCCCCTCCTACGCCCCCAACGAACTCGGCACCGCGAGGATGGTGGCCACGCCCCCTTTAGGCCACGCCCCCTTCTAGCGCCAGCTTAAAACGCTGACTACGAGCACCTGGCGCGCAGATCTTGTTGTGTACTGAGGCGGAAAGCCGGGACTGTTGTTCTCTATTTTTAAAATATTTGTGTTCAGATTTACTCTGTTTTAAAAATCACTTTCTATTCCTACCTGGGCACTGTAGAGCGGCACTCGGCACGGGCAGCAGTCCTTAGCGCTACCACGCTGCCTTGACCCCCTCCTACGCCCCCAATGAACTCGGCACCGCGAGGACGGTGGCCATGCCCCCTTTAGGCCACGCCTCCTGGCCGCCCCCTCCAGCAACCAGCTATAAAATGTGCCAGGCCAGGAAGCGCAGCGGACGAGCGCAGCGGGAGCGCCGTTTGCGCGCCGACGGAGCGCCTAAGGCAAGCCCGTCTGCGCCCGTCCGCGCTCGAACGGGCTCAGGGCCAGACCCTATGCCGGGTTCAGACCCCAAGAGGGTGAGTTACTCGCGTCGGGCCCTTCTAAGTCTTAGATCCACAAATAACACAATGTGTAATTATGTAAAAGACTCAGATGGACTCTTTATAAATTGTGCACTCTGCCACCCAGTCCATTTACAACTTACTCATGCACCGACCTTACACTCTGGCCTAAAACTAGCAGAACTGAACTGCAGGTCGCTCCCCATGCACGCCCTGCTTATCAATCACCTGCTTGTGGACCATGAGCTAGACATCCTGTTCCTCACGGAAACTTGGCTCACTACACACTCGGATTCGGATGTGGTCTCAGCCCTGCCCCCGGGTTTCCTCATCCAGTCCCAATTACGTCCCTCTGGCAGAGGAGGCGGACTAGCCATCCTGCACAGGGATCACTTCTCTTGCAGAATCAGCGATGCACACATCATGGACTCAGAGAGCTGCCACTTTACCATCCAGCTGGCCCCGACAACCTCTCTGGCAGGCCTCCTGGTGTATCGCCCCCCGGGCATTTTGGGCCCTTTGCTAGCGCCCTACTAGAATCGATATCAGCACTGGCCCATTCCACACCTAACTTCACTGTGCTAGGGGACCTTAATATCCATTTTGATGACCCCCTAGACACAGGGGCTGCCGACCTGATTCTAGACCTGGCTGCCTATGGTCTCCAACTGGCCAACTCTGGAGCCACCCACATCAAGGGCCACCTGCTAGACCCAGTTTTTACTAATGTTCACACCCTCCAGGCTAAAGCTTCTTGCCCCCTCCCCTGGACGGACCACTTTTTGGTCCCTCTTTTCTGGCCAGGAGAATTCAGAAAGCCCCATAAGCCTGTCACCTATACCCGGGACAGGGCATGGTCCAGACTCTCAACAGAGGACTGGGCCAGAGCCCTGGAATCAACAACCCCCGCTCCCTCAGAGGATCCTGTCATAGCGGACAGCAATTTCAGGAAGTGGATCGCCAACTCTCTCGATTCTATCCTCCCTATAAAAACCCACGAAGATAAAAACGGAAAGACAGGGTCAGCCCCATGGTTCAGCCCAGAACTCAGAACCCTCCGCAAGGAATGTAAAAAAGCGGAGCGACTGTGGAGAAAGGACTGGCTCCATTCTAGTAAGGACGCCTACCGAAGGTCGGTGAGAGCATATAAAGCTGCTCTGAAACTTACTAAAGCTTCTTACTACGACGAGAGGATAAAAAATGCCACCAACTCGGCGAGAGAATGCTACCTCATTGCCAAAGAGCTCCTAAAAATACCACAACCCCCCTCACCTAACAGGAACCTTCCGGGCAGGAGCAATGAACTTGCAAACTACTTTGACTCCAAAATCTCCCACATCCTAGCCTCACTCCCGCAGCCTAGCCAGCTAACCTACAGGGACATCGCTGCGCCTGACACCCGCCCAGGAGACACCTCTCACCCACAGCTGACCACTTTTAGGGCGGTTTCTCTGGACGAGGTTGGAAAGACTCTGGCCAAGGTGAAAAGCGGCTCCCCGCATGACCCTGCTCCCATGAGATTCCTGAAAGCAGTTGCCCCTGCGATCGTGTCCTCTATCATGGAGCTGATCAACACCTCGCTGTCCCAAGGCTCCGTCCCTCCCAGCTGGAAGGGGGCGGTAGTTAAAGCCCTTCTTAAAAAACCCCAATTGGACCCCACCGACCTGGCCAACTACAGACCGATCTCGCTCCTCCCGGGCATCAGCAAAATGGCCGAAAAACTGGTCAACGTCCAGCTGTCCCAGTTCCTGGAATCTAATAACTTGCTGCGTCGGTCCCAAACTGGGTTCCGTCCCAAGGCACGGACACTGCCCTCCTCGCAGTCATCGAGGAGGCTAGGTGCATTTTAGATTCAGGGGGGTCAGTGGCAGTGATCCTCCTGGACATTAGTGCAGCCTTTCACACCGTGAACCACCGTGTCCTGCTCCACCGGCTGGCCAGGGCGGGACTCGGGGGTACCGCGTTGGCCTGGATAGAGTCATTTCTGTCGGGCCGTTCGTTCCAGGTCTGGGATGGCAACTCCCGCTCTGATTCCCTGCCTCTGACTAACGGGGTGCCCCAGGGGTCCTCACTTAGTCCCACCCTGTTTAGCGCCTATATGGCCCCTTTAGAGGACATAGTTGCCCCTTCGGCATCAAGATTGTGAGTTATGCGGACGACACGCAACTGGTCGTCTCGCTCTCACATCTTGACCACTGCCCAGACAATCTCTTGCACTGCCTCCAGGAAATCCACCTCTGGATGTGCGAGTCCTCACTCAAACTCAACAGGTCTAAAACTGAAGTCATGCTGATGGGCAAGAAATGGTCAGCAATTCCATCATCTGTTTGGCCCGATGCTTTGGGTGAGGTGCCCGCCCCGAAGAAGGAAATCAAGAGTCTGGAGGTCTGGCTCGAACCAGACCTGTCCATGAAAACCCAGGCAACCAAAACAGCGGGAACCTGCTTCGGACTCATGCGATCAGTCCGCAAGATCCTTCCGCTGCTCCCTCCCCCATCTAGGAAACTCCTGGTTCAAGGACTGATCCTTGCACGATTGGACTACAGCAATGCCGTCTATTTAGGAGCCCCCGAATCTACCCTGGCCAAGCTACAACGTACCCAAAATGCGGCTGCCCGGATGCTGTTGAGTCTTCCCTCTAGAGCCTTTGCCAGACCAGCGCTTAAGGCTCTCCACTGGCTTCCAGTGCGAGAGAGGCTAGAGTTTAAGGCAATGTGCATCGCCCACAAACTCCTCAACGGTCAATGCCCTTCCATCCTGAGAGACATGGTCACCCCGTACAAAGCCTCGAGATCCTTGCGCTCGGACAATGAGCGTCTGGCTAATGTCCCCAAATTCAGGAGGGTTCGCACTGGGGGTCGGCGCATTTCAGTAAAAGCATCCTTAGGTTGGAACTCGCTCCCCCACTGCCTGCTGGAACCCTGCCACTTACGCTTCCGCAAACAGCTCAAAACCCTTCTCTTTCCCAAATAAGCCAATTTTCTCTTTTGGCCAACGCAAGTTCTTATAGCGCGGGGATGCCTCCAGATCACCAGGCGCTCTACAAATCGTTAAATAAATAAATAAATAAATACATTTGATTTAAACATCTTCTCATATGCCGATGACAGCCAACTCAGCTTCTCCCTCATGGAAGACACCGCCGCCACCAGGTGAAATTTCCAGAATACCATGACCAACGTTGCCAACTTGATGAGATCCAGCTGCCAGCAACTAAACACAGATAAGATGGAAGTCCTCATCTTTGGAAGACACACCTCCCCATGGGATGACACATGGTGGCCCGTAGCACTCGGAACCTCGCTTACTCCCACCAACCATGACTGCAACCTCTGCATCATCCTGGTCAGCAATCTGTCCATAAAGGATCAGGTCAATGAGGTAGCCTCCTCCTGCTTACACAGCCTTTGGCAGATTTTCAAGTGGATCCACACCAGCACAAGGAAAATGGTGTCTCAAGCCCTCATTACCAGCCCACAGGACTTTTGGAATGCACTTTATAACTGTACAACCACCCACCTCCACAAATGATTACAGACCATGCAGAACACTGCAGCAAGACTCATCTTTGACCTCCCTAAACAGACCAGTGATACCCTCCACCATAGAAGCCTCCACTGGCACCCAACCATGAAGAGATGCCAGTTCAACTTCTGACTGAGCCTACAAAGCCCTCTATATCTCTTGACCCTCTTACATAAACGACCGGCTGACCTTCCACCAACCAACCAGACAATTTCAGTCCTTTTCCCTTGCCCTTGCATACATCCCCTGCATCCGACAAAGCCACTGCATAGGTCGTTCCTTCTCCTACCTCGCCACTATGTCCTGGAACTGTGATGTATTCCTATAGGTACTGTATCGATTCCCCTATTCCTGACCCTGGTCTGGTTAATAATTAACTAGCAGCCATCCAACGGTGCAAAAACCGTTATCTGATTAAGCCACACCACGGCACAGAAGCGCGTTATCTGATTAGGTCATAACTCATCCCGGTCAACATAAGGAAATCTATAACCCTAAAACTTATAGAAAATGGACTGACACCAAGAGGTGGTACAGTCATATTCGTAATTGAGGCACACGAATATCGGCAGACAGAGGTATTCTATTCATGGATAAACTTTCCAGCAGCAAACGCTGTAACAAAGGACTTCCACTATTACAAAATAGAGGAACCTCCTAATGAGTACACTCCTTTTGAGGAAGTGGAAATACCACTCAAATTCCAAGAGCACCTGCTCTTGTTTCATGGCGCCCTAAAACATAATAATCACATCACCAGGCTCGATCCACTAGGTAGACCAGGAGCAACGTGGCCGGTCCTAGCCGGATATACACCACATCCAGACATTGAAGAAATGCCTGCACCAGAGATTTTAGCACAGCTAAAACAATTAATAAAAATACATAGACAATTAGTCCAATATGTAATGCGGACTTCAACAATCCAACCAGCAATTAAAATTCCACAGCTGACCACTCATCAGGGGAACACAAATAAAATTACACCTCAAAACATACAGTCCTGTCTAGGTAAAGTACCCGCAAAACGGGAACAAATTCCTTTCTGGCTAGCACAAAAAATCACTCAAATAGAGGCGGTGTTTCCAGATACCACCCCTGTTGAGAAACATAGGATTCTGACTATCTGTCTTCCAATGGGAATCGCACCACATATGGAGGACTGTGACACTTGGGGAACAGTCTTTGCTTCCATTTACACAAAAACACATGGTGTACCATCCATGTCAGTAATACCAGATGTGCTAAAACAGATTCAAGATGAATACGGTCCAGAACCCGCTTTAACTCTCGGTATGAAACTACTGAAAGATTTCAAGCAGGTCTCGACAATATTATTAGCCAACCTAAAGGGAGAAGCAGCAAATGTGGCGATTCGCCAGAGGTTAAAAGAGACAAATATAGCAGACCAACCATCTGAAATTGCCAGAATCATAGAAAAATCCTATGAAGAACTAGGAAGAGATAGTTTGGGTGGAATACCAGTGAAACCTCAACTAGTTGAAAGTCCTGAAAAGGTATTTATAAAAAATAATTTAAACACTCAAAAAAAGAGCTGGGATGGAAATAAGCAATCCAATCCTAAAGGAAAAAGATTCCAGTCCAGAGGAAGGTCTCCTCGGCGGAGAGAAAGATCTCCTGATCAAGGATGCAAGTCTCCCCAAAGGGAGCCCTCTGTGAAAAAATACAACCTTAGAAATAGGGATAATATAAAAAAAACTGATAGATATCAAGATATTGATACACGTCCCTCTCAATCTTTTCAGACTTCCTCGCAGAAATCGGAAAGAAGAGGACGATCAGAACACAGGGAAGAGCACGTCAAGTCCAAAGACAAAGAACCTGCTCATCAGAATAAAAAATTACAATTTCCAAAAAAGAAGGTAGCCAGTATTAAAGTAATTAACAATGCCGAGAATACTGAGGACACAGCTGAAAAACGGAGAATGGGCTCAGACAATGCTAGACAGCGCAGCAGAAGTGAGCATAGCTCGCAAAGTCCTTATGAATCATCTGGAGACAGTGGACACGAATGAATACATTCAGGTGGAAACTGCAGATACCAGAGTTAGCAAACCTCATAAAATATATGAAATAACATTGCGTATAGAGGGGGATAAGACTAGAAAAATAAGGGGTCTATTTTGGGATAATCTCTCCAAGGGCTATGGCATCCTTCTAGCTGAACGAGACTGGCTTCCAGAGTTTGTCAGGGAGTGCCCACATGGCGAAGAAATAATTATGCCTGCCTTCTCAAACCATATTCCAATTCATAAAAAATATACACTTGCAAGAAAGTGGGCAGTAGCTCAAGCCCCTGCCTTATATAAAAATCATGTGGGATGGGATGAGGACTCTCCTCCTCACAAAATCCAGTTAAAATCACAACCTACTGCACAGAGGCAGTACCCGATTAAGCAAGAAGCTAAAAAACAGGTAAAAGAGATCCTAGATCAACTTGAATACCAGCGGGTGATTGAAACTTGCACCTCACAAATGAACAACCCTTTGTTTCCTGTCTCCAAGCCAGACAATTCATATCGTCTTGTTTTGGACTACAGACACCTTAACTCATGTTACAAAACATTTGCGGTACAAAACTCGCATAGTGCTGCACTAATGAATAACATAGTGCGAAAAAAATACAAAACCACATTAGACATTTCTAATGGATTCTTTTGTCAAAATATAGCACCAGAGAGCAGATATTTGACGGCGTTCTCAATAAATGGCACGCAAAAAAATTTCTGCCGTTTGCCCCAGGGGTTCAAGAACAGCCCAGGATTATTCTCAGCGAGAGTAACTGAATTACTACAAACATATGATGACGAGGCATTATCTTATGTCGACGACATCTATCTAACAGATGATGACTTGGACACTCACTTGAAGAGAGTGAACACCATAATACTTGGGTTTGCAGCAGAGGGTTACAAATTCAACTTTAAAAAGTCAAGAATTGCCCATCTAACTGTCCTATTTTTAGGATATGAACTATCAAGTGAAGGCAAAAGCCTGGCTGACAATTTCCTAGAGAAATGTGCTGTAATCCAAGCACCTAGAACACTAAAAAACTTACAATCAATTCTAGGCTTCCTAAATTTCGGAAGAACTTACATTATAAATCATGCAGAGAGAATTAAACCTCTCTATGATCTAATACAACCAGATTTTAAAAGAATCCATTGGACTCAAAAACACACAGAAATTTTGAGATCTTTACAAACAGATATGTTAATTAAAACAAAATTACAAACACGTGACAAAACACGCAACCTTGTGATTCGAGTCATCCCAGGAAGATGCGGATTCACATACCTGACCTCTAATGAAGGAGAGAAGGTACCAATAGCATACAAATCACATTTGTACACAGAAGTTGAAAAAAGGTTCAGCATTAAGGAAAGCATTGTTCATGCGGTTCAAACAGCTGTAGCAAAAGAAAAATACCAAGCCGACGGTAGACAGGTTACAGTCAGAACAGCCGAATCAGCTTTTGAGGCATTAACAACACCATGTAATTTACCGACAACGGCACTGAATCCAGAATGGTTACAATGGGTAAATTCTGTTGCTACAGACAAAGTAAAATACTATTTTGACCCGGAAATGAGAGAATTAAAATTTCTAAAATATGAGAGAGAATACCCTCTGCCAATCGACATTCTGCCTTTACGACAGTACGCCTGTGTAATATATACAGACGGATATGCTCAACCCTCAGTTTGGGGAGAGCTGGCTTACAACGCCACGTGTGAAATTGTAAAGGAAGTGTGGCGCGGAGGTAAATTAAGACCTCTACTTACAAAAACACACTCAGTGGAGAATAATTCAGAACAACAAACTGAAATATTAGCATTGAAAATGGCGCTAGATAATGCCGATCGCGAATTCCCGACACTTATAGTGTGTGATTCGTATTACTGCGTCAAATCATACAATAACAACTTACAGAAATGGATTAAAAACGGTTACAAAGATGACACAGGTGCCACAATAAAGCAGAAAGCGCTTTGGGAACAATTAGTTCTTTTAAAGAAAGAACTACCAAAAACTCACGTGATACATTCACTGAGTCATCAGCGTGATGGCGTTCACGTTGCAGGGAATTCATTGGCTGAGACAGCCACAGCGGAAGCAACAAAATCGGCTTCCGTAGCTACAAAAAAGCGTGCAGTAAAACACATTGACGGTGAAACTGTGCTGGAGGTGAAAACGTCATCAAGAGGCGACTGCTCAGCGCTACCGATCAATTATCCACTCAATTATACATACATAATCGATGCAAACTCAGTCCCTTTTGCTCGAATCCCTGGAGTGGGGGATAGAGTAATTCCAAACACGGACAGGAGAGGCTTGTTAATAGCAGACGCACATATGGGTGAGGGTCTCAGACACCTTAAGCAAAAAGATTCTCTGGAAGAATTACAATCAGTGTACTGGTGGCCAGGCATGAGCCTGCATCATCACATTTTTGTAAAAAACTGCCCAGACTGCAATAGAGATCGCAGTGGCGAGCGAGGAGGACTATTGCCATGGCACTTCGCTCCAGAAAAACAACAACAATAAGAAAGTACCCATCACGAAAAAACGTTATATTAACATAAAAAGACACATTTTCACGTATAATGTAGACCCCAGCGCTCGGCTGACGTCTGGACTGTTATAAAAGGATTTGCGAGTCTATAATGGCATATACGCTAGAAGCATGCTACGTTATGAATAATGTATTCCCTGTAGCCCTCAAGCTTATGGGGAAGCATGGCCAAATGAGCATAGCATAGCGGGACTCTACTCACTTCCTTCCTGAGGGATACGGGATGGTGTAAAGAAAAAACCAAGACATAGAGCAATCTATAACGGAAAAGGTATTAGGTTCGGGAGTTGGGTGGGTCAAACATTTAATAAGTGTCCAACGTAGTCTAAATAACCTGCCAAGGAATTCTCTGAAAGGGTTCAGTCCGTACGAACTATTGTTCGGGACTAGAATGATGATCCAAGATCTTGATAGTCAGACTTCAGTGGTTAAAGACAAAAGCTTTGATATCAAAGATCGTTTGGCTATTTTACAGGACTTAAATGAAACAAGAAAAGACCTGAGCAACATAAAGTTGAAACAACAGCCAACAACCACTGAAGAGAAACCACCTGTCCCAGCAAGGCCTGTCTGGATTCCAAAAGTCGGGGATCTAGTCAGAGAGAAGATCGCGGTAAAGAAGGAATTTGGGCCTTCTTACAGAAAAGCAGTTCCTGTCTTGTCTGTCAACGGGACAAGATCAGTAGTACTACCGCCCCTTGCTGGTAAAAAGGAGAACCGAGTTATATCCATCGACCTGGTTAAACCACAATCATGTGGCCGATAACAAACAGTAGGCCAAGTGGACTCCCAAGAAGTAGCAGAACACCAATGTTTGCTACGAATACAGAGGCTCAAACTGGAAGACTGATCACATTTGGAAAATCTACAGTGAATCAACAAGGACTATGCAACAAAGCAATGGAACTTGAACCTCTTAAAACCCAAATTAAAACTTTTCATCAAGAAACAACAACCTATGATGATGTAACTGCAGACTTTGCTAATGAAACAAAGCAAAATCCAAAAGCAATTGGAACAATTGACAGAACAGCATCCGGCTACTTCATCAACTTCGATGATTCATCTGAAGACCTGAGTGAAGCAAAGAAACAGCCATCAACAAAAACTTTTAAAGACAAAGCTAAGGAGCTTTTTCAACAGCTGAAAGAAACCTATCTGATTTCTCCATGGATTGAATTTTGGGTGGCCTTCGGTGCATTTATCCTCATTCTTTGGCTCATCATGGTACTATGCTTGGGACATTTCATTGAAGGAAAATATGCTATAATGGACACAGCAAGCCAGAAAATCAACTTGGTCCTTAAACCACACACATCTTCACACATCGAGAAAAGAGAACTTTCTTCAGTGAACTTCACAGCCAATCCTATACCAGGCGGTGTAGCATGGGACAAAACTGATTATGAAATCTATGGTCCGGTTGAAATCCTGAAGTATCCACACCAATTCAAGATCTCATTGAGTGACTTTGTAAAACCGAGCTCATTTGCTGATGATTGGGACTTTGAAAGTATTAATGATATGATGTCTGATCTTGTGATGTCTGCTAAATTTACAGAATATGATTATTTGCAGGGTTCGTCTAATTATGATCAGATGTTCTGCTACAACCACTATGGTAACCATTATCTACATAAATCTGCTCAACCTAGAAATGTTTTAAATTATAACCAATGGGAACATTGTGCTACTCCTCCAAAAGACAGCTCAAAAACATTTTATGATAAATATTCATACTTTTCAGGGTTTAACACAAGTAATGCAGAAACATTTTATTTCAAATTGTCAAATAAGACAGGTATGAAGACCATGCTTACAAACACAAAATTGATATATTCCGATTCATTCTTTGAACAAATGAATACATTTGGGTTTGATTTCTGGAACAATAATATTGAAGCAAAAACTGTTTGGGGTACAAGAGATTGGCAAGTACAAGGTATAGAATCATTGTTTAGAGCCTGCATGATCCCAGAACAAATTATATTTTTGAATGACACTATTCAACAAACTACCTGTCTTGGCTTAGCCAAAATCAAAGATTTGAACAAACCGTCTATTCCAAAGCCAACAGTGAACAGTAATAGCTCTATAGATGTTGAGATAGACGTAAACCATATATTAAACCAAAACAGAACACATCCTGAATGGAAAAAATGGTTGATCTGGCCCACAGATACAAATAACTGTCAAGACAGATTCCTGAACAAAATACAGGGGTTCACATTGACTAGGCCAGACCCTAGATATTCCCAAAGACAACATCCAGGGATAGTAACCACCTACAGCGTGGGCAAGCTCTGCCTTCAATGGCTACGAACGTCCACACTGGCTGAAATTAAGCAACACCTAACTTTACTTACAGAAGGTGCTGACTTGCGTGATTTCATATTGGGACCACGCAAACAGCGTCAAAAACGTTTCATAGTGGCCTCTATATATGCAGCTTATAACGAAGTTTGGAAAGTAACTCAAATTGAGACAGCAGAAAAAATACGGGAAATTGACCGTATTAATTTGGAAAAATCAATTTCTGTGGTGGACAATGGGTTAATGACTCTGTCCTCCAGAATATATTCTCTGGACAGCATTGTGTCTTCAGCAATCGATATAATATCGCAAGACTTACTGATGTTACAACACGGTCAGTCCCAATTGCGTTCTATTGTACAGCTTGGCTGGACGTTACAAAATCTGCGTTCTGGCTATGTGCCTTGGCGTTTAATCAACACAACGTCATTATTTAATATCTTTAACCTTACTGATAAACAAATCAGTTTGGCACAGAAGGGTGCTGACTATACAATTCTGAGCATTGAAAAACTTGAGAGATTACCATTAACAATGTCAGAACGACCTGTCATTGAATGGATAATACATGGAATAATAAATATTCCGATAACTACTTTCCAGTTTCAATTCTGCCAAAAATATATACAGGCAGGCCAGTATGAAAGGTTGGGTAAAGGGTACATTAAGTCAATATGGAACTTGCCCTATACACACAAATGTGTCAGTAATAAAGGCCAGAAAGTGTTTCTCAGTGGCGATAATTGTGCAAGATCACTAAGCGGTACACTTCTGTGTCAGGGTATTAGTTTGCATGGAGCCTGTGAAGGGACTTCAAATAACCTTTCATGTTACCAGCTAGGCACACCTGCAACACGAATAGAACCATTCTTTAGGAGACTCTCGAACGGGAGTTACATTCTAATAGTAGAATGCAGATGTTGTAGTTTGCTGCCCGAAAAACCTTATCTCATAACCGTGACTAGGAAGGTCATGTGCTGTGAACGAGTATTGTTCCCGAACGATTCTCCAGACAGGGAGGCAAGGTTATGGCCCGATTTGAAAATTGCTTCTATTCGAATAGATACTTTAAGCAGAATGAAGACTGTGCTCCTAGAGACGCCGACCAGGCTCACGTCATCAAAAGAAACGTATGATCTCCAAGTTGCAAGGACAACAGAAGAGATTCATTCATTATTATCATCTAATTCCCCCATACATTTCGCAGAAATACTGAACGAAATCTTAAATATTTCTGATACCACTGGTGTCTCCAGTGTATTTAAAGCAGTGTTTTCGGGTGCTTTAACTCCATTCAAAGCCATCCTGGGTATTTTTCCAGACTTTGTCCATTCCATTTTTGGCGGACTTCCACTCCTTTTGGGACTAGTAGCGGGTATTCTATTTTTGATCCTGTTATTTCGCTATGGCAAACCATGTCACAGACAAAACACCTGCGACAAGGGAAGAAATGATCCTAGCCATTGGCTACCGGGGGACCGGGTAACTAAAATCCTTGGACTATCCCGGCTTAGAGACCTGAACATGACTTGGTCTCTTTCATTTAGACCAATGTGGCAAAGTTGTGTTATGCCTGTATTAAGGTGCTTGCTATGCGGCGAAAAATGCGTGTTGGACACCTGTCTGGCACTACTATCGGATGTGCCAATGGACGCAGATACCTTGTTGGGTCCGGTAACGGCTCATGCATTGTGCTGTCCCCAGCGTCTACCAATCCTGATGACGGCATTCGTGGAGACTTCACCACTACGATTGAGGGGTAGTGAAGCACAAGATGAAAGCAGCATCGATCAGGTACGACCTTCAGTCAGCTATGCTGATCAAAACATCAATGGAGACAATCATGATCAGGCTCATGAATGCATGGTAACAACCTTTTCCGAATTAGTGGAACTTACGCAAGAAGCTGTTGACAGTTTTTTCAACAGTCTAAATGATATGATGTTTTCACCAGAGCAGCAGGAATAACTTTGAGCAAATTAGCACTCGGAGTTCCCTACATGCTGAAATTGGCCTTCAACTTTTCGAAAAACGATATGAAAATATTTTCTCTCATCATTTTTTCAGACTACAAGAGTTTTTTTTTTCTCCCCAATTCAAAAATATTTACGAATTTTTGGGACACTTATCTTCTGCTTAAAGTAGACATTATTCTTAGAGAACTAAATTTCTATTTTAGGTAGTCACGAGACATTCGCTATCCTCTAGCACTATTATACATAACTTTATGATTGTGATGAAATGGTCTCGCACTTTTTTTCTGTATTAAGAGCCATTTCATGTGTATTTTTCGCATTTTTTCATGATAAATTTAAAATATGCGTTATATGTTTAGCATTATTAGACTGCTTGTGCATATGGTAGACGTGATAGTACATGTGATTATGTTTCGTATGTCTCGTAGTTCAAAATTTTCAGGATACATATGAATGTATTTTGGGGTGTACGATATACACAAACGCTACTGGTTTCACTATGCCTAGATTTGTAAATATGGACATAGTCTACGTGGAGTGGGTGTGATGTATTCCTATAGGTACTGTATCGATTCCCCTATTCCTGACCCTGGTCTGGTTAATAATTAACTAGCAGCCATCCAACGGTGCAAAAACCATTATCTGATTAAGCCACACCACGGCACAGAAGCGCGTTATCTGATTAGGTCATAACGCATGCCATCTAATTAGACAAGCGATATTCCTCCAGCCCCTGATAAGGCATACGGAGTTCTCAAAACAAATCAAACCTACAGCGACCTGGGAAATTCCCATAGCCATTGTTTTGATTTCACAGAGAACTTCAGCAAAAGAATGTGCGAACGAGCCCGTTCATATGACATCCTTATTGACGTATATATGTCCATCCTTACGTCAATCTCGGCACCTTTCAGGTATAAATATTACCGACATTGCCTTAAGCAAACACATGCGGTGGTGACGAGATCGGAGCAGCGAGACGTGCCGAGGAGCCCAGCAGAGAGCGAAGCCCACAGGCGCTGCCCCGCCTTCCTGACGCGCTGAGAACGAGACGCTGCCTTTCTCCTGCTGAGAAATCCAGCTCCGGCGCTTCCAAGCAGCCCTCGCAGGCAGCTGGAATATCAAGACCTGGGATAAGAGATACCAGCCCTCCATCATTCTAGATCTCAGGTACAGAACTGAATAACCCCTTGCAGAGAATTCTCGAATCAGTCCCTTGGCAAACAAACTTAACTTAAACTGCTACTTATCTACTCCCGCCCACGTATTAGGCTTAGGTCAGGTACACTGGGGTAGGCGTGGTTAGAAGCAACAGTTGAGTATGATTAGTCAAATGTATATATGTATGTATCTATTTTATCCATTTTAAGGTATCATATGGCTTAGAAACCATATCAATGCTTTTACAGTATTATTTTATAATTCTGTCTTTACTGTATGTACTTTACTTAACTATAAGTATTACAATAATAGCGATTCCTTTCTCTTGTATGAGAAAGGAGACTGATCAATAAATAACATCTTTTATTGAACACGCCCGTCTCTTCCTTTTCTCTACAATCTGGTGAAACTAAGAATGCACTGAACTGACTGATTAAAATAAGTTGTCTTTTGTTTTCACACGACTCTAGAGATACACTCTTGATTAGGGGAGAGCAAAGTTGCCATGTTCTATGGTTGTCAGAAACTAAATCCCTTCTTGTCTATCCAGGGAGGTTAAAATCCTCCTTGCCTATTCGAGAAAGTTTCTAGTGAACTCTGAGCTAGCTGGCAAACACAAAACCTTAAGTCTAATATCGTCGGTAGAAGACCTAGTTAACCTCTGCCCTAGGTCTATACTATTGAAGATATTATTCCAATGCGCAGAGCCTATTGGGATGATAGGAACTACACTACAGAACAACCTAACACTCCACATCCGAACCTCTCACTCACTCACCAACTTCAGGAGGGGACTCGAGACCTGGCTATTCAACTGAGGCTCACCATACTCCAGCACCTGGATACCCCCTGGGTAACAAGCCATGCTTTACAAATACTGATTGATCTAAGGGCCACAGGAAGTTTATTCCAATTGTTGTCTGCCATAACTGAACAGGGTGAGCTGCCCCATTTCTTTTGCCGTGAGTTAGCCTTCAGTTGTCCCATCGATGCTGACACACATGCAGCAAAGTTAGTTTTTTGTCAGGCTCATTGTTGTTGTAGGTCCAGTGGCGGCTTGCCGAGGGAGTGCTGTGGGGCAGTGGGTTACGGTTGGGTAGGGGCAGGGTGGGTGGGTAGTGGAGTCTGACATATGATGGACAGGAGTAAGGTAAGTAATTACATAAATAAAACAATTTACCTTGGGCGTGCAGCATCGCCAAGTTAGCGTTGCAAATGGAGCAAGGAACAAAAGAACATGCCATAAATACCATCAACTGTCAAGTTCACTATTTACAGTCAATGATGCAAAATTGTAGAAGTTTCTAAACCTTTATGAAGTAATTAAAGCCAGAACATGTGGAAAGACCAAACATGGGTTTATTTGTAGATGAGAGATTCCCAACCGCCAAATCAAACTTCCTCAGGCACACTCACCAACATTCTAAAGTGCACTCTTAGGAGTTCTAAAGGAGAACCAAAGTTCTAATAACACAGGGGGAGCAGAACATACCATTGGACATGTATGGAGGAATTAACTATATAAATCCAATGAAGGTGGCAAGTTATAACACTTCTCTCTTATTAAACAATAGAGCAACATAATATGAGGGAAACAAAATAAAAGAGGGGAAAAAATGAACGTGAAAAGTATTCTTGTAAAGTTGAAAACAAGAGAACAGAAACTTAATAAAATACAAAATCTTTGTGCCACCTAGGAGAACATACTTTCCTTCTTTGTCTAACATCACTCATGGTGGGTTGAACATGAATATTGCAGTCAAACTTGTGGTGACTAATTTGTTCAAAATGTGGAACCAATGTATCCATGCTCCACAAACATCCATCTGCCATAGTTACTACATTTTCCCAACTTCTTTTATTCTCTCAGGACGGTAGTATTTATTGTATTTGTAAGGACCCATTGTCCCACCTTCCATTGACATTGTGTAACACCCCATCTGTCATCATGGTCTTGCTTATATTTCTTATGATGAGCCCACATTTTCTCTCTGTCCTGTCTATTCCATTTGAATGAGATATTTTCAAGCAACTAATCTGGAGTTAATTTTGGACCTGGCTTGCGACCTCTCAATAAACAGAATGGAGAATAACGTGTTACACTGTTATGAGTGATGTGATAAGACCATAACTAGGCTGTCCTGTTTTCAGGTTTTATCCCTTCACTGGAAAGGGTATGGCCTAGAAAATCCACAGATGCCACACCTAATTTACATTTATTTTTCTTGATAGTAAGATTTGCCTCCTTAAGTTTCTCACACACTCTCCTCAAGTTGCGGTTGTGCTCTTCCTCATTGGACCCATAGATAAGGATATTATCATGGAAACATATGCTATTATCCACTCCCTTCTAGACATGCTGCACGGTATACAGTCAAAATATCAAGTTAAAAATATAGAATTGCAGTAATATCGAATTAAAAATATAGAATGGACAAAATATCGAATGGACAGACTATAGACAACAAAAATATGGAATTTAATGGACAAAATATCGAATTTGAGGTAAATAAGTTAATAGCGATTTACATAAATATAGAAAGTCAAAATAGCGAAGTACATAATATAGGTATTAAATATATCGAATTTTTAATAATATCGCATTTTTTAAAGTGTTCTTT
Source organism: Lissotriton helveticus (assembly GCF_964261635.1). NCBI lineage: Eukaryota > Metazoa > Chordata > Amphibia > Caudata > Salamandridae > Lissotriton > Lissotriton helveticus. Next base: position 2,056,328,959 of record NC_136061.1, read on the forward strand.
ATGTTAGTATATGTGTGAAAAGTGTATATTTGTTTTATAATTTATTTTAAGTAATGAATTTTATGGTATTAAATTAATTTTTGCGTAATTTTAATTCTGTAGCGGGTTGTGGGTTTATAGGGGCTTATAGGGGAATAGGGTGGGAAGTAATTTAATTATAATTTAAAATTTTCAATGTATTAATTGGTATTTATATTGAATTCATTGTTAATTAATTTTTAATTGCTAATTAATTAAATTTTAATTGGTCATTAATTTTACTTAATTTATTAATTGATAATTATGTTAATTTTGTTAATTTATTTTCTGTAGCGGGTTGTGGGTTTATAGGGGAATAGGGTGGGAAGTAATTTAATTATAATTGATTAATTTTTTTATTTATTGGTATTTATTTTGAATTAATTGTTCATTATTTTTCAATTGCTAATTAATTAATTGTAATTGGTAATTAAGTTGTATTAATAGGTAATTTAAAAAAAAATACTTTTTATTTGTATTTTTAATTGATTAATTAATATATTATATTAAATTGGTAATTATTTTTAATTAATTTGTAATTGGTATTAATATTAAATTTATTTTAATTATTATATGAAGTATTTACTTTCCCTACTGTTTCACTCACTGGAGTGGGAATAGTAATTTATACCCCTACGCTATCCAACGCTTTCCCTACTGTTGCACTCTCTGGAGTGGGAATAGTAATTTTTAGCTCTACGCTATCCAATGCTTTCCCTACTGTTGCACTCTCTGGAGTGGGAATAGTAATTTTTACCCCTACCCTATCCAACGCTTTCCCTACTGTTTCACTGTCTAGAATGGGAATAGTAATTTTTACCCCTACGCTATCCAATGTTTTCCCTACTGTTGCACTCTCTGGAGTGGGAATAGTAATTTTTATCCTACGCTATCCAATGCTTTCCCTATTGTTGCACTCACTGGAGTGGGAATAGTCATTTTTACATCAACACTATCCAACGCTCTCCCTACTATTGCACTCTCTGGAGTGGGAATAGTAATTTTTACCCCTACGCTATCCAACGATTTCCCTACTGTTGCACTCCCAGGAGTGGGAATAGTAATTTTTACCCCTACGCTATCCAACGCTTTTCCTTCTGTTGCACTCACTGGAGTGGGAATAGTAATTTTTACCCCTACGCTATCCAACGATTTCCCTACTGTTGCACTCCCAGGAGTGGGAATAGTAATTTTTACATCTGCGCTATCCAACGCTTTCCCTACTGTTGCACTCTCTGGAGTGGGAATAGTAATTTTTACCCCTATGCCATCCAACGCTTTTCCTACTGTTGCACTCACTGGAGGGGGAGTAGTAAATTTTACCCCTACGCTATCCAACGCTTTCCTTACTGTTGCAATTTCTGGAGTGGGAATAGTAATTTCTAGTTCTACGCTATCTAACGTTTTCCCTACTGTTGCACTCTCTGGAGTGGGAATAGTAATTTTTACCCCTACGCTATCCAACGCTTTTCCTACTTTTGCACTCGCTGGAGTGGGAATAGGAATTTTTACCCCTACGCTATCCAACGCTTTCCCTACTGTTGCACTCTCTGGAGTGAGAATAGTAATTTTTACCCTCCCGCTATCTAACGCTTTTCCTACTGTTGCACTGGAGTGGGAATAGTAATTTTTACCCCAACGCTATCCAACGCTTTCCTTACTGTTGCACTCCTTGGAGTGGGAATAGTAATTCTTACCCTTCCCCTATCCAACGCTTTCCCTACTGTTGCACTCACTGGAGTGGGAATAGTAATTTTTACCCCTACGCTATCCAACACTTTCTCTTCTGTTGCACTCTCTGGAGTGGGAATAGTAACTATTTCCCTCCCGCTATCCAACGCTCTCCCTACTGTTGCACTCACTGGAGTGGGAATAGTAATTTTTACACCTACGCTATCCAACGCTTTCTCTACTGTTGCACTCACTGGAGTGGTAATAGTAAACTTCACCCTCCCGCTATCCTACGGTAAAAATATTGTATATTTTTTTATTAATATTACGTTCAGATATATATATGTATTAGAAAATCAAATTGTACGTTTTTTTTAACTTACATTAATTATTTATTAATTTTAAGGTTATTTAAGTAGTTTAAGTATGGTTAAGGTAATTATATTTATTATTTCATACATTTTAAATTACTTTTAAGACATTTAAAAAAATTCGATATTTTGACTAACTATATTTTTTACAACGATATTTTTTATTCAATATTTTTGTACTTACCTGTTTGGAGATAGGAATTCGATATTTTTGCATTCTATATTTTTTCCTCGATATTTTGGTAGTTCTATATTTGTGTCATTGATATTATGTAAGTGATCCATGCTGTACAATTCTCTGGAATGCAGCTGCAGCTGAAGCAAGGCCAAACAGCATTCTTAGGAACCCGTATGTGCCAAAAGGAGTGTTAAAAGCTGTGAGTATCTGTGAGTCCAGATACAAAGCAACCTGAAGGCATTTCATTCATTTTAGGGAGAGGATATCTGTCCATCCTTATGTTAGCATTTAAACTCCTCAAATCCACACACGCAGATATCCTTCCCTTCCGTTTTAGATGGTATAACAATTGGAGCCAACTATTCTGATCTCTCTAGCACTTTATTGATAACTTGATCCTTCAATTTCTCTAGCTCCTTTTTTAATGGTTTCTGCATAAGTAAAGGAATCGATCTAGTTTTAGGTATAACCTGAACCACTTCAGTTTTGAGTTGAATCTTATGTACATAGTTTTTTAACATCCCTATCTTGTCTGTAAACTCTTCAGGAAATTCTTAACACACACCCATCACTATTAAGGTCCTGTCTATAGGCAACATGTGTTCCTCATTATTGGGGTCTAAGGTAATACCTAAATCTCTCTGGTGTTTCCATCCTAGTAAATTACTCCCTTTTTCTGTAATATAAACATTTCCTATGGTATGTCTGCCTTTTAAAGTAATTCCCATCCTGGCCATACTTTTCAAGGGAATGGTATCCTTGTTATACCCCCCCAGGATGTATGTCAGGCTCCTCTAAAGTATATTCATTATCACTGAACATTTCACTAACTGGTCCCTTGTCAGCTAGAGAGTTTGGAGAACATGAATCTGCGAATGCACTTACATTCTTTCCATCTAGTTGGATTTCACAAACAGGATATCTGACCTTTTCTTCCTAGACTTGATTGTGTATTTGAAATATGAATCAGTTTTCTTTTGGTACTAAATCAGATTCCACCTGAACCACATGCACATCTTTTTCCAAATCCATTGACTTACTCATTTTAGCAAAATGTCCTTCTTTGTTGCACTTCTAGCAGGACACATCCAGATGATTAAAATTTCCACATCTGTAACATTTAACACTTTATTTTTTTGATTTGGATTTAATCCCCTGCTGAGTATCTTGCACTCTGAAAACTTGGTTATCATCATTATAACATTTATATCCTTATCTTCACTATTGCCATCCTGACTTATTTTCATTCCTCTTACAGAAAAAGCAGTATGCTCAATAGATTTTGCTATTGTTACAGTTTCTTCTAGGTTAGGATTTTGAGGTAATAATCTTTCTTGTACCTTGTGATGATTAGTACAATGAACTAATTAATCCCTGCTCAAAGAATCAGTTAAAACTCCAAACTCACATATTGCTGCTAATCCTCTCAAGGTAGCTACATAGGAGGTAACTTGTACATTAGTTCCTTACCATGTTTATCTTATCTTTAAAATGGGTACCCAATTTTCTTAGAGTAGTAGTGAACACATCCTCCTCCCCTTCTCCATCCCCCATCCCATTGTCAGCTATATCTTCATAAACTTTCCTTCCTTGAATCTCCAAATTATGCCACAAAATATGTTGTTTCCTTACAGATGAAAACTTCTCATCCCCAATAGCAATTAAATAGGAATGAAGTATTTTAACCCATCTGTTCCAAGGAATATCAGTTTCGCCATCTTCATTCAAAAATGGTGGAGGTTGGTTCACATTTGCTACAGACATGTCTAAAGAGAGGATGTACACCTGCTATGCAATGCTTCTCCCACAAACCTTCTTATTAGACTGAACAAAAGGAAAACAAAATACACTGGATGAAATTGAGCAGCATAAAATATAAATATGCTAAACACTTACTATACTGAGGAAGCTATATTGTAATAAAATAAGTTGCATGTGTTGTTAGCTGTGCCTGGCAGCGTATGACTAAGATAAAGCTGCAGGTATGTAAATCAAAAGTCAGTCTGAAAAGGATAACAAAGTCTCCCCACCATACAAATCCTTGTATAGATGTTTGAATATTTGAGTATGAGGATAAGAATGTATGTATACATGCTGCAGGCAAAATAAAGCTGTGCCTGTCAGCGTTTGCGGAACATCAGCAAGACAGATTAGTAGAGATACTACTGATGAAAAGATAAAAATAAGACTCACTATAAACTGAGTGAGCTAGGAATTCGAACACTAAGCTCCTACCTTGAGAGGAGTTATTTCAAGATGTGAGGGCACTGATCCTCCCTTTGACTTTACCTCAGATCCTTGACAAACCCTCAAGAAAGGAGAAACACGCCGGAAGACGCAAACACTATAGCCACCACCTTAGTCTTTCCAAACGTGCACTGTGCAGTTGTCTCTCCATACTGCTGCTAAGGAAAGGTGAAACCACACCACACAGCTTTGATGAAGGCGCTCTTCCGGGAAGCACTGCGCAGCCATTAATTGCGGATGCTGCTTCGGAGAACTCCACACAGCTTCTCAAAAGGGGTGGAACCACACCGGTACAGCTTGAGACGTAATCTTCTGGAACACAATGCAGGTGCTCATCACACTACACGCTCTGTATAAACACGGCTGCGGACCTCACTCGCTCTTAGAGAAACACATCACCTTCAGAAGATGATCAGGTTCTGTGAAGGAATTTCAATCAGTGCTGCCAAAAACGAGATATTCGAAATGGAGAAAACGCACCGGAGCCACTGCAGAGACTGTAGAGGTAATGTGAGGAATGTAGTATTGGTGCTCTGTAATTTCCAGTATAACAGAGGGTGAAAGTCATGGACTGGCAAAATATTCAGGGGTGGAATCCCATCTGCCCCCTAAGCTGCAGTCCTCAATCGCCGCCAAATGAATTAATTAAATCCAAGACACGCAGAAAGGTCAAACGTGGGTTTATTTGTAGATAAGAGATTCTCAACCGCCAAGTCCAAATTCCTCAGGCACACTCACCAACATTCTAAGGTGCATTCTTAGGGATTCTAAAGGAAAACCAAAGTTCTAAGAACACAGGGGGAGTAGAACGCACCATTGGACATGTCGTGTAGGAAGTAACTATATAAATACAATAAAGGTGGCAGGTTATAACCCATTATTTACCTTGAAGGATTAGTATAGTTTTATCATCTTTATTCCAGTTAGTCCAGACTACAGAAATCAAATGCTGAATAAAAGAATAATTAGAGACAGCATAAATCATACAAAGTTTTCCATAAAAGAGATATGTAACTAAACTAGCTAAAGTACCTAACCTACCATATGTAAAGAAACCCACAAAGAGTTCTTTCTAGAAAAGAGCAAGATTTCGGAGCAGAGTTAAAGACTAGAACTTCCCATAGAGATTTGTTCTAGAAACTCAGCCAAGTTCCCCACAGCTGCAGTAGCAAGCATTCAAATGTCAGTGGTAGTGAAATGATCATTACAGTAGCATTGATCAAAGAGAATCAAGACAAAAGAAAGTAAAGTCACTGTCAGCAGTAGCATACAGAAACAATAGAGCAACTCTCCCATACTAAGGTGTCTCCTATCTCTCTAACTAGGAACACTCAATATAATATAAATTCACCCAACAATGTAATGAAAATTAGCTGGAGTATGATGCGCTTCTCCAATGGAAACCGCTCATCTGATGGTGTAGTCCACATCTGCTGGTTCTCCTCCCGGTTCCCTTGCTAAGAATTCACCCCAGTATATTTTTAAACAATTGATGTGTGCATCAATACATGGAGGAAAGTTCTCATGAGACCCTCCTTACCTAAACTAATAGATGAGCTCATGTACCATTGTGAATACAAAAGACTAGTCAAAGGCAATAAAGCAAATCTACTGACAATGTCCTAGATAACCATGCATAAAATATATCTAAATTCATATTCTTAATCATTGTAGCAGTCTGGCTTCAGGGCCAACCACAGCACCGAGACCGCCCTGATCGCAGCCACCGATGACATCCGAGCTCTGCTCGACAACGGAGAAACAGCGGCCCTCATCCTCCTAGACCTCTCCGCGGCCTTCGACACCGTCTGCCACCGTACCCTAGTACAGCGCCTCAGCAACGTCGGAATCCGGGAGAAGGCGCTGCAGTGGACCATCTCCTTCCTCGCCGGAACGACACAGAGAGTCCGCCTCCCCCCGTTCAGATCAGAAGCCACCGAAGTCATCTGCGGCGTTCCTCAAGGCTCCTCGCTCAGTCCAACCCTCTTCAACGTCTACATGAGTCCCCTCGCAGCCATCGCACGACAGCACAACCTCAACATCATCTCCTACGCCGACGACACCCAGCTGATCCTCTCCCTCACCAACGACCCCGCCACCGCCAGAGCCAACCTACACGAAGGGATGAAGGAGGTAGCCGACTGGGTGAAGAACAGCCGCCTGAAACTGAACTCGGACAAGACGGAAGTCCTCATCCTGGGATCCTCACCCTCCGCCTGGGACGACTCCTGGTGGCCTCCGGCCCTCGGCAGCGCACCCAAACCAACAGACCTCGCACGCAACCTGGGCTTCATCCTGGACTCATCCCTCTCCATGACCAGTCAAGTCAACGCCGTCTCCTCGTCGTGCTTCAACATCCTACGCATGCTACGCAAGATCTTCCGGTGGATCCCCGCCGAGACCAGGAAGACAGTCACCCACGCCGACTGGACTACGGCAACTCCCTCTACGCCGGAATCACCGCCAAACTCCAGAAGAGACTCCAGCGGATCCAGAACGCCTCAGCAAGACTCATCCTGGACATCCCCCGTCGCAACCACATCTCTGGACACCTGCAGGACCTGCACTGGCTCCCGGTCAACAAGAGAATCACCTTCCGTCTCCTCACCCACGCACACAAAGCCCTGCACAACCAAGGACCAGGATACCTCAACAGCCGTCTCAATTTCTACGCTCCCAAACGCCAGCTTCATTCGACCGGCCACGCCCTCGCCGCCGTCCTCCGCATCCGAAGAGCTACCACAGGGGGAAGGTCCTTCTCCTACCTCGCCGCCAAGACCTGGAACACCCTCCCGACCCACCTCCGCCTGACCCAGGACCACCTCGCCTTCAGGAAACAGCTCAAGACCTGGCTGTTCGAGCAGTAGCGGACCCCCTCAAGCGCCTTGAGACCCTCCGGGAGAGTAGCGCGCTATACAAGTGCTTTACAAATGCTTTGATTGATTGATTGATTGATTGATTGATTATGAATCCAAAGCAAGGTTCATTGTTATACCAAGATGATCTAATATGGTGTGGTGAAGCAAAATAACATAATCTTGAAGTCAGCACATTCTTTAGCAGGATGCTGCAAGCAAGAAATATAGCTTGGGCCTATTTACAGAAGCACATTAAGAATGATAGCCTAGTAAAAAAATGTCTTTAAGTTATTTTTCTTACGTTTTAAAGAAAGCATATTCTGCCTATAATTGATTTACTTAGGGGTCCTTTAGCAGAGTTTAAATGCACTCTAAAATGATTCTTTGTACGTTTAAAGCAGGCACATTTTTCCTACGTGTTATATGTCTATGTGGGAACATTTCTGCAATATTTAAATGCATTGTAAGGTGCAATTCTAAAATGATGTGCGTCTCGAAAATTTGCTTTTAAAATGTATTTCTTACAGCATCAAGTCCAATGAAATGTTCAGCCAACTTAATAAAGAACATGAGATCACAGGAAACCCTATTCACACCCTCAGGATTTAATCATGTTGCCAAACTAAATACTATTGAACATTCAGGTGTGGCTTTTTCAAAGTCAACAGCAACCAAGTCCAATTGTGGCTACATGTTGTGTGGCACCTTGAAGTTTGAAATAAAGTTACTCTTGGTATAAGCTTTCACGCAAATGGCAAGCTCACAACCTTGGAATACCATGAGTACCTTAATACTTTTGGCCAGCATTTTAACTTACTAAAACAACTGACCAAACAACGTAAAATTCCCCTTTATATCCCTGAAACCTGTGTTCCAATTCTTACAATTCTACCACAGCATTATGATCACAATCTCAAACAATTCTCATATATTAGGATTCTAAAATAGTCAGGTACTTGAGACACTCACACAACTGAAGCTTAAGGCCACATTTGCCCCCCTCCCCACCACCCGGTAAAAATCACCTATTTGCACTGCAAGTATGGAAACACGCGCAACTACATCCAAGGAGGACAAAGTCAACACACCAGAGGCAACCAAAACCAATTCATGGATTGCTAAGCGACCAACTTCTAAACTTGACATGATCCTCAAAATAGAGACCACTAGCCAGCAAAAATTAATATGCTGGCTGCAACAAGCTCATCGCTTTCCAGAATCGATATCTATAAAAATGACAATTTCCGCCCGAAGTGAAGTGAATCTAGACACTGAAGAGGTGTTTGGTATTGGTAATGAGAAACGCAATGCTTCGATATGCAAAATATGTATGGATTCTTCTGAACAACTATGTTTTATTCCTGAAGCTAAGGAAGTCTCTAATGATATCTTAACACCTAATGTGTATAATTTGAGGGTGCTTTTAACATTTCTTCTTATTTGTTATTGATGACATCTCTGAAGCTGGAGGGTTTGCCCCGTTTTCCTTCAAATGCAACTAATTGCATGACCATTGAAAAACTGACACAGATATTTTGGGGTGATTCTCTAACATTAAGAGCAACCCACAAACTTCCATTTGTCAGTTTTGATACCTGAATATTAGGAGGATTTCCCAAATCCAACTATGTTCAGCAGCTCCACCCCTTGAGGTACACATTATCTTCACTTCCCTAGTTAGCAGCCCACTCATTGCTACTTCCCAAAGCTTACACATAATAGAAAGACTATTTTATATTGCGGAAGATAATCTTTCTGTTATGTTTGTGATGATATGAAGTTGAAATCCAGGGGAAATTTCAATGTTTTTGATGAACATTACTTTATATTTAGAAGCTAGGCTGAGTGAGTAGCTAAAACCACACATTGTCGACTGACACATTTATGAGGAGTGCCTGAATAATTTTTGGGAAAGCTATGTGAATGTCCACGACCCAATTAGAACATGCAAGTGCATGCCAAACCCTACAGCACGCTGGTATGCTAAAGACATTTCTGACAATAAACCATCCATCCGTAGACAGGAAAGAAAATAGAAGAAAAACAGAAGTCCTGAGGATATCTTGATACCGAGGTCCTGCCAGTCAACACACTGACAGCTCATCACGACAAATCAAAGGACTATAACAACACCATCAATGAAGCCACCAACAAAAGCAGAGTGCTGTTTTAGATGGTCAAGCACAGCATCAACTCCTTGTCAGATCCACCTGTTCCTCACTACACAGAAAAGAGCAATGCTATCAACCTCTTCTTCAATAAATAAATGCAGCAGATCCAACAGCACTTCAATGACACAAAGCATGCATCAATTCCTACACCGATCCCTTCGTGTAAAATACAGCAATGGTCTGCCAAACACCAACATTCACCAAATGCCAAGTCACTTGGGTTCACCCTGGGCATCAACCTCTCTCTTAACCCCTTCGACGCTCATGACGAGCTGGGCTCGTCATGGCGTAGCCTCCTCGCACGCTCATGACGAGCCCAGCTCGTCACGTAAAGTGCGATTTTGAAAAACCCAGCGTACGGGCGGAATTCCGCCCACACGCGGAACACATTGCCAAAAAAGAAAGATGGCCTGGTACCTGCTCTCTCTTCTAAAGGAATACAAACCATTTCTCGAGAAAAGTACTTGAAAGCTGCTGTTTAAGGCCTTGTACTTTTACATATGGATGTGTCAGACTAGGTAAGAATTTTGTATAGTACAAGCACTAACAGTCCGACCACTCCCCTCTGTGTACTGCCTGAGGAACAGATTTCACTGCTCATCAGGAAGCTCAACCAAGGGAATGGATAAAACAAAGAGACTACAGTCTAGGTGCTCTTGGCAGTCAGGAACGGCCCGATTTCCAGGTTCAACTGGATACTTCTCCAGGAATAGCTTGTGAGGGGAATAATTCACTGGTGCAACCTGTTGTCAGTGGAAAGGGAGAGAGTGATAAAGGAATAAGGTGTGCGCTCTTATAGTCATCCTCTTCCACACACTCATCTGCCACATTCACAGTATACACACACTTACATGTGCCATGAAACTGTTGTACATAAGTTGATGAGCCTTATTCCTAAGAAACGCAACAGTTTCGAGATGGGAAAGTGAAAACGCTCACTTCTCCCAGTGACCGAAAAAGTATTCTGCAAAGAAACACTGTGCCTTTGAATCCTAGATGTTATGAGAAAAATGTCAAGCAAGAGATACAGCTCTCTGTCACAAATATACATCCTAGATGAACAGAAAGCCATGATGCACATGCAAAAAGTGAACTATAACCGGCACTTAGCTCACTGGAACTCCTTTGAGAAACATGACCACCTTGCAGGCGTCTAAGGGTTGATTGGAGCTTATCAGATTGCCACTGTGGGACTGGGTAAATCCAGGCATATATAATGCTTCTCAGAGTGCTGCAGACAAGGAGGAGTGCTGTCTCCCATCTGTGCAATCCTTTCAGGGAATCTAGGTGAACACTGATAAGACCAGGTGGATAGCACCCCATAGATAAACGAGCGCTAGTCTGAGTCTGCGTTAGCAGCGGGATCCCAGAATTCCTTCCTGGAACCATGCAGGAAGGCTCAGAAAGACTGGGCGACTGGTACAAATATGCTGCGTAGAAGGCAGGACCATCTTCCTGGTGTCATCTGAAATAGAAAAACAGCTACGCTGGAGAAGGGGTGTATTTGCATGCCCCATGATTCAATCATTAATGTCAGACATTAGCTTCTTGCAGTCAGACTCATGAAGGACAGAGACTCATGAGAAACTGAGTTCAAGTCTTGGTGTGAAGACAGGAGTGCTTAAAAGTGTGTATGCATTCACAAGCAAATTTTACCCAATGCTGTTATGACAATCCTGAAGTGAGAGTTTCCATTTTTGTTTTGTAAAGAGTGGCTAATGTCCCCGCTATCTTATGTGTGCTGGAGCATGGTGGGGAAGTCGCCTGCATCCAACAGGGCAGTAACCAGAGGGTGGTAATGCACTATTGCATGGCCTCACAGACTACACACTGACAACCTTTAGGGGCAGCATGTCTTGTCCAGTGCCAGAAGAAATATGATTACACCATCCCTATCCTGATTGAACTCTGATGGGTACATTAGCCAGCCTGTACCATCTTCAAAACTGCATCATTTGCAAAGCCATCACAACCAGCACCCCTACTTATCTTGCAGAAAAACTAATCTCTGGTAGATCTCAGCACACCCACAGCCAGGACACTATCAGACTGTGGATTAAGAAGTATAAAAAAGTAGACAAGACTTCAGGCTATTCCAGCTGTGCACTCAGCATCTTGAAAAACATCCCCATATCCACCAGGACTTCCCCAGCGCTATTCCATTTTAGGAACAGGTGTAAGAGTCACTTATTTAAAGAAGACTTCATCATAATGCATTTCCGCTCCACAACCCAGCTTCCTATCTCACTCACTTGTTGACTTTTATGATTGTCTTTGACCATTTAGAGCTCTCTGCTGACTATTGGCTTGGTTTGTGCTATATAAATACCATACAAATGCATACATGCATACATACATACGTAGGTTTAATAAGTAGCTGTTAGCAATTGGGTTTCTGATTGGCAGAGGTATGCACCCAGACCAAGCTGGAACCACAATCTTAGTCAGGGTAAGTCACAACACACCCTAAATTTTCCTATGCTCACCCTCTGGTAGTTTGGCACAGAGCAGTCAGGCTTAACTTAAAAGGCAATGTATAAAGTAATTGTGCCACACTTCAAACAGTAACACAGTGAAAACACCAAAAACAGATTCCACACCAGTTTGGAAACATAGAGCTCAGTTTTATAAATAAAACAATTCCAAAAGAATAAAAATGTAATAAGTAGAAGCCAAGATAGGAGTTTTTAAGATTAAAAGTGAAGAACAGCACTTAAAATGAATAAGGGCTGACTGAATGGTAAAGATGGTTCGATGGATCTACGATCCGGTAGTCAATGCGCAGCCTGGAAGCAAATTTGACTAACTGCTGAGAGCGCGTCTGCCGGGGGGAAGTGCTGGAAGTCTCATTACGGCTTACTGCTGCATCGCTTCTTCATTGTTCATTTTTGCTGGCTGGATTCCACGGTTGCACAGCTCCAAAGTAAACCACTGACTTTTCGGATGCTGTTCAGAGGCAGGAAAGCTGCGAAGGTGCAGATCGCAGGAATATCCTGCAATAATGGAGTGTCCACGGGGGATAATCAGCTACCCGACCTAAGACAGCATGGAGGAAATGGTAAATAGAAGCAAGAAACCGGAGGCAAAAAAACAGCTGCTGCAAAGTCTACACCACAGGCAGAAGGGGGGCTTGAACAACCTGCTGTTGACTCTATGTTTAAAAGTTTTTCAGGAGACTCACAGAAACATAATATATCACTAGCAGAAGGGGGTAAAACTCCTGATAAAGGAGATTGGGGATGATGACAATAATGGAAAGGGGAGGAGGATGCGAGACTTATGATTGGTGAAACCAATGATTTAACCCCCCTGGTATCGCATTGGATATACCCATAGAGAAATCTGTAAGGAGTGAAGCTAAGAATTAATCAGCGCCTATGGCACAAAGACCATATACTAAGGCGATATGTCAGGAGAAGAAAGATCTGGGGGAAAGCAAGCTAGTGACACCCCTAAGCACAAGTCCCTCTAGATTAACATGCCTGTAGGCAGGAGCCCTCTAACCTGAGCTTCTTGGTGAGGAAGTTTACTCACTGACTGATGATTCTGATGTCTCTGGGTAAGAGGACACTCCCTCGAGTGGTGAGGCTCTATCTGATACCAGCAGCAGTACATCAATTGAGGATAATCAACAAACACAAATAAAAGAAATCAATTAGTAAAAAGAAAAAAAGAAGAGAAAGCTTGAAAAGAAGCACCAGTAAACAGCTCAAGAGGGATTACTCAGATATTGCCTCAGACGGAGGGAGCGGAAGAGGGCACTGAGGAGACTGAATAAGGAGCCCTCCCTGACAACTATCTTCATACCTATTAAACAGGTGTAAGAAGAAAATAGAAATGAAGGACGCAGAGCAAGAGTTGCCACAAAAAAAGTTCAAACAGAGAACCGCAATATGAATAAAACGTGAAGATAAATTGTTAACCGCTTAGCCACTGTTGAAACACGGACGGAGGCACTAGAAGCTGAGGTGAACCTTTAAAGCTGCAATGCACTGTCCAAAGTGCAGCTATGACAGATATTATGGGTAAACTAGAAGACCAAGAAAACCGCCAGTGAATAAATAATCTGCGCTTCCAAGGGATTCCGGAAGGCTTGGAAGGCAGCAATCCTCTGAGAGGTGCATTCCCTGACCAAGCGAACAGGGATTGGGATTCAGAAATACAGAGGGCTCACTATTTACCTTTATTCTTGAAGAAACATCCCCAAGATATGAGAGAAAAACCTGGAGCTATGCTGGTCTTTTTGAGAAACTTTTTACTAAGGTAACTAGTGTTTGATCAAGCCCATCGTAATGCTCTGAAATCCAGTAAGGGTGTTTCATTCTTCGTTAGACCAGATTTTGCACACAAAACAGTTGAAAGATGATGACGTTTACGGTAACTGTTTTCTCCCTTTCAAAAACTTGGGGCTGAGGTCTTCTTCCAGAATCTGGCTAGACTGAAAATGAACTTTAAAGGAACAACACACAGTTTTACATCTGAGGTGCAAGTACAGGAATACCTGGAAGAAATTAGGAAAAAAGAAGAATGTAAAGGCCCCCTCAGATAAAAGGGTGAACCCTATGTTATATATATGTTGACTGTAACGATTATAAGGGGGGCAGAGCAATTTAAAAGAGCTTAGGGGCTATCAGTATGAAGAGGGAGATGGTGGGGCAGAGTGTCAGTCATACATTGCTCAGGCTATGCCTGATTGCCTATGTGTTTGGGGTTGGTGGGGGGCCGGAATGGAGGGAAGGAGGGAGGCAATGATACGGTGGCTCATTTGGTGGGTGGTGCGGGATGACAAAGGAAGGCAATGGTTTGGGTGGGGCTTTTTTGTGTTGGTTGGGAATTTTTGTATAAAACATGTTGTAAACTAAAGACATTAAGAGAGTGTGAAGATTATGGATAGCTACAGTGAATATTTGAGGCTTACATGATTTAAAAAAGAGGCAGACAGTGTCATAAGGTTTGTACTCATTACAGGCAGACATTTTCTGCCAGCAAGAAACCCACTTTAGGGCACGTAGGAAGGTCTTTTAAAACATCTTGACTATAGCATACTGGGGGCAACGACCCAGGGAACTTTAACAAGGGGGATTGCACTACTAGCTAGTAATAAGTGAATTCAATTTACACAAGTATGTGCTGATGTGTTAGGACACTGGGTTATAGCTGATTGTAGAGCCCCAGGGTTGTGTTATTTCACTCTATCTTACTTTTATGGTAGCAATATAGACAATCCTTCTCTATTAGAATGGGTAGCTAATGAATTAGCACATTGGCCACTTCCTATAATTCTATGCAGAGATTTTTAAATAAATCCTGCTTGTGACTGGGCACATGGCCAAAAATACAAGGGAAGGAAGCCCAAAGTGTTCCAAGCACTAAGCAATCTGTTACAGATACATAGAATAGGCGATGCATGGTCAGTAAAGAGAGCGCCAGAACACAGGTTTACTCACCATTCTTCCCTGCATCAGAAGCATGTAAGGTTGGATTCTTTTTTGTATCATCTACAATTCTGCATCAGAAGCATGTAAGGTTGGATTCTTTATTTGTATCATCTACAATTCTGCATAAAAGTACAATTGAGTAATTCCCAAGATTTCACTCAGACCATAGCCCATTATTATCAAAGGTACAGTGTGGAGGGCCTCTGAAAGAAATTCCACTTGGACTTTTGAGAGAACCCTATTACTAGATGAGGCCTAAGTTGGACATATGAAGGAGCGGACCCCAGATTTTGTGCCGAGAAACGCCAGCCGACACGTGTTTTGTCAACAGGTCGAAGCCTGAGACTCTTCAGGGCTTAAAGCGCTTGTTGTAAGAATTTAGTGACCAGTGATAATTCCAACCCGGGCATGGGTACTCTGCTGCCGGTATGGCCATCTGGTACTAGGGTAAAGGGGAGAACTACGAGCGGGTACATCCGTAGAGGAGTTGAGCCTGGCGGTTCGAGGTCCACTTCGTTGCTCGTCTCTCGCTGGAGTGTATAGCCCCAAAGAGTATTAACTTTTGATCGTATATGTGTGCCCAGGACTCAGTTCAACCTTAAGAGCTGGTGTCTGGGGTGAAACAATACAATTTTCAATTAGAAAAAGGAAAAAGTAAAAGGATACGTTGTGCTTTAACCAGCAAAATTTGGGCCAGGCAGAAGAAGGCATGGTTATTGCTCTACGAGGAAGCTCAGGCTGAAGTGGCAGTAATTCGGGGAAGGTTATTAAATAAGGCACTAGATAAAACAATAGTTTATTGCGAGGAAAGGTACAAACGTAGTGAATGGGTTGGACACCTACTAGCTTAAAGAATGAGGCAAGAGTTGACAAGCAGTGAAATTTTGTCAGTGAGGGATCCCATACAAGGGCTAGTATCAGAATCAAGGGAAATCGAGCAGCTTTTTACAAGTTTTACCAGGCACTCTACACTGAAGATATGGAGGGAAAAGGGAGGCAGCATAAGAATGTAATAAGTCAATCTTGGATTTATCTATGACAGTTTTTCTATTACAGGAAGAAAGGGAGATTTTAGACTGCCCATTAAACTGGGATGAAATTACAGAAGCAACGTCAAATATACGCAGAGGTAAAGCGGAGGGCCAGACTTAATCCCCACAGAATTCTACACGTTCTTTGGTGTGGAATTAAAAGAAATGATGGCATCTCTGTTTTTACAGACGTCGGAAGGAGTGGCGCTGCTAAAATCCTGGACTCTGGCAAAGATCATAGTCTTTCCTAAGAAAGATAAACCAGTCTGTGAACTGGGCTCCTATCGCCCAAAAACCATAATTAGCGGGCATGTCAAAATATATTCCAAAAGTTTAGACACATGCCTGTCATAATTTATACACAGGATAGTATTTGAGGGACAGCATGGCTTTATCCCTGGTAGGGGTTCAATTGAGCCCATCAGAAGTGTTATTACCCTGTTTGATATTAGTCAAGTGTCAAGAGACCTTATGGTGGGAATTTTTCTTGAAGCCGAAAACGTTTTTGATAGGGTCTCCTGGCAGTTCCTCTGGACAACCATGCAAAGAAAAGGGATAGGGACAAGGTTTTTATATAAGCTAGAGCTCTTATAAATGGGTAAATGACAGAGCCCTTTAAAATCATGAGAGGGACATGACCGGGGTGTCCCTGCTCACCACTCCTTTTTGTGCTATATAAGACCCCTTTTTAAAACATCTGGAATTGGCCCATAATATTCCCCCCATTGTGCAATTTGAGTACCAAAGTATTGGCTTATGCTGATGATATAGCTTTAGTTACACAGTATCCTGAAGAGGGGATTGGGGCAATAGAAGAGGAAGCCCGGAAATATGGTGCTTTATGAGAGTATCCCGTGAATCAGGATAGTTAATAATGAATTTGTTTCCTTTGATGATAATCGGGTAGTTAAGAAAGCAATATATTTAGGGATTAAGATTAGCTCTAACCTTGATGAGGTGGTAAAGGAAAACCTGGGGATGTGTGCAGAGGAGACTGGAAAAGCTCTAAAAAAGATGAACCACCTACATTTAACACTTATTGGTAGAAGCAATCCAATTAAAATGGTATTTTTTCCTAAACTATTATATTTTTTTAGTAAAATACCCCTTGCCATTTCAAACTTCTGGTTTAAGAAATGTGAGACCATTTTTGCACGATTTATCTGGGCTTTTATGAGGTCAAGAAGATAATTTAAATGTTTATCAAATTCAAATTCAAAAAGTCTTTATTTTGATTTTTTTCAATCATAAAAGACAGTTACAATTTAATATTTTAAAATTACCCTTCATTGACAGCTAATAAAATCCACAGTTCGTCACTTCAACTCTCAATTAACAATTATTGGCCTACCGCCAAACATAAAACCCATAGATTACAGTCATTAAATAAGTTATGTTAAAAAGAAGAAAAAAAGGAACATAGATATATAATTCATTTCATTCTTTAAAAAAAATATTTTAAAATTGATCACTAGGTACATTAATCACTGAGAACATTTTACAGTCTCAGGTGTCATAGGCCGAAATTACTGTAGGCTCATTTTACGGGCCCAAATTATCCACATCCAGTGGAGGAATTTAGCTATGGCTATAACTACGGCTTGGGGGTTGTCAGTTCGTAAAATCCTGACAGCCTCACAACCCGTTTTGAGACCTAACTGGACACAAATAGGTTTTAACCAAGATCTCCTAGGTACCTTATATTCTGGACAGGCAAAGAGAACGTGCCCAATGACTTCCCGCTGATCGGGACAAAAGGGACAGGCCGAACCTTGTCCCCCACGCCATTTTGCAGTGAGAGCATTTAGTGGTAATGTTCCCACCCAAATCTGATGATATTTCTTCCTGTCCCCTGGGATGGTAATCCAGTCCCAATAAGCCTCAAAGGCCGGAGAATGCTTAAGTTCTAGGAAATCTGCGTAAAAGATGGTTCAATACAGCGGCCAAATCTCTTTGCCTCCAGCATGTTCCAGTACAGGTCTCGAAATGTTTTTCTAGGTGGAAAAGGATTCCCTACTGGGTCATCCCACAATGGAGATAATCCCATAGCCTTATATATTGCTTTTACCTCCTTCATCCATAGTATTTTATGGGGCTTATCGGAGTCTCTCACCTCGAGGAAGGCCCGTGCATACTGGGAGAGTTCTGGGGTGACCCATAATCTCCTCCAGTAGGCAACCGATCTGTATCTGGCCATATCCTCGAGGCCATGAGACCCTAGATCATAGTGGAGAGGAATCAATGGAGTGGAAGCCGGTTAGCCTGTGATGTTGCGCAAAAATGTATTTTGCGCACCCGTCAACCTTTTTAAGTTACTGAGCCCCCACAGTTCCGCCCCATAAAGAACTGCTGCTCCAACTTTGGCGTCGTAAATCTTTAGAACCGGGGTGATTGGACTGGTATGAGATAAGTAAAATTCCTTAGTGAGTGCTCCTGTCAATTGTGCGTGCTTCGTGATCAGCTGGTTGGTGTGCTGTTTCCAGTCTAATTTGGATGATAAGGTTATGCCCAGATAATTAAATACTTGGGTCTGCTCCAGTTGAACCCCATCCATTACCACCTTCCCTCTGGCGTATTTGTTTTTGTGTAGGACCATGAACTTTGTCTTAGATGTATTAATGACAAGACCATGGTCATTACAGAAAGCTTCAAAGACTCCAACGGCCTTCTGGAGGCCCTGCTGTGTCTTCGAAATCAATAGCGTGTCATCAGCAAACATCAACAGGGGGATCAGCTTGCCATCCAACTTGGGGGCATCGGTTGGTTGCTGTTCAAAATAGCTGATCACCCTGTTGATGTATAGTGAGAAGAGAGTGTAGGGGCAAGTACACACCCTTGGCGTACCCCCCTTGCGATAGGGAATTTATCAGTTACACTTTAAATGTTTATCATTACCCAGGGTGCGTGGCGGGTTGGTTATTACTAACTTTAAGTTACACTGGTGGGAAGCCTCATTGACAGAATATACAGCATATTTGGGGGTCGATACCAGCAGGGGAGAACAACTTATCCTACCCCTTGGGAACTAGTGATTGGCTTTGATGCATGGGGATGTCTATGGCACCAGCTAGACCAGATAGGGCGCGCTACCTAATATTGCAGCGCTTAGAGAGATCGCGCTTAAGCAGAAATATTGTGTTGGCAAGAGGAAGTATTTTAAATACCCATTTTGTATTTTATTTCATTTTTTTGTTATTTTTCCCCTGGTTTTAACTAGGCCAATCCCACTCACTTGCACGTTAAAATTGACGAAAGCACCGCATTTTGCGGGTCCTTTTCCACCCCTCTTCTCACCGGCGGCCATCTTAGGGGAATTACGGGACGCTCGGTGGCGCCATCTTTGTTGCCGCGCTAGTGTTTTATTGACAGGTATTTAGGGCGGCCATCCTGACGCGCAGCGTGAACACGCCGGAGTCACGCCAGAGTCCAGCCCGTCTGCGCCCGTCCGCGCACGGACGGGCGCGGGGGCCCTGACTCTTGGTCGGCGGAGTATCTATTCCTCGGAAGAGTTACACCAACTAGATAAGGGGGGACAGTCTTTGGACCCAGCTATTATGGCCAAACTGGACGCTATGTCCATTCTAAGAACACCTATAGGTAGATTTGTATCTCATCCATGCTCCCTGAAGCTGACCTGTTTAAATACACGGTCTTTGCATAGACACAATCTCGAGATCTTTACCCTGCTCCAAGACGAAGATATTGACGTCTTAACTCTCACCGAGACCTGGCTCGGGGACAATTCACTACCTGATATTATATCCGCCATTCCGAGTGAGTATGATATAGTATGGCATAATCATGCGAATAACGCCCGAGGGGGGGAGTAGCAATTCTATTTAAGAAAACCTTAATAGTAACTAAAATACTGTCAGAAACTGTGGATTTAGCCGACATGCTCGCAGTAAAGATTATGTTTGATAATCTGTGTCTGGTGATCCTCACAGTTTATCGCCCGCCTAACTCTACCCCAGTTTTTAATGATTCATTTATGTCTACTATATCTGACATCTGTTCACGATATAAAAATGTAGTAGTAACCGGAGATTTTAACTTACACTGGGATAAGGAAATAAAAGAACCAGCAGCCCGCTTCTTGGAGACTACCCTGTCCGCACTGGGCTTTAGACAGTTGGTAGAAACCCCAACACATATAAAAGGACATATCCTTAATCTTATCTGGACTCTAGATCCCAAGGTAGCTCTTTTGAGGATCTCACCCATTATCTGGTCGGATCACCACTTAATCTATTGTGATGTCCCCATCAACGCGAAGCTGATGCAATTACCACCTAAAATGAAGAAGGTCCGTCAATGGAAGAAAGTTGACTCACATACCTTGACATCAACCCTCTCGGAACTTGTTCAACCAATAGCCCCCAATACTGATGTAGATCAGGAGTATAGGGACATAGTGTGCAGTCTGACTAGA
The DNA here is from genome assembly GCF_964261635.1 of Lissotriton helveticus. Classification (NCBI taxonomy): domain Eukaryota; kingdom Metazoa; phylum Chordata; class Amphibia; order Caudata; family Salamandridae; genus Lissotriton; species Lissotriton helveticus. The sequence goes on from NC_136061.1 coordinate 2,056,349,374, forward strand.
GCGATTGATCTGATTGCACCAGAGAAGCAACAAAGAGTTAAAGGAGCTGGAAAGGGAGCCCCATGGTTTACACCAGCCTTGAGGGAGCACAAAAAGAAGCTCCGTAATGCAGAAAGAAACTGGAGGAGAAAAAAGATGAAGAAGCTCGAGAGCAATATAAAAACTTGCTCAACATCTACAAAAAGCTCATCCTGGACACTAAACCAAAATACTATGAAAATCGTATAAATCAGGCTGAAAATGTCCAGAAGGCAACTTTCAAAATATTAACTGAATTGAGCGAAAAAAACGAAAATATGGAAACAACAATTAGTTGCAACACCTTCCAAAACTACTTTCTGGAGAAGGTAGATTCCATCTTACGGGATATTAGGAATGGTACCGTGACTGGATTTATCAAGTCACGGGCTGCCCAGATCCCTGTGGAAGCCCATATTTCAAATTTTCCACTGATTGACGCGATGAGTCTTGAGCAACTCATGAGCAAAATTAAATCAGGATCTCCAGCAGGCACGCCCTATTCTAGAAGACCACATCCTCTCTCTTCTGAACAACTCACTAGAAATAGGGCGGTTACCAGCCAGCTTCAAAGAAGCTCGAGTGAAGCCTTTAATAAAGAAATCAGGAGCCGATCCTAAGACTTTGAAGAATTACAGGCCCATCTCCCAACTCCCGTTCTTGTCCAAAATCCTTGAACAACATGTGCTGAAATCCCTGGCCTCGTTCCTGGAGTCACACCATCTCCTCCATGAGCTTCAGGCAGGGTTTCGTGCACATCACAGCACCGAGTTGGTGATGGTCTCGGTGCTGGATGAGCTTAGAGGGATGGCTGACAGTAAGAAGCCAAGTGCCCTGATACTTTTAGACCTATCAGCGGCGTTCGATACTGTCAGCCATACCCTGCTCTTGGATAGACTGGCCAATTTCGGGATTCGGGACACAGCCTACCGGTGGCTGAAATCCTTTCTGTTAGGGAGGACACAGAGGATTCAGCTGGGGGATAAGGTATCGGAGGTGGGAAATTTGACGTGTGGGGTCCCTCAGGGCTCCGCACTATCCCCACTCCTATTCAACCTGTACCTGCAACCATTGATTAACTCCCTGGGAAAGATGGGTTGTCGTGTATTTAACTATGCTGACGACACCCAGCTGTTATTGAGCATAGACAACACAGTGCCGGCTCAGAACCATGCGCAGGATGTTCTTAGATACATAGTCAGTTGGATGACCATGCATCTTCTGAAGATTAATCCTGAAAAAACAGAGGTTTTAGTGGTATCATCCATATGTTCTCCATGGAGTGACTTGTACTGGCCCTAGGAATTAGGTTCCACCCCTAAACCAGCTGATAAGGTGAAAAGCCTGGGTATCAAGATTGACTGCGAACTGTCAATGGTCAGTCAGATTTCCTCCTTAGTAGGGACCTGTACTGGTCTAATCAGACAGCTGCGCAAATTAGCCCCCATTCTTTTCCGGTCCATGCTTCGCACTGTAGTTTCTGCTACAATAATTTCGAGGCTGGACTATGGGAATGCGCTCTATTTAGGTCTTCCAAAAACCTTGACCAATAGATTGCAGGACGCCCTAAATGACGCTGCACGACTTATTTTCAGGCTCCCAAGAAGATCCCATGCCTCTCCGTTGCTACAGAGCCTCCATTGGCTGCCCATTAGGCAAAGGTCTGATTTTAAAAGCCTATGTATAGCCCATAAGGCAATCTATGGGCAAGCACCTGCCTATATTAAGAAACGGCTGGAGGTGTACAAACCTGAACGAAGACTTAGGTCTTCAGATGCACAGTTGCTTGTTTTCCCCCGGTTCAGATTGGCCACAAAAGGCGGGAGATCTTTCTCTGTTTTGATACCTAAAATCCGGAACAAACTACCTGAGCCCCTCCGTAAAGAAGGTAACCTCTTTCGTTTCAGGAAAACCCTAAAAACAATTCTATTCAGGGAGGCTTTGAGCTCAGTCTAGCTACACTCTGGTATTTTCTTCATCCTGCCAAATAAGTTGTTGTGCCTTTCGGTCATAAGCGCCTTGAGACCTGCCGGTGAGTTGGCGCTATATAAACCGGAAATAACAATAACAATAACAATAACAATTATGGATACTACAAAAGGGTGCATTTTAAGACATTACTTACAGCCTTTAAAATATGGCATCTCTACGGCATCTAGTTGGGTTGGAGAGGTTGAAATATTATACTCTGGTATGGAGGAATGGAAATCCACCAGATATTTTTAACGATCTCCACTCTAAGAACTGGAAAAAGGTTGGAATTAAGCAATTAGTCTGTTTTTATTCCCTACTGCTATAAAGGCATATGAGGAACTGATGTTGAAATTTGTTCTTACCCATAGAGATTTTTTTAAATATCTTCAAATCAGAGATTACCTAAAGAAAATGGGGGGTGGGGTAGAGAGTTTTGGGAAGAATGAACTTGTGGATAAACTAATACTGCCTACTCCACCCAGGACTGGAAGTGTATATAAATTGCTGAATGAATGTATGAAAGATGACATGGAAAGATGCGCCATTAATTGGCAGGAGAAGTTTGATATCACTAGTGTAACCTTTCGAAGGGTCTTTTTAAATACCCAGGCAATTTTAATACACACTAACCTTCAAGTAGAGTACTATAAGACCTGTTTTGAACTTTATTATACACCGTATCAGATAGCTAAATGGAGCGAGGAGAAAGGAGTGCACAGGCCATGATGACATTAAATAAGGCAGACATAGTTCACATGTTCGCTATGTATAGAGCTTGGCCCTTTGATCAAAGAGATGAATTGATTTTTTAAAGAGAAAATACAACTCCAGGTTGGCATATCTAGCTTGAATGAAGAGGAAGGAGGTGCTTTATTAAGCATAGCAATGGCTGTGAATAGTTTGTGCATTGCATCAGCCTGGCTAGTCCTGGTACCCCCCTCTGCTCAAAAATTGCTTGTGCTTGCTGGCTACATACAACTTGGAGAAAGCTATATACATGCAGAAGGGATACAGGGCATGGAAGAGGGGCACGAGAATTTGGAAGCATCCAGCCAACAGGGCTGGGCGTAGTTGTGCTATGCGGAACTCAGCAAAATGACAAACAAAACTCTGCGAAGTTCCGCAAGTGACAGAGTGCAGTGCGAACTGCAGTTTGTGCTGGTCTTCCTGCCGCTCGGGTGGAAATTCTACCCGAGCAGCAGCTTGCGCTCAAACTTACTGTTTGCGAGCAATAGCAGGGAAAAAACTCTGCTGACCTTGGAGTTTTCTGCATCATCAAAGGTTTTAAGGTGTGGCTGCAGGGTGTACTTATTGCCACACCGCCAAACTCGTAATCGAACGCTTAATGCACCGCTAAAGGAGATATTAAGGTTTTAGGTACTAGATGACATTTTAAGCACGTTAGAAATTTTCATTTTATACTTGTTCATAACATGCCTTCTTGTTGGTTATATAGTATTCTGTGAAGTTATTTTAGATGTACTGAGAATCAGGTTATTCCTGTAGTAATAAATACTTATCACTTCAAAGTGTTCATTCTTCTTAGTCTAGTTGGTGTGTGATACTGTGACTAACGAAATAGGTGAGTTACTGTTAGCATAGTGCTCCTTAGCCCTTTATAGGGATGGTTAGTAACCCAAAAGCGATGCCTCTATCTCAATAACACATTGATTAGCATTCTGCAGTGCTACAATATCCTGTCTTTCGCATTTATCACTGGTGCATTGAACCAAGTTGACATAGGTCACCCATTGGTGGGAAAACACACCTTGTAGAACGATGTCAGAGTTGTAGCTTACGCAATATAACATGGTGGCATTCAATTCCAAAATTAAGACCTAGGGGCAAATTTGTGTAATTTTTTGAGAAATTCGTGATGATTGCCGTGCATCCCTGTCCTTAGTGCCCAAGCTGTGGTGCTAGCTGGATCCTTGGTAATAATCTTTGGCCCTGAGCAAAAACAGATCATGGGTGTGTGCTATGTCCTAGGCCTGTCTCATCGACTGCAGTCTGCTAGGTAGGGAGTGGTGCCCAAAGTGCTACTATCAGTTGGTGAAAGGCAACATAGAAAAGGGTTCTAATTTGGGAGACCCATGGCTTGTTGGAGGAGTGAGAAGGGGTAGGGGCTTCCCCCAGACAGTTGTGTATATTGCTGCAATCCTAAACGCTTAGTGGGACACGCATTGGAGGAAGAAAGAGCCATGCTCTTTAGACTACATTAATAGGGTCTCTTTGATTCGGAAAGGTCACTAGTCAGGAGTGCTGGGCACATCTAAGAAAGGTGATGTGGTAGATAAAGACATAATGAGGCGAGCTGGGGCTCTTTGGAAGCTTTTGATGCACATTTCACTAACGCTTACATCTAGGTGCAAAGGTCTAGGTACTCCCTTGAAGTGTGCTATCAAGATTGGAAACGGTCCTGCTTTGATAGAAATCTTTCTAGAGGACAAGCACAACAAAGGAGTGGACAACCTCCAGAACATGAACTGCAAAGACAGATACACTAAATCACAAGGATATCTGGAAAATGATTTTAGAAAGGGGAGCTTGAGATCCCCAAATTGTGAAGCTGTACATCAGATGAAGAACCTCAACATGAGCCCTGGCCATTGTGACCAGGACTGGGTTCTAGGAAGCTGCCACTTTCCCATTCTAAATGCGGGGATATCACCTAGGAGGATTAATAATGGCATCTGCAGTCTGTAGCACCAGCTTCTGCCTGAACCAAGAAAAGTGGTCCCTGTTAGGTGAAGAAAAGAACTTGGAGGGATCGAGGTCCAGTGGGGACCCCATTGCGTTGATCCAGGAGCAATGTGTGATATTTTGGTCCATCGGAACCGCTGCACCGGTCAGGCTGCCAGCCCTTGTTCAAAGTCCACTGGGACGGCTGGGAGCCATTGCGAAGGACAAAGGAAACAGCCCTCTGTGCTGAATTGTTAAAGATGGAGGGACGTTGCATGATACAATGCCACGACCCAAAGACAGCCATCACCATATTGTGATGCCTCCATATGCCAGGTGGGGGCACTGTGAGTAGAAAGGGCCATCACCATTAACATGCTGAATGTAGGGAGGGAGTGTCTGTGAAGAAAGAACAGGGCCATCATCCTGAATCCACATTCAGTCGAGAAGACACTGTGGGTGGTGAAGCTTGGGGAGTAAAAGCAACTATTTCATCTCCCCTATACAGAAGCATGAGAGACCAACCTCCAGATCCCAGGAGAGAATTGGCTCATTGGAGGATCGCTGAGGATGACGGCTGCAGCAAACATAGTTTCCCGCTACGTGGAGCACAGCTAGGCTGCTGAACAATGCCTGGTGACTCTGAAAACCACTGTGCGAGAGCAGTAAAGGTTTACAACTGGGCAGCCCGGCCCTGGGGTACTTTGATTGATGCACCCCAGTGCTGGAACTCAGAGATCCTTGCAAAAGAGCCTCCGTAGCACTTCTGAGATTTGAACACCTTAGTGGGCTTAGTTTGGATGTCACTTACGTGATTGGAGAATAACCATCAGCCATAAGCGGAAAAGTGGGACTGGAAAGCTGGCCCTAGATATGCTAGTGGGCTGTCCTCAAGAAGGCTGAGTATATTAATTGCAGTGGGTTGTAATATTATTTGTGTTAGTAAAAAAAAAATCATTTCCACATAAAAGCTAATATTAAACTAGAGGAATAGTGATGACAGTGGTGTTCTGGAGGAAAGCTGAGTAGACGTGGAATTGTACAATCATTATCAGGAGTTACAAAGCAGTATAGGATGGGTGAGTGGATCTGGAATTGGAGAGTCAGCAGAATATGTGACAGAGTAGCCCTTTTCGAATTTCAGACCAGCAGTGGTCATAGACAGCAGGACACATGATGTGCAATACAAGTGGGAGCCCCTGCATCAATGGGTAACTCGATGGCCAAAGAATCCTAAAGTGTCCATGGCCAGGGATGCTGGTAGCAAAAGAGGGAGCAGGCAACCATCACAAGAGAAGGCTCTAAACGTTGCCAGGTGGATGCTCTAGAAAGATTGCACATCGGTAGCCATCAAAAGAGTTTGAGCATGAGGTTGAACAAGTGAATGATTCTATATTACAAAGCCTCTATCCCAGCATGTAAGACGTTAATAGCTGGGTGAAAAATGCGAGCACAGAATCATTGTAATAATTCACATATTGACACATAGAGGCCACGTTTAACTTGTTTTAGTGACTGTGCCTCAAAAATCTTCTTGAACATAAGAAGAGAGACCAAGAACATGTACAGATAGATATGAAGTGTTGTTACTGCAGAACATGATTTGAGCCCTGTAAGACTGGCTGCACCATTGAGATTCTTGGCGGCTGCCCTGAATGTTTGCGTCGGGACTTACTTGGAAAAACCCCTTTGTGCTTCCATAGAAAACATGTTCAGTAGCATAATAATGACATAGATGACAGCTTTAACAGACGCAGGGGGTGCATATGTTTCATGGCCCATCCATTTCTTTATTAGGTCTCGCTGGTGTTAGCAGCGTGAAGCGCTGCATCCAGCGAAAGACCTATTGTTGTCAGCTTGCCGGGAATGTTGGACAGGGGATGGGTACGCGCTTTCCCTCGCCGATTTCATCTCTAGGACACGCACGCCCAGCCCGGCGCCATGTACATCTCCTGTTCAACATTCAGCAGCCTCTCGCCTCTCTCATTTGCACGCGCACACACAGCCACACTCACACATGCGCACACACACAAACACGCACACACACTGCATACACACACACACACACCATTAGGCACACACACACACTGCATACACACACTGCATACACACACGCGCACACACACACACACACACACACACACTGCATATTTAGGAGGTCATTCTTCCAATAGAAAAGGAGATCTCCAGAGGTGTCACAAGCTGCCTACTCCTCAGCTTGCCACCTTAAACCCTCTAGAGTTCTGCCCTCTTTCTGAGCTCTAAAGAACTCCTTCCTGGTGGCTCCACATTTAGCATCCCATCCAGCAAGCTCAAACAGGTCACCTAGGGCAGCCATTTCCTGCATACTGCATAGTAAGGAGCCAAGGCGGCCTCCTCAGCTGTCCCTGCTTCCTGGACTGTGTGAGTTTCAGGGGCTGATTTCACATGCCCCCTGCACTTTCTCTTTTTGGGAGTTGCCTGGGCAATTTGTCCAGGCTCCATGCCTCCTTGACTCCCCTCTCAGGCTTTATGGACACAGTGGCCATGCACACCCACTCACGCAACCCTAACTTCTCCAAGTGTGATCTGAGCTCCACTTCCTTCCAGATAGTGAGCTCCTGGCCATTGCTCAAAAGTCAATGTATAGGCAGGGCTTACCACTACTTTAAGAGAATCTGAGGACCTCTGCCCCACTCAAGGGGAATCAAAGCTAATGGGATATACTAGTGACTCTCACAGTTGTTTGCTACTACAACCTGGTGAAATGTATTGGGGACTACCTGCTCTGAAGAAACCAGATGATACCTTACAGTAGACATGCTGACTCCTGTGTCTCTAAGAGCCTCCACCCTCTGCCCATTGATGGTGACCCACTGCCTTTACTTGGAAGTTGTCACGATCTGTCAGACAACACCCAGACTGATGAGTGTAAAAAACACTAGTTTTGGAAGAAATAGGAAGGGACGGCACAAGAAGAAGAATTTACGAGTAACCAAACACTTTTTGAAACAATGTATCTTGACCATTCAGAATTCAAACATGGCAGCAGCTGATGCCCACAGGGAAATGCGTCAGCAGTCTAGTTATTGTGGACTCGCACCTGTCCAGGTGCATAACGTGTTTGTTCTAAATAGGAGCTGTGCACTTCAATCGTCTGTGTGACGAAGCACGGTGCTTTCGTCTTAGCGCATTCCGGTTTCTTGAGTTAAGGCCTTGTAAAAATTTGTTTTAGGATAATTATAGTTCAGACGCGAGTGGCGCCATCTTTCAGTTTCATGTTATTGGTTTTCTATATTGATTCCTGAACGCATGCGCAACGTGAGAGCACACGCATCTGCACCAGTCATGAAGACAGAAGCTTTGTGAACTTCATTTGAGCAGTAACCAGCCTAGAGAATTAGCTCCTGAGTAGCGGTGGTGAGAGGTGTCATACACCAATGGAAGTCTATCCGAGAGGTTCTTATTTATGACCATTCTGAGTCAAAAGGCTTAATTTATTTCTTGACCAAAGCAAAGACTCTTATTAGTTCCTTCTAGTTTATTTTGACAAAGGAACAAAGCCGGATGTAGGTTTTCCAGCAAATTAATGAGTAGTGGAGGTAATTCTTAATAGAAAATAAAATAACTGAATCACAGTAAGAGTTCGTAGCAATAGGCTAATAGTGTGGTCTTCTAATTCTAGATACAGAAGTTTATCGACTACACCTCATCATAATAGAGAGATGCAATAGTCTGGACCTAATTGGCATGAAGTGTATTTTAAAATAAACAAATCAAGTACTTTGTAAAATGTGATATGCATGTTTATGAGGTTTATTTATCCACTGCAGGCACAGCAACTCAACTCAGCTGATCCAATCGGGTGTTCAACATCTTCAATCACTCCAGACTGTCTCTCTTGTCTCTTCACTTCCCCTTTGCCCCCTGCTGGTACACTGCCTAGAGGAGTTCTAGTTCTTCAGGTGGTGGACTAGCGGGAGGGCGTTGGGTTATCATCGACTCCGGTGGTCCTGTCTTGGTTCCTGACAGACGTTTTAGCAGGTATGTGGGCTTTGGGCACTAACTCTTTGCCACTCAGGGACACTAAGGTAATCTTTGCTCTCTCCCTCACTCTAACTTGGGCAATATCCTCCCCGGGTGCTACACTACCAACCATTGGATCTGCCCACCAGTGTAGGGGCTTAGCTCTCTTGGGACACTTGACATCGCCCTTCATGTGCCCATATCAAAAACACTCATAGTATTTGGGAACAAATGTTTCTGTCTTATTGTCCACAAACTCCTTCATTTGGCCAAATTGAGGCTGGGAACCCTTTCCCTGACTGTTTTGGGGTCCTTGTGCGAACCATTGTACTTTATTGTTGTCCCCCATTCCTTCATCTGTTGGAGACCCAGATCATCCTTTTGGAAATCCCCCCAGATGCCTTCTTGGACACTCTGGTGCTTACCGAGAGATCTGCCTCCTTTGCAAGCTCACTGGGCTTAGTCAGCTTGTCAGTATTGGTGCAATTCTGTTACGCAGTTAGTGAAAATGTGCTCCCTAAAAATCAGATTATGCTGCCATTAAAATCACTCACTTTACTGCCCCTCCCCAACCCTTCAGTGCCTTGCTGGAGGAATCACTGACAGAATATCGAAGGTCAAAATATCGACCTACAAAAATATCAACCCAAGTATATTGAAGCCAAGACTATCAACATCCTATCTACATCATGGTAAGTACAAAAATATCGAGAAATCTTTTTTTTTTTAAATATTGTTTTTTATTTAAGTTAAAAAATTATGTAAAATAAAGTAAACAATACATATAATTAAAATAAACATAGTTAAAAATATTTTTCAATGTTTAAAAATTATAAGAAATATATATGTAATGTAAAAATAAATTAAACATATACATATAATATATATAATTACTTATTAATCATTTTTAATAATTGTTTTAATAACATCTTTTTTTTAAATGTCATATAAATTATAAGTACATCTATACACATAAATCAATATTATAAATACAAATTAAATAAATAGATATAACAAATTAAAAAATATTGTTTTTTTAAAAATATTTTTAATATTAATTATATACTACATTAACTAAATTATTACAAAAAATATTAGATAGCGGAAGTAATACAATTACTATTCCAACTCCAAACAGTGCAACAGTAGGGAAAATGTTGGATAGTGTAGGGGTAACATTTACTATTCCCACCCCAGTGAGTGCAACAGTAGGGAAAGTGTTGGATAGCGTAGGGGTAAAAATTACAATTCCCACCCCAGGGAGTTCAACAGTAGGGAAAGTGTTGGATAGCATAGGGGTAACCATTTATATTCCCACTCTAGGTAGTGCAACAATAGGGAAAGTGTTGGATAGCGTAGGGGCAAAAATACTATTCCCACTCCAGGGAGCGCAACAGTAGGAAAAGTGTTGGATAGCAAGGGGGTAAAATTACTATTCCCACTCCAGTGAGCACAACAGTAGGGAAAGTGTTGGATAGCGTAGGGGTTAAAATGACTATTCCCACTCCAGGAAGCGCAACAGTAGGGAAAGTGTTGGATAGCGTAGGGGTGGGGTTAAAATTACTATTCCCACTCCAGGGAGCGCAACAGTAGGGAAAGTGTTGGATAGCGTAGGGGTTAAAATGACTATTCCCACTCCAGTGAGTGCAACAGTACTGACGGTGTTGGATAGCATAGGGGTAAAAATTACTATTTTTAAAAGAGGCCACTCAAGGAGAATTTAAAAAAAGAAGTCAGATTTGATGTCAGATTATTTCTGGGATTATAGTGTTACACAAATCACTGAATGTTGTTGCACAAACTCGAGTACTGAGTCCCACTACTGAGCACAGTGGTTTTCAAGCATAAAAAAGCACCACCAGCAAATTAATAACTACAAAAGCAATATACCAACAACAACATAATAATAATAAAATAAAGGTACTACCTGTAAATTAATAACGAGATCCTTGCATCCAAAGACATGATGAAGGAAAGAAACGAAAGCGCAACTGCAAGCGCAATTTTCCGCCAACCTCTCTGAGCCGCGTACAAAACGTGTGCCCTGAGAAAGGTGAATCAGACAGTTTGAAGGCTACATGTGTGCCACGTGCAAAAACAACACAGATGACCAATATAAGGATCTATTTTTGAACTTAGTTTGCGATGAGGTTGAGGATCTGCTTGTAACACTCCCATTAGAGTCAATCACTACTTACAAAGGGCTAACTAGGTGTTGCACCGACAAGTTTGACCCAAAGAGGAATGTAGACTGCGAAGGCTACACGTTTAACACAGCATGCCAACGAGCAGAGAAATCCCTTGACAACTTTGTGACCAGGTTGCTCAAACTGGTCACGTACAGCAAATTTCATCAAATTGACAATTAGGCAGCAATAAGGCTGCGCATCATCAAAGGTTGTCAGTCTGTCAGATTTCGCACAAGAATACTAAAGGAACCACACTCACTGGAAAAAATATTAACAGTGGCATGTACGGAGGCCAGAGCTATGTCACATTCCATGCAGATGGAAAACGGGAGAGCACGGATGATGGAACAAGCTAATCGCATTGCTGGGAACAGCAGCACACATTACAAAACACTACCATAGAAGCAGAAACAAGACAAGACATGGTATCGCTGCAGATTAGAATTCCTGTATGTTGATGCCTGCCCTGGGACACAAGTGTCAAAAATGCTACAGAGAAAACCACTTTTCAAGTGTTTGAATTGGCGAACAGTTCAAAATGGAGGAAGGGCGACCTGACTAACTAAGCAATGCCAAGCAGATACTCACTGCACATGGGAACACAAAACCGCAGCCGGTCAGCTGACTCTGACAGCACAAATGCATGTGAGATCATGCAACAACTATACCAAATGGCAGACGCCCCAGCATGAGATCGCAGGCCCGAACAGATCCAGATCAGGGGCCAACAACAGATAAAGGAGACAGTGACGGTGGACATTGAGGTTGGAAGTCATGCAGCAAAATTTGTACTGGAGAGTGCTGCCACATGCAACCTCATGTGCATATCGGAGTATGAGAAGACGAAAGCCTCTGTTGTCACAGTACACTGTTGATGTCTTCACCTGGGGTACGATGAAACCAGTGGTAAACAAAGGGAAATTTCTAGAGAAACTAACATACAAGGAGAGGTCTGTACAAGAAGAAGTGCATATCCTACACGGAGACATATCAGCACCATGTATTTCAGGCAATGTCGCTGCTCAAGGGATGGGTCTCCTAGCCAAGACATATCACATGTCGGAGTATCACAGCATTCTGAGAGAACACCCTGCAATACTAAAAGGACTATGGAAGATGAAAGACATGCAAATGACACTGCACATCAACAAAGCTGTCAAGTCAGTGGCTCAACATCACAGAAGAGTGCCCGTGCACTTACGACTACAGGTGGAAGAAGAATTAAGGAGCCTACTGACACAAGATATCATAGAGTGGTCAGATGGACCAACTTCATGGGTATGTCCGATAGTGGCAGTAACAAATAAAAACACAACAAAAATTTGCATCTGTGTCGACATGCGCATACCAAACACGGCAATTGAAAGAGAAAGGCATCCAGGCCCTCATTTGAACAACATGATCAGCTGCCTCACCGCAGCCTGCATATTCTCAAAACTGGATCTGTTCAAAGGCTACCATCAACTGGAGCATGATCCACAATCACACTACATCACAACGTTCTCCCCTCAACAGGGTCTCTTTCACTACAATTGACTACGTTTTGGAATATCATCAGCTACAGAAATCTTTCAAGAGATGGTGAGGTGGGTGTTCAGGCCAGTGTAAAACAGTCAAACTACAGCAACGAAATCTTGGTAATCGGTCTCTCAGACCAGAAGCATGATAAGTCACTACGAGAAGTCTTCAGTCAGCTAGCACTTGCTGGCCTGACTTTAAAAGAAGACAAATGCAAGATGTGGAAGGGAGAACTAGTGTTCTTTGGTCACATCTTTTCACAGAAAGGAATGAGACCGGATCCCAGCAAAGTAGAATTGCTGTGCAAAACAAGGCCCCCAGCAGATGCATCAGAGGTGAGGTCATTCCTTGTGCTGCTGACCGACTGTGCTCGCTACGTTAGGGATTTTGCCACAGTGAGCACTGCACTTTGTGAACTAACATAATTGGGCCAGTCATTCCTCTGGATCATGGAGTGCGACTGGCACTTAAAGACACCAGGTATGCACTCACATCAGTGGACCACCTCACCTACTTCAACGCCTCGCTATGCACTGAGCTCACTGTTGATGCCAGCCTGATGGGCTAGGAAACCATTCTTGCAAAAACATATGCCAGGAAAAGACTTGCCCAGACAGATTGTTACATATGCAAGTAGGAGCCTGTCAGACATAGAAACAACATACTCGAAACCAGAGAAAGAGAGACTAGCAGTAGTGTGGGGATGTGAACACTATCACATGTTCATCTACGGGAAGTCATTCACATTCGTGATGGACTACAAGGCACTAGTGACGATATATGAAAACCCGAATGCAAAAAGTCCACAGTGCTTTGAAAGGTGGGGGATACAACTCATGGACTAGGACTTCAAAATAGTGCACAGACCAGAAAAAGAGCATAACTCTGCTGAGTACATGTCACAGCATCCCCTACCATGTGGGCCAGAGACCAGGCCCATGGCTGAGGAGTACCTCAATTTCATGCTGCAACAAAACACACCTGTTCCAGCAACAATCGATGAACTGGTGCAAAAAACAATTGATGATTTCATGCTACAAGCAGTCAAAAGCTCAATACAGAAACAGAGGTGGAGACATGTAAATAACAGCAGTCCAACAAGTGAAGGAGTAAGAAGAAAAGAAATGCTGGCTTTCAAACAAATACAAGAGGACGGACACAGAATTCTACTTCAAGGAACAAGGATAGTGATACCAGAAATACTGCGGCGGCAGACCATATGCCTGGCACATGAGTCTCACAGGGGCATTGTAGCAAAAAAAAATGCTAATGGAAAGGTATGGTTTCCGGAACTTGATCGTTTGGTGGAAGATATCATCATGAACTGTCACTTATGCCTGATAATGGGAAGACCAGAAAAGCAAGAACAACTACGCATGTCTGACCTCCCCGGGGTGGTGTGATTACAATGGCCACTGACTTTAATAGGCATCTGGACACCAGAGGCTCCGTGCTAGTAACCATCAATGAATACTCCCGGTTTCCCATAGTATGACAAGTGTCATGTACACCAGCAATGGCCACCCTACCAACACTAGATGACATATTGCAGCACGGGGTGCACCACAGACACTGAAGACAGCCAATGGACCACCATTTTCAGGGGAAGAATTTTGCAGGTTCATGGCATAACTGGGAATTCATCACAGGAAAATAACACCGCTGTGGCCATAAGCAAACAGCATGGTAGAAAGGTTCATGGGCAACATTAAAAAGGCTGTCCCACTTGCCGAAATGGTGCAGATCTCAGTGGTCCAATCCCTGGGCCAAATACTGTGAGACTACCGCAAGACCTCTCACAGTTTCACGGGAAGACGACCAGCAGAATGGTGCTCGGGAGAACAAACAGAACAAGATTGCCTCAACTGGATGCAAAAGCGCCACTGGAACAGAGTGACATTGCTAAAGGGGATCAAGAGGCAAAGACGAAAATGAAACAGTAAACCAACGCATCATGCAACAGCATCTGACTTGAAGCAAGGTGATCTAGTACTAGTGCGCCAGAAGGCAAACAAGGAAGTCGGACAGTCCTTTCTCGAGTGAATCACTAACAGTAACAAACATAACAAGGGCCCATTATAGCAGCATCAGGACCTTACTGCCTCACAAGGAATAGCTCATTTTTCGAAGGATTCCTAACATCAGAAAACAAAGTAGGAGATACAGCACCAAGAAACAAGGCAGAGACTGTAAAGATGGGGCCCTAGGCCCCCATGATGTGAATAACTGCGACACAGTACACCAGTTGGGGATGGTAATTCTGGCCACGAGCATGTGCGCTCGGCCTCTTTTATTAGCAGCGTCACCTGACCCAGTGACGTCTGTGGTGGGTGAGTGCACAGTGTATGGTTACACTGGAGAACAACTAGACTGTGTCCTGGCAGGACACTACATCCCTCCCAAAATTTAAGGAAAGGAAAAATGAATGTCCAACCTGCAAGAAAACAGAACGACAGAAATATACAGCCCCCAACGGATTCTCTTCAGGCGATTGGCTGGGAAATGTCAAAAGTTCTGGACTGCAAAGTCAATCAGATGAGCTTCACCTCAGCGGTGTACTTCAGATCAACCTTGTCTTGCTGCGTTGATGCTTATCTACAGTGTTCATCACTTGGAGCATCGGGAGCTGAATGGATGTGACCCTTGAGGGATCTCGCAGGTGTTCCTAGTCCAGTGGATGACAACGCTTGTTGGTTGCTGGAGACGACTATGGCACGAGAGGTCTTTCCTTGGACTCGCTGATCTTGATGCTTCCACACCTCCTGCCGGTCGAGTGCCTTCCGACTTGCCTTTCTTGCCTGACTCCTCTCTCACTGGAGCCTCGAAGATTGGCCTCTCCTGCTTGGACTCTTCTCTCACTAGAGTCGCTGGGAGGACCCACCTGCTGGACGCGATGGTACCGGGTGGACCGTGCGGGGCTTCGCATGAGCCGCGCAAAGGCGTCGCTGAGGAACTGCCAACGGACTCACCGCCAAGTCGCTCAGGGGTTGATGTCATCGCCAGGATGGTCTTGCCATTAGGACATGAGTTTAGTGCCTTCTTCAGACCGTTTCTCGGTGCCAGGTGTTCACATGGGGCCTTCGTGCTTCCTGTAGCCTGTCGTGGAGCTGCCGCTGCTACACCTCTCCCATACGCATTCCTCTGTCACAGGAATTCCGCCAAGGCCCTTGTTCCCTGGACTGCCACTTAATCGCATGGGCTGTGCGGGTCGCTGCGGAACTTCGGACATGGCCACAGTCGAGTCTTGTGTAGTCCACAAGGGTGGATTGTCTAGTGCTCGGGTATGCTCTGCTTCGGCAAGCTTCAGGTTCACAGGGAACCCATACAACTCTTCGGTGGTTGGTCTCCTCAGGTGCAGGTTGTCGGGATTACTGGGATCCACAGGGATGGTGCGATGCTCCTTTGACATCATGGATGTTCCAGTGTGTTGAATGATGTCTCTTTCTTCCTCGGTGGAGTGATGTTGTGATACTCCATTCTTCCTTTTTATTCTCTTCCTCGACGCGGTCCGGTTTTCTTTCTTGCTTACTCATGCTAACCAGGCTTCTCCATGTAGCGGGCCCTCTACATGGTTTCCCCTTGGTCTTGTCCATGTGGTGGGACACTGTCTTCACTTGGCTTGGTGACTAGACCTGTCGTCGTATCTTCCTGTTACTTGATCACTTCTATAGCCTTTAATCCTTGGTCATTCCCATCATGACTCTCCTGTCTCGTCGGGTTCCTTTGGCTCTACTGTTCCTTCTTCCTTTTCTTTATGGCGTCGAGCCCTTCTTCTCCCTGTTCCTTCTTGCGACGTGATCCGGTCACTGTACTGTCTTGGTCTTCCCAGCCAGTCTTCTCCAGGCAGCGTGCACTCCACCTGTTTCTCTCTGGTCTGGGCACGGCTCTCAGACACTGTTCTTCTCTTCTAGTGATTGGACCGGTTGTCGCCATCTTCTCAGTTGCTTCTTCTTTTTTTCTTTGGTGACCAGACTGGGTGGTCAGCTTTACCTTCGGCATGAGTCGTCATGCTGTGCTATCTTCTTCGTGGTCGCTGTTCACCGTCACGGTGTTTTGGCGTTGGCGCGCTTCATCCGTGCGGAGGAGGGTTGCATCACCGCTCCTTGTACCTTCGCTTAGGCATGCCGTCATGCTTGCTGATGATGGTGCTCTGGTTGCTGTGAGACATCGCTGTCTCTCTCGGGGACCTTTGTGCGCTGTCCTGTGGCATTGGCGTGTCGCTATGCAGCGTCACTCTGGCGCTCCTGATTTCTGGTGCTCCTGGCACGTCCCGGCACAGTGCTGCGCTGTCCTGGCATGTGGGCGTGGAGTTCTTGCACTCCTGGCTCGTTCCTTGCGGTCTCCTGTAATGGTTCTTGCGCTTCTGGTGCGTACCTGCGCTTCTAGTACGTGTCTGCGCTTCTAGTGTCGCTGTGCTGACCGTTGTTTCTTGATTTGCTCTTTGGGTGCTTTCTGTACTCCTGGTGCTCTCTTGCACTTGATCCCTGTCGTTGTCGGTGTCGTGGCTTGACTCCACTATGAGCATCACTGTGGGTGGGCTGCAATCATCAGTTTGTTTTGCTGCAGGCTTTCTTATCCAGAATATTTTCTGTTGGTTCGTCCAAGGCGTGTTCCTATTCCTTGGGATCCTTTCTCTGCCTGCAATTGCTCCCTACGGCCACTAGAGGGCAGTGCAGGGTAACTTGTGGAACCTCCATCCAGGAACCTTACTCGCTGCTGGTCCCGGCTGCTCACCGAGCTCCAGTCCTCCCCAGCCTGCTCCGGTGAGTTTCTTTGTCTTCAGTTGGGGCTTCATGAGGAGGGAGGAGGAGGAAATAGTTCCCGCGGCCACAATACCCCTGGATGTGCTCCGCTTCGTGAATTGGCGCCCGGCAGCTCCTTGGTTCCCACGCTGCCTTTGCATTGGGGGGGTGTTAGCTTCACTCGGTACACACTGTGTGAGGAGCGGCCAGCGCGGCTCTTACGGACTGTCGGCGATGCGGTAGATAGGGTTATTTTCGCCTTGCGGGTGTGTTCTGTTTGCACTCTTCCCGCCCGCAGCAGCCGCTCTGTACACACGTTGCTCGGGGCGGGGGTGGGCTCGGCTACACTTCGCTGTGGGTCGCAGTAGCTGGCGTCAAGGACCACTCGTGTTGCCGGGGCAAAGTTTGCATTCACAGCGGTGCTCACTGGCGGCACACGGGCCTCTCTTGTCACACGGGCTTCCTGGGCATTCGATCACCATGATTGTCTTTCTCCCCCAGCAGGCCTTTCCACACCGCAGGCAGCGCAGGGGGGGGTCAACGCCGCACTGCTTCGTTTACTTCGTGCCCGGTAGCTATCTACACGCAGTGGTCGCTTCTTTGAAGTTCATTCACCCCGCCGCCGCAGCCTCACTTCACACACGCAGCGCGGCGGGGGGACACTGCAGGCATGCCGCGGGTGGGCTCCGCTGGCGCTGCTTTCTTCAATGTTCATAGGGGGCCGCCATAACTATGCGGGTGGGCTCTGCTTAATGTACAGTTAGGTGGGGGGGTCGCTTCTGGCTTGCGCGCCCCCCAGGCAGCATGTATAGCCCGGGCTCACCTTCGGCCTACGGGCCTTTCACTCCGTCGCGGGTGGCTCCGCGTTGGTTGCCGCATCTGTGGGGGCATTCAGGTCCGGCTCGGTGGCAGCCGATGCGGGTGGGCTCTGCATGGCTCTCTCTTCGCCCCAGGCAGGGGGGGGATGGCACACACGCTGGGCACGGGAGGTGCTGGATGGGCTCCCGGTCACCTCTTCATGGACCTTTAGGCCCGGGGCACGGCACACACCCCGCGGGCCTCTCGGCGGCCGGCGCCGCTTCCCCGAGGGGGTGCCCTTCACATGGGTAGTTCCCTCCTTCTTTTCCGGGGTTTTTCAGCTGCGGCACTCGTGGCTAGCGTCCGCCCTCGTCGCCAATGTAAAGATGGGGCCCTAGGCCCCCATGATGTGAATAACTGCGACACGGGACACCATTTAGTGATGGTAATTCTGGCCACGAGCACGTGCGCTCAGCCTCTTTTATTAGCAGTGTCACCTGACCCAGTGACGTCTGTGGTGGGTGGGTGCACAGTGTATGGTTACACTGGAGAACAACTAGACTCTGTCCTGGCAGGACACTACAGAGAGCATCAAAGATTAAGTTGAGGAAGGCATGGAAGGAGTACCTCACAGAAGTACTAGACAGAGCTTGAGCAACCGGGGAGATACCAATTGAGGAAACATAAATCTTCCTCCCCAAGAGAGTGAGCGGAAGACAAAAAAGGCTCATTGAGAAACTATAAAAATGAGACAGAAGGTTCACCAACATAAGAGACAAAGAGAACAATGATCATCATTGGTTGTCAGTGCAGTGTGTGTGTTTATTTCGTGATTGGGTTTTCTTTTATCTCTCTCTTTTACTCTCTCTCTCTCTCTATCTTTTTCATTTTCGTTCTCTTTCACTGTCTTATAATTATTGCTCTTTTCATTTGTTCCTTTTCAGCATTGTTTTTACACAAAATGGGGAGATGTTGGCGCGATGTTCAGGGGGCACAAGAACCCTGCACAGAACACAAGGGGAGGGAACTTGCCACTGGACATCACTTCCATTCAGGGAACGGGGACTGGGCATTATTCGATATACCAACGAGGACGAAGGTAGTGCCTGCATGCACTGAGACCTCGCAATAGAATAAAGAAGCGTTGTAGCACCTACCCGTCTCGTGTGATCTTTGTGGGCCAGTGCCAAATGGAACACCACAGGCACCAGCTGCATCCTTCTTTCTTCAGTTAAACAACACTCACGCACATCCTCCTCCCACGTTGAAGCAAGCTGCCTGCTTTCACGAAGACAATGTATCTTGACCTGCCTGTTTGCCAGGACCAGGCAAAGTGTATCAAATTTGTTATCTGCCTTTTTGAAGTTTGGAAGTTTGGGTCAGGGGTGATGTACCAGAATACACTGCTCAATATTTAGTACATGTTACCCACTGTTTGACATGTTTTAATTCGCTCACCCTAGCCAAAAACTGTCCTATGAGATCACAGCTCCACACCTAATGAGTCACAGTCATGGGAGGAGATTTTATGCCGCTTTTCAGGTATATGGTAGGGTCTATGTGTGCATTTCCATTGGATATACCAACATCTAGTATTATATTATTGGTTATTTCTGTGGAGTAGTGAAACGTCTTTGCCCAGGTGTTTCCTTCACTGTATATGTGTTCTTTTTTTAAATTAGCTCTCAACTATTGCTCCTCTTTTTCTCCGCCCAGGCGCCATATATTTGGTGGATATTGGCATACCAGGAATGCTCTTCCAGGTGTCGAACTTCCATGTCAGCTAGCAGAGAAAGGATATGACCTATCGGCCTACCAACTATTTCTCTAGCATGCTCCAATGTGAATTCTCTTTATCATCATATAGGTCTGCGAGCTTAGTGCAGCCCTTAGATCTATCCTACCTCTTTGACTTTACATGTTTAGCTTCCTTATCCCCCAATAGCATGACCAGGACAAT
The DNA here is from genome assembly GCF_964261635.1 of Lissotriton helveticus. Taxonomy (NCBI): domain Eukaryota; kingdom Metazoa; phylum Chordata; class Amphibia; order Caudata; family Salamandridae; genus Lissotriton; species Lissotriton helveticus. The sequence goes on from NC_136061.1 coordinate 2,056,369,260, forward strand.
TCCTCATGGAACGGTGTAGTTCTTAGGATACGTGACTTAACCCAGTGCTATATGTCAATTATGTGTGATGCTAGGTACGTTGCTTCCCTTGTTGTCCCCGGTGCAGATGTAAACAACTGGTCCAATGGCCTTTGTTAATGATAGGCATTCTATGACTTCTTATCATGGATAGGGTTATCATCCAACCAGAGGGTCAGGTAATACAGCTGTGCTGCCAGATCATACCTTTACAAATCTGGCAGTGCATGTCTCCCCAATTATAGGTGTAAACTAACCTTAGAGGGTCGAATTTCAAACTTGGGTGTTTGTAGTGCCATATGAAGGTAATAATTCCCTTGGGTGTTTTTATGAAGCATCCCATTACAATAAATAGGCACTTTGGCAATATGATGGTTGTATTTGCTTATGATTACATTTTACACTTTGTAAGCACTTGAGCAAAACCCCCAGTTTGTTTAAGAGGGTAATGCTTCACAATGTCACAAAGTTCAATTTCTAGTTAGTATGATGGTGGCCGTTCACAGGTAAAATTAGAACACACCCCACGGTGAGGACGGACAGGATACACTCTAGTCACTAGGGGGCAGATTTATGAGGCCGTTGCGCCTCTTTGCGCCGCAATTGCGTCACGTAATGTGACGCAACGGCGGCGCAAACAATGCGCCCTATTTACAACGTGAAGTATCTAGGAGATGCGTCACGTTGGAAACCCCTGCGCCATAAGGAGGCGTTCCTGTGCAGGGAGGGGCGTTCCTGCGCAGGAACGCCTCCTAAAAGTGGCTGAGTGAAATCTATGAGATTTCACTCAGTCACTTTCTACGTCAATTCCTTACGCCTGCTTGAAGCAGGCGTAAGGGTGACGCACCATGCATTGAAGAGGTGGCCCCTGTGCATTGCAGGAGTCATGTCGCACTTGCGACATGACTCCTGCAATGCGCCGCCCGTACGCCGAGAGATGCGTCACGCATCTTCACTGCCTTGCACCATGGTGCGCTGCATTGTAAATGCGGCGCACCATGGGTGGCGGAGCAGTGGCGCACTCTGGCGCACATTAACTGGCGCATCCCTGGGGATGCGCCAGTTAACATAAATCTGCCCCTAGATGTTACCCGAACAGACGGATTATTCTGGACAGGACTGAAAGATGAATAGAGGCTACTTCAGAAATATTAATCTCTAGTTACTTGAACAAGCCACACAGTCAGCATTTTGTGGAAGGCATTCTACAAAGTAGATGCACCGTTTGTGTGAGCCGCATCAGTCCTGCCCAGGCCGGCTGAGACAAGATCTCCACTAGTGATCTGGTTCAAGCACAGCAGTGCAAGTAAGGCGGAGCTTCTGATTTGTCTCTAGAACAACTGCAGAGCAGTTTGAATTTTACAAAAGAGCTTAATATGGATTTCTTTAAAGATGCCTCCATCGAAATGTACATAAGAGATTGCATGCAAAATTAATCACGTTAAATTAAATATTATTCTTTGCAGGAAGGTATGGATCATGTATGTGCTGTTTCTAAATTCACCCTCTGATGTTGGATTCAAAGCTGAGGAGGAGAAGAGGAGAGAGTGGCGGGGGAACTTGTACAGTTCACAGTTCAACAGGAACCATACTTAGTGTAGGGGGGAAGCCCATCACACATCTATTAAATATGTAATTGATGGCAGCATGACTGTAGGGTGCAGAAAGCATAGAACTAGATGACGGTAATCAGTTTAATGAGCAAGTTACATCCAGATTAAATACCGCTGCCAGCCATTGTCATTCTCGTAAATTTCAAATATGCTTCACAAGTGTATTCATTTCGCTGTGCGTTTTGTTTCTTTGAGCGTGTCAAGTTAATATTTGGCACTGAATTACAATCTAGCACTGAGATACTTGTTTTCACCGTACTAAAGATTTCTACCAGTATGTTGTTTTACTCCATGAATTTTTGCAGGAGACAAGAACGGTATTTTTGTGCCCTGCAAAACAGCAGTGGCCGCTTCCAACAAAAATGTCGGAAAATAGCACACCACAAAAAATGTATATTGGCATTAAATGCCACCTTAGTACAAACAAGAAGAGGCCACACAAATCATTGCGATGCTGTGCAGTTTATGTAGTGGTCGCTCACTCAGCTATTTTCCGACACCACAAACCTTAGTAAATACCACAAATAAAATGGATGGTTGAAATACATTTGCATTGGGACATTTGTTAATGACTCGTCAACAGACATTACGTGGAGAGGTTAGTCAATAAAGCAAACAGACTAAGGCAACGACACCTTTCACATAGTGATTAGAATCTTTTATGAGTTTACTAGTACTCCATCGGGTTCTCTTCATTTTTTTCTCTAGTTGTCATTTCCGGTATTTCTATTTCTATAGTTTATTGTTTCATTTTGTACCTGAATAGTAAGGTAACAGAATATGATTTTTTATATATCATGCCACAAAATGTTTGCCATCATAATATTGGATACCAAAATTCTGTGAATGTAATTATATATACATATATAGGTAAGTGTACACTTATATACAAATACGTGTCTGTGCACAGGTTCGGCTGCAGTTTTAAAACCACTGCAACGATATATATATCCTCGAGATACAAGTATATATATATTCACTGAAAAAACCATAGGTTATAGACCATATATAGTTAGGAATTAGCATTTAGAAAACCTTATTTCACTCACACAAAACCATTGAAATTCCATATATAGTTAGTTGCACTAACTATATATCGCGCACCCGCAATCCACTGCTGATGATGTCACATATTACATCATTCATGACATGGTCAGTGACATCACTGATGACATCACTGATGACATCTCAAATGACATCACTGATGATATCTCTTTTGACATCAATGGTCACATCAATGATGATATCATTAATGTGACAATACAATGCATCTCCTCAACTTTAATATAACCTCTGTTACACCCAGTGTTAAATACAGAGTATAATTTTTGAAACCATTGACACACCAATACTAGTTACTACATACGCATTCACTGATTCCTACGTCTACACACACATTCACTCATTCACCCATACAATCATTCATACATACAATCACTCATCTTTACAACACTATCATATGCACTCATACACCTATACAGACACTCACACTCTGCCACTCATCCATGGAGTTACTCACACACCTAGTCAGTCCTGTAAAGAATCAATCACACTTCCATTTTCTAATCTACACAGTTAAACATAGAGTACCTTACATTTTCAAACATATACTAACACATACTTACTCTCTTATAGAATCACTGATACAAGTACACATTGATCTGCACAGAGTCACACACCTCCCAGCCAGCCATACACACACTCAGTCTCCCATACAAATACTTGTGCAACCAATCAATAACCCATATAGCTACTTATATAGCTACTGATCAACACATGCAGCAGCTTGCACAACAACAGACATACTGATGCACACTTTCAGACAGTTTAGTCACTAACCCGTGCATTTAGTAAGACGCATTTAATCACTCACTCATACAGTCAATCACGCACCTACTAAAACCTTCATTCAGACACTTATACATCCACTCATTCTTCAATATGTAAAACATATTTAAACTTTACAGAAACACATAATCACTGGATGTTGTCATCAGTGATGTCATCAGTGATGTCACTGACCATGTCATGAATGATGTAATATGTGACATCATCAGCAGTGGATTGCGGGTGCGCGATATATAGTTAGTGCAACTAACTATATATGGAATTTCAATGGTTTTGTGTGAGTGAAATAAGGTTTTCTAAATGCTAATTCCTAACTATATATGGTCTATAACCTATGGTTTTTTCAGTGAATTTTCAAGGTTTTGTAAATGCTAATTCCTAACTATATATGGTCTATAACCTATGGTTTTTTCTGTGAATTTCATTGTTTTTTTAACAGCTAATATCTGTAGCTGTAAAATGTATTCTTCTTTAAATCCAAAAATATATTTTATATGTTTATGAATAATTTTTTTTTAAAATATTTTTTTTTCTTCGTTCCCGCTTCGCGAATCGGGAAGCTTCCCGTTAGCTGACCTTGATGCCGCGAAATAGACCGCGAGCCGGTAAACGTTTCTTTACCGCAAGTGCCGCGTTAGAAAACAACATCGTGACGCCTCCCGTCCGCATGACGTTCCACGTTGTCGCGTGATACGTCATATGACGTGCTACGTTAGCGAACTGGTACGCGAAGCGAGTGCCAAAGCGCAGGTTTCTGGAAGCAAACCGGGAGGCCCTGCAAAGCGCTTAACGTAAACACAGCAAGTCATGTGACTTGGTAATAACACTTTTCATTGGTTCATTTCACTTTTGGTTTCCTAATGATGTAAGACTAGGTCATATAATCTAAAATGAACACTTTTGATTGGTTGAGAACTCTTGTTTTTCCCAAATGATGAAAATCCCTCCTTCTTTCCTCACTCTGACTTTCATCATTGTGAGAGAAAGACCCTTTGTGATCACTGAGCAATGGCTTCTTTAGTAGCTTCAGCTGGTGCTTCCCCACCACCTCCACCACATCCAAGGAAGAGTGGACCACCTGCTCAAGTTGTAATTCAACAAGAAGAAGAAGAAGAGGAACAGGAGGACGAGCACGAAGAGAGGCAGTTTTTGCCTGAGCAGCCCAAGACGTCTCACCGGAAAGAAAACTTCATTTGGCAATTTTTTAAAATTCCCAAAGGTCAGAAAAAAGTAAATGCAAGATACGTAACTTGCCTTATATGTCAAGATAGACTGTCCAGAGGGACCGACAAAAAATACAGTTTCGGAAACTACACAATGCATCGCCATATGACTAGGTGGCATCCTAACAACTACAGTGCTGCACAGTTTCGGAACGACCTAGATAATCTCCCTATTATGGCCAGAAGATCTGTTGTACCGGAAGTAACGGGACCAGAGGGCAGGGAGATGGTGCCAAATATACAAATGAGATTTGGTGAAGTAAAACACACCTGCGTATTTTGCGATGGATTCATTTCCTACGGAGAAAGAAGCATCACTCTGATCAACAGAGCTATTGACTATCATATGCAAGTTTGTCCGAAACGCCCAAAATAATAAATACTTCTTTTTTTTGTTTTGTTGCTCCTGTTGAGCCCTTTACAATGAATCGTTTTCATTGCCCCCTCCAAGAAAAACCCAAAAAAATATAAAACTGTTCCGAAAAATTCAAAAACATTAAAAAAATGTTCAGAAAAATAAAAAAAAAAGTTCTTTTCAGAACTACCTCCCCGTTATTAAAAAATTGGTACAATATTTGGAACTGTGCCAACCTCTATTTCTCTTAGTTCGCTTCCTAGTTCGCTCGCTGGTACGCGAACTGGAAGCGAACCAAAAACAGTAAGTATAAGGGAAGGAAACACACACTTATGTTAAAAGAAAGACAGCTATAGGGGAGTAAACTAGAGATACTATTACCCATAATCCACTACTGATGATGTCACATATTACATCATTCATGACATGCTCAGTGACATCATCAGCAGAGGATTGCGGGTTTTTTGGCAACATGCCTTATCCACGGTTTAATAACGCTGCCTTTTGCTTTATATAAGTTTTCAAATTGTATGAAATATATACCAATAGGTCTTTATGAACCTTTAGGTAGTGCTTTTGTTCATGAGGTCTGGTCGCTTCCATACACATACAGATGTTTCAAAGATGATCAAGAAGTTTATCTGAATGGAGAGGAATGCACTGAGACGCCAGATCATTCACTAATGTGTAGGCACATACAGTTACACGATTCATGCAACAAACACCGACCAAATATGGCTTGCGTGTTGCAAGGCACGCCAGTTCCTGCTATCATCCCCACGTTCAAGTTGTTGGAAAATGGTAGTTATTTGATGCTCAATAATGAAGATTGTTCTGAGTTAATTAAAAGTATTCCTTTTATCGTAACAGTAAGTGAACGGGTTATTTGCTGCAGAAATGTTCTATTTCCTCCCACACATGAACATAGGGAGTTTTCAATCTGGCCACAAATACCAACCTTGGGACACATTTCAACGGCATGACAAGAATAAGAGCTCTTTTGTCTCAGAGAGAGGTGGCCTTGAGTTCGGCCCGTGAAACTTTCGTACTTCACATAGCGAACACCCGTACACAGGTTTGCCTTTCAATTTCAGCAACATGTTTCCGACTATCTTTAACGCATCCTCCACAAAATCCCTGGCACACTTTTTTAAAGTTGTTACCAGTGGTCTCGTGACTTCATTTGAGAAAATCTTTGGAGTCATCCCTGCTCCCTTTCATTCCATTTTCTCCACTCTGGTTCGTGGATTGCATTTTTACTTGCATTACCAGCGGACGCTCTTGTGCTTTTTTACATTTTTAAATATGGATGTCCCTCCTATGCAACCTCCGACCCTGCAGCTGCTGACACTGTTCCGCAATCGCATGCTAGAATATTATGGCACAATGCCGTTGGCGATATTAAGCACGGCATATGGATTATCTTTTCGGTTCTCCTACTTCACCTGTGTCCAGCCTGTATTTCACTGCCTGACCTGTGATTTCGATTGGGCCATTGATTTGTGTCTCTGCGGACCGGTTTCTCCTGACGTCGACTTTAATCAGCTGATGACTCCTATCATTACTCACGAGTTGATTTGTCCTGGCGAAAGGATTATGGCTGTGGCATTGATGCATGGACTACTTGGTCCCTGGAATTTACTGGCGGCAGCACAGTCTTTCTTGGAACACAGCTTTCTTGAAAACCCACCGAGCTGTCCTCTGATGGTGATAGAGGATCCGGTGCTGGGAGAGCACGTATGTTCTTTTCCGCTTTTAAATTGGATGGCTGAACTGTTTTCGGATGAAGACGGTGACTTCCTGTTGGAGGCTGTTGCAGCTTATTTTGCATACACAGTTATGTCATAGACCTTTTTCATGTTTCATATGCTGAGTACTAGCATTTCATTGACAATTCATTGACTTAATTGTCAAGTTTTTATTATTTACCTTGCCTATTGGCTTAAGACTCGATAAAGTACTTGGCTGTTTTATTTTTCTTTAGCATTGAATTTTCCTAGTTTTTAATGCTTTACCTTGCGGACCGTCCACATATAAACTTGCAATCTGCTCTCATGAGATGGCACTTCTATTATCTTATTCAGTTCGTTTCCGGATCATGAGGAGGTGTCATCTAGGTCCTGGATATCTTTACACCGTGTTAAGTTAGCATGGGCTCATTACCGGTTTAAACGCCATTTTTCCTTTTTTGCAACTTCTGCACACGACATTTAGTTGTTGCTTTAGCTTTCCACCTAGTAGTTCATCGTGGTTTACATGAGAATAATATGTTATTGGTCTACTATCTGCTTTACTTGTTAAACTATATCTGTACAGCGAGTGCTAAAGTTTCAAGAACAACACGATACAGAATTGTTATGAGGTCTGATCTCCACGACTTCATACTCATAACATAAGTGCAACTTCTGCCAATTCTGGGCATGAGGCGGGTTTTATATTGCTTTGCCGAACACACATACACAACAGTTGATGCGGTTCACATGAAGAGAGAGCTGGTGTATGCTGATGTGATTCCTTCAAATCTAAGACACTAAAGTATGGGCACGCCCTAAACCAACACAAAGAGACCTTCTTAGCAAATAATATAATATGTGTATTAGGGAGGGTGAGATATAAGCAGCCGCGGGCCGTGGAGGGAGTTACGGTGAGGCAGGGAGGCGGGGAGGGGGAGAAGCAGGGTGGAGCCCTCTCTACCTTGCCCCTCCCCCTCCCCGCCTCCCTGCCCCACCGTAACTCCCTCCACGGCCCGCGGCTGCTTATAAGTGTTGCTAACTCTTATTCATTTACAGCATGTTAACATACTGTCACCATTCGCTTTTTATGTACTAGTAACTATGCTGGTAATTTTGCTACTGATAATATGTGTACTTGTATTCTCCACCCTGCTTCTCCCCCTCCCCGCCTCCCTGCCTCACCGTAACTCCCTCCACGGCCCGCGGCTGCTTATAAGTGTTGCTAACTCTTATTCATTTACAGCATGTTAACATACTATCACCATTCACTTTTTATGTATTAGTAACTATGCTGGTAATTTTGCTACTGATAATATGTGTACTTTTATTATCTAAGGTACTACGCCTGAGAAGACGGCATTAGTAAATAAACATTTCAAATACACATGTGTTCTTCTTAACTCCATGTTCTGGTTTCTAAGAAATATATAACGACCGACTGTTCATGAGTTCCACGTATCCTGAGGTACTATAAGTTCATATTATGGATTGTCTAAACATTGAGAGTTTGTTATATCCAATGTGACACTGTACCTAGCTTGCTAAATAGTTTTTGATTACTAACGTGAGTTTTGGGACACCCTAATTCGCCGAGGTTCCAATCCTCTGTCCACAGTTCTGTGTGAGAACAGAAACCCTGCGACAGGGGCACCCCCGACCCTTGCTGGACCTTCATCACACTTGCGATACAACTCCAGCAATGCGCCACCTTTACGGCACAGATACATCACGCATCTGTGCTGTTTTTGCCCCGTGATGCGCCGCATTGTAAATGCAGCACACCATAGGTGACGGAACAGCGGCACAGAATGACTAACACATCCCTGGTGATGCGCCAGTCATCATAAATCTATCCCTATGCTTCTTATCTTGTTAGAGATGAACCGCCATATGTATCATCAAAGTTATTTGCATTTCCTAAATAGCGAACTTTAAGGAATAAATAGCGATTCTTTACCATTCCTAGTTTGCGATGAGCTATTTGCTAATTAGCCGAATGTAGCCCAATGAAGCCCAATGTAGCCCAATGTAGCCCAAAGATGGCCGCCAGACACACAAAAAAACAAATGTAGCCCAAATATCAGCCAGATGTAGCCCAACTATAGCCCAGTGACAGAATGACCAATCAGCTTCGCAAACCTCCGTTACGCGAAGCGGAGCGCTGTTACAGATATATATCTTTTTTTGAACGTTAATTTCTCAAAATCCACTGGAGCACATATATTGAGACCTAGCAAAGGCACATCGGGCTACCAGTCCCTAATATTTTGCCAAGTTTCGTGCAAATCCATTCAGCCGTTCAATTATTATTTTTATTATTTTTTTTTGCCCCGCGGGGCCCTTTTAAAACCTCCACATCAAACCTAGGGGGTCAGCGAGGATCTACTATGCCCCCTTATAGTTATTTCCCCCTTTGTTTTGACCTCCTCTTGTCTCTCGATCCTACCGAGAGACAAGATGGCGGCCGCTACGGACTGTTTGGAATGTTGACAGACGCCGGAGAACCAATCAGCTTCGCTTCACAAAGCTCCGTTGCGCGAAAAGTCCGCGAACCAGAGCGCTAACCGGTCCGCTGTTACAGATATATATCTTTTTTTAAACGTTAATTTCTCAAAATCCACTGGAGCACATATATTGAGACCTACAAAAGGCACATCGGGCTACCAGTCCCTACAATTTTGCCAAGTTTCGTGCAAATCCATTCAGCCGTTCGGGCTAAAAGTGAGGCCAACCGCCCTATGGAAAACTCAATGTTAAAAACACGTTTTGGGACCCCCCTTTTTTCTCGGCCCCCACTGGACGAACCCCCCCCAAATTTTCAAGGGCTGCTCAGAAACAAAATGTGCCATTTTCCTGAAAATTTCAGCCAATTCCGTCCACAAACGCCAAAGTTATTAGACATAGAATTTTCAAAAAACCCATAGAGAAAAAATCCTAACTATATATACCTACTGGCGACCGCCAGTAGGTAATTCACTGAAAAAACCATAGGTTTCATTAGTGTTATAGTGAGCTGGACATTTCACTCATACAAAACCATAGAAATTCCTCTGTTATAGTTAGTTGTGCTAACTATAACTCACGCTCCGGCAATGCACTGTTGATGATGTCACATATTACATCATTCATGACATAGTCAGTGACATCACTGATGACATCACTGATGACATCTCAAATGACATTACTGATGACATCATCCAGTGAATGTTGTTTTGTTTGAAATTTAAATATCTATTATATATATATATATATACCTATATGTATTGAAGATTGAGTGGATAAATAACTGTCTGGATGGAGGATTTAGTAGCTGTATGACTGTTTGTGTCAGTGAGTAATTAAATGTGTCTCATTAAATATATGGGTTAGTAACCAAACTATGTGAATGTGTGTATCACTGTCTCTGTTGTTGTATAACCTGCTGCATCAATTGGTCACTAACTACATGAGTGTCTATTTTAGTTATTGATTAGTTGGCTGAGTATTTGTAAGGGAGACTGAGTGTATCTGTAGTTGGGTGGGGGAGTTGTAACTCTAAGCATAGATGTGCGAGTGGTTGATTGTCTAGGCATATGGGTTTAAGAGTGTTTATCGAAACAGTTGTTTGGGCGTCTGAGTGTGTTTTTTGTGTGTGTTGGTAAGTGAATATATGTGTCAGTGGTACATCTCCATTAAAGTAGAAAAATGAAAGGCCCTATATATGTGAATTGGTGTATATAAATAAGTATACGTAAGAGTCAGTGATTGTGAGAGTAACTGTATGAATAATTGTATAATTGTAATAGTGATTTTTTAACACAGTAACTATGATTTACTATGTGTATGTATAAATCAGGTGTCTTGTGTGTAACTGTGTAGGTGGGTACATTTAAGTGTGATTGATTCTTTTCATGAGTGAGTAGCATCACTGAATAACTAGGATGACTGCTGATGTGTCAATGTCTATATAGGTGTATGAGTACATTTGATAGTGTTACCATTGATCAGTGACTGCATGTAACGCAACCACAGAAATTCCACCCACTCATAGTGATAAGGAGTTTCAGATTGTCACATGGATGATGTCATCAGTGATTTCATCAGTGATGTCATTTGAGATGTCATCACTTATGTCATGAGTGATGTCACTGACCATGTCATGAATTATATAATATGTGACATCATCAGCAGTGCATTGCAGGCACTCAAGTTATAGTTAGCACAACTAATTATAACGGAGGAATTTCTATGGTTTTGTAGGAGTGAAATGTCTAGCTAACTATAACACTCATGAAACCAATGGTTTTTTCAGTGAATTTCAAAGGCTTTTTAAATGCTAATTCCTAACTATAACGCCTCTGAAACTTATGGTGTTTCCAGTGAATTTCAAACGTTTTTTAAATGCTAATTTGTAACTATAACCTCTCTGAAACCTATGGCTTTTTCAGTGGATTTGAAAGGTTTTTTAAATGCTAATTTTTAAGTGCAAGAGTAGTTATAACTGTTTATTTATAAATATTTTATTTATTAAACAACATTATATATTTTTCTGAAAATTGAAAAAAAAATTACAATAAATCTAAAACTGAAATATTGGTAATTATTTAGTTTTTTTTGTATTTTAATCTATTTATATAATTTTCTTTTTTAATTTTTTTTCAGAATTTTTTGGGGAGTTGCGCACTCAAAGTATATCTAGTGCAGCAGGTCCGCGTATTGTAGCTACCATTTTGGAAAAGTCATGAAGGATCCGCGTATGGTGAGCAACGAGTGCGTGTTTTTTTCAGTTCCGTCGTATACGTACAATGTTACGTGGTGTGCGCCACCTGTATGCAACCGGTCCGTGACTCCTGCTCCCGCACATTCGCGACACATGCATATTATGATACGCAAAGTTGCGTTGGGTGCACGCTTCGTGAGTGCACGGTGCTCGGACCCCATGTGACCTCAAAAAAAAAGATTTGTTTGGTTCATAACATTTCCCACTGCAACTATTGAAGGACCCCACCCATTTTCATTATTATGTTTGGAGCAGTTGATGAGAGACATCTCTTCTTCTTCCAGAGCTGCTTTTGGAATTTCTTTGGTGTTTTTAAAAAATTGCATTGGAAAAATGGCATCATTTTTCAGGTGAAGATATCTTGGAGTAAGATCCACCCAAGCAGAGGCCTGAATCTGTGGTATGGAAATATTTCACCTTTCCTGCCGGAGAAAAAAAGGTAATAGCAAGAAAAGTCACATGCTTGCTGTGTGACAGGGTCCTGTAGCGAGGCAGTGACAAGAAATACTCCTGTGTAACAGCGAGTATGTATAAACATCTGCGGACCATTCATCCGAAGAATCTGGCACTAGAAGAAATGAGGTGTGCATAAGTATGGGCAAAATTTGCGAATTTGCGGCCCGCAAATTCGCGCGAAATTGAATTCGCGATCCGCATAATCCGCAAATTCGTGCAATTTTTTTTTGCGTGTTCGCGGGGTTTTTTGCGCATTAGCGGGCTGCTTGCAGCACACCGAACACGAAGTTACCCATGCGGTCGTACATGGGCGCGGCAATCTTGTGCGCGTTGCGTATTTCCGTTTCCGGCGCTATTGGCAATCTCGCGTTGTGTGCGGCGCGCTATTAAGAGTTCGCGTGTGTTTTTGCGTGCTCGCAGGGGGAAATATCGCGCTAACTTACCCACGCGGTCCTCAATGGGTGCGGCCATCTTGTTTTTCATTCATTGCTATGGTTCTGGGCATGGCTTTTCTATCTTCTTTTAATCTTTGCAATCCTTTGTTTCTTTGAACTTTTTTTGCTCTTTTTTGCTCATTATCTATCTCTCTATTTGTCTAGATCTATATTTTGTGTTTTTTTTCAACTTTTTGTTACTTTAATAACTACTTTTTTGTTTACCTCTCTGTTTCATTTTATTTATTTTTTTCCCCTATTCTTTTCTTCTTTCGGTCAGGACCATGGCAAAGGGACTTTCTTGAAACCACTTACAATAAAAATTAGATCTTCCCAGCAGTGCTCCCAGAACCCCCAGCCCACACCCAAAAACCTAGAACCCCCAAAAAGCCCCCCAAAAACACGCAAGTGAGCTAAAAAGGAAAACCTTTTTCAGAATGGATTTTCTCCAAACCACTTGCATTCGATATTAGACCTTCCCAGCATTGCCCCCAGACTCCTCAACCCACCCGCAAAAAAGTAGAACACTCCCAAACAGGCCAAAAGCAAAAATGGAAAATCCCACACTTAGAAAATTTGTGGCCTACCAGTCAAAAGCACTCCAAATGCGCTCTGCAGCTAGGCCCTAACTCCCCTTTTTCACCATGAATTTTCTTCAAACCACTTGCAATCAAAATTAGACCTTCCCAGCAGTAATCCCAGACCCCCCAGCCCACCCCCAAAAACCTAGAACCCCCCCAAAAAGCTACCCAAAAACACGTAAGTGAGCTAAAAAGGAAACGCTTTTTCACCATGGATTTTCTTCAAACCACTTGCAGCAGATATTAGACCTTCCCAGCATTGCCCCCAGACCCCTCAACCCACTCACAAAAAAGTAGAACACCCCCAAACAGGCCAAAAGCAAAAATGGGAAATCCCACACTTAGAAAATTTGAGGCCTACCAGTCAAAATCACTCCAAACGCTCTCTGCAGCTAGGCCCTAACTCCCCTTTTCCACCATGGATTTTCTTCAAACCACTTGCAATCAAAATTAGACCTTCCCAGCAGTGCTCCCAGACCCATAAACCCACCACTACAAATCTAGAACACCCCCAAACTGCCCCCCAAAAACATGCACTACTGATATATCCAAAACATGGCAAATTGAGCCGTTCACACAAAATTGCTGTTTTCAGCACTTCCACTACTTCGATCCTCTTGAAACTTACCTGGACACTTGTTCCAGCGATTCCCAAGAATCTCAGCAAGGCAGACAAAATCGAACCACTGCGCTCTGCGAAGAAGAAGAAGAAGGTCTACGTATAGTTTTCACTTTTTACCCAAACACACGCACCCGCAAAACAACAGAAAAGGCCAACATTCTGCCAATTTTGGACCAAAGAACGCCAAACCCCCCTAAAACCTTGCCAGCATCATTATGAACGAGCCTGCATCGGGTCCTGAGCCCTAGACTCCACGGGAACCCTACCAACTTAAACCCAAAAACCCTAGTAAATCGTACTGAACCCTAAACCCTAGATATGCTTTGTCTGTCTGTGTCAAAGAGCCTAGGTATACTACATCAGGATGCTTCACTCAGTGGTGCCTGCCTTGACCGTCTGCATGGCCCTGCCGCAAGTATGGGCCAAAAATCTGTTCCACTCAAGAATTTGTGAATTTTCAGTAATTTTGCGACATTAAAACAACAAATGTTGCAAACATAACGGATGTTTGGCCCAAGCTTGAGGCAGGGCCATGCAGACTGTCAAGGCAGGCACCACTGAGTGAAGCAACCTGATGTAGCATACCTAGGCTCTTTGTCACAGACAGACAAAGCATATCTAATTGTATGCAGCAAGCCACATAGCCCCAATTTTACATGAACTGCTGTCTGGAGTGGAGTGGACTCTGCCTGGCATAACAACAACAGTGCACTGCCTCGCCCTCGACCACTACATACCACGAATAGACAGACATGTAGTTCTGCTGTAGTAGTTGTTGTAGACTGGTTTACCTGTTTGTCACTCACAAATTGGCCATAGTTCTTCTGTAAACCGACGCTGATCATCCATCCATCGCAGTGAGTGACTGTAAAGAAAAAAGATATATTATTTAATCAATCATCATGGTATATTGGCAAGTGAGTCCACTCCAAGGACATTTTGTATATTGCAAAATGCAACATAGTGGGCCCTGAAGTTGAAGTATAATTTGAAGTAAACAAGGTAAAAAAAAAACAGCGTAGTAGACATGAGTTGCAATTACTGTGTAAAAGATTAAATAATAACTAAGACAAGACATATGATTCATTTCATGCACAAAAAAGAAACAGCAATTGGTTTCATCAGAGACAGACAGCCATTGCTGTCCACTGCATGCCATCTTCTCATTATTCATTACCTGTTCTACTTTTTGTCCGCATCTTCTTCGGAAAGTGAGGGCCCACAGGGCAGCCTCTCCTGTCAATTTCAGAAGTAACTCTGTCAGCAATCAGCAAGCATGTAGTCAGTCAGTAATTTAAGTCCCACTTGAGGGGACTCGTCTAAGAAGACAAAGTTTATTTATTCTGCATAATCCATCCATCTGCCTTGAGGGAAATGGATAGGGGTAGTCTGGAGGAGGAGTATAGAGGAGCATGATTGAGTTTAGAATTTGTGAACCTCAGGAATGCAGACTGCGGCACCTTCAAATCAATAAGGAAAATAAGATGAAGACAGTGCTGCTGATGGACTTGTTGTGATTAGGTGATTAGAGATTTGTTGTGGTAAAAGTTGCAAAACACAGAAAGACACACAGGAAGAAAAGTGAATAAGGACGAAAAAAAAGGAAGTAATTTTCAGGCCTCGGTGTCAGGGAAGTAGAGCTCATCCTCAAACTCTATGAATTCAGACGGGAGTAGGTCAGCTAAGAGAGAAGAACTTCCGTCACCTAAGTCGGTGTCCTCTTCTTTCTGCGTGCATTCACGTATTTTGTAATCTGGTGATATGAAGTGCTGATTCATCTTGATCAGTGTTAACCTCTCCACAATTTTGGGCGAGAGGCGGGTCCTTTTCGAAGTTACAATGGCACCAGCAGCACTGAAAACACGTTCAGAAGTCACGCTTGCGAGTGGGCAAGACAAATAAGTTAGAGCCAGGTTGATGATCAGTCGCCATAGAGGCCTTTTTCTATACCAATACAGCAATTAACAAAGTCCTCTGTTGGGTTATCCAGATAGGCCTGCACCATCGACTCAAGGTTCTCCAGGGTTGCTCCACTTTGCGTACCATCTGTGGCCTTTGCATCACTGGAACAAACAAACCCTTGATGAGTTAGTCAATCCGCTTCCGACAATAATATGGCTGGGCCTGGTGCAGGTGAGGAGGATGATACGGTTGCTGGTGTCGTTAACAGCTGTGAGGGAAAGTGACTCCCTTTGGCCACTGATTCAGAAGTGGAACTTGACGCTGGATGGCCTGCTGATTCAGTTGTACTTCTACCGGCTCCATCAATTTTCTGCCGCTCTTTTTCTAACCGAATGGCTAACACAGCTAGCAAATGTTTGTACTTTGAAACATCTGCTTCATCAAAAGGATTGAATGCTTTGCTGGCCACTGCCTTTTTGTACCGTGGATCCAGAATAGTGGCACAAATGTAATGTTGTTCAGTATGTATGTTTTTAAGCCTTTCATTGTCAACTAGGCGGCTTAATAATCTTTCCGCTAACTGATAAGCATCTTGCTTTTCAGCATCATCTCGGAACATTGAAGACACCGCCTTCAGTTGGTGCTCTAGCATGACCAACAATGGGATAGCTCCCTGCTGACTTCACGCGTGAATACCTCAAAAGGACGAAGCATGTCTGTCAGGCTTGCAACTAGCTTCCATTCCTCCAACTCTAGCCTCATGTCTTTCATAGTAGAACCCAGTTTATAGAAATAATCCTTTATTACCCCCCACTGCTCAGACAGGCGCTCAAGTATGTAAAAGGTTGAGTTCCAACGTGTTGCCACCTCCTGGATGAGTCCTTTGACTAACAGTCTACGTTCATGTTGAATGCTCCTCAGCTGCTTCCGGTCCTTAAAAGAATGGCTAAAATGTGTGCAGATTCTTCGGCAGGTGGTCAGTAACTTGCTGACTGTGTTTTCTTTTTTCAAGAAATCTTGCACCACGATGTTAATACTGTGCGCCAAACACGGCACTCTTAAGTACTCACCATCCTGCATGGCCTTAACTATTTATTTATTTTATTTATTTATTCAAAGTTTTATATAGCGCGAACAAGATCCTTACAGATATCAGAGCGCTTCACAAAGACAGGGTAGGGGCAGTGGGAGTGAACAGAGATAATGGGAGCAGTATAATAGTCACTAATATGATAGGATAATAGTAACATACATAAGGCATATCAATATACACTCAGGTAAACAAGTAATATAAGACGGTACAAGTCATTGATCTCAACACAGAGGTGTTCAGGTGCACCTTGGGTGTGTGAATGGCTTATATCAAAGCCTTAGTGTAGAGAGAACACTGAGTGAGGGTATCAGGAGAGTGAATCAGTAATCCAACGTGTATCATATATTGGTAGTGACACCAACAAGTTAGAAGTATAGTGCCAGAGGACAGGTGAACAGTGATACAAAGCAATGCAGAGTCTCCGATCCAGCACCAATAGTGTTCAGGAGATCTTGGCCAGAAGGATGGTTTTCACCTCTTTCTTGAAGAGTGCAGCGGAGATCAGCCTGGTTTCAGGCGGGAGCGCATTCCAGATCCTGGGTGCCATTCCAGAGAAGGAGCGCTTGTATGTTTTCTCTTTCCGGAATCTACGAGGTTTCAGGAGTAAGTTTTTTGAACTTCTATTGGATCTCGAACCTCCTGATATAGACAGCTTTTGAGCGAGGTAGTTGGGTGCATTGTGGTGCACGGCCGCGTGTGTCATAACTGCAATTTTTAACTGTATTCTGGCTTCAAAAGGTAGCCATTTTAGAGCCTTTAAGTCTGGGGATATATGCGAATGCTTTTTTGAGCCAGTTATGAGTCTCGCTGCAGCGTTCAGGGAGGCTCTTAAGGGTGCAGTTGTGGATAGCGGGAGTCCGCTGAGGGCCACGAGTCCGTAGTCTATTCGAGGGATGACTAAAGCTTGTACCACATTTTGGAAGTCTTCAGCAGGGAGGAAGGGTTTAATTTTCCTCAATGTGTTGATCTGGAAATGAGCTGCTTTTGTGGCTTTGCTAACGTGCTGCTGCATGTTGAGCTTGGCATCGAGGGTGATGCCTAGGGATTTCGCCGAATCCACGATGGTAGGTTGGACATTGAGTGCTGTTAGGTTATTGAGCCATGTTTGGGTGGTGGAAATTTTCGCCGGGGGTGAGATGAGTAGGAACTCGGTTTTCAGAGCATTTAGTTTGAGGTGATTGTCTGCCAGCCACGATTGAGTGTTTATGAGCGTGGAATTCAGATGTTTGATGTCTTCCGGGGATTGTAGCTTTAGGTAGAGTTGAGTGTCGTCGGCGTACATATGGAATTGGACATTGGAAGCTTGGAGCAAGGTGGCGAGTGGTTCCATGACGAGGTTGAACAGTGTGGGGGAGAGAGAGGATCCTTGTGGAACACCTAGATCTGCAGGCACAGGTGTAGATAGCACATTGTCGATCTTGAACTTCTGTGACCGGTTGTGAAGGAAGGACGAAAACCATTTGAGAACAGTTCCCGATAGACCCATTCTAGTGCTTAGCAGCTCTAGCAAGTTCTCATGTTTGACCGTGTCAAATGCTGACGAGAGATCAAGAAGGATGAGGAGGCAGGACTCATTGCGATCAAGAATTTGGAGGGCGTCATCAATTATGTGTGTCATAGCTGTTTCCGTGCTATGTTTCGCTCGGAAGCCTGATTGATGAGGGTTGAGGAGGTCAAATTGGTCAATGTGTTTAGTTAGTTGTAGTTGGACACATTTTTCCAGCAGTTTGGCCAGGGTGGGGATATTGGTGATGGGCCGGTAATTGTTTAGGTCAGACGGATCAGCTGTGGGTTTCTTGAGTATAGGCGTGACTTGCCCCACCTTGAGGGAGTCCGGAATGAGGCCTTGTTGCAGGGAGCTGTTGACGATTTTGGTCCAGAGAGGGAGGAGCAAGGGGATGAAGTCTTTTACTACACTAGCAGGTAGAGGGTCTGTGAGGTGATTAGAGGGCTTCAAGGTGCAGAGCAGTTTGTGTATTTCTTCTTCCGAGTAGGTATCGAAGTGCAGCCAAGATGCCTTGTTTTTAAGTTGAGTGTAAGACATTCTGGTGTTGTTGGGGAATCGACTTACATCTATGATGAGGTCATTTCTTATATTGTCAGTCTTTATCTTAAAGAAAGCAGAGAAGGCTTCTCAGTGTGGGGTGTCACTAGTTGTGCTGTTTGATTGTAGGGGTTGTGTCTTTGTTTGGGTCTTGATTAGTTCGAACAGCTTTCTTGGCCTGTTTTTTGCTTGGTCCAACTGGCGTCTAAAGAAGTCCGCCTTTGTGCGCTTAATTTTCCTGAAGTAGGCATTTCTCTTGTTCTTAAGCCTTTTGAGGTGAAGTGCTGAAGGGTCCGATCTCCACGTGCGCTCTGCCATTCGCATAGTACGCCTGTCGTCATTGAGACTATCATCATACCAAGGATTAGAGGTTTTGGTGGAGACTCTCTTCAGTTGCAGTGGGGCGACTTCATTGACTACTGTGTTCATAGAGTCAAGGTAGTGGTCCATCAGTGATTGAACATCCGAGGCACCTGAAGGGGGAAGGAGGAGATTGCTGATGTGGGGAGGCAGGGTAGAGGGGTTGAGGTTCTTCATGTCCCTTTTCCATGTTTTGGATTTGATTGGTTGAGCTGGGTTAAGTTTAACTTTTTCATTGATAAAGAAGGTGATAATATGGTGATCAGACCAGTCGCAGGGTTGAATCGCCTCCAGTTGTGTGGAGTTCTCTTTGGCAATGATGAGATCGAGTATCGAGCCTTTGTCGTGTGTTGGTCTATCGCATATTTGGGTGAGGTCAAGCGCATTAAGGAAGGTTTTGAGGCCATTCACCACTGCATCTTTCTGATCGTTCCAGTGGAGATTGAAGTCACCCAGGTAGACTTGGGTGGTCTGCCGACCGGCATTGGAAGTGATCATGTCCATGAGTTGTTGGGTGAATATGAGATTGTCACCAGGCGGGTGATAGATGAGATGTAAAGCACAAACTTGTTTGCCCTCGCTGGTGATGTCGAGGCAGAGGAGTTCACTGGAGGGGAGGGAGGGGGGGGTGACTTTAGTAACGGAGAGGTTGCTCCTAAAAATGCATGCAATTCCCCCGCCCGTCTTGCCAGGAGACCTGTCCAGCCTGATGATGTGATAATTGGGGGGACTAGTATGTCCATAATCGGGGCAGAGGCTTCAGTAAGCCACGTTTCAGTTAGAATGGCTAGGTCCAGATCCCTAGCTGAGACGAGATCAGTGATGTCGGAGGAGTGTCTCTGGGCCGATCTACAATTGAGTAGGATGCATTTGAGTTTGGGAGAGAGAAGGGTGGTCGAGCTTTCTAGTGTGAGGGGAACTTTTCTGAGGTTGTTAGGGACGGAACCTCTGTTGTTGAGTGTTGGGAGCCTCAGAGGGTTTGTAAGAATTGTGGGTATGGGGATGTGTGTGTTGGATATGCGTTTTACCGGACCTGGGCCATAAGAGCGTAGTAGAGAGCATAGGTCACGGTCCGACAATGTGTTGAGGACACGACGGGGGCGGTGGGCGTTAGTGCGAACGGGGATAGTTGGCCAGCGCGGGTGTCGTTGGAGGCGAGTGTATGTAGGGAGGGTGCGTCGTTTGTGGGGTAGAGGGATGGTGGGAGGTAGACTGGGCTGTGAGGAGAGAAGCTCTTTTATTGCGTGGACATCTTTTTTGATTTGTAGAATATCCTCTTTGACTTGCTGGAGGGTGTATAAAGTCTGGTCAGGAGGTGGATTAGGGATGGTGTTTGTGGTGAGAGCCATTGGTGAGTCATTGAGTAGTGAGCTGGAAAGCGAGCAGGGTAACGAGGGGGTGGATATACTAGTGTTGTTGGAGGGTTCTGTGGTGCTAAGGAGTGGGATGGCATTCAAAGTGGGGGCCTTTTTGTGGGCGAGGGGCGTGGGTGAAGTAGGTGAAATGGGAGGTCGGTGGGAGGCATGGGAAGTGACGACAGTGGGAGACGGAGCCGTTGGGTAGAAGAGTGAGTGAAGGCTGAAGATAGTGGGGGAGACAGGAGGGAAGTGGGGGCTGAGAATAGGAGGTGGAAGAGAGGGGGATGCTGAGGTAGGAGAGGCGGTATGTTCTGTATCTTTTGTTGGGAGGGTGAGAGTGTCTTGGGTGGGAGTGGGGAGGGAGCTGTGGAGGGAGAGGTGTCCGCCGTGGGGGGGATGGGAGGGGGGGTGGATAAACTCCAAATGGTGGTGTGTGCAGATGGTGGCGTGTGGGTGAAAGTTAATATGTCAGATGTGGGAGACTCGTGTGTGGGAGTGGGGAGAGGGCTGGGGGGGGATATGGGTCTGCCGTGGGGGGGAAGGGAGGAGGGGGTGGATAAGCTCCGAGCGATGGTGTGATCAGATGGTGGCGTGTTGTGAGTGGGAGTTGTTATGTCGGGGGGGAGAGGGATGGGGAGGTATGAGTGGGGGTATGATGGGTCATGTTAGTGGGGCGGCTAGTATATGGGGTGAGGACATTTATGACTGTTCTTGGGGAGTGAGGGGTGTTAACAGCAGGTGGGCCATTTACTGGGGTACTAGGGGTATGGATGTTGTAGGTGGGGGCTGCGATGTCAGGGGTGGTAATGCTGGTGGAGTTCTGGGTGGGGGTCCGCAGCATGGAAAGGTGTTCTTTAAACTTGGGGAACAGGTTGTCTAGCAGTTCCAGGTTCTTATCCGTGGACTGAATTAGGACAATCCCGTTATTGTAGATAGTAATGGTAGTCCTGCCAGGGAAGAGGTGGGAAGGTGTGATAGAGAGAGTTAGGCCATGAGATGTTTTCCTGGTGGTGGAGACGGTGAGTACGGATAGGAACGTTTTTCTCCATTGGGCTCTGCGTGAGGTGTGGAAGATGATATCAGTATTCAGGGCTCCATTGCCCTGTGAGAAGTAGGTGTCGGCAAAGGGTGTTTCAGGGTGCGACCTCAAGAAGTTATGTTTAAAACGTTTAGTGGCTTTTTTGGTCAGTGTGGGAGGGTAGTTAATTCTAAAAGTGTGCGTGCCTTTGAGCTCCATTTTAGAAGGCTGTGATGTTGGGTGTAGGAGATAGGACGACAATAAAAACTGTCAGCCGCTAATTACAGTGCAAAGGAGTGACACTTGTGAGTGATCAGTGTGTAAGAGGTAGGAGTCAGTGCATCAATGTGTAAGAGGTAGAAGTCAGTGCACTCCAAGAACAAGAATGCATAGGTGCAGCTTACTTAATGTATCCTATATGCAAGGTAGCAGTCAACTTACATCATGTACAAACTATGAGAGGTAGAACCGGTTAGGTGGAATCATATTTACACATCAGCGTGTACGAGGTAGCAGCGGTGTATTCTAGGTGTAGAAGGTGGCAGGGAGCAGCTTACATGACTAAACGAGGTGGCTGAGGTAGTAATAATAGTAATCAGTGCAACATCGTGAGGTACCTTACATCGACAAACCAACAAGTAAGTGAGGTAGCGAACAGTGAGAGATAGGGATAAAGGTGAGATATGTGCAGCTTACCATATATATAGTATGAGAATAGGGCTAGACTATTAAAGAATTACTGAATCCCATATATGTGCAAACAAATTACAGCAATAACAAGTACGACACTAGAATATGAGGTAGCACTCAGTGCACTGTCAGTGGGTAAAAGTGACGATGGGTGTAAGTTGCGTAAGGTGTAGGGTACCAGTAGTAGTATAATACTGTAGTAAAAGGTGGATACTTAAACATATCAAGAGCACCAGGTTACATAAATTGTAAAATACAATAATAATACATCCCGCAGTAAAAGACAAATATTTAAGAACACCAATATTTAACTACAGAGCTAAGTGGAGACCTTCGTACCGATAGTAAATAATGGTCAGAAGGACTAGTCCATGATGGCCGCCAAAGAGAGCAAGAGTAGTTTAAAGATGGCCACCAAGTAGGGGGATGTAGTCATTAGTCCTCTTTTAGTTGTTGCTGTTTTGATAGCAGGGCAGAGCAGTTTCAGATTCCATTCCGGCTGGCTCAGGGTCCTGCATACCAAGGGGAGTCTTATCTCAGATTTGTTATCTGAGGAGGAGCTGCTGAGGGGCATCGTATGTTCAGGCGGGGGTAGAGTGTTCAGTTTATGGCCCCGGCCATTTTGAGGACAATAGTTTTTTTTTTTTTATACAGGATGAATCACTAGGGAAATCGAGTGGGGCAGAAAAAGTATCTTATCCAGCAAAAAGTATTGGGGCAGTAAATACCTTAATCAGCCTTCACTTTGGCAAGCGATCTGCAATCCCCGCAGCAGGAGCAAATACGACCTTATTTGCCAGCGTTTGCATAACACCGATGTAGTGGTGCCCAGGTCGACAGGCTCACCGGCCGTCACTGCTCCCAAGTATTGCATCCATGCAGCACACCCAATAGAGAAAGAAACGTGAGCGTGTAGAGGATCGCAGATCAGAGCAGCTCATTGAGCAGATCAGGGCAGATCCTCCCCAAGGCAAATCCTTCCTCCTTGCCTAGCTCACCCCCAGAAGCTGGGTGAGCGGTGTGATGAACGTTGTGATCGGGGTGAGAGGGAGAGCCAAGCCAGACCCCTAGATCCTCTCCCCCACTCCTAGCACGATAGCTGTTGCAGGCGGAGGACGAGCTGCCCTTCCCCCGTCCGGGCAGGACACGCCGATCACAGCCCGCGAATATCAGCCAGACTGGGAAGCCCAGACTCGCCCGCTCTCCGCCAGTCCGCTCTGTCCCTCGCCTCCTTCAGCCTCACGACCATCAGGTGCTCAGCTCCCCAGGTGTCGTCACAGAGAGGCGCAGGGGGACAGACCAGCCGAGCTGGATTTGGCACGCTCCGGTCATGCCCCGCGGAGCCTACCCCCTCAATGCCTGCAGGGGTGGTGGCGAGGTGGAGACACTCTCCTCGGGGCTGCCAGGTCCCCGGTGTGTCCTCAGGTCCGTTGCCGTCACGGGCGTTCTCCCCAGCTCCAGCGGTGACGGGCGGAGCCACAGAACGCCAGCATCCCTCCCGTGAGCAGCCCAGCACCCACGGCGATCCTCCGGAGTGGCAAGCGGTGTGCAGGGCCCCAGCGACGCCCCCACAGCCTCCCCAGCTTCAGCGGAGATGGGTCGGGTCACAGCTTGCCAGTAGCCCTCCTGTGGGCAGCCCAGCCATCACGGTGAACTCCCGACGTAGCCAGCGCTGGAGTCCTCACCGGTCCGGTGCAGACACTGGAACCGAGCGACGCCTCCAAGGGATCCCGGACTCCAACTCCTCCGATGTCCAGCGTCGAGCAGCAGTCCTCTCCCCAGCTCGCCCCACCGTCCAGGGCTCCGCTGCAGTTTCCGGTGAGTGTTTTGCAATCCAGTTACTTTTATGTAAAACCTGTTTCTTGCTGTAAATCCAGTTACTTGTTTTTGTACAGCGCAGATGGGTGCTGTCCGGGATAATCCCAAAAAGGGATCCCAGGCACTAGGAGCTCCGGACTGGAGCTCTTACCAGGCGGCCATCTTGCTTCTGGTAACTATATTACTATATGAGCAAGGTAACAGGCCCAGGCAAGATATTAGAGAAAGGCAATGTGAGTAAACAAGACAAATTGTGCACCAAGAGTAACAAAAGTATTAAATTTAATAAAGTCGATATGCAATGATAAAAACACTTTGTCATGTGTGAACTTAAAGATACCTAGGGTAAAAGAAGTTTTATATAAATCAATAATTTAGTACAATATAAATCAATATGGATGATAATAGCCCAATCATATTGGGCGCCAAGACGGTTTCTTCTACGCGTTTCAACACAGGCGTGTCTTCATCAGGAAAATACCATCTTTGGTAGTCAATCTAAAAACAAGCGAACAATATATATATATTTTTTTAAATTGTACATATTATAAAATTAAAGTGCATATACATAAAATAATGAGTTGTACAGTACGTTGCCTTTCACTTGATAAATATAACATGATATGCCGCTATTAACATTTTCTTCTAACAGATGTCTACTACTAACATATGGTAGACTAATTGGTATATAGAATCATGATTCATTTCCATGGAAATAGTGTAGGGAATGAAGGAAGAGTAGAGAAAGATGAAAACAAGGAAATAGTGAATGTGAAGACTAAAAGATAAGCCACATTGACGAAGCTTTATGAGAGTAGAGCTGAAATGATGGGTCACAAGCAGAGGGTATTTGAGGTTACAACAATAAGTACGTGTTTATGCTGGGACTATGTACCTGAAAAGAGTTGTTTATTTAAGAGGGACTTTATTGGTAAACCGTGAAAGGGAGGGTAGGGCTATGGACGAGTTTTGTTTTGTTATCTGATGGAAAAAGCGTTTAGTTCATCTATATATTATTATTATTTGCCTAGTATATCTTACCTTATTATGAATAAAAACGAGGTGGTAACTTTTGATCACTTAACTATATTACTGCCATTGTCCGTGGAAACATAACCAACTATGCGATTTCTTGGATGCAGCCCTTCATAGACCTTCCTATCAAACTCATTCAAAAGGTTAGGTGCAGTGTGAGTTTTCTCCATGGCAAACATGGCTACTGTTGCATGTTTCTGAGTAGCTTGAATAACTGTGTCCGTGTCAACACCTGCTTTTAACTGGTCTTTAACCCCTGCAAAAGAGACCCAGTGTGCAGTGATGCACATGTAATCAAGGGCTTGGCAACTGGTCCACATGTCTGTTGTCAGCTGGATAGTGTGAACAGCACTCTTCAGAATAGTTGCGCCAATCACCTCCAGCACATCTTGATGTAGTGCTGGAACAGCAACCCTGGCAAAATAGGACCGGCTAGGAACCTTCCATTTAGGGCAGACTGATGCCTTAAATTCTAGAAAACCCACCCCTTCCAAGAAAGAAAAAGGGAGAAGGTCCAGCGCTAGCATTTTAGCCAGCTTTGCGTTATACAGACGTGCCATTGGGTGGTTGCGTTCAAGTGGCGCATCCAACCAAAACATGATTCTAATGGTGGGCTGGACCGTTTTACGTGATGATGATGATGCAGACTTCTTCAAACCCGTTGGGCTCGTTGATGTACTTTTTCACATTGGTGTCTCTCCCAGACTCTTAGTGTGTCTCATACATGTTGCAGGGGTAGAGGGTGTGGGCACTACCACTGCAGTGCTGCTGCCAGGGGTACTGGGTGTACGAGAAAAAATGTTGGTTGGTTCTTGACTTCCCCCTGCACAATCAGCTCCTCGTCAACATCAGATGCAATGTGAATGGATACATTTGGATCAGTTCTACTTTTGGCTTCCCGGATGTTCCTTAGGTGTGCCTTAGGTGTGCCTCCCACTGGATAGTGTGGTGTTTTTTAAGATGATCTCTCTGGCCTCAGGTATCATAGTTGGTACCAAGCTTACCCCGACTAACTAATATTTTACAAATCAAACAAACAACCATGTTTTCCGCCTTTTGGCTAACAGTAAAGAAGTCCCAAACTGGGGACTGGAGATGTCTGCTGGTGGTGGAGGTGCTACTTTGAGTTTCAATGCCAGATGAAGTGGAGGATGGGCGTGGCTGAGTTTGTTTCTGTTGTTCACTTACAGCACCACTACTTGAGGTAATGGAGGTCGAGCTGGATGGAGGCCCCTGCCGGCCCTTCTGACTAAAAAATATGGAAGCTGTAGTTTGTGTTGGTGTTGTAGTTAACTGTGTTGGTGGTGGTACCAGTGCCACGCCGCCCACATCCCGCTCAGCAGACATTCGGGATAGGGTGAAAATGTCTGTTTGCTGCATGCCCGCTGGGGCTGGAGTGACGTTTGTGATGACTGGGTCGTCGTCAGACTGTTCATCAGCAGCAGAAGACACCACTTCTTGTTCGTCGTCATCACCCATAAGTGGAAGCCTCGGGGATCCTTCCTTTTAGGCTTAGCTACCTTTGTCGGCTTTTGGCGTGCCTCACTCTCAGACTGCATTGGTGGGTTCCAATCAAGATCAAGGTCATCAGAATGAAGGGGGTTTGAAGAAGAACTTGTGGTAGTAGTAGTAGTAGCAGCCCTCCTTGACCTTTTTCTTGCTGGGGATCTGGAAGAAATGGATCATCATCAGGAGTAACCCTGGGCGTAGTTTGCGTAGTAGCGCTTCGTGAAGCTACGCGAAGTGCACTTCGCACTACGCGAACTTCACGTAGCACTGCGCGAACTGCGTAGTAGCATGTTCGCACTGTGCAAGATGCATTTTCAATGATTGCACAGTGCGAACAAGCATCCGGCACTGTGCAATCATTGAAAACGGCATCTTGCACAGTGCGAGCTGTAGTTTTCTGCTGCTCGAGTAGGTTTTTACTCGAGCGGCAGCTTTCTCAACGCAAACTGGTAGTTTCTCATCACGAGCGGTCGCGAGCATGCACGACCACTCGCAATGAGAAACCTGACCGCCCCGCATTGAGAGTCTCGCCAGGATGTCATTTTGCTTGCTCGCGGTCGTGAACATGACGTTGAGGACCGCGAACAAGCAAAAAATGACCGCTGCACTATGCTATGCTGCGCTACGCGTGTTCGCACTGTGCTACGTGCAGCTCGCGTAGTGCGAAGTTGCGCAAACTTCGCGAACTATGCGAGCGTAGCATAGTGCTTCGCCCAGGGTTAATCAGGAGGAGTGTCTTCCTCGGATGATACCTCCGCTTGAATATCAATTTCCTGATGTGCCCCTACTTCTGGAGGAACAAGCGTTGTAGGCAGTTGTCCCGTTCCATGAACCTCTAGTTACACCTATCCATGCACCTCTCCATGTGCCTCTCCTTGCGCCTCTACTTGCGCCTCTGCTTGCGTCTCTACTTGCGCCTCTCCTTGGGCCTCTCCTTGCCCATGTACTTGCGCTTGTACTAGTTGCACCTGTGGTTGTCGTTGTGGCTGTGGTTGTTGAACACTCGTCAGCTGAATTACACCCGGCGTTGATTGGATGGTACTTTCTTGTGATGAGCCAACATCACTGGTCGATGGTGATTGAGAAACTAAAGTGGTTGCCTCAGCAGCACTCATGTTCTTGGACCTTACTTGGCGTGGTGGCACTGAGCCCAATGAAGCGGACGTGCTGCTTCCAGCTTGGTCACCGGCAGACACTGCTGCTGCTGCAGGCGTAGTTTTTTTTCTCCCAAAAAAGGTGTCGGTGGGCCCACCTGTCTCCTTAGTAGGTGGTGCCACTTGCTTCTTCTGCTCCCTCTTACTGGCAGTGGCAACTTTTTTCTCTCAGGCACTACGGCCACCTTTCTTTGGGCCCATCTTCTTCAAATGTCAGAACAGCAGGCCGCAGTGGCACGAGTTGCAGAGTTGTCTTGTCTGTGGCCACACGTGACGTCACGTGACATTGTGCTGCACACACCACTGCAGGACTTCTTCCTGGCACTGGTGGTTCTCTAGTGCACCTAAAAGCAAAGGAAGCCAGAGGAACATCAGTTAAACACCCCAAAAAGTAAATAAACACAGAAAAATCAACACAATCCAATGGCATCCATGCCCTCAATAATGTTTAAATTCAAGAGGCCCCACACAAAGCCTTGGTCCATGCACCACTCACTACCCCTGGGCATAATGGGTAAAAGCAGGGCAGGCTGGGTGCAGGCCTATGGCTCAGAGCACACTGCCTGGCTTCAAAATGGCCCCTTGTCCCCCAACACATGGCCAGGCCCTGCCTGGACCAGGCCTCAAAATGCCCCCCACCCACATGGCCAGGCCCCAACAACACCCCCAAAAAGTCGAAAAACACACAAAAATCACCACAATCCAATGCCATCCATGCCCTCAATGATGTTTAAATTCAAGACACCCCACAGAAAGACTTGGTCCATGCACCACTCACTACCCCTGGGCCTACAGGCTAGTGTGGCTTTACAGGCACCCCAAAATAAAAAATAAAAATTCCACATATAGTGAGCTGAAATTCAATGACATAAATGAGATTTAAGTTCAACAAAACTCAAAGAAAAAGTTGTATCATGCACCGATGACTAACCCTGGGCCGACTGGATACTGTGCCTACCCACAACATATTTTTTTAAGGTTGTGAAAAAGTTTTAAAATTGTAGTTGCAGCAACTGCAATGCCCCAAACAAACAACACCAACTTACTTGTAAAATCTCAAATCCAAAAGTGATCCAAAAACTCCAAAGTCCAAAAAGTCCTCAAATACAAATATCCATCTGTTATGGCGAACAGTTAGTGGACGCTATTTGTGAAGCTCAACGGAACCACAAATGCTAATTTGTTTTAATTTTTTTGTTTTTGGAATGATGTTGAATTCCAAAAGCTTACTGTTTACTTAGTTCCTTTTTTGTTCAATTTTTAAAAAACACCCAAAAAAGAACAAAATTATAAAAAAAACTACAAAAAAAATAGAAAGCAAAAAACAGAAGAAAAAAAAGTTCAGAATTACCTTATCTAGTTTGAAAAAGAACTATAATTGCATGGTAATGTCTGAAAGTTTGGTTGGATGTATGTGTAGAGCATGATTGACTGAAAGAATGCATTAGTACTGTATGGTGAATTTATTGGGGAAGATCTAAGATGAAGTGCTGCAGCGTGACACCACAAGCCCTTTAGCTGCACCGCGCTGCAGAACTTCTGAAGCACAGGGATGTGACATGCTTACATGAATATGTCGCAATTCTGTGCTCCTTCTGCACTAACACTCAAACTGCAGCCATGCAGTGATGCAGGCACCCTTGCACCATGGTGCAAGGATATCTGTGTCGTGTGGAGATTGTTTTTGAGCAGGAAGGGACTACTTCCTGCACAAAAACAATAACTAAAGGCATTTTCCTCCTTCAATGTGTGCTGTGGAATGCAGCATGCATTGAAAGAGGAAAAAACGAGGAGAAATGAAAATATTTCTCCATGTTGTGCCTTGCTACACCACCTATAGGGTGGCGCACCATTCACACGTATTTACAGATTTACACTTTCTCGTAAGTCTTGATATGTGTTATTCCATGGGTGTTGTGTGGGAACAGACACAGCAACACCCATGGAACGCCCCTTCAACGCAAAGTGCTGCGTTTGAATAGGTCGTATTTTCAAGGAGAGAAAAAGTCACGCAGGGTGGCTTTTCCTCTCCTTGTAAATATGGAGTAGTCACCAGCAACATCACTACGTTACAAAAAGTGATGTACTGGTGGCGCAGGGGGCTTGTAAATCTGCACCATAAGTGCTTAGGTATTGGCAGAGTGATACAATAAGAACATAGTGCTGAATGGCTGAGTGACGAACTGCATGAGACTGACAGGAGGTATACTAGGTTGCATGAGTACTACTTCAGTATTTAGTGGAGTGTGTTAATATATGTATCTGCTTAGAGGTTTGTAGGGATTGCGCACAGAAT
Organism: Lissotriton helveticus; assembly: GCF_964261635.1. Lineage (NCBI taxonomy): Eukaryota > Metazoa > Chordata > Amphibia > Caudata > Salamandridae > Lissotriton > Lissotriton helveticus. The sequence goes on from NC_136061.1 coordinate 2,056,399,179, forward strand.
ATTGTACATGTACTTGTGTTGGTGCGTAGGTCATTCTATAAGAACATCACTTGTAACTAGAAAGATGACAGGGCTGCAAACAGAGTTCTCAGTAAATTTATAAGTGCTTAGGTGACTCAGAAGTCTGCAAGGGGTTAAGGGACCGCATATATTGTGCACATTTGACTGTAACACTGCTTGTCTCAATGCCTGAGTCATTCTGCAAGTGCATAGACAATGAATAGGTTCCTAGAGTGCTAGTAGTTGACAGCAGGATACGTTTATAAGGACTTATGTTTCAGCAGAGTGATTAGATAAGGAAATACTTCTGTCAGGAGTTGCAATTACTGTGTAAAAGATTAAATAATAACTAAGACAAGACATATGATTCATTTCATGCACAAAAAAGAAACAGCAATTGGTTTCATCAGAGACAGACAGCCATTGCTGTCCACTGCATGCCATCTTCTCATTATTCATTACCTGTTCTACTTTTTGTCCGCATCTTCTTCGGAAAGTGAGGGCCCACAGGGCAGCCTCTCCTGTCAATTTCAGAAGTAACTCTGTCAGCAATCAGCAAGCATGTAGTCAGTCAATAATTTAAGTCCCACTTGAGGGGACTCGTCTAAGAAGACAAAGTTTATTTATTCTGCTTAATCCATCCATATGCCTTGAGGGAAATGGATAGGGGGAGTCTGGAGGAGGAGTATAGAGGAGCATGATTGAGTTTAGAACTTGTGAACCTCAGGAATGCAGACTGCTGCACCTTCAAATCAAGAAGGAAAATAAGATTAAGACAGTGCTGCTGATGGCCTTGTTGTGATTAGTTGATTAGAGTTTTGTTGTGGTAAAAGTTGCAAAACACAGAAAGACACACAGGAATAAAAGTGAATAAGGACGAAAAAAAGGAAGTAATTTTCAGGCCTCAGTGTCAGGGAAGTAGAGCTCATCCTCAAACTCTATGAATTGAGACGGGAGTAGGTCAGCTAAGAAATTTTCTCTATTGTACATAATCTCGCCTTTTCTAACAGAGTTACCCTAAAACCTTCCCCTTCCCAGGACCTATGTGACTCCCTCAACACTTACTTTCTGGACAAAATCTCCAACATTAAAGCCAATATCCCTTCCCCCCCTCTTTCTTTTGTTGATCCCCAGTGTCCATCAGTAGGGGCACGTCTTGATTCGTTCCCCCTCTTGACGGAAGAGTCTTTTCTTTCCCTCCTTCCTACGGTTAAATCAGGCTCCCCGTTAGACATCTGCCCTGCCCACATTCTTAAGCACATTTACTCTGTATGTGTGCAGCCCCCTCAAAATTTTCTTAACAGCTCACTAGCTCAGGGCACTGTTACTCAATCTCTTAAATCGGCCATTATTGTCCCCATCCTTAAAAAACCTGGCGCAGATCCCTCCACTCCTGCCAACTACCGCCCCATTTCCTTGTTGCTTTTTCTGGGGAAGGCACTTGAGCGCCACGTGATCAGAGCGCTCAGTACCTTTGTGGAGGAGAACGGCGTTTTAGCCCCCCGTCAGGCTGGTTTTCGCCCCGCACACTCTAAGGAGTCCGTAGTGTTATCGGTCCTTGACAACCTCGGAGAGGGTATGGACACTAACCATCCCCAGGCCCTGGTCCTCCTTGACCTTTCCGCCGCCTTTGACACGGTTAACTATTCCATCCTACTTTCCCGTGTCAGGGCGGCGGGGGTTGGAGGTACGGCCTTGGTCTGGCTGTCCTCCTTCCTGAGGGACCGCACCCAGGCAGTGCGCCTGGGTGACTTTTTGGCGGACTTCCAGAAGGTACAATGCGGGGTTCCTCAGGGCTCTTCCCTCTCCCCTCTTTTATTTAATTTGTATATTTCCCCTCTTATTTTTGCCCTTCAGCAAATGGAGGTCTCCGTCCACAATTATGCGGATGACCTTCAGCTTATTTCTAATCTGTCCCCATCCCCTGACTCCATGCTTAAGTTCCAGACCGTTATGATTTTTATCCAGGACTGGATGAACTACAACCACCTGAAGTTAAACCCAGACAAAACTGAGCTGGTTCTGACAGGTGGTTGCTCCAGTCCCTGGACTTCTCTCTTTTGGCCCCCTTCCCTGGGTCCCTCCCCTTCTCTATCCTCTTCTGTGAAAACCCTTGGGATTAAGCTGAACGACCAACTTACCTTGCACTCCCAGGTCAGCCTAGTGGTGTCCTCCTCCTTCCTTTCACTGCGCACTATTCGCAAAGTCTCCCGCTTCTTCTCATTTTCCGCTTTAAAACGTACAGTCCTGGTGATGGTAATATCTCGCCTCGATTATGGTAATGCACTTTACTGTGGCATGCCCGCTTACAGTCTGCGGCGATTACAGTTGGTCCAAAACCAGGCCGCTCGCCTGGTTTACAATTTGTCCAAATCCCACCACGTCACTCCACTTCTTAAGTCCTTGCACTGGCTTCCTATCCGAGAACGAGCTCAGTTCAAGATGGGCTGCATTACTTTTCAGGCAAGGGCTGGTGCAGCCCCTGCCTTCATTTCTTCGGAAATCAAAGTTTATGCCCCTGTCAGGGAGTTGCGCTCATCCTCCCAATATCTGTTGACGGTCCCCCGCTTTAGGCGCAAAAAATGGGGGGGGCACGAAATTTTCCACACTTGCCCCCGTTTTCTGGAACTCTCTTCCCGCCCACCACAGATCTTCTACTCAATATTCTTATTTCCGAAAGGCGCTAAAAACTTTTCTTTTTACACAGGCCTTTCCACTATAATTGTTCTGTTCTGCCTCTCTCCTGACTTCTTGTTCTCTGGGCCCGGTACACTTCAGCGCCATGAAACTGCCAGGTGAACGTGCGCTCTATAAATGTTTTAAACTCAAACACAAGAAAGAAGAACTTCCGTCACCTAAGTCGGTGTCCTCTTCTTTCTGCGTGCATTCACGTATTTTGTAATCTGGTGATATGAAGTGCTGATTCATCTTGATCAGTATTAACCTCTCCACATTTTTGGGCGAGAGGCGGGTCCTTTTCGAAGTTACAATGGCACCAGCAGCACTGAAAACACGTTCAGAAGACACGCTTGCGAGTGGGCAAGACAAATAAGTTAGAGCCAGGTTGATGATCAGTCGCCATAGAGGCCTTTTTCTATACCAATACAGCAATGGGTTCTGATTAACAAAGACCTCTGTTGGGTCATCCAGATAGGCCTGCACCGTCGACTCAAGGTTCTCCAGGGTTGCTCCACTTTGCGTACCATCTGTGGCCTTTGCATCACTGGAACGAGCAAACCCTTGATGATTTAGTCAATCCGCTTCCTACAATATTATGGCTGGGCCTGGTGCAGGTGAGGATGATGATACGGTTGCTGGTGTCGTTAACAGCTGTAAGGGAAAGTGACTCCCTTCGGCCACTGATTCAGAAGTGGAACTTGACGCTGGATGGCCTGCTGATTCAGTTGTACTTCTGCCGGCTCCATCAATTTTCTGCCGTTCTTTTTCTAACCGAATGGCTAACACAGCTAGCAAATGTTTGTACTTTGAAACATCTGCTTCATCAAAAGGAATGAATGCTTTGCTGGCCACTGCCTTTTTGTACCGTGGATCCAGAATAGTGGCACAAATGTAATGTTGTTCTGTATGTATGTTTTTAAGCCTTTCATTGTCAACTAGGCGGCTTAATAACCTTTCCGCCAACTGATAAGCATATTGCTTTTCAGCATCATCTCGGAACATTGAAGACACCACCTTCAGTTGGTACTCTAGCATGACCAACAATGGGATAGCTTTGCCCAAAGAACAGTCCTCCCTGCTGACTTCACGCGTGAAGACCTCAAAAGGACGAAGCATGTCTGTCAGGCTTGCAACTAGCTTCCATTCCTCCAACTCTAGCCTCATGTCTTTCATAGTAGAACCCAGTTTATAGAAACAATCCTTTATTACCCCCCACTGCTCAGACAGGCGCTCAAGTATGTAAAAGGTTGAGTTCCAACGTGTTGCCACCTCCTGGATGAGTCCTTTGACTAACAGTCTACGTTCATGTTGAATGCTCCTAAGCTGCTTCCGTGCCTTAAAAGAATGGCTGAAATGTGTGCAGATTCTTCGGCAGGTGGTCAGTAACTTGCTGACTGTGTTTCCTTTTTTAAAGAAATCTTGCATCAGGATGTTAATACTGTGCGCCAAACACGGCACTCTGAAGTACTCACCATCCTGCATGGCCTTAACTATATTACTGCCATTGTCCTTGGAAACATAACCAACTATGCGATTTCTTGGATGCAGCCCTTCATAGACCTTCCTATCAAACTCATCCAAAAGGTTAGGTGCAGTGTGAGTTTTCTCCATGGCAAACATGCCTACTGTTGCATGTTTCTAGGTAGCTTGAAAAACTGTGTCCGTGTCAACACCTGCTTTTAACTGGTCTTTAACCCCTGCAAAAGAGACCCAGTGTGCAGTGATGCACAAGTAATCAAGGGCTTGGCAACTGGTCCACATGTCTGTTGTCAGCTGGATAGTGTGAACAGCACTCTTCAGAATAGTTGCGCCAATTACCTCCAGCACAACTTGATGTAGTGCTGGAACAGCAACCCTGGCAAAATAGGACCGGCTAGGAACCTTCCATTTAGGGCAGACTGTTGCCATAAATTCTAGAAAACCCACCCCTTCCACGAAAGAAAGAGGGAGAAGGTCCAGCGCTAGCATTTTAGCCAGCTTTGCGTTATACAGAGGTGCCATTGGGTGGTTGCGTTCAAGTGGCGCATCCGACCAAAACATGCTTCTAATGGTGGGCTGGACCGTTTTACGTGATGATGATGATGCAGACTTCTTCAAACCCGTTGGGCTCGTTGATGTACTTTTTCACATTGGTGTCTCTCCCAGACTCTTAGTGTGCCTCATACATATTGCAGGGGTAGAGGGTGTGGGCACTACCACTGCAGTGCTGATGCCAGGGGTACTGGGTGTACGAGAAAAAATGTCGGTCGGTTCTTGACTTCCCCCCTGCACAATCAGCCCCTCGTCAACATCAGATTCAATGTGAATGGATACATTTGGATCAGTTCTACTTTTGGCTTCCCGGATGTTTCTTAGGTGTGCCTCCCACTGGATAGTGTGGTGTTTTTTGAGATGATCTCTCTGGCCTCAGGTATCGTAGTTGGTACCAAGCTTACCCCGACTAACTAATATTTTACAAATCAAACAAACGACCATGTTTTCCGCCTTTTGGCTAACAGTCAAGAAGTCCCAAACTGGGGACTGGAGATGTCTGCTGGTGGTGGAGGTGCTACTTTGAGTTTCAATGCCAGATGAAGTGGAGGATGGGCGTGGCTGAATTTGTTTCTGTTGTTCACTTACAGCACCACTACTTGAGGTAATGGAGGTCAAGCTGGATGGAGGTCCCTGCCGGCCCTTCTGACTAAAAAATATGGAAGCTGTAGTTCGTGTTGGTGTTGTAGTTAACTGCGTTGGTGGTGGTACCAGTGCCACGCCGCCCACATCCCGCTCAGCAGCCATTCGGGGTAGGGTGAAAATGTCTGTCTGCTGCATGCCCGCTGGGGCTGGAGTGACGTTTGTGATGACTGGGTCGTCGTCAGACTGTTCATCAGCAGCAGAAGACACCACTTCTTGTTCATTGTCATCACCCATAAGTGGAAGCCTTGCGGGAACCTTCCTTTTAGGCTTAGCTACCTTTGTCGGCTCATGGCGTGCCTCACTCTCAGACTGCATTGGTGGGTTCCAATCAAGATCAAGGTCATCAGAATGAAGGGGGCTTGAAGAAGAACTTGTGGTAGTAGTAGTAGCAGCCCTCCTTGACCTTTTTCTTGCTGGGGAGCTGGAAGAAAATGGATCATCATCAGGAGGAGTGTCTTCCTCGGACGATACCTCCGCTTGAATATCAATTTCCTGATGTGCCCCTACTTCTGGAGGAACAAGCGTTGTAGGCAGTTGTCCCGTTCCATGAACCTCTAGTTACACCTATCCATGCACCTCTCCATGTGCCTCTCCTTGCGCCTCTACTTGCGCCTCTGCTTGCGTCTCTACTTGCGCCTCTCCTTGGGCCTCTCCTTGCCCATGTACTTGCGCTTGTACTAGTTGCACCTGTGGTTGTCGTTGTGGCTGTGGTTGTTGAACACTCGTCAGCTGAGTTACACCCGGCGTTGATTGGATGGTACTTTCTTGTGATGAGCCAACATCACTGGTCGATGGTGATTGAGAAACTAAAGTGGTTGCCTCAGCAGCACTCATGTTCTTGGACCTAACTAGGCGTGGTGGCACTGAGCCCAATGAAGCGGAGGTGCTGCTTCAGGCTTGGTCACCGGCAGACACTGCTGCTGCTGCAGGCGTAGTTTTTTTTCCCCCAAGAAAGGTGTCGGTGGGCCCACCAGTCTCCTTAGTAGGTGGTGCCACTTGCTTCTTCTGCTCCCTCTTACTGGCAGTGGCAACTTTTTTCGCTCAGGCACTACGGCCACCTTTCTTTGGGCCCATCTTCTTCAAATGTCAGAACAGCAGGCCGCAGTGGCACGAGTTGCAGAGTTGTCTTGTCTGTGGCCACACGTGAGGTCACGTGACATTGTGCTGCACACACCACTGCAGGACTTTTTCCCGGCACTGGTGGTTCTCTTGTGCACCTAAAAGCAAAGGAAGCCAGAGGAACATCAGTTAAACACCCCAAAAAGTAAAAAAAATACAGAAAAATCAACACAATCCAATGGCATCCATGCCCTCAATGATGTTTAAATTCAAGAGGCCCCACACAAAGCCTTGGTCCATGCACCACTCACTACCCCTGGGCATAATGGGTGAAAGCAGGGCAGGCTGGGTGCAGGCCCATGGCTCAGAGCACACTGCCCGGCTTCAAAATGTCCCCTTGTCCCCCACCCACATGGCCAGGCTCCAACAACACCCCACAAAGTTGAAAAACACACAAAAATCACAACAATCCAATGCCATACATGCCCTCAATGATGTTTAAATTCAAGACACCCCACAGAAAGACTTGGTCCATGCACCACTGTGTACCCCTGGGCATAATGGATGAAAGCAAGGCAAACTGGGTGCAGGCCTGAGCACACTGCTTGGCTTCAAAATGGCCCCTTGACCCCCAACACATGGCCAGGCCCTGCCTGGACCAGGCCTCAAAATGGCCCCCACCCACATGGCCAGGCCCCAACAACACCCCAAAAAAGTAAAAAAACACATAAAAATCACCACAATCCAATGCCATCCATGCCCTCAATGATGTTTAAATTCAAGACACCCCACAGAAAGACTTGGTCCATGCACCACTCACTACCCCTGGGCCTACTGGCTAGTGTGGCTTTACTGGCACCCCAAAATAAAAAATAAAAATTCCACATATAGTGAGCTAAAATTCAATGACATAAATGAGATTTAAGTTAAAAAAAACTCAAAGAAAAAGTTGTATCATGCACCGATGTCTAACCCTGGGCCGACTGGATACTGTGGCTACCCACAATATATTTTTTTTAAGGTTGTGTAAAAGTTTTAAAATTGTAGTTGCTGCAACTGCAATGCCCCAAACAAACAACACCAACTTACTTGTAAAATCTCAAATTTATGCTGCCTGCGGTGGATTTCTTGTGCAGAATTGCAATTTTTATTTATTTATTTATTTTATTTATAGGATTTTTATTGCGCAGCTAATACCCGAGGGTGTCTAGGCGCAGAAGATACTCTAGGATACGGTAATCAGCACACAAACTTATTGGTTGAAGAGCCAGGTCTTCAAGGCCTTACGGAAACAGATGAGAGTGGGGGCAGTTTTGATATGAGGAGGGAGAGAATTCCACAATCTAGGAGTTGCTACCAAGAATCGTCTGTCTCCCCAGGTGGCAGTTCTTGTTCGGGGAACAAATAGTAGACAACTAGCTGCTGATCTTAGGTTCCTTATAGGGGTATGTACCTGAAATGCCTCCTTTAAAAACTTTGGGCCAGTATGATGAATGGCCTTATAGGCAATGCATAAGGCCTTAAATTTGATCCTGCACTCCACTCTTAGCCAATGAAGATGGCGTATAGCTGCCAAGGTGGACTGGCGCCTTGGAATGTTGAGAAGGATTCTGGCTGCCATATTTTGAACAGATTGGAGCTTGTTCAGAATATATTTATGAGTGTTGAAAAAGAGGGCATTTCCGTAATCAAGCTTGGAAAACACCAAGGTGGAAATTAGGGTTTTTCCAGCTGATGCTGGTAAGTACGGTAGCAGTTTTTTGATCTTTTTCAGCGTAAAGAAGGCACCTGAGACAACCTTGTTTACATGATGTTTGAATGATAGTTGTTTATCAAAGATCACTCCAAGATTCCTGACCTTTGCGACTGGGACCGGAAGAGGACCCATCTGAGTCGGCCACCAAGTCAGGGACCATTCCGGAGAGATGTTACCAAAGGTCATAACCTCCGTTTTCTCCGCATTCAGTTTTAGGCAATTACTATGCATCCATGCTTGTATCTCTAGTATCCCCTCCTGAAACTTAGCAGCCACCGTTGGTCCATTTTTATGCACCGCCAGCACAAGTTGGGTGTCATCAGCGTAGGTAGTTAAACGCATCCCATGAGATTTTATGACCCTTGCCAAGTCTGCGAAATAAATGTTAAAAAGCGCCGGACTCAGCGACGATCCTTGGGGGACCCGCATGGCAGTTTAGAAGTCGATGAGTAATAATTGCCCAATTTAACTGCCTGTTTGCGGTTAGCTAGAAAAGAAGCTATGAGATCTTTGGCCAGATGGTTGATCCCCAGGGCTGCGACACGGTCGACCAAGATAGCATGGTCGACCGTGTCGAAAGCCGCCGAGAGATCCAACAGAATGAGCACTGCTGCTCCTCCCAAATCCAAAATTTCTCTAATTTCATCGGAGGCCTTTATCAGCGCTGTTTCGGTTCCGTGTCCCCTCCGGAAACCGAATTGCGTATCATCCAAGAGTTCGTGTTGTTCAATGAACTCTGAGAGCTGCTGATTCATAATGGCCTCTACGATTTTAGCGGGAAAGGGAAGGCATGCAATGGGTCTGTAGTTGGCCGTGATAGTGGGGTCTAAGGAAGGCTTTTTGAGTAGAGGTTTTATAATGGCCTTCTTCCAGATCTCTGGGTAGACGCCTGTCTTGAAGATGGCATTACAAATGGTGGTAAGTGGCTGTGAAATGGTATTATGCAGTTGATTCATTATATCTGGAGGGCATGGATCAAGCGGAGAACCTGATTTGATCTTGGCAGCTAGTATGCTAACCTGATCTTCAGTCACTAGCTTAAAGCCAGAAAAAGAAGGAAGGGTCACCGCCAAGTGAGAGGATGGATCAGTCCTGACTGCTGCTGGTTGCTGTGGGAAGATGGAGTAAATGTCCATTACCTTAGTGGCAAAGAAAGTAGCCAACGAATTACAGAGTTCCTGAGAGTGCTCAATTACAGGTCCAGTGGGAGGGATAGAAAGAGAATTCACCACCTGGAATAACATCCTCGCTGAATTCTGGGCCTGTTCAATTTGACCAGTAAAAAATGTGTTTTTTTGAGTGGTGATGGCTTTCTTATAGATCTTTATAAGTTTGCTTAGCGGAGGGACTGTAATTCTTTCTCCAGCGTCTTTCTAGGTTTCTACAGTACTGACGCTGGAGACGCAGCTCCTCTGTGAACCACTGGGCCGATGGTTTAGCTCTATTTGGGCGATAAGATTTCTCAGGTGCCACTTGATTGGCTGCCTTTAGTAACCATCCCTGAAAGTTAGTGGACAAGATTTCAGGATCACAAGAACTCTCCGGGATCGAGGTCCTTAGAAAGTTTGAAAGATGTGGAATATCGGCATATTTCCAAGCTCGTATGTCTAGTGACGACCGGACTTTGGTCTGGGGGGGGTTCGATTGTACTGCTTGAATTCTAAAGATGATTGCTTGGTGGTCAGACCATACCAATGGTAGTACTGCCACCAAGTCGATGCCCGGATTATTAGTAAACAGGCCATCCAGAGTATGGCCGGCTTCATGCGTGGGGCCCCTCACCAACTGTTGCATTCCTATTGCTTGCATGTCTGTGATAAGTTGGGCTGTATCTTTAATTTCCATATCTTCCAACGGAAAGTTAAGATCCCCAAGGATTGTATAATCCAAGGATCCTATAACTGCTTCAGTGATTTCTGTGAGTGCGGCTAAAAATTTTGTGCGAGGCCCTGGTGGCCTATAAACCAATGTTCCTTTAAAGGCTTGTTTCTGCGTGAGATTAATAGCGAATGCAATGGCTTCGCAGTTTAGGGTTGGAATATGCTCACATTTTGTCCGATAGACATCTTTATGGATGATGGCTAAGCCACCACCTCGCCCAGAAGTTCTATCTTGTCTAACGACACAATAGCCTTCAGGGGTAGCCGAGACAAAGTCTGGGCCTGAAGCCTCATCTCCCCAGGATTCGGTAATGAAAAGAATATCCAATTCCTGGTTGATAATACATTCCCGAATAGATAAACTATGTTTAGGGAGGGAGCGAGAGTTGATCAGTGCTGCTCTAAAATGCTGTCCCATTTGAGATTGAGCATTGGTAATTGGAGGTGAATAAGAAGTGTGATTGGCTGCAGGTAATGGCAGCGGGAGGGTATATTGACAGCCCGAACATGATGGCACAATGTGAGTTAGGTCTTTAGAAAACGGTAGCGTCTGACAAAAACTACCTAACCCTGGGTTCATCCCTCCCAGCTGATCGGAGGTGTAGATTAATGTTGGTATAGAATCTTGGATGGCAGCAGGGACAGGGGGTTGGCCCTGGGCCCGGAGCTGGCTCGGACGGGCGCAGACGGGCTTGTCTTAGGCGCGTCTTCGGCGCGCGCCCGCTGCGCCCGTCCGCTGCGCATCCTGGCGAGAGAGGACTAAGTAGCTCTCTCCCGGAAGTGGAGAGGAGCTAGAACACGTCCCGAGGCAGCCCCAAGATGGCGGCTGGTGCTCGAGGACGAGTCCGACTCCAAATGCCCAATTCCCTCCTCTGTAGTGGATGGGTAAGTGCAGAATGAGAGTGCAAGTATGCGCCAAATCAATGCGGCAGACTCAGTATGATAAATCAATTTTAAAAGTCACAATTTAAAAATACATAAAGCAACCTAATAATGCCTGAGCATAGGGCTAAAATACACAAGTGCTGGGCGCTAGCAAGTACAATGTCGATTCATGCTCTGTGCCGTGTCAAAGAGGTATCACTGAGCCTCAAGCTCGCTCGGTCTAAGTAGCGAGTTCGGGAAAGCGAGCTGTTCAAATCTCCCTCCGGAAGTCAGCTGCGCGCCGCATCTACGTGTTCGGCATTGTTTACTCCCGCGATGCGTGATCGCGGGCCCTTATGACGTACTCGCGTTGTCAAACTCTCGCTGTGCAAGATGGCGGACCGCGATGACGTAATTGCGGTCGAAAAACTCTTGCGCGATCACGCAGCAAGATCCAAAATGGGGCAGCACACGAAAACCAGGAAAAAAACAACTCGGCGGACTCAGAATCACGGTAAGTCAACGCCGTGCGCGCAATATTGTATTTTTTAAGCGCGACCAAGCAAAAAAATCCGCAAGCTTACGAATTTATGGATTTTTGGGCCGCAAAAGTGCCAAAAATACGCAAATTCCGCGAAAGAAACCGATTTTACGCCCACGTTTAGGCATGCAGCAAAAAAATCCACTACCAGGCAATGCTAGCACCTTTGGAGCGTCCACTTCAGCACCACCAGTAGACATTCGCCCAGAATTTGCTTTTCTGCAGCAGCACTGCACTAAGTGCAAAACCATCATCTTTTATGGCGAACAGTCAGTGGACGCTATTTGTGAAGCTCAACGGAACCACAAATGCTAATTTGTTTTAATTTTTTTGTTTTTGGAATGATGTTGAATTCCAAAAGCTTACTGTTTACTTAGTTCCTTTTTTGTTCAATTTTTAAAAAACACCCAAAAAAGTACAAAATTATTAAAAAACTACAAAAAAATAGAAAGCAAAAAACAGAAGAAAAAAAAATTTAAGAATTACCTTATCTGGTTTAAAAAAGAACTATAATTGCATGGTAATGTCTGAAAGTTTGGTTGGATGTATGCGTAGAGCATGATTGACTGAAAGAATGCATTAGTACTGTATGGTGAATTTATTGGGGCCGATCTATGAGGAAGTGCTGCAGCGTGAATTAGCTGCACCGCGCTGCAGAACTTCTGAAGCACAGGGATGTGACATGCTTACAGGAATATGTCGTAATTCTGTGCTCCTTCTGCACTAACACACAAACTGCAGCTATGCAGTGACGCAGGCACCCTTGCACCATGGTGCAAGGATATCTGTGTCGTGTGGAGATTGTTTTTGAGCAGGAAGGGACTACTTCCTGCACAAAAACAATAACTAAAGGCATTTTCCTCCTTCAATGTGTACTGTGGAATGCAGCATGCATTGAAAGAGGAAAAAACGAGAAGAAATGATAATATTTGTCCATGTTGTGCCTTGCTACACCACCTATAGGGTGGCGCACCATTCACACGTATTTACAGATTTACACTTTCTCGTAAGTCTTGATATGTGTTATTCCATGAGTGTTGTGTGCGAACGGACACAGCAACACCCATGGAACGCCCCTTCATCGCAAAGTGCTGCATTTGAATAGGTCGTATTTTCAAGGAGAGAAAAAGTCAGCAGGGTGGCTTTTCCTCTCCTTGTAAATATGGAGTAGTCACCAGCAACATCACTACGTTACAAAAAGTGATGTACTGGTGGCGCAGGGGGCTTGTAAATCTGCACCATAAGTGCTTAGGTATTGGCAGAGTGATACAATAAGAACATAGTGCTGAATGGCTGATTGACGAACTGCATGAGACTGACAGGAGGTATACTAGGTTGCTGCTCTAGTGCCAGAGAACCAGGTCAGCAGAACTGCTTTAGAGCCACCGAACCAGGTCAGCAGAGCTCCTTTAGAGCCAAAGAACCAGGTCAGCAGAGATGCTCTAGAGCCAGAGAACCAGGTGAGCACATCTGCTTTAGATGGAGAGAACCAGGTCATGAGAGCTGCTCTAGAGGCAGAGAATCAGGTCAGCAGAGCTGATTTAGAAGGAGAGAACCAGGTCAGCAGAGCTGCTTTAGAGCCAGAGAACCAGGTCAGCAGAGCTGCTCTAGAGCCATAGAACCAGGTCAGCAGAGTTGCTTTAGAGCCATAGAACCAGGTCAGCAGTGCTACTTTAGAGCCAGAGAACCAGGTCAGCAGAGCTGCTCTAGAACCAGAGAACCGGGTCAGCAGAACTGCTGTAAAGCCAGAGAAACCAGGTCAGTAGAGCTGCTTTAGAGCGATAGAACCAGGTCAGCAGAGCTGCTTTAGAGGGACAGAACCAAGTCAGCAGAGCTTTCTTTAGAGCCAATGGACCAGGTCAGCAGAGCTGCTCTGGAGCCAGAGAACAAGGTCAGCAGAACTGCTTTAGAGCCATAGAACCAGATCAGCAGAGCTGCTGTAGAGCCAGAGAACCAGGTCAGCAGAGCTGCTCTAGAGCCTAAGAACTAGTTCAGCAGAGCTGCTCTAGAGCCTAAGAACTAGTTCAGCAGAACTGCTTTAGAGCCATAGAACCAGGTCAGCAGAGCTGCTCTAGAGGCAGAGAATCAGGTCAGCAGCGCTGATTTAGAAGGAGAGAACCAGGTCAGCAGAGCTGCTTTAGAGCCAGAGAACGAGGTGAGCAGAGCTGCTCTAGAGCCAGAGAACCAGGTCAGCAGAGCTGCTTTAGAGCCATAGAACCAGGTCAGCAGTGCTACTTTAGAGCCAGAGAACCAGGTCAGCAGAGCTGCTCTAGAACCAGAGAACCAGGTCAGCAGACCTGCTGTAAAGCCAGAGAAACCAGGTCAGTAGAGCTGCTTTAGAGCGATAGAACCAGGTCAGCAGAGCTGCTTTAGAGGGACAGAACCAGGTCAGCAGAGCTGCTTTAGAGCCAGGGGACCAGGTCAGCAGAGCTGCTCTGTAGCCAGAGAACAAGGTCAGCAGAACTGCTTTAGAGCCATAGAACCAGATCAGCAGAGCTGTTGTAGAGCCAGAGAATCAGGTCAGCAGAGCTGCTCTAGAGCCTAAGAAATAGTTCAGCAGAGCTGCTCTAGAGCCAGAGAACCAGGTCAGCAGAGCTGCTGTAGAGCCAGAGAAACCAGGTCAGCAGAGCTGCTTTAAAGGGAGATAACCAGGTCAGCAGAGCTGCTTTAGAGCCAGAGAACCAGGCCAGCAGAGCTGCTTTAGAGCAAAAGCAAGCCTGTCTGTGCCAGTCCGCGCTTTGACTGTGCCCAGTGCCAGAACCCCTGGCCCCCACAAACACCACAGAGCCTGACAGTGCTATGATGCAAGCACCCTCCACGCACTCAACCCCGGATGAGAACACACCTGCTACCAGGCCACCCCGAAGTGCACCCAAGGACCCTTCACCTGCCGGAACTGCAGCTTCACCAGCACTCGGCCCACAAACCCATCAACCGAAGGACCCAACTACCTCAGATGCATACTCCTCAACATCTGCTCCACCCGCAAACACGCCGTTGAACTATGGGACCTACTCGACTCTACCTCCCCAGACGTAGCCTTCCTGATGGAGACCTGGCTGAACCCCACATCAGCTCCCGACATCGCCATATCCACCCCGGAAGGCTACAAGATCATCCGCAGGGACCCCATCAACGGCCTAGGAGGAGGAATCAACATTATCCACAGGAACACCATTAGAGTATCGACCAACACTGACGACACCCTCAGCACCGCCGAACACATGCACTTCCAGATTCACACCAACCCCAACACCACCCTCAGAGGAACCCTCGTCTACAGACCACCCCGGACCCCGACCAAAGTTCAGCGACTCCATCGCCGACTTCATCAGCACCCACGCCCCCGCCTCCAGGGACTACATCCTCCTCAGGTTCCTGAATTTTCTGCTCGAGAACAACTCGACCACCCTGATCGACAACCTTGCCAACCTCGGACTCAGACAGATTGTGACAACACCAACCCACGCCACCAGCCACACGCTCGACCCTATCTTCACCGCAAGCCCCACGCCTCCTTCAACCACACCACCAAACCCCACTGGGCTGACCACCACTGCATCCAATTCACCATCAGGAAGCCCACCACGCACCACCGCATCCATCAGAGGCCTCAATACTGCTGGAGCAAGGTCACAGATGACCAGCTAACCACCACCCTCGCTCAGAGCCCACCCACTGACTTCATCGACCCCGACACCGCCGCCCGCAACCTCAGAGAATGGATCAATGACTGCACCAACACCCTCGCCCTGCTCAAGACACCCTCCAAAAGCAACACCAACAAGAAAGCCACCTGGTTCACCGAAGACCTCCAGGCCTCCAAACGAACATGCAGAAAACTGGAGAAGATCTGACTCCGCGAACGAACACAGGACATCTACGCAGCCCAAAAGAACACCACCCGCAGACACCATCAACTCATCAGAGCCACCAAGAGGTCCTCATTCAAAGACCGCCTGGATAACAACGCACACAACAGCAAAGAGCTCTTCAACATCGTGAAGGAACTCTCCAACCCCAGCTCCAACACCAACGACATCCCGCCTTCGCAAGACCTGTGCGACGCGCTGGCCACCTTCTTCCACCGAAAGACCACCATCATCCACAACAGCTTCAACGCCACAACCGCCCTGACAACCACTGTCCCCACGACCACCACCTGCACCAACCGCCTGCTCTCCTGGACCAGCATCAACGACGAGGACACCAGCGAGATCATGAACACCATCCCCTTCGGATCACCGTGAGACCCATGCCCTCACCACATCTTCAACAAAGCCAGCATAGCCATCGCACCCCACCTCCGGAAAGTAATCAACATCTCCTTCGAGACAGCAACCTTCCCAGACAGCTGAAAGCATGCCGAGATCACCACCTTACTCAAGAAACCCAAGGCGCACCCCAAGGACCTCAAGAACATCCGACCCATTTCCCTGCTCTTGTTCCCGGCGAAGGTCACTGAGAAAATCGTCAGCAAACAACTGACCCGCTTCCTCGAGGAGAACAGCACCCTGGACCCGTCCTAGTCCGGGTTCCGTAGCAACCACAGAACCGTAACTGCCCTCATCGCCGCCACCGATGACATCAGGACCCTGCTTGACAACGGAGAAACAGCAAGCCTCATCCTCCTGGACCTGTCCGCCTCCTTCGATACGGTCTGCCACTGCACACTACGAACACGCCACATCCTCACTCTCCAGGAGAACTCAGAGCCTCCGCCTCCCCCCCTTCCACTCCATTGCCACCGAACTCATCTGCGGCATACCCCAGGGCTCTGGGGGACCTGAAAGACCCTCCCCACCAACCTACGACAGACCCAGGACCTACTGGCCATCATAAGACTCCTCAAGACCTTGCTCTTCGATTACTAGCAGCACCCTCCCAGCGCCTTGAGACCCTCACAGGTATGTAGTGCACTTTATAAATGGCATGATTGATTGATTGATTGATATGTGTATGTGTGTGCTGTGAATGGGTGCGCACATGTGTATTTGCTCGTGAATGGTTGGTGTATGTGAACTCGGATGTGAGTGCTCATTTGGGTGGGTGTGAATGTGTGTGTTCTTTTTTGTAAGACAATGTGTGTGTGTGTACCTGCCTCCACGCTACTGAGTATGGCCATGGAAACTTGACACGGGAAGTGCATAGGATTTTAGAAGTTAAATTACTTATGATGGCTGTTGTAAGTTAATAAATATTCATATACAACTAAAGGATATGGTTTCAGAAAGCACCTCTGTGCACAGGCTAGGCTGCAGTTTTAAAACCACTGCAACGATACATGGCAAGGAAAAGTGCTTTGCCAAGTAGAAAAGTATTAGTGAAGATACACATACATGTGACTATAAGAACGTAGTTCAGGTGCTTAGTACTAAATGTATGGCATGCTAAACATTAAGGAACATAATGCCCCACAGTAAACAGTTGCAATAAACTGTTCCGCACACTTTAGGCAAACCTACATTTCCATGAGCAGGCCTGACTGTGAATTAAAACAAATGCCAAACACTCAGTTTGAAAAAACTGCTGAAATGTATTCAAAGTTGTTGGACTTGGCCCTTTTTGGCTAAAGTTCCTTAAACCTTTTGCTTTCCCCCTAGATCTTTTTTCTGACATGGTGTTGCCAACTTAGATGCTTGGGACACTTTGCCACTGCTAATCAGTGTCAAAGTGCAAGTGCTCCCTGTGTAAAGAGTAATGGTGATTAGCTGTCCATGATTGGTATTGTTTGCCTTACTACTAAAGTCCTTAGTAAAGTGCACTATGCGTGCCAGGGCTGGTAATGCAAATGCTACTAGTGGGCCTGCAGCACTAATTGTGCCACGCACACAAGTAGCCTTAAAAAGGGAACTCAGGCCTGCCACTGCAGCCCCTGCATGCAGTTTGCTAACCTGCCATGTTGTTTTGACAAGTACACCCACTTGCCAGACCTTAACCTTCCCTTTCTATGCACCTCAGCCACCCCAATGTTATGTCCAGGGTAACCCCTTGACAGGGTCCAGTGCATGTGAAAGGTAGGTTATGTACTGAGATGTGTACCATGTCCTGACAGTAAACTAATCTCCATTTCGTTTTTCTTTGTGGAAAGGCCATCTTGCCCATAGGATAGAATGGGGAGGCTGTGTAATATGTTTTCCAGCCTATTTTCCCAAAGTCTTAAGATGGAGATATGAAGTTTAGTGTGCCCGAACTCACAATGTAATAACACATTCTTTTATGAATGTGGTTTTTGCATTGTGTGTTTAAAAGCCACTCTTTTAGAAGTGGCTGGATTTGGGTGCTCTAAAATTTCTGTGCGTCTCTGCCTGGTTGTGGATTAACTGCCTGGATTTCAAAGTGATAGGATCTGGGGAATGTCTTGACCCAGGGGCTGAGGTGAGACAGCAACAGGCTGGCCTACATCTGGAGTGTGGGGGGGAGGAGTAGCCCCAGAAATGAAGAAGCCTGGGTTGCTGCCATAAAACAATGGTCCCATCTCCTGCTGAGTGATTGAGAATCCAGACTGCCACTAATCAAAGGAAGAAGGTGTCACTGGCAGGGAGGTGCCCAGAACTGGTTTGAACAGGGCTCAGTGCCCCCTGAACACAAAGACTTCAAAGGGGGTATAACTATGAGAGCTGAAGTCCCTGAATTTGGGAGAGATTGCTTGATCAAGAGTGAACAAGACTGAAGCTACTTTGTGGTCAAGACAAACCTTTGCCAAGGAAGAAACAACTGAAGAGACTGAAGGAAAGGACTGACCCTTGCTGTGTGTTCTGTGGCTGGCCTGCAATTTCCTGCTTTAACCAAGGAGAGGCTTAAGGGACTTTGCTTTGTGCTATGTCCCCCTGCTTGAAAGGACTTTGCTGTGTGCTGTGTCCTGAAGTAACTGATCCCCAAGGGCCCGAGGTGAGCTGGCTCCCTGTTGCGGAAACTCAGGAACACAAAGGTTTCAAGGAGAGTTTCAGCGGCACTATGTGTGTGTGCTTTGTGCAGCCTGAGACCCTCAAAAGAAGTGCCCTGTGATCATGGGCACCTGGGTGCATGCATTGCAGTGGCAAGCCTGAGTTCCCTTTTTAAGACTACTTGTGTGGATGGCACATTTAGTGTTGCAGGCCCACTAGTAGCATTTGCATTACCAGCCCTGGCACGCATAGTGCACTTTACTAAGGACTCCACTGGTCAGCTAGCAGTTCACAGCTCTCCTTGAAAAATAAGACCACATTGAGGGAATTAGCCGTCTGGTGAGAAAAGAAGGCCCAAGGGAGAATTTTCTCTAAGCTCATTAATTTTCCCTCTCTAACAGGCACTGGATGGATGGTCTCACTGTGGTCAGAGAGAGACCAGGAAGAGGAAACAAAGAAAATGAAGGAGTTGGACACATCACATATTTAAACCCCTGTCAGGAATGGGGAACACTGCAAATCTTTGTGATCTTGTTGGACAGTGCCATCAAAAGTGGCGCAGCTAGCTCCCTAACTCCCACTTGAGGACAGTGGAGGATGGACTTGCTAATGATCCTGAAGGTAAGGATCCCTTTGTAAATCTGTAGACTGGTCCTGTTGTGGATGGACACACAGGTACCTTGAAGTTGTGGAAGACCTTAGGTGCTTGGGGAGTGTATGGTGAGAGGATGGTCTGTTTTGAGGACTTTGAGGTCCTTCTGTCAGAAGACTCAAGATCAGTACAGTAGCAGAACTGGACACAAGGGCAGATTCAGGCCCATATAGTCCACTGATGCTTCATTGAAGTTTAAAAAGCTGCAGGAAGGATTCAAAAGTCTTTCCACAAACCTGCAACATTTTGAGGGTCAGAAAAGTGCTAATGGTTTCTGGAACACGAATCCCCACTGGATTTGGCACTAGGGGGCCAGTGAAAGTCTTCAAAAACTGAGATGCTCATGTTCTGTGCTATGGAAAAACATCACCACTTCCCTGTGAGTGGGAGTACCTGCAGCAGTAAGCAAATTCCAAGTGGGGAGTTCTATAAATCCCCAGTGAGCCCATAAGTCTGTGAGTTTCCCAGGTGACTGACCAAGCTCTGGGCACCATTGCTATGTTTTATTTTCAAATCACCCCAAATAGAGGTTGGAGGACTGCATCTGCATTCTGTCCAGGGGGCATCAGATTAGGACCGCTCAGGAGGTGGGATCCCCATGGCTCAATAGCACCCATCCACGGCCCATGCAGGTAAGCACCGCAAGACAATGGCAAGGAAAATTAAATAAATTATTATATTTCCCTCGTCATCGTCCATCGAAATACCCCCCCACCCGGCCTCACCAACCTACTGTGCTTGCCTGCACGGGCCGCGACTGTGAGCACCACTGTTCTCAGCTCCCACTCCCTGCACCTGTGTTTCTGGAAGCATAGTCACGGAGACAGTGGCTAACCAGTCTGGCACGGAAGGAGTACGTTCCGGGTTTGGTAGAGAGCTTAGTGCTCAATGCACAGATCAGGAGGAACAATGCTGTCCCTCTGTACTGTACACAGGTGCCCTGGAGCAAGCAAAGTGCATCTGCAGCTGAAAATATGCCAGCGGGAGCATCCAACAAAACATTTAAGAGAAGGCTTACGTTGTGGCAGCAACATAAAAGGGAAGTCACTGTGCTTTAAAAAATACCCCATATGGTATAAATAGGGCCTCAGAAATCTTTACATTCTTCCTGCATGGTAGCCCAGTAAGGCAAGTGGCAAACCTTTTATGGCCTGAAAAGTGACATTTTATAGTTCGGAAACCAAATTGAAATAGAGAACCCTCTTTTAGCCTGATTCTACAATCTTGTTTACACTGCAAATCAATGTAATTAATGCAATGGAGCAAATAAATAGCATTGACAATACATATGTTTATAGTACATGTATTTTGCAGAAACCATATAGCTGTCTGGATAAGGTCATGATTAGTTTCAATCATTACTGGGGAAAAAGTGCAGGGTGCCCTATGATGTGCGTGTATATGCCTCAAAAATGAATATCTGAAAGAACTATACATGTTTTTAATACACCGAAATACAGAAAGATACACCTTGGTAGGAAGCACATACGTTAACTCATTGCGTCCATATCTGTTAAATTACAGTCTCTCCTGTTTGGTGTTGATGCACAAGGACATTGGTGTAGCCTGTGTCTGAAGAAAAAGGCGGGAGGGGTGTCTTATTACAAGAGTAGATGTAGAAATGTGGTCCACACAAAGAGTAATAAGTGCAGTCCTACCTATCAATTGTCCTAGTGCCAAAAGTATCAATTGTTTCCATGCGCTATAGAAAATAAGGGGTGTAAAAAAACAACAAAAGGGCACAGATTAAAGTATCAAACTGAAAACAAAATTAATATTCATGAAATTCTTCACTCCGTATTCAAGCCTTGCACCTATCATAAGTCAACGTTTGGGTATGGATTATAGATTGAAAGAATGACAACTCCCTGTGCCATACATTTCAAAAGAGTGATTTATTTTTGTACTCACCTCCAGAACCTTTTCACATTGATTACCTCATCAGTATGCAGTCGCAGCCACTAGCAGGGAAAAGTGGTGGAGCATCCGGGTATTCCAAATCTTACACTCCTGATGCACTTGTGGTATATAAATAAATAATACCGGATCTATTTTTGAATGAATGAATGAATAACAGATAGCTCAATAAAATAAGAGTCAAGATTCGAGGTAGTAGGAGTTTCTGCAGGTTTATTACAGCATAAGGACAGGATCAGGACAACCTGCATAGGAACAGGGGTAACAGGGCCCGGCAGGACAACCGGGGCCCAGCAGCTGCCGGGGCTTGATCTGGAATGAGCGCGCTCACTTTCAATAATAATACATCAACTTATATACATAGCGCAAACACATAGCATTACATTGCAGTAGGCGTAACAGTGGGTGGAGCAGAAGGCGTGACGCGTAGCAGTCGCGAGAGATAACAGTAAAAGTAGGTGTAACTGGGAGTATACATGGACATGTGATGCAAACGTAACAGAATATGTCATGAATGGGCGGAAACATAGGAGGGGGCTACCTAAGGAGCCGGGACCTCTAACCTAATGGTGCGCGTAAACTGGCAATGACGTGTTACTAGGAGAAGCTGGGGGCTATGAACTCTGTGCTAGGAGCAGAGACTAGAGTCTGGAGGGTCGGAGCGACATGTACCTAAACCCTATCTGGTATCTGATGTTTAGGGAACATGTTGATATAAACTAGAAGTCATGAGGGGAAAAGCTAACTTGATTCTAAGACTGGACCATGCATTATTCTACATGTAGTGCGTGATGAAGAATATTAAATGACCATTAATACAGTATTTCTCTAACGTGGAGCCGAATAGGCTAGACAATGACGGAAACTATTGATGCAGTTCAGTAGCTTAGGAATGCAGAGAAGAAGGACTGAACTGATAACTGGAACTATAACATACTTTTGGCAGACTCAGAGGCAGAGCCAAGCTGCACCGGGCACTGTGAGGCAGGAAGTAAGTGAAGGGTCGAGGATACAGGTGGGGGCTGTATCGCTCCTCAGCGAGGCTTTCAGGAGACAGGAGCTGAATCTGATGTCCGGGCCCTTTTGAGGCCTGGAAACGGGGACTTTATTATGGAATAACGTGCACACTAGAAAACATGGCAACATAGCTTTACATAGGCCTGATATTCGTAGTATTCACGAGGACTGGAAAATGACATACTAGAGGTGGACACAACTGGAATTGCGTCATTAATCGGACATGGGGAATAACATATGCATATTGGTCATGCACACATAACATATGATGGATGAGGCGTAGGGACACGAAACATGGCAAAATTTACTTTTCCACATTCCCTCCTTGTCACTACGTTTCCATCAGGAAACATCAATTTTCATGATACCATCTATCATTTCATACAGTACCATTTGCTCGTCTCGAATTGCCTTGGAACGGGATTTAGAACGGGGCTTGGGACTAGGAATACAAGAGGTAGCGCACATGCTGCAAATCGCAGGGCCACATTGTATACTGAGGCAGCAGCTAAATATGATCGCTACTGCAATACCTAGAAAAGACAGGACTTTCCATCCCCATACGGAAATTATATTCCAGAACCAACCGGACCATGTCCAGGTGCCTGGATCTTGGTGTAACAGATGGGCAATTTTATGGAGTCTGGTTATAGCTGAATAAACAGACGGCGCGTTATTTGGAATGAAAATGCAGCAACTAGATCCGATGACTCTACAGGCCCCGCCCCTATCGGCCAGTATGACGTCAAGGACGAGACGATTTTGCAAAACGACAAATCTCATAGCAGATTGTTCTTCGGTTAGGTTACCTAGGGCAGAGGCAGTCTCATTTACTACAGCTTCAAGGGTTCTTGTTAACCTACGGATCAGTTTACTATTCTGGACAGGTCCTACAAAGAAGAAGAAACCTTTATTGAAATCTGTATACTGTTCTAGAGTAGTTTCAGTATAATCGACAATTGGGGACTCCCTTCTATGTCTAATGTGTACTAGATGTGTGTTTCTGTGATAATCAGATGGGGCTAGGAAAACAGGTGGCAGTAGGAAAGCAATGTAACAGGTTCCTTCCCAATCGAGGGGCAGACGGACATATGCGGTTTGACCACAAATAAAATAAGAATGACGTGAAGCTTTGAAAACAGATTTCCCACTGTCACTATACTGGATAACAGTAGTACAATCACTATGACCTACATGTATGGAACCATAACTACGGACACATAATTCGCCTTTGACAGGTAATACTGAAATAGCAGGTAAGTCTGGAGTAGTATCAGACTGAACATTCAGGACCATGAAATTCGACGAATAATTACCTAAATTATAAACTTCATTTTCTAGATCTAAACCTGTTCTGTGGGGGAGACCTTGCTTGTCTGGAAAACATGTACTGTTAAGAAAAGACATATCTGTTGAGGATGACGTTAACGTGGACCATGCTCCACACGAACCATTATGTGAAAATGGATAAGGAAAGAGTGGCAGAACTCCCTTCGGTGTCTGGAAAGGGGGGAGTCGACCACACACCCAACAATTAGTGGCATTGCTGGTCTGGTGTGAGTAATGTAACATACGGATAAATGTGTTGTTGCGCATAGCAAGGCGGTATGAATATTCGTGAGGAGGCAGATCACTAAACGTGTGCTCTACTGTAGCATTAGCAGACATATTTACATGAGGAACTGGAAAATACAGATAGAACGCATAGCTGGTGCAGGAAATCAAAATGCTGATTAATAATATGAAACTCAGAAAAACGATACATTGAATTGAACTTCGACTAACTCTCTCACTATGGGGGTCTATTTTATACATGTCAGAAACAGTCTAACCGTTTCACCTAGGGGAGGACTTATACAATCAAACTGACTGACTTATTTTACTAGACCTGAGCTTTAACTTATACTCCTGTTGCGGAGTTTTCTCTAACCAGGGAGGGGTTGTAGTAATGTCTTTTGCGGGACAGTCCTTTAAAACAATGTTTTGACAGTCTTTAGAATCTTGGGAATCCTTGGAAATGTTTTTAGAAACCGGTTTCAATCCATTGAAAAGTTTAATATGAGAAAGGTGGATCCATCCTTTTCTGCCTTCCAACTTGACGGCGGTACGGGTGGTCAAGAGGACCTGACGTGGCTCCTTCCAACGAGGCTCCAACGGACTTGATCTGTCGAAATTCCGGACCATCACTAGGGAACCTGGAACGATTTCATGCGGTGCCACCTCGGTATTGTCTGGAAATGCGGCGGCAACCTGTGAACGACATGAGTTGAGGGCAGACATCAAGGAAGCTAGGTAATCTGTCAGCATATTACATGAAACATCGGTAATACTTCGGGGTCTAGGAGTACCCCACATGTTAGGGGGGCGGCCGAATACGACCTCATACGGGGACAGACCTGATCTGGAATGTGCGACCATGCGCATATAAAACAAAGCGACTGGCAGAGCTACTAGCCAGTCCACACCTTTTTCTTTACAGACTTTGGCAATACGGATTTTCAGGGTTTGATTATGTCTCTCGACTAGACCGGCTGCTTCAGGATGGCGTACACAATGAAACTTCCACTGGTACCCTAACAACAGGGAAACGTGCTTCATCAGTTCAGAGGAGAATGGCTGGCCGTTATCAGAATATACGACTCTCGGGAGTCCATATCTAGGGAAGAATTCACGAACCAACTGCTTGGCAGTGGTCGCGGCTGTGTAATCTGGGACTGGATATGCTTCTGTCCACCTGGACAAAGCGCATACAACTACAAGGACATACTTGAAACCTCGACATCGCTCCATCTGAATATAATCCATCTGGAGGACCTCAAAAGGGTGGTCAGGGGGCTGGAAACCACCTTGTTCCACCGGGACACTTTTACCTGGATTAAACTGACAACATATCATACAGGTACGGACTTTCTGCTTGGCTGCAGCTCGTAAATGCTTGTTGAACCAAATGTTCTGGATACTATCTAACATAGCTTTTTCTCCTAAATGTGCTGGACTATGTGCGGTATTGATAATGACTTGAACCATAGAATCGGGGAGAAACCATGTGGCTCTACCCTTCGTTAACCATCCTTGATCTGTCTGGACCCCTCCTTGTTCAGACCATTGCTTGATTTCTTCGGGAGTAGCATGTAACTGTATATCTATGACGTCTTGTGTAGGGTCCTTAACTGTCATGCATGTAATCGGATCTGGAGTATGTGTCATGTTAACTGGAATGTCTGGAGTCTGTGCTGTAAGCTTGGCTGTGCGGTCTGCTAGATCATTACCTTGGGAAATAATGTCGGTATCTTTCGTATGTGCTTTGCACTTCATGATAGCAATAGATGTCGGTAAATGTATGGCATCTAACAGGGCTTGAATAAGGAGACCATGCTGAATCTTGGTTCCATGAGAAGTCATGAAACCTCTCTCCTGCCAGAGCACTCCGAAGTCGTGTACAACTCCGAATGCGTAACGTGAATCTGTGTAAACATTAACTTTCAGGTTCTTGGCATGTATACAGGCTTGTGTCAGAGCGACTAGCTCTGCTGCTTGAGCAGACAGGGTGTCAATACGGTGTGTTTCAATAACTTCGGTGTCGGTAGTCACTGCATACGCGGCGACTAGTTCTCCTGTACTAGTTCTCATACATGAAACATCCACATAAAGTGTCAGGTCGGGATCTGGTAACGGAATATCTGTCAGGTCTTGTCTTGGCTTTGTCGTGATGTTGACTACTTCCACACAATCGTGTGTGGCAAGATTTGAACTAACTGATGGTAACAGTGTAGCAGGATTCAGAACGTTGCAGCGTCTAATTTCTATGTGTGGTTGGAACAGTGTCAATTCATAACCTGTTAAACGTGCAATTGTCAAGTGCTGTGTTTGTGTTCGGTTTAAAAGAACTTCCACGGAATGTGGAACTTGTACTGTCAGGGAGTGTCCTAAAACTATGGAATCACTTTGTCTGATTGCTAGTGCTGTGGCTGCAACTGACTTGAGGCACGCAGGCAACGCCTGGGCGACTGGATCTAATGTGCTCGAAAAATAAGCACAGGGCTTGTATTGTCCTGCTTGATCTTGTGTAAGAACAGATAATGCTGTACCTTCGCGTTCAGTAACGAAAAGTGTAAAAGGCTTACTGTAGTTCGGTGTGGCTAGAACTGGAGCTTGACATAGGGCTTTCTTTAACTCGTTGAAACTAAGTGTATGTTCAGATGTCCAAGGGAGGACAGTCGATACGGCTGCCTCCTGTGTCGTTAACTGTATCAGTGGCTTGGCTAGAAATGCATACTGGGGAATCCATTGTCTACAATAAGAAGTAAGGCCGATAAAGGCACGTACCTCCTTCTGGGTTCTGGGCTGGGGAAGACTCGCTATTAACTGGATACGGTCTGGTGTCAACTGCCTACCCCTCTTGGACAGCAAGTGTCCTAAGTATACCACTTGCTGGACACAGAATTGAAGCTTCGAAGGTGACACCTTGTGCCCCATCTCGGCAAGGAAATACAAAACTGTCAGTGACGCTCGCTCGCAGTCACGTTCAGAACGGGCTGTGATCAGTAGATCATCGACATACTGGAGCAGGGCAGTGTCAGTTGGCATGTGAATGTTGTCTAGTTGTCTCTTGAGTGCTTGACTGTAAATACTAGGACTTTCTGTGAAACCTTGAGGAGCGCGTGTAAACATATAGCTCCTTCCATTTAAACAAAATCCGAAAAGAAACTGGCTGTCTGGATGAATCGGAACACTGAAAAATGCATTCTTGAGATCGATGACTGTGAAAAACATGGCTTCGGAATCAATAGCAGTTAACAGGGAAGAGATATCTGGGACAACTGGGTACTGAGGAATAATACATTTGTTAAGCTCTCGTAAATCAATCACTAATCGATATACTGGGGGTGCATTTGGATCAGTACGTTTCATGACTGGAATGATCGGAGAATTGCATACATTGGAGTCAGTTTCTACAACTACTCCTTGAGCCATGAGCTCGTCAATAATTTTGGATAAGGCTGCTACAGCCTCAGGTGGCAATCTGTACTGTCTGATTCGGGGTAACACTACACCTGGCTTGAGAGTCACACGATGGGGTGTGATTTGCATGTAACCTACATCAGTTGGACCTTGCGCCCATAGATGCTGCGGGACATTAGACAATCTGGAATCAAAATCACGTAATACATAGTGACCCTTAAAGTCACGTAGGAACAGACGTATTCCCTCTGGGGAACAGCAAATAACTGCACCTAATTCTTTCAGTGTCTTAATGCCTAATAGGTTTTCTGGACATGACTTAGTAAGTAACAGATCAGTAGTACGGGACAATGGACCTACTTCTAGAGTGACTGGCTTTGATATCTCATTAACTATTGGCTTTCCTGAAAACCCAAGGGAAACATTTCTTGAGCCTGAGAGCGGAGCCCCTGGAACTTCGGCATGACTAATTGTGGTCCTACTTGCCCCTGTATCGATCAAAAACTTTCTGTCTTTCCCTAATACTTGACTGTGAACATAGGGACCTTCTTGATCTACAGGTATCTCGATGAGAGGCAAGCCTACCTCCCTCTCTAGGCTGTTTCATGAATATGGCTGGTACTCTGGATACTCTGTCTGAGCATACTGGTACATCTGCGATGTAACGTGCTGTGTTGCAGCAATAGGCTGCGGTGCGGAAACTGTCTGTTGTGCATTCTGTGACTGAGGAATCTGTGAAACTTGTTCTTGTCTAGGCGGACGTGGTCTTTCTTTAGTCTTACCAGTAGCTATGTTATGTTTCAGAACTGCACACTCGTTTATAAAATGACCTGGCTGTTTACAATAATTGCAGTTCCCTTTAACGGGAGCTGCAGGATGACTGGCTTGATTCGGACCCCTCTTCTGACTGTCTTGAGGAACAGATTGTGCAACTAGCACTTTCATTTTTGTGTCTTTCATACGTTTTCTTTCGTGTTCTTGCTCTTCCCTGATTCTATTCTGGTGATACTGGAGCATCTGGAGCATCTGGGACGGGGTATTTGCTTGCCAGGTGCTTTCGACTTTCAAAACTCGGTTTCTAATTTGTGGACTTGAATTCTTGACTAATTTGGTAACAAAAAGGTGAGGGTATGACTCACTACTTGTCTTGAGACCACTGTTGATACTGAAACATTTTTCAAATCTAGAATAAAAATCACTAATATCTTCATCTTGTTTCTGTTTACAGGCTGAGATTGCATCCCAGTCTTCCTTCCTAGTTGTCAATAATCTGGGTAAAACTTGAATCAGTAATTCTGGTAATTCTTTACATTTATCTCCAAGACCGGTACCTGGTACTCGTGCCTTGTCTTCAGCTTCTAGAGCTGCCCAATCGATCTTTTTCTCTCCCACCTCCCATTCTTTTTCCTTTAACTTTTCATACACCCTTGCGGGTAACAGGACCTTTAACATTTTAATGATATCTGGGTAAGTATATTCTCCCATACGGAGCATGTCTTTTAATTCTCTATGGAACCCTGCTGGATCTTTGTCATGACAGGGAATTAATTTCTTCATTTCAAGAAGTTCCATCTTTGAAATCGGAGTGTATACAAACACTCGTTGCATTTCGCCACCCGTCCCTCTGACTGGGTGGACTTCTCGTAACGGATTCTGTCTGTCTATGTAAAATGATTTACTTTCTGGGGGTGAGACATGAACAAAATGCGGGTTCAAAAACGTTCTATATTTGTGGCGCTGTTCTAGAATGACACTAATTAAATCGGTACCTAGACCTCTCCATCTATACTGGAGTAACTCGTTCAGGATATCATGCAACGGACCTGGATCAGAATGTTGACCCTCATACAGAGTAATGAGGTGCTGGATCATATACATACCCACCAGTCGTTGCTCGGCTGGGGGCAGTTTCAGGAACATTTGTGCCACTATTTCGTCTGGAAAAGTGGTAGAATCAGTAATCCATCGGACTGCTGACCGGGCTAGTTCTTGTTCATGCATGGTACTTAACTCACTGTAACCGATTCGTGATTTCAGAATGTGATCGGTAGCTTGAAATACTTGTTCTAGAGAACCTTGTTCTGGTGCTGGATGATGAAAAATAGACTTGCGTTCTAGGCGTAAATGGCGATCTGGAAATCTAGATCTTCCTACATACGCTATTCTGGCGGAATTCTCGTCTTCCTCTTCAGGATCAGAGATACTTTCTTTCTCGCTTACTTGTGCTGCTTTACGCTGGTCGTGTAACCTTATTATTTCTTTACGAATTTTCTTGTACATACTCTCCATGGCACCGACGGTCTTGTGCTTACCCTCGGCTATATTATCACTCCACCTTGTCAGAATTTTCATCTCGGCGGAATCTTTAGACGGGTAATCTTGTTCTCTTATTAGACAATTGATCAGGAACTTTAATATCATGAGCTGAATCTCGGCTTTCCTTTGAGACATAATCTCGCCAATACTTTCTGGATCATCCCCTGTACGGATGAAACGATATATTCTGTCTAGATCTTCTTTCATATTCGGTAAGGTGACTAGATACTCGGTCACTCTCCTTACACGTAAGGAATATAAAACCATATTATATTCGCCTGGAACTGGATCATAGACACATTCGTTAAGGGTTTGCCTGATTTCTGTAACAGACTGATGTTTGGGCGTGCGCTGTAACGCTTGAGCATGTAATTCGAGTAATGTTAAACGCTTGTGTGGCGGCGGGGTTTGAGGAAGACCTCCTCCTGCGGCCCCTAGACTAGAATCGTCGACTGACATTCTTCGTCCTGGCAGGGTCGGTAATTGTAACGTGGGCTGGACTTGTATGGCGGGCTGGACCGGGGGAGCTGTTAAGGGCACCCCGGTGTCTGAAGGAGCAGGAAGTGCCTGATTTACAGGGACTGGCGGAGCGCGAACAGGATTTGCATATTCGGGGACTGTGTCGTCCAGATAGGACGAAATAAAAATATCAGCTGCGGTTGGTTTGTGACGTAGCTTGGTCGGAACTAATGGTGGCGGGAAATTACTAGATGCCTCTGGGGTCGCTTTTGGCAAACCTTCGGCAAGAAGAGGATACATACCCTTAATGAGGGCATGCCTCTGTCTGTCTGACTGTTCGGCTTTGACTTGTTCACCTATCTCGATTAATTCTCTTTCTTGGGCTCGTTCTTGGGATTCTCTACTTAACTCCGACTTTCTGACTTCCTTTTCGGTTCTTTTATGAGCTTCCTTGCGCCATAACTCGATGGCATCCTTTTGTGACTGTCTGGCTTTCTTTTTCCATAATGCTTCTTCTACTCGCATGATACATTCGGCATCCCATGTACCCGATACGGGCCATCTATACTTTTCTTCTAACTGTTTGGTATACTCTACCCATAAATCTAGATACATTATGGCGCTTATGCCATGTTTCTGATACATAAAATGACCTGGACTGTCCCTGGGCGGGACAGGAACTGCTTCTTCCAGCAGACCCTTTCTAGTTTTTAACTGACGTAACTTGGGAAATATAGGCATGACTGAACTGTAATCTGGACACAATACAATACACAATAAAAACACGAAATCACGTCACACTCATACCACAACATTACAATACATGAAGAACATTATAAATAACAGTTTGAACAGAATATTACCTGGAATACTGAGAACAGAACAGAACAGAATTTCTCGAGAACGGAACAGACTAGAGTTACTGGATGCACTGCTATAACAGTACGGAACATACCGGTCCCATAAAGGGACGCATCAAGACCCGTATCCACCTAGGTGAACACTTCGTTTGTGAGTCTGGGCACCACCAACCCACGGACCAGGAGTCAATTTAGATTGGTCCTGTCTAGATACTACCCCAGCAATGGTACTCACCGGGCAGCACGGAACGGAAGGCCTCGGACTGGACTGGACGACGGACGACGAACTTCGGACTTCAGTTACAGGTGGGCCTCCGGATACCTCGGACCTTGGACTCTCGGCTTGGGCTCTGGTCGGGACTCGCCGCGTTCCTCCACCGTCTCGTTCGGATGCTGGACCGCCTCCTCCGTCTCCTCCGTGGGCCTGAGGGATACTTGAAGCAGAAATATCTGCCAGTGCACGGTATGGTTCCGTCACGACTGCAGAGGGTCAGGGGGTCGGCGTGGCTTCACCGACGCGTGGGGAAAGGGCAAGTCCCTGTTCGGGCGCCATTATGTGGTATATAAATAAATAATACCGGATCTATTTTTGAATGAATGAATGAATAACAGATAGCTCAATAAAATAAGAGTCAAGATTCGAGGTAGTAGGAGTTTCTGCAGGTTTATTACAGCATAAGGACAGGATCAGGACAACCTGCATAGGAACAGGGGTAACAGGGCCCGGCAGGACAACCGGGGCCCAGCAGCTGCCGGGGCTTGATCTGGAATGAGCGCGCTCACTTTCAATAATAATACATCAACTTATATACATAGCGCAAACACATAGCATTACATTGCAGTAGGCGTAACAGTGGGTGGAGCAGAAGGCGTGACGCGTAGCAGTCGCGAGAGATAACAGTAAAAGTAGGTGTAACTGGGAGTATACATGGACATGTGATGCAAACGTAACAGAATATGTCATGAATGGGCGGAAACATAAGAGGGGGCTACCTAAGGAGCCGGGACCTCTAACCTAATGGTGCGCGTAAACTGGCAATGACGTGTTACTAGGAGAAGCTGGGGGCTATGAACTCTGTGCTAGAAGCAGAGACTAGAGTCTGGAGGGTCGGAGCGACATGTACCTAAACCCTATCTGGTATCTGATGTTTAGGGAACATGTTGATATAAACTAGAAGTCATGAGGGGAAAAGCTAACTTGATTCTAAGACTGGACCATGCATTATTCTACATGTAGTGCGTGATGAAGAATATTAAATGACCATTAATACAGTATTTCTCTAACGTGGAGCCGAATAGGCTAGACAATGACGGAAACTATTGATGCAGTTCAGTAGCTTAGGAATGCAGAGAAGAAGGACTGAACTGATAACTGGAACTATAACATACTTTTGGCAGACTCAGAGGCAGAGCCAAGCTGCACCGGGCACTGTGAGGCAGGAAGTAAGTGAAGGGTCGAGGATACAGGTGGGGGCTGTATCGCTCCTCAGCGAGGCTTTCAGGAGACAGGAGCTGAATCTGATGTCCGGGCCCTTTTGAGGCCTGGAAACGGGGACTTTATTATGGAATAACGTGCACACTAGAAAACATGGCAACATAGCTTTACATAGGCCTGATATTCGTAGTATTCACGAGGACTGGAAAATGACATACTAGAGGTGGACACAACTGGAATTGCGTCATTAATCGGACATGGGGAATAACATATGCATATTGGTCATGCACACATAACATATGATGGATGAGGCGTAGGGACACGAAACATGGCAAAATTTACTTTTCCACACACTCACAGACTCCCCTGTGCCAACCCAGATGCTGCTCCCATGCTGGTACTATATGGCATGAGAGGAGCGCCGGGATTGGGCTGAGCGGGCTAGTTACGCTCTCCAGCAGTGAGCCTGTGCTACTGAGCCCTGCTGATATCTCCAAGCAACAGCCTGGAGATATCCAAGTGTGCATGTCGGTTTCGCTGTCCTAAGACGGCCGGCCAAACTGACATGCTCACTTGCAGTGCCCCGTGACCAGTCCGTCTCTTGTTGCTGTCCCTAAGAGGATGGCCCTGCACTCAAGATTCCGCTATGGCTGCAGTGTAAAATAAAATGACAATAAAGCAGTTTTATTAATTGTTTTTTTTCCATTTTATTTTACATGAGTCTGCAGTGGGGCGAAGCTCCTCCACCATTATGGAGGAACCGCACCTGTCAGTCTGTATTATTGTTGTAGCCCTAAATGTCTATCGAAGACTTTGAACCTCTATGAACTCTTACACCCAATCCAGATGGCTTGTTGAATCCTTTACCTCATTAAAGCACTATAAGGCAGTGCACAGCAAATCAGTATGGCTTGTGGATGGGGTGGAAGACTTTGGGTACAACATCCAAAAGTAGTTCAGTTTTGGCTGATCTTACATCTATTTTCCTATATTCACTCAACAATGAGTTATTGTCATTGTACTGTTAGTGGGGGCAAGAATGTATTTTGTCCTTCTTTTATCTCTGCTCATGGTTGACTCACGGCTCTGTGTAATCATGGTAATATACCAGTGGCGCATTTTGGGATGATATTTTCTTGACATTCGATCGAGTGTATTATAAACTAAACAGGACATTTTACACTGAAAACATAAACCAACGGTGGACTAAAACAACTGAACATCAATAATAGTTCATATATTGTATAATGTCCTGTCCACAACCTGTCCAGTACCTGCCGCTGTTTGGTGCCACCATCCAGCAGATCAAAGGTCAGAACAAAATGGGAAGGTACACCAAAAAGAAATTATAGTCTATTGCATATATGCAAATATATCCTTTATTGTACTTCTTCCGTACTAGACCAATAAAATCCAGCCAACGCAGATTTTTTCCACTTCCACAGACACAAGAGATACTTATCATGGAATGAAACAGAATTGCTTATTAACCTCTTTGGTAAATACCAGAGATTACCGAATCTGAGTGGCTTAGTATTGAACAAGGACTCTCACACCGTAAAAAATTGTGAAGGACGATTAGGTATATATATTCTAAAGAGAACACCTGCCTGAAATTATCTCAAGCCCTGATGAAGTTCCAGGAGTAATTGGAACAAAGAAATACAATAAAGGATACATTTGCATATACGCAATGAACTATCACTACTTTCTGGTGCGCCTTCCCATTTTGTTCTAATCCAGGACACTTTACATTTTCGTCACAGTAATATCATTATTATCATTAAAATTAGCCATGACTCTTCCAATTGATGCATTTAATCATGAGCAGACGTCCAATTGAGGTTGGTTTGGAGGTGACCACTCACTGGAAAACCATAGAAATGTAATATGTCCTTCTATCAATCAATTCGCATTTGTAAAGGGCAGCATTGTCATCCCTAGGGGTATCTGGGCATTGACGATGCCTTGTCTCCATCG
The DNA here is from genome assembly GCF_964261635.1 of Lissotriton helveticus. NCBI lineage: Eukaryota > Metazoa > Chordata > Amphibia > Caudata > Salamandridae > Lissotriton > Lissotriton helveticus. The sequence continues at coordinate 2,056,433,119 of NC_136061.1, forward strand.
AACAGCTACGTATTGACTCTTTCCCTGAATTCTGCCAGGTGAGGATGTTGTATGGAGGGGTATGTCATTCCAGGGTTTGGCAGTGATGTAGGAGAAGCAGCTGGCCCCGATGCGTCTGCGACGGATGCGGGGGTGTGGATGAGGGCGAGAGAGGAGGAGTGCAGGAGTTTGGAGGTTTGGTGGAATCTTAGGTGATGATTGATGTAGGATGGTCTTTGATTGTGTTGGGCTTTGCAGGTGTGAGTGAAGTTATTGACCTTATTGAAAATAATGGTATGGAGTTCCTCTCTAGTAGTTAAAATGGGTAATAGGAACCGGTACAAGGGTCTCAAAAGAGACCACTGGTGTGTGCATGAAGGAGGGGGAATTCTCCTTTCGGAACTAGGGCTCTCATACACCCAGCAAGCTATGTGTCATGCTTCATCCTTTGAGCCTGCCCCTCGTCAGGTCGGCGCTGCAATACCTGACGGGCACCCGATACCAGGGCTCTTTATCGGGGATCTTTTGTTCCTGCCGGTGGGTGCAGTGGGGGTGAGGTACCTAGTGAGTGTAGATGTAGGGTTGAGTGAGTTAAAATAGGTCAGTTAGTCCTAAACCAATTTTATTCCGTAGGTAAACTGTCTAGTAAAAAAGGTGGAGAGGGGCCAAAAACCTAGTCGCGATGTGGCTAGTTGTGAGGGCCCTACTAACTGATGATCGACATGTTTTGTGTCTGTAAAGTCATTAAAGATCAAGACGCTTCTACAGGATCAGGAAGTCATACTATCTACACTGGTAGGTAAGTGTAAAACTACATACCCCATTGTCTTCATAGTAGACCTAAACTGTATGTAAAATTGTATGCAACAGTGGCCGGCGGTAAAAGGACACCGAATGGGTCTGGCAATTAAATCGCTCCAAGGACTCTGACCTACCCTGCCGCCGACACCGGGATGAAGTTATTGACCTGGCATCCCTTCTGGATGGGGTGCCAGTGGAGGTTTCTGAGGTGGGGGGTGATGTGTGACCGTTTGTGAAGGTCCAGAATGAGTCTGGCTGCCACGTTCTGTATGGTCTGGAGGCTTCTGAGAAGCTGGGTGTTGATAATGGTGTTGAGAACGTTTCCATAGTCGGGCTGCTTGTGATGAGTGCTTGAGTGATGGTCTTTCTGGTGTTCACTGTGTTTCAGGTGAAGATTCTGCGTAGCATGCAAAGAATGTGGAAGCAGGAGGATGCAAATGCATTGACTTATCATTTCATGATTAGTTTGCTATTGTGGGTGATCCCTAGGTTTGGTCCATGGTCTGTAGGTGTAGGGGTTGGTCCAAGTTCAGCCGGCCACCAGGTGTGGTCCCAGGCAGAGGCGGTGTTTACGAATATCAGAACCACTGTCTTGTTGGAGTTCAGTCGAAGGCAGTTGTTTCTTATTCAGTTGGCTACAATGGTCATGGTGCTGGAGAAGTTGGTAGAGGCACTGGTGGGGACATTGGTGAGCGAGGTGATAAGTTGAGCATTGTCTGTGTAGGAGATTATGTTGAGGCTGTGAGATCTGATGATGTCTGCGAGGTGGGTCAGATAGATATTGAATAAGATGGGCTGAGTGATGATCCTTAGGGTACATGGCATATGGTTTCCTTGGGTGCAGCGGTGAAGGGAAGCAGCTGGATACTCTGTGTGAGTCCAGTAAGGAAGGAGGTGATACACTTGAGGGCATCTTGTTGTATGACAATGTTGTCGAGTCTCTTGATGAGGATGTTGTGGGAGACTTTGTTGAGCACAGCAGAGAGATCAAGGAGGATTATGGCCACAGATTCTCCGTGGTCAACGAGGGTTCTGATGTCGTCAGTGGCAGCAATCAGCCCAGTCCCAGTGCTGTGGTTGGCTCAGAATACTGATTGGGAGGCATCCAGTAAGTGGTTTTGTTTCAGGAATTCGGTGAGTTGTTGATTGACGACTTTCCCGAGGACTTTAGTGAGTAGAGGTGCAGGGAGATCAATCGCTATTTTTTTAGATCGCTGGGATCGGCGGAGGCTTTCTTGTGGAGGGGTCTGACTTCCACATGTTTCCTTCTGTCCAGCAAGGCTGTTGTGTTGATGGAGGTGTTGAGGCTGCTGAGAGTTCCATGCTGATTGTGTTCAGTCAGAGGTTGAGCAGGTGGTGGGGGTAGGGGTCGATTGGAGCCTCAGAGCATAGATGGTTCCATCATCTATGCAGTGTAGATGGTCTCATCATCACTATTAATGTTGTTTAAGTATTTTGTACGATTCTTCATTCACTTAGTAACACCGCATGATGTGGTCTTAAAGTTCTAATTAAATCTAGCATGTCTTCTCAGTAGGAATCTGTAGCATTTTCCCCAACCCTAGAGCATGTAGATGAACTATGCCACACAGTAGCTACGGTCAAACCTTACTTTATTCTTTAGCATACACACCCAGACTGAACATTACATCATACTTTTTACTGACCACACCCTGACACCTTCTCGCCTATTATGCAGTTACCATCCAGAGTCTGCCCTACAAAGGTCCCAGTTTGTATAGTCTCAATATGCTAAATCTCCTCATTTGTTAAATAGAAAGTTGCAAACAGCATTGAAAATCACTTGTCTGCAATTAGTTGGAGAGATGCTCGCACTTGTCTGCCAGCTCAGGTGATACAAGATGATTGAGGTCCACGTTGATATGGGAACAGCGACTTAGGGTCAAGTTCTTCAGCTGGACCTGCTGGCGGGGTATGCTCTCACATGGTTTCAGAGCTCGACAATGATATAGTAGGTGTTTAGAATGTGATGTGTCCCGAGTGATAGTCTGTATAGGACCATGTGCTGTCACCAGTTGTCCTTAAAGTAACACAACTTCTAGAGAATCAGCGGCAAAAGAAGTGCCTGTTTTCGCTTTTGGTCTCTGTTTAAACAGTATCTAGTTTCCTTCATCAAAGACTATTTCCTGGTCATGGCAACACTGTTCTGTATAGGTTTTCATTTCATTTTTTGGAGTCGCATCAGTGTTTGGAACATGGTTGGTGCTCAACGATCGATCCAAGATCTATTGAGGTAGTTTTGCTCTGTTCGTGCCCCCAAATAGCAAGAGGGCTGTACTCTCCCCAGTTGTGGAATGAGGAGTTTATCGATAGGTTCAAAGGTCCTGAGACAATGCTTGGTTCAGTTTTGATTCCTTCCATGGACCCTCATTGAATGACTCTCTTGAGGGTTCAAATGAATCATTCAATTATACCTTTGGCTTGGGGCCGGAGGGGTGTACTATTTTGGTGTTTGATGTTCAGTCAAACAAGAAAGTATTTGAACTCTCTGCTATTAAAGGGTGGGTTATTGAGAATATCAGGGATGCCCCATGTTGCAAATGTGCCATCAAGTAGTTTTATGACTTTGGCATGATTTGATGAAGAAAAGTCTTCCATCAAAATAAAACGCAAATATTCGTTGATCACTACCATGAGATGATGTCCATTTCCTAAAGGCCCAAAGAAGCCAACAACAACCCTCTCCCAAGTATGGGCAGGAAGGTCAGACTTTGTCACCGGGTGCTGTGTCATCTACGTAGATCAACAATTGAAAATGTGGCATGCCATTAGCTCCTTCTCGACTCGCTCATCTAGCCAAGGGAACCACACTTGATATTGTAGGGCTCTTTAAGTAGCTGTTGGACCATGCCCTTTCTGTAGGCTTACCCCCAAACATTTTACCTTCCTCCTCCCCTTTTTCTGAACTATTTTTTGTTAGCTTTAAGACACTTGGACCTTTACCACTGCTAACCAGTGCTAAAGTGCATATACTCTCTCCCTAAAATGTTGTAACATTAGTTTATCCACAATTGGCATATTTATTTACGTATAAGTAATTTCCTAGTAAAGTGCACTACATGTGCCCAGGGCGTGTATATTAAATGTTAAAAGTGGCCTTTTAAACATGGCCCAGGCATGCCACTGCAGAGCCAGTGTGTGCAGTTTAAAACTGCCATTTTGACCTGGCAAGTTAACCTACTTTCCGTGGCCAAACCTTCCCTTTTATTACATATAGGTCACCCACAAGGTAGGCCCTGGCAGCCCTATGGGCAAAGTGCAATGTATTTCAAAGGTAGGACATGTAATTTTGAGTTTTATCTGTCCTGGTTTTGGAAAACAGCTACATTAATTTTTCACTACTGCAAGGACTATCTCTCCCATAGGTTAACAATAGGATTGCCTTAAAAAATATTTGAAGTATAATTTCCAATTGGGAAAAGATAGAGATTTGGAGTTTGGTGTCTCTGGATGCACAATTTAATATAACAACTTATGGTGAAGTTGGATTTCAATTGTAAGTCCGAAAATGTCACTTTTAGAAAGTTTAGCTAGAGCTAGCCTAATGCACTTGGGGAAAGTATAAAAGAAAACCCACTCAATAATGTAAACAACAGTAAAGTAGTAATGTGTGCACCAGCAGAGGAGGGTCTGCCCAATCCTCCTCATTCAAATGACATAAAGAAACCTAGGACTTAGTCCTGGCCTCCGTGTGCACTACAAAAAACACTCAAATAGTGTAAACACAATGTAAAAATAATGTAAATACAAGGTGAAATACAAATGTCCATGTTGATCGAGATTTCGTCTTCAAAAGGAAGCAACCAAACTCCACCTTTTGGCTCGTCAAATTCATATTTATTCAACAAGAAAAACAATCAAATTTCTTGCAAAACCTGAATTGTTCCTCCCATTGCATTTTGGGCTTAGAACAATAGCCCTTGGTCAGGGGAATCTGTAAACAATAATATGTGTGTCTATGTATTCAGCGCAATATATAATTACATGAATTTCAGCAAACATGTATGACAGTACAGCTCAAAGAACCATAAAATTACATGCTATGATGACTAAAAGCTCTGAAGACAGTCAAAAAGTCCAAGACTCCTGAGCTAAAGAGAAAAATGTTCGTAAAAAGCACAAGCTAAATCAGATCATGTGCATGGTTTGTGCTGACATTTAGGACATACAACCAAGATCGAGATTTAGACAAAGTCTGATGTATACGAAAACAAAATGGCGTGAACCAAAATAAGCAACTCAAAGGAATAATACCACGGAATCTGCAACTCAGAAGTGCAACTATGTGTGTGAAGCATACATAAACAATGTAACATGCTGAACAAACGGTCTCGAAAGAAGTGCTGTAAAAGTAAAATGACGCATACCTTGTAGCAAGATATCCTACAAAAAATCAGGCCAATGACCGCAAAGGCTCCTGTTCTGTATAAAAAACCCAATATGAGTGAACAGAGCAAATGTCAGTGAAACAAAGAAGAAAACAAAGGCTGAAAACATGACTTAACGGCTCCGCACGAATAGCAGCGATCCAGTTGAAGTTACACCCAATTACCCAGCGCACAGCCTAAAACTCGTGTTAATCGTGAACAAACGTACAACAGTGGCGCACATGTGCTACATGCACATGTGGAATCCAACCCGGAAGTGCAGATGAGAAGGCTCAATGGTGTCCATAGAAATAAACAACTTGTGAAAGAGTGGTAAAAAAAGACTCAACCACGGGTGCTGAATGCAAAAGAACCTGAACGTTTGCCAAAAAGTAAATAAAAAGTGAAATGTGCAATTAACAAAAGGGTGATCCATGCGAACAGAAACCAGAGACTATCATTATCTGGAAGACATGATGCACATTGAGCGTTAATAATGTAAATATGATACAGCTCAGTAACATGCATACCAAAGTAATACAATTCCACATATAGAAAGGCATAAAATGCCAACAAGCAATATATCAAACACACGAGCACGAAAAGCGTCACAAATATAGCATCAGTCATGTGCATGATGCCAAACGACTAAGTTGCTCATGTACAGTGTATTATACATATTTATCAAAATTGAGGATCCTCTGCTTGAAAAGCAATTAGTGATTAAAAGGAACGTGGTCAAAAAATAAATAAGTCAAACATACAGAACGCAGTACCCCAAACCAATGGTGGTATTAAAAAATTATGCCTAAATCTGTTAGGAAAATACATTACAGAAAACACGAAAATTCAATCCTGTCATTTAAACTTCTAGGAGTTATGGTGTCAAGAAAACGTATCCAATACGTTTCACATTGGGCTAGTTTCTTAGAAATGTCTTGATACACCTGCAGAGCTATCACCTCAAGAATGGATTATCTGAGTTGTGCAATTGTATGATGGTGGTGAAACCAGTGAGCTACCAGAGGTGAACTTAAAGTCTTCGTTTGTATTCGGTTCTTATGTTCTGTGATTCTGGTACGTAAAGATCTTTCCGTGTTGCCCACGTAGTATAAGTTACACTGGCAGCGGATAGCATAAATTAATGATGGCTATTGCAGTCAGCTGAGAATTGTTAATTTATGAGTGTTCCTGTTCAAGGATGGGTGATATGAGTACCAACCAATACTTTATTACATTGAGAGCAATTATGGCATGTACACAAGCCCTTGTACTCAACGGTCTCAGGTGTGATTAATTTAGATAGCTGCTATCTCTGATTCTTAGACCGTTTGTAAGCAAAAATAGGTGGTTGACAGAAAATGCCTTGAAAGTCTGGTTCCAGTTGGAGTAGCTTCCAACGTTTAAGAATCACACTTCTAATAGCTGGAGATGAAGTTGAGAAAGTAGACACAAACCTCCTTTTAGTTGATTCTTTGACTCTTTTCCGTAATAACTCATCCCATTTCTGATCATGCACACGTCTCACAGTGTCATCCAAGATCTCATCCGGATAACCTCGTTGGGCAAAATTGGTCTTGTATTCTTGCATAATAACTGGAAGTTGTGAGGCATCTGATTCAATCCATTTAGCTCGCAAAAATTGGGAATAGGGAAGGTGTTTCTTAACAGACGGAGAGTGGAAACTTTAAAACAAAACGGAGTTATTGCGATCAGTGGATTTTTTGAATAATAATAATACTAATAATACTGTAATTTGTAAAGCGCGAACAGCTATCTCCTAGGAGGTGTCCCGGCGCTACAACAACACGTGGCATACAGGATGACCTGCTAGCAGCAGAAAGTACAGCAGGTTAGTCCAGATTAAAAAGCCACATTTTAATTGATTTCCTGAAAATAGTTTCAGAGGTGATTTGTCACATTATGTTCCCATGATGCACTAGGCCAGGGACAGACTCATTTGCATATAGCCAGGTTCTGAACTGGGATGGTGCAGTGAGCTAAAAAACGGTGATGGATCAAGCCCTGATCTGTTGACTGGGTAGGAGTGTTCTGATTAACTCAGATACTCTGTCCATCACCACCCCCTTTTTGTAATTATTTTGGCCACCATGAGTGTGGAAGGGTATGCTCAGACATGAGTCCCTTGCTCATTGCACCATCAGGATTCAAGCAAGCCGGGCCGAAGACGGCTGTAATGCCAGAAACCGGTCCCCGGAAGCTTGTTTCCTTTCCAGAGAAGAATTGGCTTGGTAGGTTGGTCTGCCCTGTTCCCATGATGCACTGGGCCAGGGACGGACTAATTTGCATATAGCCAGGTTCTGAACTGGGATGGTGCAGTGAGCTAAAAAACGGTGATGGATCAAGCCCTGATCTGTTGACTGGGTAGGAGTGTTCTGATTAACTCAGATACTCTGTCCATCACCACCCCCTTTTTGTAATTATTTTGGCCACCATGAGAGTGGAAGGGTATGCTCAAACATGAGTCCCTTGCTCATTGCACCATCAGGATTCAAGCAAGCCGGGCCGAAGACGGCTGTAATGCCAGAAACCGGTCCCCGGAAGCTTGTTTCCTTTCCAGAGAAGAATTGGCTTGGTAGGTTGGTCTGCCCTGTTCCCATGATGCACTGGGCCAGGGATAGACTAATTTGCATATAGCCAGGTTCTGAACTGGGATGGTGCAGTGAGCTAAAAAAACGGTGATGGATCAAGCCCTGATCTGTTCACTGGGTAGGAGTGTTCTGATTAACTCAGATACTCTGTCCATCACCACCCCCTTTTTGTAATTATTTTGGCCACCATGAGTGTGGAAGGGTATGCTCAGACATGAGTCCCTTGCTCATTGCACCATCAGGATTCAAGCAAGCCGGGCCGAAGACGGCTGTAATGCCAGAAACCGGTCCCCGGAAGCTTGTTTCCTTTCCAGAGAAGAATTGGCTTGGTAGGTTGGTCTGCCCTGTTCCCATGATGCACTGGGCCAGGGACAGACTAATTTGCATATGGCCAGGTTCTGAACTGGGATGGTGCAGTGAGCTAAAAAACGGTGATGGATCAAGCCCTGATCTGTTGACTGGGTAGGAGTGTTCTGAATAACTCAGATACTCTGTCCATCACCACCCCCTTTTTGTAATTATTTTGGCCACCATGAGTGTGGAAGGGTATGCTCAGACATGAGTCCCTTGCTCATTGCACCATCAGGATTCAAGCAAGCCGGGCCGAAGATGGCTGTAATGCCAGAAACCGGTCCCCGGAAGCTTGTTTCCTTTCCAGAGAAGAATTGGCTTGGTAGGTTGGTCTGCCCTGTTCCCATGATGCACTGGGCCAGGGACAGACTAATTTGCATATAGCCAGGTTCTGAACTGGGATGGTGCAGTGAGCTAAAAAACGGTGATGGATCAAGCCCTGATCTGTTGACTGGGTAGGAGTGTTCTGATTAACTCAGATACTCTGTCCATCACCACCCCCTTTTTGTAATTATTTTGGCCACCATGAGTATGGAAGGGTATGCTCAGACATGAGTCCCTTGCTCATTGCAACATCAGGATTCAAGCAAGCCGGGCCGAAGACGGCTGTAATGCCAGAAACCGGTCCCCGGAAGCTTGTTTCCTTTCCAGAGAAGAATTGGCTTGGTAGGTTGGTCTGCCCTGTTCCCATGATGCACTGGGCCAGGGACAGACTAATTTGCATATAGCCAGGTTCTGAACTGGGATGGTGCAGTGAGCTAAAAAACGGTGATGGATCAAGCCCTGATCTGTTGACTGGGTAGGAGTGTTCTGATTAACTCAGATACTCTGTCCATCACCACCCCCTTTTTGTAATTATTTTGGCCACCATGAGTGTGGAAGGGTATGCTCAGACATGAGTCCCTTGCTCATTGCACCATCAGGATTCAAGCAAGCCGGGCCGAAGACGGCTGTAATGCCAGAAACCGGTCCCCGGAAGCTTGTTTCCTTTCCAGAGAAGAATTGGCTTGGTAGGTTGGTCTGCCCTGTTCCAATGATGCACTGGGCCAGGGACAGACTAATTTGCATATAGCCAGGTTCTGAACTGGGATGGTGCAGTGAGCTAAAAAACGGTGATAGATCAAGCCCTGATCTGTTGACTGGGTAGGAGTGTTCTGATTAACTCAGATACTCTGTCCATCACCACCCCCTTTTTGTAATTATTTTGGCCACCAAGAGGGTGGAAGGGTATGCTCAGACATGAGTCCCTTGCTCATTGCACCATCAGGATTCAAGCAAGCCGGGCCGAAGACGGCTGTAATGCCAGAAACCGGTCCCCGGAAGCTTGTTTCCTTTCCAGAGAAGAATTGGCTTGGTAGGTTGGCCTGCCCTGTTCCCTTGATGCACTGGGCCAGGGACAGACTAATTTGCATATAGCCAGGTTCTGAACTGGGATGGTGCAGTGAGCTAAAAAACGGTGATGGATCAAGCCCTGATCTGTTGACTGGGTAGGAGTGTTCTGATTAACTCAGATACTCTGTCCATCACCACCCCCTTTTTGTAATTATTTTGGCCACCATGAGTGTGGAAGGGTATGCTCAGACATGAGTCCCTTGCTCATTGCACCATCAGGATTTAAGCAAGCCGGGCCGAAGACGGCTGTAATGCCAGAAACCGGTCCCCGGAAGCTTGTTTCCTTTCCAGAGAAGAATTGGCTTGGTAGGTTGGTCTGCCCTGTTCCCATGATGCACTGGGCCAGGGACAGACTAATTTGCATATAGCCAGGTTCTGAACTGGGATGGTGCAGTGAGCTAAAAAACGGTGATGGATCAAGCCCTGATCTGTTGACTGTGTAGGAGTGTTCTGATTAACTCAGATACTCTGTCCATCACCACCCCCTTTTTGTAATTATTTTGGCCACCATGAGTGTGGAAGGGTATGCTCAGACATGAGTCCCTTGCTCATTGCACCATCAGGATTCAAGCAAGCCGGGCCGAAGACGGCTGTAATGCCAGAAACCGGTCCCCGGAAGCTTGTTTCCTTTCCAGAGAAGAATTGGCTTGGTAGGTTGGTCTGCCCTGTTCCCATGATGCACTGGGCCAGGGACAGACTAATTTGCATATAGCCAGGTTCTGAACTGGGATGGTGCAGTGAGCTAAAAAACGGTGATGGATCAAGCCCTGATCTGTTGACTGGGTAGGAGTGTTCTGATTAACTCAGATACTCTGTCCATCACCACCCCCTTTTTGTAATTATTTTGGCCACCATGAGTGTGGAAGGGTATGCTCAGACATGAGTCCCTTGCTCATTGCACCATCAGGATTCAAGCAAGCCGGGCCGAAGACGGCTGTAATGCCAGAAACCGGTCCCTGGAAGCTTGAGTGTGGAAGGGTATGCTCAGACATGAGTCCCTTGCTCATTGCACCATCAGGATTCAAGCAAGCCGGGCCGAAGACGGCTGTAATGCCAGAAACCGGTCCCCGGAAGCTTGTTTCCTTTCCAGAGAAGAATTGGCTTGGTAGGTTGGTCTGCCCTGTTCCCATGATGCACTGGGCCAGGGACAGACTAATTTGCATATAGCCAGGTTCTGAACTGGGATGGTGCAGTGAGCTAAAAAACGGTGATGGATCAAGCCCTGATCTGTTGACTGGGTAGGAGTGTTCTGATTAACTCAGATACTCTGTCCATCACCACCCCCTTTTTGTAATTATTTTGGCCACCATGAGTGTGGAAGGGTATGCTCAGACATGAGTCCCTTGCTCATTGCACCATCAGGATTCAAGCAAGCCGGGCCGAAGACGGCTGTAATGCCAGAAACCGGTCCCTGGAAGCTTGTTTCCTTTCCAGAGAAGAATTGGCTTGGTAGGTTGGTCTGCCCTGTTCCCATGATGCACTGGGCCAGGGACAGACTAATTTGCATATAGCCAGGTTCTGAACTGGGATGGTGCAGTGAGCTAAAAAACGGTGATGGATCAAGCCCTGATCTGTTGACTGGGTAGGAGTGTTCTGATTAACTCAGATACTCTGTCCATCACCACCCCCTTTTTGTAATTATTTTGGCCACCATGAATGTGGAAGGGTATGCTCAGACATGAGTCCCTTGCTCATTGCACCATCAGGATTCAAGCAAGCCGGGCCGAAGACGGCTGTAATGCCAGAAACCGGTCCCCGGAAGCTTGTTTCCTTTCCAGAGAAGAATTGGTTTGGTAGGTTGGTCGGCCCTGTTCCCCCATAATGCACTGGGCCAGGGACAGACTAATTTGCATATAGCCAGGTTCTGAACTGGGATGGTGCAGTGAGCTAAAAAACGGTGATGGATCAAGCCCTGATCTGTTGACTGGGTAGGAGTGTTCTGATTAACTCAGATACTCTGTCCATCACCACCCCCTTTTTGTAATTATTTTGGCCACCATGAGTGTGGAAGGGTATGCTCAGACATGAGTCCCTTGCTCATTGCACCATCAGGATTCAAGCAAGCCGGGCCGAAGACGGCTGTAATGCCAGAAACCGGTCCCCGGAAGCTTGTTTCCTTTCCAGAGAAGAATTGGCTTGGTAGGTTGGTCTGCCCTGTTCCCATGATGCACTGGGCCAGGGACAGACTAATTTGCATATAGCCAGGTTCTGAACTGGGAAGGTGCAGTGAGCTAAAAAACGGTGATGGATCAAGCCCTGATCTGTTGACTGGGTAGGAGTGTTCTGATTAACTCAGATACTCTGTCCATCACCACCCCCTTTTTGTAATTATTTTGGCCACCATGAGTGTGGAAGGGTATGCTCAGACATGAGTCCCTTGCTCATTGCACCATCAGGATTCAAGCAAGCCGGGCCGAAGACGGCTGTAATGCCAGAAACCGGTCCCCGGAAGCTTGTTTCCTTTCCAGAGAAGAATTAGCTTGGTAGGTTGGTCTGCCCTGTTCCCATGATGCACTGGGCCAGGGACAGACTAATTTGCATATAGCCAGGTTCTGAACTGGGATGGTGCAGTGAGCTAAAAAACAGTGATGGATCAAGCCCTGATCTGTTGACTGGGTAGGAGTGTTCTGATTAATTCAGATACTCTGTCCATCACCACCCCCTTTTTGTAATTATTTTGGCCACCATGAGTGTGGAAGGGTATGCTCAGACATGAGTCCCTTGCTCATTGCACCATCAGGATTCAAGCAAGCCGGGCCGAAGACGGCTGTAATGCCAGAAACCGGTCCCCGGAAGCTTGTTTCCTTTCCAGAGAAGAATTGGCTTGGTAGGTTGGTCTGCCCTGTTCCCATGATGCACTGGGCCAGGGACAGACTAATTTGCATATAGCCAGGTTCTGAACTGGGATGGTGCAGTGAGCTAAAAAACGGTGATGGATCAAGCCCTGATCTGTTGACTGGGTAGGAGTGTTCTGATTAACTCAGATACTCTGTCCATCCCCACCCCCTTTTTCTAATTATTTTGGCCACCATGAGTGTGGAAGGGTATGCTCAGACATGAGTCCCTTGCTCATTGCACCATCAGGATTCAAGCAAGCCGGGCCGAAGACGGCTGTAATGCCAGAAACCGGTCCCCGGAAGCTTGTTTCCTTTCCAGAGAAGAATTGGCTTGGTAGGTTGGTCTGCCCTGTTCCCATGATGCACTGGGCCAGGGACAGACTAATTTGCATATAGCCAGGTTCTGAACTGGGAAGGTGCAGTGAGCTAAAAAACGGTGATGGATCAAGCCCTGATCTGTTGACTGGGTAGGAGTGTTCTGATTAACTCAGATACTCTGTCCATCACCACCCCCTTTTTGTAATTATTTTGGCCACCATGAGTGTGGAAGGGTATGCTCAGACATGAGTCCCTTGCTCATTGCACCATCAGGATTCAAGCAAGCCGGGCCGAAGACGGCTGTAATGCCAGAAACCGGTCCCCGGAAGCTTGTTTCCTTTCCAGAGAAGAATTAGCTTGGTAGGTTGGTCTGCCCTGTTCCCATGATGCACTGGGCCAGGGACAGACTAATTTGCATATAGCCAGGTTCTGAACTGGGATGGTGCAGTGAGCTAAAAAACAGTGATGGATCAAGCCCTGATCTGTTGACTGGGTAGGAGTGTTCTGATTAATTCAGATACTCTGTCCATCACCACCCCCTTTTTGTAATTATTTTGGCCACCATGAGTGTGGAAGGGTATGCTCAGACATGAGTCCCTTGCTCATTGCACCATCAGGATTCAAGCAAGCCGGGCCGAAGACGGCTGTAATGCCAGAAACCGGTCCCCGGAAGCTTGTTTCCTTTCCAGAGAAGAATTGGCTTGGTAGGTTGGTCTGCCCTGTTCCCATGATGCACTGGGCCAGGGACAGACTAATTTGCATATAGCCAGGTTCTGAACTGGGATGGTGCAGTGAGCTAAAAAACGGTGATGGATCAAGCCCTGATCTGTTGACTGGGTAGGAGTGTTCTGATTAACTCAGATACTCTGTCCATCCCCACCCCCTTTTTCTAATTATTTTGGCCACCATGAGTGTGGAAGGGTATGCTCAGACATGAGTCCCTTGCTCATTGCACCATCAGGATTCAAGCAAGCCGGGCCGAAGACGGCTGTAATGCCAGAAACCGGTCCCCGGAAGCTTGTTTCCTTTCCAGAGAAGAATTGGCTTGGTAGGTTGGTCTGCCCTGTTCCCATGATGCACTGGGCCAGGGACAGACTAATTTGCATATAGCCAGGTTCTGAACTGGGATGGTGCAGTGAGCTAAAAAAACGGTGATGGATCAAGCCCTGATCTGTTCACTGGGTAGGAGTGTTCTGATTAACTCAGATACTCTGTCCATCACCACCCCCTTTTTGTAATTATTTTGGCCACCATGAGTGTGGAAGGGTATGCTCAGACATGAGTCCCTTGCTCATTGCACCATCAGGATTCAAGCAAGCCGGGCCGAAGACGGCTGTAATGCCAGAAACCGGTCCCCGGAAGCCTGTTTCCTTTCCAGAGAAGAATTGGCTTGGTAGGTTGGTCTGCCCTGTTCCCATGATGCACTGGGCCAGGGACAGACTAATTTGCATATAGCCAGGTTCTGAACTGGGATGGTGCAGTGAGCTAAAAACGGTGATGGATCAAGCCCTGATCTGTTGACTGGGTAGGAGTGTTCTGATTAACTCAGATACTCTGTCCATCACCACCCCCTTTTTGTAATTATTTTGGCCACCATGAGTGTGGAAGGGTATGCTCAGACATGAGTCCCTTGCTCATTGCACCATCAGGATTCAAGCAAGCCGGGCCTAAGACGGCTGTAATGCCAGAAACCGGTCACCGGAAGCTTGTTTCCTTTCCAGAGAAGAATTGGCTTGGTAGGTTGGTCTGCCCTGTTCCCATGATGCACTGGGCCAGGGACAGACTAATTTGCATATAGCCAGGTTCTGAACTGGGACGGTGCAGTGAGCTAAAAAACGGTGATGGATCAAGCCCTGATCTGTTGACTGGGTAGGAGTGTTCTGATTAACTCAGATACTCTGTCCATCACCACCCCCTTTTTGTAATTATTTTGGCCACCATGAGTGTGGAAGGGTATGCTCAGACATGAGTCCCTTGCTCATTGCACCATCAGGATTCAAGCAAGCCGGGCCGAAGACGGCTGTAATGCCAGAAACCGGTCCCCGGAAGCTTGTTTCCTTTCCATCACGACCCCCTTTTTGTAATTAACAAGCAATATATCAAACACACGAGCACGAAAAGCGTCACAAATATAGCATCAGTCATGTGCATGATGCCAAACGACTAAGTTGGTCATGTACTTTGTATTATACATATTTATCAAAATTGAGGATCCTCTGCTTGAAAAGCAATTAGTGATTAAAAGGAACGTGGTCAAAAAATAAATAAGTCAAACATACAGAACGCAGTACCCCAAACCAATGGTGGTATTAAAAAATTATGCCTAAATCTGTTAGGAAAATACATTACAGAAAACACGAAAATTCAATCCTGTCATTTAAACTTCTAGGAGTTATGGTGTCAAGAAAACGTATCCAATACGTTTCACATTGGGCTAGTTTCTTAGAAATGTCTTGATACACCTGCAGAGCTATCACCTCAAGAATGGATTATCTGAGTTGAGCAATGGTATGATGGTGGTGAAAGCAGTGAGCTACCAGAGGTGAACTTAAAGTCTTCGTTTGTATTCGGTTCTTATGTTCTGTGATTCTGGTACGTAAAGATCTTTCCGTTTTGCCCACGTAGTATAAGTTACACTGGCAGCGGATAGCATAAATTAATGATGGCTATTGCAGTCAGCTGAGAATTGTTAATTTATGAGTTTTCCTGTTCAAGGATGGGTGATATGAGTACCAACCAATACTTTATTACATTGAGAGCAATTATGGCATGTACACAAGCCCTTGTATTCAATGGTCTCAGGTGTGATTAATTTAGATAGCTGCTCTCTCAGATTCTTAGACCGTTTGTAAGCAAAAATAGGTGGTTGACAGAAAATGCCTTGAAAGTCTGGTTCCAGTTGGAGTAGCTTCCAACGTTTAAGAATCACACTTCAAATAGCTGGAGATGAAGTTGAGAAAGTAGACACAAAAACTCCTTTTGGTTGATTCTTTGACTCTTTTCCGTAATAACTCATCCCATTTCTGATCATGCACACGTCTCACAGTGTCATCCAAGATCTCATCCGGATAACCTCGTTGGGCAAAATTGGTCTTGTATTCTTGCATAATAACTGGAAGTTGTGAGGCATCTGATTCAATCCATTTAGCTCGCAAAAATTGGGAATAGGGAAGGTGTTTCTTAACAGACGGAGAGTGGAAACTTTAAAACAAAACGGAGTTATTGCGATCAGTGGATTTTTTGAATAATAATAATACTAATAATACTGTAATTTATAAAGCGCGAACAGCTATCTCCTAGGAGGTGTCCCGGCGCTACAACAACACGTGGCATACAGGATGACCTGCTAGCAGCAGAAAGTACAGCAGGTTAGTCCAGATTAAAAAGCCAAATTTTAATTGATTTCCTGAAAATAGTTTCAGAGGTGATTTGTCACATTATGTTGGGCAGGGAAATCCAAAGCATGGCAGCCCTGACCGTAAAGGATCTGCCACCCAGTTGAGCTTTCCTAACTCGGGGGATGCATAGCAGATTCTGGGAGCTAGAGCTAAATAAGCGAGGCTGTTTGTACGCACCAAGGCCTCTGCTTCAGATAATTGGGGCAGGCTCCATGAAATGCCCGAAAGGCTACGGTAAGGGCCCTGAACTTTATTCTGTTGGTGACCGGCAACCAATGCAATTCTTTGAGGTGCGGAGAGATATGTTGCTTGAATGGGTCATGTTTGAGCAATCTAGCGGCCGCATTTTGGACCAGCTGCAGTTTCTTTATCTGGTACGCAGGAAGTCCTAGATAAAGGGCATTCGCGTAATCCTGGCGGGAGGTCACTGTGGCATCAACTACGGAGCGACGGCAGTTTTCTGGGAAAAGGTGCAAGACTTTGCGCAGATTCTTCAGACCACCAAAGCAAGCGCCTGTCACCTGCTGAATTTGGCCCGAGAGAGATAGATCCGCCTGCCATTTTAGGCCCAGGTTTTTTGCGCATCCTGCGAGGGTGGCGGGGCAACCCATTTCCTCCGGCCACCAAAGATCCGCGGAAGGAGGTTGGTTGTTGCTGAAGAACAACACCTCCATTTAGTCGGCAATTCAACTTGAGTTTGCTGTTATTAATCCATTGCGCTACGTCTTTTAAGCAACTCTTAAAATTCAGGAAAGAGGCACTTGACAAATCTTTAAAAGGAAATACCAGCTGGGTGTGTTCGGCGTACGAGATCGCCTTCACTCCCCAGTTGGCAATCACTGAAAATAAAGGTGCCAAATAAATGTTAAAAAAGCAGTGGGCTCGGGGCTGACCCTTGAGGGACCCCACACCATAGGGGCTTGCATTTGGTCTGATGGGTTTGAAGCGCTACCCTCTGCGTACGTCCAAAGAGGAAAGATTTAAGCCACAGCAGGGCTGTGTTCTCAATTCCCAGATCCTGAAGGCGCTGGCCCAGGATGGAGTGGGCCACCATATCAAATGCTGCAGAGCGATCCAGGAGCACCAGCATAGCTGATGCCCCTGAATCCAACTCCATCCTGACTGAGTCCGCCACCTCTATTAGTGCAGTTTACGTGCTGAATCCCGCGCAAAACCCTGATTGTGTATCATGCAGGATGTTGTGGCTCTCAATAAAGCTGGCCAGCTGTTTCTGCACTATTTTTTCCAGCATTTTTGCAGGTGCAGCCAATAGAGAAATTGGTCTATAGCTATTGAGCTCACCGAGTCAACATCAGATTTCTTCTTGAGGGGTAGTAGCGTTGCATGCTTCCATAAGTCCGAAAAAATGCCTTCGGACATGGAGGTGATCCACATTTCAGACATAGCCTGAGAGGATGAGTTAGCTAGCTCCTTCCACAATTTTGGAGGGCATGGGTCCTCCAGTGATCCTAAAGTGCAGTTCTGAATGGCTACCAGGGCTTCCTTCTGCGTTATCAGACTGAAATTAGAGAGGAGAGGTGTGGGATTTTTTCTTATCCGTAAGTCAGGTTTAGCCGTTTCAACTGCGGCCGAAAATTTGTTGTATATCTTCCGTATTTTATTATCGAAGAACTCTGATAATTCCTCACATAGTGCCACTGAGGGTTGAACGTCAATCAACAACACACGGGGTTTAAGGAAGGAATTAACAACCTTAAAAATAACTTTATTAGATTTACCAGCCTCCCCAATACAGTTAGCTATGTAATCTTTCCTGGCTTTCTTCATAGACTTGTGCAATTCTTTTAGAAATTTTTTGTAGGCATTTTAGCAGCGCTGTCGTAATTCACTCTCCAGTGTCTCTCCAGATGCTTACATCTACTTTTCATGCTTCTCAGCTTCTCTGAAAACCAGGGGGCGTAGGGCGATTTCCTGAAGGATTTCATTATTTTTGCTGGGGCAGTGACCTCCACTTCCTCCGCGATCCACTTATGAAGTGTCACAGAGTCAGCGTTTGGGTCCCCAGAGAGAGCAGGTTGACTGGCCAGCAGCGCAGGGTCCAAGAATTTAACAGTCAGTTTTTTCCAATTTTTTTTCACGAAATAGCAGGAGCTATCTGGGGAATGGGATTTAGCCAGATTAGAGGAGAAAGGGACAAGGAAGTGATCGGACCACTCCAGCTGTCTCAGGGTTTTGCTTTTTAGAGATGGTATGTTAGAGAAAACGAGATCCAGGAAATGCCCTGCTTTGTGTTTCGGGAGATTAGTGGATAGGGAGGGGTTGGCTTTCTCAAGGAGGGACACTACTTGCCTGGCTTGAGTGCAGGAAAGGTTATCAACATGAAGATTAAAATCCCCCAGTGCCATGAAATAGGAGAATAAAAAAGATTTCTGAGCAATGTAATTGCAGAGATCTTCGTGGATAGGGGTTAAGCAGTCGGGAGGTCTGTATATTAGAAGGCCTGCGAAGGAGGTTGTAGGGTGAGTTTTAATACAAAAATTAAGAACTTCCACCCCACCCATATTAGTTAGTGCAGACCATGCAATCTCCCAGGTGTCTTTCAGGATAATCGCTATTCCACCTCCTCTTTTTACTCCTTGTCTATTTGAACAGCAAATTGTAAAGCCCGCCGGGATGGTGAGTGCCACGGCTGTGAGAGCGTCATCTTTCAACCATGTTTCTGTGAGAAATAGGATCTCAAACTCCCCCTCAGCCAGAAGTAGCCAAAGATCCTCTGCGTGTTTAGACAGGGATCTACAGTTTATTAGACCTGCCCTAATGTTGTCACTAGAGTCTCTCTGCGCTCGTGTAGTAGTTATTGGATCGCTAGGGGCTCTGGTCTTACTGATCTCATCTGGCACTCAATTGCACTCCAGACAAGGGTTTATAGGCTGATCAAGTATCAAGTTGCACTTGTGAGCTGTGGAGCAAGGTTTAGCCTTCAAAGCCATCAACTTATGTCTGGGCCATAGAGTTACCTTTGTTTGGTAAGCCGCACAGGCAGCATGGCTGGCACTAGGCGTGGTCCGGTCGCAAACGGGCTTGCTATTGTAGTCTTGATGGTTGTACTCTCGATGTCAATGTTGACATCTAGGTATGCCAATCAATGCTGATCCTTGAGGAATGTGTACTTAATGTGAGATGTCTAGTATTCAAAAGTGACATATTCTCAGTCAGAGAAGCTGCTGTACCCTGCCAAATGATAAGGATGGCATCTATGTATCTACAGTAGAGTAATGGATTGTCTGATGAGATGCGATCAAGCTCAAACTTCATCATAAAGATGTTGGCATAGCTGGGGGCCCACGAAAAACCCATTGATGTCCCATTGGATTGAAGAAAAAAATTGATCTTGTCATTTTAAAATAACTGTGGTATAAAGAGAACTGCAGTAGCTCCAGAAGAAAGATCTTATTGCCTGTAGATCTTCTTGTTGAAGAAGAGCCCTCTCAACAGCTTCAATACCTTCAGAATGTGGTATAGAGGCATACAGGGCCACCACGTCAACAGTATATAACCAATTTTCTGAATCTGCGGGTAACTCAACCGGTTGGAGCAATTGTAAAAGACGGGTGGTATCTTGCAAATATGTGGTGCCACCTTGTACGATAGTTTGCAAAAATAAATTCAAGTAATGACCACGAGGTTCATGTAACGACCCGCACCCGGAGACAAAGGGCCTAAGGGGAGGGTCATTCAAACATTTATGGATTTTTTGGAAGCATGTACACAAAATGGCGCTGTGGATAACGTGTGAACAAAAATTGTTGATTTTTTTCTGAGATCCAACCCATGTCCTGTGCATGTATCAAAATCTTCATTAGAGTACCTAGAAACTCTTCAGTTGGATCTTGAGGTAATTAATGGCAGATATGTAGATTCATCAAGTAGCATGGCATTGATATTGTTCTCATAGAAATTGCGGTCCATGATGACCAAAGCACCCCCTTTGTCAGCTGGTGAAACAACAAGTTTAGTATTCTTTCTGAGTGTCTTTAAAGCTTGGCTATCCTGCTTGGAAAAATTGGAGCGCTTGGTAGACATATGTGTTAGTTTTTTCAAATCCGATCTGACAAGAGTCTCAAATGCATCAATGACCTTATGGGATGTAGGTGCCACAAAAGTGTTCTTCGGTTTAAATTCTTCCACGGGCAACACAACAAGACCTGCAGAGGGTACTGATTCAGTAAAACCAACCACATTGGCAGAAGAAGGAAGAAACAATTGTAATCAATATTTCTTCATGTACTTTGACTAAGACACAAGATGCAGTCCTAACTACAAGGAGTTTCATTCGTACCTACACATCATTCAAAAACTTTTGAGACCGACATCGCTCTCTACAAATTTTTGAGGAAATTGCGGCTGCACGATTATTTTGCTAACTCTGAACACACTCGACAGTATCATGAAGTTCAACAGTTTCGTGAATTTAAACCCAAGAGCACTTTTGTGGCACCAACGTCTTATAAGGTTATTGATGCATTTGAGACTCTGGTCAGATCAGATTTAAAGAAACTGCCACATATGTCTACCAATAGCTCCAATTCATTAAATCAGAATAGTCAAGCTTTAACAACACTCAGAAAGAATATTAAACTTGTTGTTTCACCAGCTGACAAAGGGGGTGCTTTGGTCGTCATGGACCGCAATTTCTATGAGAACAAGCTCACTGCAATGCTACTTGATGACTCTAGGTATCTGCCATTACCTCAATATCTGACTGAGGAGTTTCTAGGTACTCTAATGAAGATTTTGATACATGCACAGGACATGGGTTGGATCTTAGAAAAAACTCGACAATTTCTGTTCACACATTATCCACGATGCCCTTTTGTGCACGTGCTTCCAAAAATCCATAAATGTTTGAATGACCCTTCCCTAAAGCCCATTGTCTCCGGTGCGAGTCATTACATGAACCACTTGGTCATTACTTGGATTAATTTTTGAAAAGTATCGTACAAGGTGGCTCCACATATTTGCAAAGTACGACCCATTTTTTACAATTGCTCCAACAGGTTGAGTTACCTGCAGGTTCAGACATTTGGTTATGTACTGTTGACGTGGTTGCCCTGTATACCTCTATACCACATTCTGAAGGTATTGAAGCTGTTGAGTGGGCTCTTCTTCAACAAGACGATCTAGAGGCAGATAACATTTTCCTACTGGAGATACTGCAGTTCTTTCTATACCACAGTTATTTTAAATGGCAAGATCGATTTTGTCTTCAATTCAATGGAACATCAATGGGTTTTTCTGGGGCCCCCCAGCTACACTAACATCTTTATGATGAAGTTTAAGTTTGATCACATCTTGTCAGACAGGAATTGGACAGACAATCTATTACTCTACAGAGGACACATAGATTACATCCTTATCATTTGGCAGGGTACAGCAGCTTCTCTTTCTGAGAATTTGTCACTTTTGAATACTAGACATCCTCGCATTAAGTTCACATTCCTCATGGATCAGCATCGATTGTCATACCTGGATGTCAACATTGACATTGAGGGTACAACCATCAAGACTTCACTATTTAAGAAACCCACTGATCACAATAACTCTCTTTTGTTTTGAAGTTTCCACCCTCCGTCTCATAAGAAACACCTTCCCTATTCCCAATTTTTGCGAGCTAAACGGATTGAATCCAATGCCTCACAACTTCATGTGATTATACAAGAATATAAAACCAATTTTGCCCAACAAGGTTATCTGGCTGAGATCTTGGATGACGCTGAGAGACGTTGCACGATCAGAACTGGGATGAGTTATTATGGAAAAGAGTCAAAGAATCAACTAAAAGAGAAGTTTTTGTGTCCACTTTCTCAACTTTATCTCCAGCTATTAGAAGTGTGATTCTCAAACGTTGGGAGCTACTACAATTGGAACCAGACTTTCAAGGCATTTTCTCTCCCCATCTACTTTTCCTTATAAAAGGTCTAAGAATCTGAGAGAGCTGCTATCTAAATCAATCACAACTGAGACCATTGAGTACAAAGGCATGCGTACTTGCCATAATTGCTCTCATTGTATAAATGTATTAGTTAGTACTCATATCACCCACCCTTTGACAGGAAAACTCATAAAATTACAATTCTCAGCTGACTGCAATAGCCATCATGTCATTTATGCTATCCGCTGTCCATGTAGCTTATACTACATGGGCAAGACAGAAGATCTTTACATACCAGAATCACAGAACATAAGAGCCGAATACGAACAAAGACTTTAAGTTCACCTGTGGTGTGTCTTTGGCTTGATTACTATCATACCATTGCTCAACTCTGATACACCATTCTTGAGGTGGTAACTCTGCAGGCGGATAAAGACATGTCTAAGATACTAGCCCAACGTGAAACGTATTGGATATGTTTTCTCGACGCCATGACCTCTAGAGGTTTAAATGACAGGATTCCATTTTGGTGTTTTATGTAATGTATTTTCCTGACAGATTTAGGCATCATTTTCAAATACAACTGTTGGTTTGGAGAACTGCTTTCTGTATTTTTGACTCATTTATTTTTTCACCATCTTTCTTTGTAATCACTCATTGCTTTTAATGCAGAGGATCCTAAATTTTGCTAAATAGGTATAATATACTGTACATGAGCAACTTAGTCGTTTGTCATCATGCACATGATCTGATGCTGTATTTGTGACTTTTTTCGTACTTGTGCATTTGATATATTTCTTGTTGGCATTGATGCCTCTCTATTTGTGTAATTGTATTCCTTTGCTATTCATGTTAGTGAGCTGTATCATGTTTACATTATTAACGCTCAATGTGCATCATGTCTTCCAGATATTGATAGTCTCTGGTTTCTGTTCGCATGGATCACCCCTTTGTTAATTGCACATTTCACTTTTTATTTACTTTTTGGCAACCGGTCAGGTTCTTTTGCATTTAGCACCCGTGGTTGAGTCTGTCTTCACCACTATTTCACAAGTTGTTTATTTCTATGGACTCCGTCGAGTCTTCTCATCTGCACTTCCGGGTTGGATTCCACACGTCGCATATAGCGCATACGCGCCACTGTTGTACGTTTGTTCACGATTAACAAGAGTTTTAGGCTGCGCGCTGAGTAACTGGGTGTAACTTCAACTGGCTCACTGCTATTCGTGCAGAGCCGGTAAGTCGAGGTTTCAGCCTTCGTTTTCTTCTTTGTTTCACTAAGATTTGCACTGTTCCCTCATAGTGGGTTTCTTGATACAGACCGGAGACCTTGCGGTCATTGGCTTGATTTTTTGTAGGATTTCTTGCTACAAGGTATGCGTTTTTTTACTTTTACAGCCCTTCTTTTGAGACCCTTTGTTTAGCATGTTACACTGTTCACGTATGCTTCACACACATCGCACTTCTGAATTGCAGATTCCATGGTTTTATTCTTTTGAGTTTCTCATTTTGGTTCACGCCATTTCTTTTCGTACACACCGAACTTTGTCTAAATCTTGATCTTGGTTGTATGTCCTAAATGTCAGCATGAATCTTGATGTGTTTAGCTTGTGGTTTTTACGCACATTTTTCTCATTACCTCAGGAGTCTTGGACTTTTTGACTGTCCACAGAGCTTTTAGTCATCTTAGTATGTAATTTTTGGTTCTTTGAGCTGTACTGTCATACATGTTTGCTGAAATGCATGTAATTATATATTGCAATGAATGCATTGACACACATATTATTTTTTACAGATGCCCCTGACGAAGGGCTATTGTTCTAAGCCTGAAATGCATTGTGAGAAACATTTCAGTTTCTGCAATAAAGTTTATTGTTTTACTTGTTGTATAAATACAAATTTGATGAGCCAGAAGGTGGAGTTTGGTTGCTTCCTTTTGAAGACAGAACCCCAATGATCATGGACATTTACGTATTACCTTCAAGTGTTTACGTTTTGATATTGTAGTTTCAAGTGTTGTTTACATTGTGTTTACACTCTTTGAGTGTTTTTTGTAGTGCACACGCAGGCCAGGATTTAGTCCTAGGTTTCTTTACTTTTAGAAAGTTGGCATTTTCTTACGTTAACCATTCTGTGTCTCCGTTTGTCTCTGTATGCACGTTTGGCTTAGGTGACAGCTGGGCTTTGATTATTACCCCTAGACAGTCACACAAAGGGAAACAGGAGTAACATTTGCATCCTGATGGCCCATCACCAGGCTGAGGTAGATTGGGAGGGAGGAGTTGACACTTGTACCTGTACCAACACAAAGAGTTGCTTACCCCCCTGTAATGAGTCTGGAGCGAGGGCAGGAAAGGCAGAGAACATGTGATCTTCAAGACGTCTTTGAAGCCTCTCCAACTTGAAAGACATGCTTGGGTATACGTACTGAACGCACAGCACCACCTAATCAGGACTTTGATTGAAGCAAGGACATTCTCTCTGGAAAAAGAGCTGCTGTGCTGTAGGAGGAACTACATCTTTGCTACCTGCTCTGCTGTGTTGGCCAGCTGCCTACTGCGTCTTGCCTGGAAGTGAGAGGGACTGGGTCTGCTCTCTGCATCCTTGAACCCAAGTTTCTCCAAGGGATTGCTGGCTTACCTCCTGTGATCTGAAGTGTCAAGGTCACAAAAGACTTCTTGTAATGCTACTGGTGCAATGAATGCATTGACACACATATTATTTTTTACAGATGCCCCTGACGAAGGGCTATTGTTCTAAGCCTGAAATGCATTGTGAGAAACATTTCACTTTCTGCAATAAAGTTTATTGTTTTACTTGTTGTATAAATACAAATTTGATGAGCCAAAAGGTGGAGTTTGGTTGCTTCCTTTTGAAGACAGAACCCCAATGATCATGGACATTTACGTATTACCTTCAAGTGTTTACGTTTTGATATTGTTGTTTCAAGTGTTGTTTACATTGTGTTTACACTCTTTGAGTGTTTTTTGTAGTGCACACGCAGGCCAGGATTTAGTCCTAGGTTTCTTTACTTTTAGAAAGTTGGCATTTTCTTACGTTAACCATTCTGTGTCTCCGTTTGTCTCTGTATGCACGTTTGGCTTAGGTGACAGCTGGGCTTTGATTATTACCCCTAGACAGTCACACAAAGGGAAACAGGAGTAACATTTGCATCCTGATGGCCCATCACCAGGCTGAGGTAGATTGGGAGGGAGGAGTTGACACTTGTACCTGTACCAACACAAAGAGTTGCTTACCCCCCTGTAATGAGTCTGGAGCGAGGGCAGGAAAGGCAGAGAACATGTGATCTTCAAGACGTCTTTGAAGCCTCTCCAACTTGAAAGACATGCTTGGGTATACGTACTGAACGCACAGCACCACCTAATCAGGACTTTGATTGAAGCAAGGACATTCTCTCTGGAAAAAGAGCTGCTGTGCTGTAGGAGGAACTACATCTTTGCTACCTGCTCTGCTGTGTTGGCCAGCTGCCTACTGCGTCTTGCCTGGAAGTGAGAGGGACTGGGTCTGCTCTCTGCATCCTTGAACCCAAGTTTCTCCAAGGGATTGCTGGCTTACCTCCTGTGATCTGAAGTGTCAAGGTCACAAAAGACTTCTTGTAATGCTACTGGTGCTGCTGGACTCAGCCATCTGTGAGCCCTATCCTAGCCTGAGGTGTCCCCTACAAGCCTCAAAAGTGGGTTCTGCAGCTGTTTTCTGCTAAATTCAATGCAGTGACCCCTTTTCACTGTTTGAAACTGGTCTTGATGGCAAGGTTTGATGATAACACAGTGTGGATCCGAAGACGCCGCTGAGAGGCTTGACTCTGATGCATTGACCCGACTGTGTGAATCGGAATGACACAGCGAGGCTTTGATGCGGATGCTTGCACTATGCAAGGTACTTTTTCTGCAGGACCTGCCTGGGACTTATAGCCAGCCTGCCCTGCACAATGGTTGGCCTGAACTTTGGATTCACCCTGGTATAGTGCGACCACCAGCAAACTTTTACCGCTTTTGACTTCTAGGCACTGTTTTTTATTTAATTTTTAAAAGTTCATATCTCGACTTCTACTGATTGTATTTTTCTTATTCTGGGCTTGTTTTACTTAGATAAATATTCTCTATTGTTGTAAGCTGATGAGGAGTCTTGCTGTGGTGTTTTCACTATGTTACCATAATTAAAGTGTTGCACAAATACTTTACACATTGCCTTTCAAGTTAAGCCTGACTGCTCTCTGCCTAGCTACCAGAGGGTGAGCACAGGTTCATTTAAGGTGTATATTTGCCTTTCCATGACTAGGATTGTGGTTACTGCTTGGACAGGGTACATACCTTTGCCAACCAGAAACCAAATTCTAACAGCAGCTAAAACACTGTGGTATCCTTCATGTGCAGGCTTGATGATCTGCGGTCTTAGGCTTTCAGATATGACGTTTCTCAAGCCTCTAAAGGATCGCGCCTTCATGGGGGACTAATAGCTCATCCTGTACTTTTTTGAGTTTTTTTAAATTCAAAATCATCAGTTAGAGGCCAGGAACTTTTCAGTGATTGCATAGTAATAATTTCTTTGAGACAATAATGCCTCTATCACTGTTGGTGGCAGAAATGATTTATTCCACTGATACAGCCTCTTGCATGCTGGATCTCACAATAAAGTTAAAATAGGCTTCAGGTCTCTTGGATGTTGAACTTTGATGATGCAGCTGCACTTGTGAAAAGTAATCTGGTATTTTTTGTATCTTTCCTTGGTTAATGTACAATCTCATAGTCAATTTCTTGAAGTCCTAACCCCCATCTCTCAATGTGAGAGGGGCATCTTGGCCTTCAGGTTTCCAAAAATTGTGAGTAACCCCTGGTGGTCTGTGACAACATAAAATCATTTTCCTTAGAGGAATACAGCAAAATGTTCATAGGCTGACACCACAGCCAGACTTTCCTTCTCCGGCTGAGAGTAAACACGTTCTGTCTCAGACAGACTCTGGCTGGAATAGGCCACAATGTGTTTCTGAGCATTCAGATGGCCACTGTGTTAGACATGGTCCAGGTGTATATCTTCCTGCCTGATAAAGTGAGGTGAGGAACTGGAGACGGGCTGTTAAACTTTTCCACTTGTATGATATTAATCAAAGCACCACTGTCTATGATGAAAGTTATTGGGTGATCCTTTTAACCGTGGTCTTCCTTACAGCCGCTAACTCGCACTTTGGTAGATACCATCAGCGCTAACCCATCTTCTTCATCAGTACTCAACAGTGATGTTGAAGAGCCTTTGTAAGCTGAGGTTTGATCTAGCCTTGTTTCCACTTGTCACAGCTGATGTTCCTTTCTGGTTTACTGGGTGTGGCGAGAGTGCCTCTGGAATGTTTTTGCGCCCATCTTGGCCTCCCATTGTGCTTAGGCCTGGGTGGCAAATTCCGTTCCATTCGCGAAATTTGGGTAATTTTGTGTTCCACGGAAAACTGCCCAAAAATCTCCATCCCGCGATTTCGCGAAATGCTTTGCTTGTTCGCGTTCTAAAATGCGTGTTCGCAAGATATTTCCCCCTGAGCACGCAAACACCGATTGCGAACAGTAAAATAGCATCGCGAACAAGCAATTCCGCGTGTTAGCGGAATTTCTGCGTGTTCGCAGAGATTTCTTACCGTTTTGTGAAGATTTGCGTAACGCGATTACGCAAATTCCACCCACCCCTAATTGTGATGCATTTGTTTTTTTCTTTAGCACACAACTATGAAAAGGGTCTCTTTTGCACAACCTTTGCAGGTCTTCCCAATGGCTGAACATTCACCTTCATGTGGAAATGAAAATCCACATTTGAGGCATATTTCGATTTCTTTAAAGATGTCAACTTACTTGCATCTATTTTTTTGCAGGGGGTTGCTTTTCATGGTCGGGGTTGATTCTAACCCTGGGCAGTAAACTCCGCTCACGAAGTTTCCCGCACTCAATGTTACGTGGTGCTTGCAGAGTTCCGAAAAACTCTGCTTTGTGGAGCAGAGTATTTTTCCCCCCTCGTGTTCACCAATGTCAAGTTGGCGAGCGTGAGCGAGTAAAATCCACATCCCGGCGAGATTTTTTCTCGTTCGTGATCGCCAACATAAAGTTAGCAAGCGGGAGCGTGGAAAATAAACCTCACGGCGAGATTTCTCAACCGGAGGGGGGGTCAGGTTTCTCATTGCGAGCAGTCACGTATGCTCGCGACCGCTCACGTTGAGAAACTGCCTGTTCACATTGAGAAAGCTGCTGCTCAAGTAAAAATCTACTTGTGGCAGAAAAGGTAAGCTTGCATTGTGCATGGTGCTGTTCGCAATGATTGCACAGTGCGGACAAGCATCCGGCACTGTGCAATCGCCATGAACTGCATTTTTCTACTGTACTCCGCCGCTCTCAGAGCTCTGCATAGTGCGACAGAGTTTTTTTGGCATTTCGCGTACTGTATCTACGGGAATTCCACCCGGGGTTAGTTGATTCATTTGGGCTGTTCCACTTACATATGAGCAGCTTGTTGGTCATCTGCATTTTTCTAAACTATGTGTTTTTCTTAACATTCATCTTCTAAACTAATCGGAAAGGCAGCTATTGATGATTCTGGGACCCATGGCTTCTTCATTGGTGAAGTTACAGAGCTTGCAATGCTTAATGAGTGTATCAAGTCTTTCAACAAACTCATCCATTGTTTCACCAACCTGTTGTTGAGCTTGGTTGAAGATGTATCTTTCTTAGTCAACAATTAGCATTGGGTTGAACTTGGCCTCCAATGCTTTTTTTAACTTTTGGAATAATTTTGCTTCGATTTGTGAAATCTTGTCTAGCGCTTCTTTCACCCGGTCTACTGCAAGGTTTTTCAAGTAAATGATGACCTTCTTTTCATCTACTTTTTCTAGCACACCTTTGAATTAATCGAGTGTTTTGATCCACGCAGCCCACCTGGCACCAATGTTCTGCTTCTTAGAACTGTCAAAAGGTGGTGTTTTTTTAAGGAGCACAGCTGTGGTTTATTCCGGACTCCCTACTGCTGTCATTAGGAGCATATGCTATTCAGACAGCGTTCGTCACACCAAGCAGGACTGGCAACCTCTGCTTAAGTCTGTGTATCTATGTCCGATCAGAGATTTGAACTCACATGACTTGTCCTTGACAGTGAGTGGGTTTCTGTTTTTCATACCTGGTTGTCCCTGCCATTGTATTTGCTTTGTCTGAATATTGCTCTGTGTTCAGGGTTCAGGGCAGTGTCTTTACCATTGAGCTCACCGGTGATTTTTTGACAGGTGTTTTGAATATGCCCTTCTGCAAGGCCTTTGACTCCTTCTTTGGAAGTGTATGGGATAGAGAAGGGCTTGGACTCCACATGTGCCAGTCGCAGATTGCTTTTCATTGCAAACTCTCAGGGAAAGCAGTCTTGTTTTCTTCTGGGCACGTATCTCTTACTCAACAACAGATGTAGCATCTTTCTGAGCCCTGGAGCATGCCGATGAAATATGCCACACAGAAGCTGTGCTCAAACCTTACTTTAATCTTCAGCATACACTGACACTCTGAACATTACATCATACTTTTTAATGAAGACACTCTGACGCCTATCCTCTTACTATGCAGTTCCTGTCTAGAGGCTGCCCCAGAACCAAGAGGGTCCTAGTGCTTATAGTCTCAATATGCTACAGAGTCTTTCCATGCTGTCTCCCCATATATCTTGACTAGTGACCTCCGGGACTGTGCAGGTAAATATGACTTATGTGTGACCCTTCTTGAGGCGTAGCTGAACCAGAAGTTGTTGCATCACTTTACATCTTATCCGCGATTTATGCTCACAAATTCTTTTACAAAACTGGGTAAGCAAATAACCAGGGACTGGGGGACAGGGGTGGATGGAACCAATGTAACTCATGCCCAAATAAATATCCTAAGCGCATATCCACAATGACTGCAGGTCTTGTCCCAGATACTATTGTACCTGAGGGTATAGCCACATATCACTATAGTCAATGAATACATTGCAAAACTCTTATTGGTGGTGTCATAGACTATAAAATCTGCACAGAAAAGTTATAAAAAATACAGCTAAAGAAACATTTGCTTGAGACTACAAAATAAGGGCAATATGAACAAGCAAAAGGGCACATTGACTGGAGATGTGGCAGAGTGTCACATTGGCCTCCTTTCCTCAACACCACGCACATGCACTGTTCTGTTGTAGGCATATCCCCCTGCTCACGGTATGACATCACATTATACCTCAAGTATGCCGATTTTGTGCATTGTGGGATATGCACCTTTTAGACAGAAGGATGCATGTTGACTGTGTTGTGGCAATGCGTGTTTTTATGGTTTCAAAACACACTACTTGCTTTCTTACTTGGTGGACCCAGGACTGCATCTCCAGAACAAGCTGAACATCATCGGTCTCGTTCATGTTGCATCATCATAGTGTGGTCAAAGCGATGCAGCACTATGTAGACAATTTGTATGTGTGTGGGGCTGAGGTAAGGATGCCAATGTAACACTCTGCCATATCTCCAGTCAATGTGACCCTTTGCTTATTCCGCACAATGCACAAACTCTGCATACTTGAGGCATAATGTGATGTTATACCATGAGCAGGGGGGATATACCTACAACAGTACAGTGCATGGACAACGAAGATCAGGAATGTGTCCCCAAAACATTATCAACATGTCTTGGCTGTGTGCCATGCTCACAGAAACTCTAATGTCCCTGTAAAGAAGTATAACAATATAAGCATGACACCAAGCAAGAATAACAATCTAGGACTGATGCATGTCAACTTGCCACAGGTCACCATCATCCCTCATGAGAAAATGATGGCATCTACTCAAAAGTGTACGCATGTGCATACAGATAATAGTATTCTACAGTACTCCCAGTCCTGGTGTGAGATGCCCCTTACACCTTGATGTGCATGGAAACAAGTATTTTGCGAAAGTCAACAGTGTCAGTGACCAAATACGCAGTTCTGTCTGTAAATATCCTCACACAAACAAACCCCTCCAACAATACCAAACGGAACAGCATGTGAAAATCTGAGGGGCATATTCCCAAGCACACATGACCCTGCAAATTGCACAAGATGTGACATTGGTGTGGTGATGGGGGTGAGTACCACTAAGAAGCCAGTGGAAATCCACTACCATGTAATCACAGCCCACCTACACACTGCACATGGTGTGATTGTTTAGGGTAATGGATGTTGTTTATGTCTGTTGACCCTGAAAACACAAATAGAAAGTCATGCTGCCCTGTACTCACAATGGTCAGGCAACAGGGGCAGCAGAAAGCAATGTATGCGAGGAAAAACATTGCCCCCAACATGCTTAAAATAAAATTCTAACATTCCCAAAGCTACATTGGTTTTACATGTGTACTGCATTGTGCAGCACACATAGAAACAGCAATCATTCACCATACCTGCAGATCAACATGCATCAATGAAACTGTAATTACTTTCCCTGCCCATATCATGTGTCACATCACATCAATCCAGAATACAACAGTGTGATAACCCTACTCATCACCAATAGCAATGTAAGTGGAGAGAGTCATCCATTAGACCCTGTTGTTTAAGTATAGCGGGGTACTGTACAGTTGGTGCTAAAATTTCAAATGAAGCAACCTAAATCTGTAGCCAAAAGAGATGGCCCCTGTCTGCACAGCAGAAATGCCAGACTTTACCAGATAGGACGGTTTGAAGATCTGCTTCTCATTTATCTCTGGCATTGGAGATTATGATGGGAATTTCTTTTTGTATTGCTTTATAAATCTTTGTGATAATTTGTTTAGTGGTGGTTAGGGTAAGTAGCAATGACAGTTTTGCAAGCTTTTGGTTCTAGTTTAAAGGAGGAAATACTTTCCCCACACAATGCTAGTAGCATATAGTAGAGATATGTTAGTAGATTTATATAGCGCACAGCTGCCCCGGCAAAGGGGCGTCCCGGTGCTAATACTGCAGACTGCTAAGAAAACCGTGGAGCGAGCGCTAGAGACCCCTTAAGCGGGGAAAATATATGTTTTGATGGCTTTGCAAAATGGAGCATTAATTTTGATGCTCCTGATGCTCACAGGGAGAGAGTTCCAATGTTTAGCAGCAAGGACGCGGAAGGAGTGTCCTCCTGCTCGGATCTTTCTCACCTTTGGGACGACAGACAAGTGTTGGCCCATTAAGCGTAGGTGGCGAGTGGGTACATAGTGTGAGAGGAGATTTGCCAAGATATCTGGAGCTTGCAGGTTCAGAATTCTGTGTGCAATGCAGAGGGTTTTGAAATCAGTGTGTTTCACCACTGGCAGCCAGTGCAGTTTACGGATGGCGCAGGTTGTAGGACATGCTCTCGGCAGACCGGGTAGCGTCCGGGCAGCTGCATTTTGCACCCTTTGTTGCGGAGAATCTCAGCTTTGTCCGCCCCCAAATAGAATGAACTGGCATAGTCCAGCCTAGAAAGAATACTGGTCGGAGTAGCTAAAGCTTGAAAGAGGAGAAAGATCACCACACATTTGAGCAAGCATTTTGAAAAGGGAAATATTTAATTTCCTAATACTTGTAACATTGGATGCAATTAGTATTCAAAGCATTAGTTAAATGGTTACCAAGTACTTTTTGATAGTGCTCATCAGTGTGAGAAGAGGGAGAGGTACTGGAGTAGTGAAAGTGAGTTGGCAGGTGGGGGACAGGGTAAAGGTGTTTGTGACATATAATACAATACACACTATTTACAAGTAGACCTTTACAGCCAAATGACGGTCAATAAGTTCATGAATATACATTGCTCATATGTATCCTGTAATTTATAACATTTTAGGCCTATGAGCATGTAAGAGGAAGTACGACGGTCTACGTTTCGACCCCAGTGACAAGGAGGGTGAGTGATGGCCTCACAGCGGGGTCTTCATCAGGACAAAAAGGAGTACCTAGTGGAAGGACAAGCAAGAGTACTACCTAATTTTTGTAAGAGTTTCTCTTTAAAGCTTTAGCTACTCCGACCACATTGTACCACGTACTGCTCTATTGACCCAGGCCTGGTAGTTTTTATCTGGGCTACACCCGTAAAAACTCAATAGAAAGAATACTGGCCTGGACAATGACCTGCCAGATGTTTCTATTGAAAAAACCTAACAATGGCTTAAGCCCACGTAAAAGTCCAAAGTATATCCCCGAAACCACTTTGGCTTGGGCCTGAAAGGTAAGGGCGGAGTCAACCCAGACTCCCAGATTTTTTACTGCCTGCTTAGGGACTGGTGGTTGGCCCAAAGTAGATGGCCACCAGTGCTCACTCCACAGTGCAACGTCTCCACCTACCTGCAGGATCTCTGATTTGCTTGCGTTCAGTTAGAGGCAGTTGGTAGTCATCCAGTCTGCTATGGCTGTTGAGTCCTCCCTGAATTTGAGCGTGTCCTGCAAAAAGTCATTTGATAAAGCCACGACTAACTGTGTGTCGTCACCATATGAGACCATAGTTAGTTGTCTACTCCTAGCCACTGCAGCCAAAGGGTGGAAGTAAATGTAAGGTATGGCTAAGAGCCGATCCTTGTGGGATTCCTTGATGAATGGTATGTACTTTGGGCCTGAAAGGGGGCACTGATACTTGGAATGGAAGGAAACAGACCAGCCCAAGGCCAGGCACCCAAAACCAGCCTCCTTCAGGCTCTGCAGCAGGATCTTGTGCGACACTGTATTGAAGGCAGCGCTCAGATCTAGCAGTATCAGAGCTGTAGAGTAACCTACCCATGGCTGCACAGTAATGGTTACTCTCTATGTGTGAATATTCAATAAAATTCCCTTCAGGGAATAAATCTGCAAGTGTGATCATCTGGACTGACTTTTCCTTTGTTAATGGATGCAGCTGATGATGTATTGTTGGTTGTTCGGGAGCCTAAAGTTAGTTCTCCTGCGGATTTTATCCCATGCTAATTGCGAGCAAGTGTCAGAGTTTAACTGAGTGCAAGTAAAGCCAGGCTCCGTGCCGTGAGTAATGGTATGCATGCATGGTATGGTATGATGTTTTGAAAATACACATTTTTATATTCTTCATTTTGTTGAAGGTATTTTTGGAAAAACGTTCCTCTTCTCACCGGCACAACTAAAATCTGCACTTTACGATTAATAGTTATCACATCATTTTTGTTAACTTTCCTTTACTGAGGTCAAAGTGCATGGCACGCCAACACGGAGACATGGTCTTCATAAGGACTTATAAGGGTCCTTAACATTCCTGAGCGGCCCTCATTCCCGTCATCACGTAAGGTACGGAATTGTTAGTGGTTGCTTATGAACTAAATGTATTTGTGCCAGATCGTGAAGGAATAGGACATACTTATTAACCAGCATAGTTGTTCTTGCTCATCTTTTTGTGTAACCTCAAGAGATTTTTTTGACTTTTTTGGCATACGAAGAAGAATCTCCCATTCTCATAATATGAATATAGCCTTGAAAAAGCCTCAAGCAGGGCCGTAGCCCATGTTGGCTGGCATTGTTTAGGAGGGATCATCAACAATACATCTGTAGTTACTGTTGAATGGTTTAAAAAACACCATCCATCTTAATATACGGAGTTCTGCATGATCTTTGTGCTTGATCATGTTGTTTAATGACAAATAGTATGGGGGCAAAGTAAGTTACCGGACACCTGGCCGTGAGGGCAACGGCATGCCTGCTACCTGCGACGCCGCAAATCGAACGGCAGGTCCTGTCACGCCGTGAGGGCAACGGCTGTAGTTCACCTAACTGAACTACCTTTCCCAGCTGCCCCGGGGGAGGCGCGCAGCACTCACGCCACCAGCGCGCCCGGAGGCGCTTAAGAAGACAGAGCGCCTTGAGCTCCTGGGGGCAAAGTAACTTACCGGACAACTGGCCGTGAGGGCAACGGCATCCCTGGTACCTGCGATGCTGCAAATCGAATGGCAGGTCCTGTCATGCCGTGAGGGCAATGGCTGCAGTTCATCTAACTGAACTACCTTTCCCAGCTGCCCTGGGGGAGGCGCGCAGCACTCACGCCACCAGGGCGCCCGGAGGCGCTTAAGAAGATGGAGCGCCTTGAGCCCCTGGGGGCAAAGTAACTTACCGGACAACTGGCCGTGAGGGCAACGACATCCCTGCTACCTGCGACACCGCAAATCGAACGACAGGTCCTGTCACGCCGTGAGGGCAATGGCTGTAGTTCACCTAACTGAACTACCTTTCCCAGCTGCCCCGGGGGAGGCGCGCAGCACTCACGCCACCAGCGCGCCCGGAGGCGCTTAAGAAGACGTGACGCCTCTCACATCGTGAGTTGCGCGTGGGATTATCGCGTTAGAAGCCCTGGACAAGGGCGGGACAGTCTGTGGCAGTCTGGGGCAGGATGAGGCTGGGCTGGGCCATAAATCCTGGCCTACCGACAGCCAGTGCCTGCATCGTTTAATCTGTGAGACATTTAAATATACCATTTTAAAGACTATAATATGTTAAAACTGGGTAATATAACTGCATTGTATCATTCATGTTAGCTTTTGGTTTTTAATTTAGCTTGAAAGTTCTGTAGGTGTTTTTTCATAATGTCCAAACAAAAATCAGCGAAAAAAACCCTAGTGCCTGCCACACTGGATAATTACCTAGTCAAAGTAGTTAAGAAAATTAACAATGATCGGCGACTATCACTAGGTCGTGGTAGCCCACCGACTTCGTCAACCCCTTTGAGAGTAACTGCATTAGATGATAGCAACAAGGCGGAAAATGTGAATGTTTCTGATAATGAGGCCCCTGTATTAGTAGCATCTAGCCAGGTTGTGTTGGATAACTCCTTGGATTCCTCTAATACTTCAGTACATGCCTCTCCACCACGGAGAGTAGTCAGAGCTTGTAGAAAAGTTCCAACCAGACGTGGGGGAAATCAGCATAAAAAAAGAGTTGGAACCCCCCTAAAATACAGCAAGGGAGGAGGATGATATAGAAAAGGAAGGTACTGCTAAAGTGAATACAGACCAATTAGATTTATTGGTTAACATCATCAATGCCAAACTAGAAAGTATTATTAAACCCTTAGAGGCTAAACTAGATATGCTTTCTGCTGAAGTAGTCAGATTAGGAGGCCTTTTGGACTCTCACATTACTCTGGCCGGAAAATCTAAGACCACAGAGAGGGGCATTGGGGTGAGCACAGAGGAAAAAACCTCAGTAGAGGGGAGGCATACTGTTAATGTGACAGCGACTCAAGTTAGTCCACCTAGCATTGGTCAGGTTAATGAGACCACTACTGTGGCTGAGAAAAAAGAAGGGTGGACAGAAGTGAGAAGGAAGCGTTCTATCAATCTTCCCCCAGATTGTGCCCCTTATGTTGTTGTCCTAACTAATGTACCGCCCGCTGAAACTAGCATGACCCAGCCCTAACAAGAATCACGTGACTCCCTAAAAAATAAAACAGTCTCCTGGCTACATAGGCAGTGTGGGTTTCCAGTTGAATATTCTGAACAGATTTTAACAACAAGAAGGGTCAACTGGATCGGCAATTCCATAAAGAGCTGCAGGGGCGATTGCGTAATCATCAATTTTAAACACCCCCAACATGCTGCAACTGTTTTGCTGAGAGCAGCATCCCTAACATTTGCTGATAATACTGTCTATGCCCGCCCACTTGGTTTTTTCTATAGCCACCTTAGCAAAGCTATCCCCAATGATAACAGGAATACCAGGCATAGGTAATTGCCATTCATATATAGGCCCGGTCTGGATATCCCGTTGCAAAATCATTTCCATGTACTAAGTAGCCTAGACACCAACGATTGACTTCAACAGGCTCATGAGTCCCCCTTGTGTGAGACCCCAGATGCGTCGATGAGCAAGGCTGGAGACAATCCTACGGTAGACGAGGTGATCTTGATGCATTGGTGGGCAAGGTTAGTAATAACCCTGTGGTAGCCGAGCGGATCCCGGTGGTAAACCTAGACTTGATTAATGACCCTAGGGTCCTGCCTAGTGGAACCCAAAGGGAGGAGGAAAATGTCAGCAATGGAACTGTAATATCTGTTACTACTGGGACAGGTGGCAAAGGGATAACAATCGCTAGCTGGAATATTGCAGGGCTGAAATCAAAGGGGAATGGCTTAGGGTGGTCGGATGTGATTAATGCCTTTGATATATTGTGCCTCCAAGAAACTTGGTGCCGGGATGATGTTAACTTTGACGGGTTTGTCTCGTATAACCTTCCGGCGCAGGGGACCGGACCGGGAAGAACTAAAGGTGGTCTATTGATACTCCTGTCTAATAATCATCCGATTGTAGTTAAGGGGTATATAACTGTGGGAGCACATGTGCAGATTCTCTGGTTATATGAGGACCAAGGACGAAATATTTTATTGCTAAACTACTATAATAATATCTTTGATAGTTCAAAGGTTACAGTAATATCTGATCTGGCAGGTACCATCGAAAAGTTAATTTCTGAAGTAAATGTTTGTTTTGATTCTATATGGGTCGGTGATTTTAACATTTCTTTATGTGAATTTTCTACCCAAAAAGTCTGTGGGTTCACAAATAATGCCGGATTTGATGATTTGAATTTTGGCCATAACAGCTATGGTGAGGTTCTAAACTCATTTATGGGCTGCTATGACCTGGAAATGATGGGCTTTGCCAATGGCAAAGAAGGTGAAATTATTCCTACCTTTAATAATGGGCATTCTAGTTCCGTTATTGATCATGTTGTTATTTCCTCTAACATCAATTCTAGTTGTGCTGTTCCAAGGATTGTAGAAACCCCGATCAGCGATCATAATTGTATCATCCTGGAAACAACCTTCTGGGCTGGAAATTTTGTCAAAACAGGCATTACAGTCAATAATGTGGAACCACATAGACCCAATGGGGTCAGATTAAGATGGGCAGGGGACAAAGCCAATGACCTAATTAGCTCCATTGTCAGGGACTGTATGCTAGATATTAATTTTATCCTTGACAATGATCATGATCATTTGTAGGTCTTATCTTCTTTTAATAATATTAACAAATTAATTGATGTCAGGTTCACTAGGCCCAAACGGGCACAGACTAAAAATGGCCCAGGTTGGTTTGACCACACATGTACTAGGTTATTAACTGAATTAAAACATGCACTCGTTAAAAAACCAAGGGACGCTAACCTTATAAATATGCTAAGAATAGATTATAAGCGCGCTCTGAAACGGAGAAGGACTGAGCTACAGCAGTTGGCCTGGGATTCTCTCAACCAAGCCGCTGAATTATCTAACACTACTTTGTTCTGGGCTACTATTAACTCTCCTTTTCTGAAAGATGAAAATATGCCAGAGCTAACCTAGAATATTACAAGCGATGGCTGGGTTGCCCATTTTTCAACCATTTTTGATTCAAATAATTGTCTGGATCCTAACCCTGGAGGATGGGCTGTTTTACCTTTAGAATTTTCGGCCACTGAAGTTGAACTTGCCATACGTGCTAGTAAGGGGGAAAGCCCAGGGCCCTGACGGAGTCCCTGTGGATGTTTTTAAAACAGCCCCTGAGATGTAGAGTCCTATTTTGGCTATCACTTTTAACGCTGCAATATGTACTGAGGCACCCAAATCATGGGGGGAATCTATCATCATCCCAATATATAAAAAGGGTAGTCGATCTGATGTGAAAAACTACCGCCCCATTACCCTTCTTGACTCCTCGCTCAAAATTCTGAGTAGAGTCATGCTGGTTAGGTTAGAGGAATGGGTGGAGCAAGAGGGTATTCTTGCCGACAGCCAGTATGGTTTTAGAAAGGGTCGGGGAACATTCGATCAGTGTATAAACCTTGATCTACTGATCGGGAAATATACTGAAGCAAAACAAGAATCGTTGTATGTTTGCCTTGCAGACCTGAGTAGTGCTTTTGACATGGTTGACCACTCTATCTTGTGGCCAACCTTGCTTCAGTTAGGAGCACCAGAGGGTATCATTTTTTTCCTCGCCAGGCTGTATGGGAAACTACAAACATCTGTGCGTTATGGTGTTAAAGGTGAATGCACCCCAAAATTTAATGTAAAAAGAGGGATTAGACAGGGCTGTGTTTTGGCCCCCCTACTTTTTATTTTATTTATCAATGGTATCAACGTGATTTTAAAAAATGTCAAAGCTGATGCCCCCCAGATCAAAGGTGTACCTGTCCCCGTGCTGTTGTACGCAGACGACGCTGTTCTGCTCTCTAGAACCCCTCTGGGTCTACAGCGTCTACTTAATAGATTTTCTGACTTTATTAATGATAGAAAATTAATCATTAATAAGGGGAAAACGCATACAATGACATTCGGGGCAAGAAGCAAATTCCAAAACACCTTTTTTATAGATCAGGTCATGGTGCAACAAGTAGACAAATTTTGCTATCTTGGTATAACCTTTTCCAAAGATAGAAGATGGTCCGATGAATTTAGCAATATTCTTATTAAAATGGCAAAAAGTGCTCATGGCATCTTTAGATTTGCTGCTAAGGTGGGGGATAGACGGACTAGAGACATGCTTAAAATATATCAAGCAAGATGTATTTCTATTGCTCTCTATGGGGCAGGCGTATGGGGTCACAGAAGTGACCACCCCTGGCAACAGGAGGAAAATTCTTTTTTAAAAAAGCTCCTGTGTTTACCAACTTCTACCCCAACTGAGTTAATTCACCGGGAATTGGATACCAATTTTCTAACGGATCTGTTATCCCTGAGACCACTTATGACTTGGCGGTCAATTTGGCTTCAGGAAGAAAAAGCTTTTAACAGATCGATTATTGAGGATTGTATCTCACTGGATAAACATTTAAACATATCCTGGTTAAAATAAGTCATTGTTTTTTTCTCAGAGATATTCTATTTAAATGTCCTGACTGACCCCAGTGCAACTTCTAAGATTCCCAAAACAGAGTTTAAAGCTAAATTCCTGGCTTATAAATCAAAGAAGCGAGCTCTAGCCTATGGATCCTTAACAACTGTTATGTTTTATAACCGTTATATCACTGATGGAGGTTTTCCCAGTTATTTGGTAGGGGTGACAAGACCATCTCACAAGTTTGTGCTGACCAGACTGAGGTTCGGAAAAGCACACCACTTAACGGCCCTGCCGAATCTCAAGAGACATCCACTAGGGCCATGTATGTGTGATGGCGTATCAAAACAGAGCACTATGCACTTTTTACTGTTTTGTAAACTGTACTCGAACCTACGTACTGCCTACTTAAAATCTTTGTTTGTTAAACATGGCGTACACACAGTTAATCAGGCAATGAGTCTACTTTTTAACTTACAATCTGTCGATATCTGTTTTTATACTGCAACGTTTTTAATTAAGTGTATTAATATTAGGAAAAGTATGCATTTTCAAACAATCATGTTTGTTTGTTTTTTAGGTTGTTCGCTGCCCTGAAATCTGATGTACATTTTTATACCATGTGTGACCGACTTTGTATGTGCTTTTATGGTCATTTTATATGTGCCGAATAAAGCTTCATGAATTGAATTGACAAATAGTATGTGAATAAAACTTTTGAGTTATACGAACAGTCACATTAGTGAACTTGGATCAAACAGATAGGGGTTTATCACAAGCCTCTTGCGCCACTTTTGCGCCATTTTTAACAAAGGAAAAGTGATGTACGCGTGGCCCAAGGGGCTTGTAAATAAGCCCCTAAATGTTCTGTACACATTAGAAGACTTTTTGGCTATCTTTTTGTTAATATACTTTTCACATATGCCTGGGTCATGAAGGAGAATGTTTAGAAGCTAAGGGAAGCGTTTGTAAGTGAACCATTTTAGGGGTGTGCGAAATTTGTATAATTCTCTTTTGAATAAGTATGCAAAATTTCTAATAAGTATGCAAAAATGACGTGCAATTATGTGAAATAAAAGTCCATTATATAGCACTATTTTTTACGGAAAATTGCATCCGTATGTCAATTTTTGATGCAAGTGTTTTATGCAAATAAATAGCGTGAAAACACAATGGCTGCGAACAACAATTACTCGCGCTCCAGATGCTCCCGTTATTCCCTTAATCCTGTCCTATGATTTTGCCACGAACATTAATGTAATTGCACAACGTCATGTAAAGGCCTAATTTACGTCATTTACGTCTCATAACGTGTAGCACGAAATTCGCGAAATTATGCTATTTGCTATTATGTGTAAGCACTAACACATGGACATAGATTTCGTTTAGAAAACGTTAAAAATATATTGGTGACATTACACAGCTACCTACCTATGACTGCAGCATTTCTAGGAAGCGGGGGACAATCTTTAGATTTAGGGTAATATTACACCGCCATAAATGCTTCGGATGCTGTCATGAATCAGGCGTGGGTGTGTAAAGCCCAGCAGGAGCAGGCATAAGCCTACTGCCCAACTAATTCTGAGATGTATGATTTATTTTTGAGCTGTGCACAGATATGCCAGCGTAGCTCTGCACCTAGACTGGAGAGGGGAAGCAGGGTTACTGTCGAACAGGCATGATATCAAAAGGAGCAAACCTGTGTAATTGGCTTCCGTCCCTCTTGCTTTCTTTCCTTGTTTCGCCACCAGATAGGAAATGGACAAGTCGAAATGAAAAAGGCAAAATCTCGGGAATACATTATAAATTCCATTAGTGGCAGTAAGAGAGAGGCCTTGGATCCTGATATTAACATGTCGAAGCCCTGCGTTTCTGGCTTTTTTTGTATCTTTTATATTGAGCTATTATAACAGTCAGCACGATGCCCGCATTACCGAAGAGTGTTCATTGACAAAGCAGGGATCAGCCCATAGACATGCATCTCCATATGACTCGTGTTAAAAGCATATCTTATTTTTGCTATCATCGAAGAACAGGCTGGGTTCGCTCAACAGAAGAAATACTGTTTTTACAGTTAATTAATTTTAGCTGAAAAGGAGGAAAAAATGAGTTGGCCTATAAAGAATCAGCCCAGGCATGTTAAAACCGCAAGCTCAATAAATTAATGGGTACTTATTAGAAAAGGCCTCACAATTGCTCATTGTGGAACAGGCTGATCAACTGTACTCTGGATGTACTCGCTTGATTTGTGCTAGGCGGTTCAAGTTCATTGTAACAATCGTACAAAGAAACATAAGCTTTGCATTTCCAAAGGTTTCATCGCCGAAGTATTCCAATTCAAAGACTGATAACTCTTCTGCAAGCAGAGCAATCATTTTAAATGGCTGCACAGCTCCTCGTAAGTGAAATGGCGCAGCAATACTCCCTGGAAACTAGGCGTGATGATAAAGGCTTCGGAGGTCATTTAGTTCTCACAAAGTGGACAGCGGTACTGAAAGTTTTCCTGGCTGCAGTGTTGTATAGCAAAGGCGTCATAGGTCCTAGTCCATTTATTGAAAACATGGTTGCCCGTTTAACTCACCCGGAAGCCAGAGCAATAATGCGTATAACATAGAGCGCTTCCTGGCGGACTTTTTACGTTATA